>NC_084665.1:91138934-92338934 GCF_028389875.1 Rhea pennata | reverse complement strand
TTAATAAATGGATAATCTTGCAGACAGCATTTTGTAGCTTGGATTTCCCTATTTATTGTTGGCTTTTACTAGCTTACCATTATTAATGAACATCATAAAAGTATATGACACAAACTTTATCCTTTACCTGTTTCTTACCTTGTGGTACATTTTTTATTATAACATGCATAATTGAAATACCAGCAAGGAAACTAGCCCAATACTGAGAAAAGCCATTGAAAATTTGATTTTTTAGCTTTGAACTAAATTGAATTATGGAATAAAGAGACTTCAATTATAAGAAAATGTTGTGTCACTGATTTTTCTGTAAAGGAAAACATACAAAAAACAGAGCTGTTTGCGTGCTAATCTTGTTAACACAGTTGAATTTCATGGGCTAATATTTCCAGAGTGGATCCTAGTATGATCCTGTCTTACTACACAGTTTTGCAGCAGTACATACCTCTGAAAGAAAATTTCAGAATGCTACCGCGGTACAGGTATTAGCCAACAGCCTTAATAAGTTGACTTTGTAAGATTCAATCCACTTGCAATTCTCAATAGGTACATGTTCCTATGCCCCTAAAGCTGAAGTGGTCTTAGCAGATCGTAAAAGAAAAGGCATTTTTTCCATAGTTGAAAACCCCTGAAGTGGCTTCATGGATTTAATTTAAAGGACCTAGTGAAATGAACATTCAGCAGACAGAGCTTCCACTGAAAACAATCTGTTTGTGAAAGCTATAAGCAATAGTAATAAAAAAAAAAAGATTGGAAGTTGGAAGCTAAAAGTAACTCTAGCAGCCATGCCAGCACCCGCCCTAATTTGCTGAGAAATTTTGAAAGTAGCTTTGCGAGCACCCTTGATTTGTGTACGCTTGCTATTACATCATGTATCACATGCATACGTATCACGTGAGACGCATCACGGGTCAGTCATCTGAGCTTTTGACTGTGGATGCTGCTTTCTAGTAAAACCGCAGGCAGAAATACTGTTACAATTATGCCTACTCTTAACCTCATTTCAATTCCTTTAGATTTATGTTTTGCTGTCTTTCCACAACAGTGCATCTGTTGTGACAGCTTCTGTATTTGGGCTAAGTTTCAGTATTCCTTCCGAATTTGCATAAATCACAAGCTGTGGCTGCCTGGTATTCAAATTCACATTTTATCATAAGCAGCCTTCCCCACTTCCATCAAACATAGGCCATTTTTTACTTCTGCCACCTATGTATCAGCAGAGGTTTTCTTCTCTCAACTCACAGATTCCTCTAATGCCTACGTTTTCCTTAATATATGTTTGTGTGCCTTTTATTCCTGCCAGCAACTACTTCCTCACTCTACTAGACACACACTTTTTTTTCTTTGATGTTTCTTCTTAATGCTATAGTCATATATCATTAAAAAATAGATAAACCAGAACACCAAGTTGCACATACACCTAGACATTTGCATTGATTTCCAGTGTGACTGCATTATCTGTCTACCATTTTTTCATGCTTTCCTGCCTGTGATTAGTTTCATTTAGTTCCCCATCCTTTACTTCTTCACTGAGTGCTCATAGCTATGCACAGAAGTTATTCAACAGTCTTGTGAAACTTAAACAGCAAACTCTCCAGGCTATGAACTATTTGTTTCTCTCACATTTGCCTTTATTTATTTTTGTAGAGTACTAGACATGCCTAAGGTTGAAATACAAAGTATAAGGGCCAAGGCAATTAACTCCTCAAACTCCAGTTACATACCAGATTCATTTTCAGGCTCCATATTCTCCATAATGTACAATATCGATCTGGTTGGCACTTAAAAAATGTGGATTCCAGTCTCAAAGTTTCCCAAAGTCTAGAGGACAGGTTGGATCCAGGAACTAGATTCACGCCTCTTTCTTAATCTAGATATAATGAGATACCAAATGTCCGGAGAAATATGGCATATTGTAGGCACAGATTTTTACCTTAAGCTACTTTAGAGATGACAAGAACAGTATTTTGAATGATCATCATCTTGGTTGCTGTGCAGATATGGTGTCCAAGCTCATACTCCCCACACATCCAAAACTTCCACTGATTCCTGGTGCCACTGCATAGATTTGTGAGCATCTGCAGAGAAATCTGCTATAAGAAAACTATTTCTAGGGTTCATTTTGTCATCAGCAGAATCACACAGGTTTTGCTGTATGTTTATAATAACTCCTTCTACTGAATATACAGTAGTCAACTCTCACCACACAGAAGCACTTCATGTTATGTTACATTACCATACTATCTCCCAATAATATAAAAATAAAAATACTTCACCACAGTAAAATATCTACAGTTACACATGCTATACTTATTATTAATCCATGAAGATATTCTGCATGATTAAACTGATGTCCATTATCTTAAATATTCACTTTTTTTGGTAAATCAAAACTCATTTCTAATTCTGTTTTCCCGAGCAGCTGCATATTTCCAAAAAACAAGACAAAACAATAGTGCAAGAGAAAATAAAGATTAATCAACAAAATAGAGACTAGAGAATACTGTGCAAAAGGGAGACTCTTCTCATTTTGAAGGTGTACTTCTTAACAACGTGAGTCCCCATCCGGAAGTACTCACACATATTCAGGCCTCCATGCCCTGACACCACTTTAAGAGCCTGCCCTCACCCTGAAAGCTAACCTGGGACTGGGACTCTGTGCCGCTAAAGACTCTGGCATGTCATGACTTTCAGGCCAAAACCCAGCTATGTGAAAGCTGAAATCTCTTAGTCTTACCAGCTCCAGATTAATACACCCTCCTCTGCCTTACCTACCTGGACTGCTCCACCACCACAGTAATTTTCTTCTAGTTTGATCTACTTCACACTAAGTCCATTTCATTCATAACTGACAAAGCTATTTATTACATTCTGATTTAATTTTCTTGCCTCACTTTTCTCAGTCCCTTCCTCACTTGCACATCGTCCTTTTCTCATTTTTATTGTTATGTTTTTTCACATATAAATAGATGTCTTTTTGTATCTGACCTTTGGTTTGCAAAACCTTCTCCACCCTATGGCTCCGAAGAGGCCATTTCGGTCTTTCTGGTTTTGCCGTTCTCCCAAGAATGTAATTTCCTTGGGGAAAGGAAAAAGAAAAAGAAAAAAAAAAAAGAAAGAAAATCTTCCCCTTCATATCAATATCCATTCATCCACATCTAATTATAGTTTCCCTTAGCAAACATTATCCTGTAATTAAAACATTGGCAGATGAGAATATTATAGAGCTTTCCAGTTCAAGTGAACACTATTGTTTAACTTGATAATCTTGTGTCTGACAGTCTAGTAAACTGACTGACCGAAAACATGTAGGACCATCCAGACTGAGACTTGCAGGGACCGCTTTCCCCAGCATAATTCAGACAGACACCATTTCCACAGGTAGTATTTGCAACTGGACCAAAAGCAATTAACAGTTAATAGAGTCCAACATACCAGGACCATTGCTGACATCTGCTAGCAGATTATTTAATTTTCACAGACCTTCCTTCTAACAGGGCTTCTGTATACTTTTTTGGAGATCCTTATTCACATATATACTGAATGTCAAAGCAGCAGGATCAGTGCAGAACCAAGGTATCAGAATCACTTTCTTTCTAGGGGCCAAACATCTATCTTCCACAGAACTCCCAGTTATCCTAATCTGGGAACAAGGGTTCAGT
This sequence comes from Rhea pennata, assembly GCF_028389875.1. NCBI lineage: Eukaryota > Metazoa > Chordata > Aves > Rheiformes > Rheidae > Rhea > Rhea pennata. Next base: position 92,335,275 of record NC_084665.1, on the reverse strand, counting down.
TTAGTACATGCCAACACTTAACAAATTCCAGTGTCCACGGGCATAATCATTCACGTATTTTTGCTAGTAGTACACACTGTGTGAGGCCTCCTATGACCATTTATTCCAACCATCACCCACCTTCCATCTCACTAGCACAGTTGTCCACTCCTCAACCCTTTTCTATCCCAACCCTAAATATAGCTGCAGCAGCAAAATTGAGCAAGCTGTGAGCTGCATTACAGAGGTAAGAACAAATGCCTGGGGAAGGACAGTAGCTCTTAAACAGACCTTATGCCATTTTAGATATAAAAAAGGAACACACAACATCATTGATATCATCTGAGTTTTTGGCAGCTGACATACAGTTGTGATAGAATTAAAAAAGGTTTTTACCTTTTGTTCACCAGAAAAATACAGAGGAACAAATTCTAATTAGTTTTCTACCTACCTATGTTAGAGATTTTAGCCTGACAACTGAAATCATATGGCAGATACCTGCCAAGCAGAACAAAGTGGGGAACCTTAAAGACATGAATAAACCTCAAAGCACAGAACCCAAGAGGGCATTAATAGTGCTATCTGTCCCTAGAAAATCATCAGAGATGTGTCAGAGAATATTCACAGCATGTTGCGCATGTTAGTTTCTTCCTCTTGTTTACCTTACCTTGCAGAATCTCACCTAATTTTATGTGGGTACATCATCTTCCACTTCTGAGTTTTCTCTTACGACTGATACAAGTCAGAATCTCTCACTACTGGACTGTACTTCAGACCCTGGGGCAGGCAGCAGGAGAGATCATTCATGTATCCTCACATAGCATCGCCTGTTGATAGGAATGTAGGCCTGTGGTCTCCTCTCAAAGTAGGGAAATTGTAAGACACTGGCTGCTTTTTGTTCTGATTTGTGCAGATGAATGATTATGCGCTTTGCTTTCTATTAAGGGGAAACATTTTTTAGTTAGAGAGAAAACAGCCTGATTTAGATAGAAAACAGGGTTGTGTTTTTAAGTTTCTTGCAAACCAGATGTCCTACAATCCAACTACTTCTAGCTCTACACCCCTAGCTTGCTTTAACATTTTACTGATGCAACAAACAGAAGAAAGACATGGATAGAACACATGAATTTAAATAATGCTGATTCTGATTTATCTGTTACCAACTTAGTAATCCTTCCTTTGGGGATTCTGTGGTGATCGAGCCCCTGGTAGTTAGCTGGCAAATTTATGTAGCCTCCCTGTCCCTGTGCAGATGAGGTATTGTCCTGTTCTCCTTGGTGTTAGCTACCCAAAGGGGATGGCGGATGAAGAAATCACTAGATCATGGACCAACCTTTCAACTTTTAAATCTAGCTATTCCACTTGAAATGGTGCAGGAGCAGCCTGGTTAAAGGCCCATGAATAGTTTAAAAAGGAGAGTGTTTTGCTTCTAGTGGGTTAATCAGGGCTATGACTGAGAGATACACAGTATTTTGTGCATCTGTAATGATCCACAGAGGAGAAATCATGGGAGAAGTATCAAGAAAAAAAATAGGCTCTTTGCCTTTGTAGTATCATCCCCCTACTTCTACTAGCTTGCTTTATAGTGTACCAGCGAGGGGCCTGCTCTCTCAGTTGTTCCTCCTGCCTGCAGGACTAGGCTGCCCTGGAAGCCGACAGTGCCTTTTACAAACTAATTTCACATGTCTGAGAATAAATGGTTAGCCTCCCAAATTCCAGCAGTAATAATGCGTTGCCTGGGTTTTGAAAGCCAACATATCTTTTGCACATTCCCTCTTCCTGAAAACAAGTTCAGTACTGCAATCCCAAGAGATTTTCATGCATAAATCACATGTCAGAGGAGAACATTACACACCCAGACAATGTGCATAGGAGTTTGGGTGAATCCACTAACTGATATTCTGCTACTTGACATGAACTTGCTGCTGCTTGCCAGTATATTTCCAATGAAGGTATTCAAGGTCAGCTTGCATAAGAAAGAGACGTATCACACATGTATGAGTGATTGCTCTTTGAACCGCAGCAATTCTACAGAAAGCTGAGCTTAATATTGGCCAAACTAAAATAAAATATCCCAGACACTAAAGTTACTGCTAGGAAGAGCTACAGAATCTGTCCAAGTGATAAATTAACAGTGCAAGCAATGATAGACAAATTGTTAGTGATGGAGAATGGCTTAGGCATCCAATTAAAGAAATGCATTTCATTGTTCTCCATTATTTCAAAATCAAAATCATTATTTCAAACTTACAATACCCAGCCGCTGTAAAGACCTACTTTTTTCGTCCTGCTCAAGCCTCCCTAGCTCATCTAGATAGTCCTAACCTTACTTAACGGCAAGGCCTACACTGAGTTAAGATGTGTATATGGATATCCTTATTAATCCTGTTGCCGTAATTGCCTATATAAAGATGAGACTGTATGAATAGAAGTATATAAACCATGTTGAACAGAATAGGAGTTCCTTTTTAGACTAGAGATCTAAATTCAGTAGCTATATGGTAACAACATATAATTCAAAATGGTAGAACATTTTGCAAGTAAGTCTCAGTTTTCAAGTTATATCCATGAGTTCATATCTCATATCTTATTGTCTAGAATTTGCATCGTTACAGTTCACCATCCTTTCTATGAGATCTTGATTTCCAGCCATTAATGTCATTCAGACTATCCTGAACTGCTGCTAGATCAAGGTCCTGCAGCATCGATTTTACTTCTTGTCATTTAAATGTTTTCAGTGCCAGCTGTTCTTGTACAAAGTCATTCATCTGACAACTAACTCAACTAACTATAAGACAGCAATCCCTGTGCAGGGGTGTCCATCACATCATCCAATCTTGACTCGCATATATTTTGAAGAGCACTAAATTAATTTGCTAAACTAGCAACAAGGGAAACTTTTTCAATGCTTGCAATATTCTACCTTCTTTATTGGAAAAATTATTCTTCTATTGCCCTTATTTGTTATAGCAGTCTTTGTTCAACCTTTTTTAATATGTAGATCTGTTAAAAGCTATACAATAGCTACAAATCCCTATATAGTAAAGTTAAAGCATACTGGCAACCAGCTTGTACTTTTGTTAATTATATTTTGTAAATTCCTTAGAAGTAGTCAGCAGAACAGAGCTTGAAAAGCAGGGCACCATGATTACATCCGTCACACTCCGCATGTTTTTGGGAGCCTTCTCCTTTGTGCCCGGTCCACAAGGGGGACTCAAAGGCTGCCTACCAGTGGGCTCACCCATAGCATAAAATAGCTTCCTAACCTAAAAAGAACCCACCTCATTTCTCAAATACTGGTCACTAAAATAGGTAGCCATTTTTGTCTACGAGCAGAAATAAATTCCATCTAATGGATACTTGCTGCTTTCACTCAGTTTTTTTCACCCTGCACTGTTCTTCCTTATTCCTTGGCCTTTTTCCTTTAACTCAGAACATTAGCTCTTCCTACTGATCTCCTGAAAAATCTCATGCACAAAGCTGAGACTCAGACTGTAGACAAATGAGAGGGAATTTCAGATCAGAGCCACAGGCACGATTAAGGATAGAGAGACTCACTTACTGTGTAAAGAAGGGTTTTATAAGATAAATACAGTAAACCTATCTGATTAAGCAAGGATTAAGTGATGAAAAAGACATGATCACTATCTTCCCTGTAAATATTTGAAGGGTATAAACATGAAGAAAGGGAATAAATTGTAGTTTGCTTTCAGGAAAGAGTAATATCTTTGGTCATCAGTGTCTGCAAGCACCGAGGAAGGACTCCTATTTCTGGCCCAGCAAAACTTTTACCGGTTGTCCAAGTAGCTGTGTGTCCCCTAAGAAATCATGTCCCAACTAGCCTGATGGCAGCTCTTGGACAGTTGCCTATGGATATTGAAGAGAGAGTCATCACTCTTTTGGGTATGTGCATGAAATTTCAGTGGAGCCAACCAAGATAAAAACCACTACCTGGAGGAGCACAATAGTCAGGCTACATTGTTCTGGGGGCATTCAGTAACCCAAACCATACACTGGTATTCTGGTATAACCCCGGCCAACTTGACTTTGCCAGAGGAAATAATCTTCTTCGTCTTTTTATATAAACATAAATTATATTCTATTTTAGCACTGTCACATCTCAGTATAGGATGGCATCCTGTGAACACAGTTATTTCCCTCCAGTTCATCTTCCCTCTATTTCCCCTGTACTAGTCTAGTATTGACTCCATTCTCTTCCTATAAACACGTATCATACAACTATATAACTAACAATTATGACAGCTAGTTTTCCTCACATATGTTGTAAATGGTGAGTCTTCAGAAAGGCAATATATAATGTGAGAAGGCTGGTTTTGAGTCAGAAAGTTGATTCCATGCATGGCAGGATGGCATGTGAGAGAGCAGAGATTTTTGTGGAGCCTGTTGGTCTAGCATTCACTTAAGAAAACTCAGATCAAAGGGAAACAGCAGCATTATTTGTACAGGTGAGTGGACTCCAGCCACTCCCTCTCCCTGGCTCTAAAGTGCAGAAAGTAAATCAGAAAGGCTATTGGGAAGTGATCAATGCATGGTGAGACAGTGCTTAAAGACAAAATGTGAACTATTGTGCAAACCTCTGTCCATGCTGACACTTGAACTATGTAAAATTAATGGATTACGCTTTAACCAGGATTCAAATTACTGCAAATTGTTTAAAGCCGTATTATGTTTAGTTACAAAGCATTTCAGAGGTTTCAACTCATTTTGTGATGGTAAATTTTCTAGACCTCTTAAAACTAGAATTGTTTCCCAGAGGGAAACAACAGAAGCTATACTGCCCAAAGCAATTAAGACAAGACTGGACAACATTTGCTGTCAAACGCAGTGTAGACTTGGCGGTGTAGAGCTGACATAAGAGGTCTTCCTTAACTAACTTCTGTGTTTTATTGGAAAGATTTGCTTAAGTTTCTCCACATTTTTTTAAGCTCCTTTGTTCTTGTGTGTTATGTAAATTCAGACAGTCTTAACTGTCTCTTCATACAATTCTATGCCGTATAATCTTTTTTCACAATATTAGTTTTTAAAATCTTTCAAAGGATTACAGGCTCAGCTGAATCCATTAGATGACATCTCATAGGCACAGAAGAAAAAAAGAAGAGCAAAACTCTGTATCTGAAGTGCACATTCCCTTTCATGCAGGCTGGCAAATTGCAACATCCAGCTTAATTGAAAGAATCTTGTTTTAACACACGGTTTATACTTCTTGTAGTAACAAGCGCAGAAAAAATTGTTAGTATCTGTCTCACTTCCCACCTCTCTGACAGCAGACCACTAGGCAGTCCACTAGACTGGCAGAGTCCCTTAGCTGTAGTTGATTATCTGTTTTTTTCTCTTTCAAATACTTCTTCAAATTGCATTTTTCTCAGTAACAGTTTATGCATGAATTTTGTACACCCTGTGCACATCCACTGTCTCTTTTCTTTTTTCTTGTTTATATTGTACTGCACTTCTTCATGGCAATGTTTGGAAAAGAGGGGGGGGGGGGGAAAGCCTATTCAATCCTCACCTCAAAAGTTTATGATCTAATTCAGAGCATTTTTGGAATGAGGAGATCACGGCCAGAGCAAGAGAGGCCACACTTAAAGTAAAGAGGCGGGAGGTGGACCTGCCTGTTCCGACATGTTACTTAGACACAGCACAGATGGTTTGGAATTGGGGTCTGGGAATGGATGTTAATAGGCTTGGGCAGGGGCCAAGAATCCCACAGCCAGCCAGAGGCCTCCTGTATGAGTCTGTACCCTGGATGGGGCAGCAGTAACAATACAGATCATTACAGTGGGTCAACTGGGGACCTGCAGTCCTGAGTCAGTTTGCAGGATGATTCATTCAGACCTCCTGCCTTTTCCCCTGAGGTCTCACCACCTCTTCCCAGCTCTTCTCCTGTGCAGGATAGCAGTCCTAGCACCTGTCACCTTGCTTTGTGGGAGGAAGTAGCTCAGAGTATATGTCTCAATGCATAAATTGCAGAAGGGCCTCAAAGTTGACCTAACCCATAGTTCTTGAGTGACCTGATCTGAATAGATGCACTGCTCAAATTTTATGCAGCAATCCCCCAAACTGTAACATCTCCTCCCCCGAGCACAACCCAGCTTCAGAGAAAAATTAAGATAAATTTCAAATGATTCACCGTGAAGTTTTTGAATTGTTATGAATAGAATTTTCAGAACTTTCACTCCCATGGGGAGAGGGGGAAGAGATATTTCAATGTTTCAATACAATTTAGGGTGAAATAATAAAACATTTCCCCAGAAACAAAAGGGTTTAGGGTTTTTTTTGTTTGTTTTTGTTTTTTCTCAGCTCTATTTGTAGGTGAGAAAGAACGTAAGAAGGGGGAGGATGTGATGAGGAAAACTGGAAAAGAACTCAGAAGGAGAACATTAGCACTGTGCATCCAGTTTGAACTATGGAAATTGCCATGAACCCTTGCAGATTAAAACACTACAGAGATGTACAACACATGAAGAAGAGATCTTTTGCTTGATTTTTTTTCTTTCTTTCTGTCAGCATCAAAAATGTGCATTTTATTCCTTCTTAGAGGCCTGAACTCCTGTTCTGGTGAGCATTCTGGAGTGTGATTCAGAAAAAGTTCTTTTTTGCCATTGGCCCCATTACCTAATGTTTTGCAGCCCAGCCCAATAAAGATTTATTCATCTCATATGTTCCTGGTTGTGACCTTATGTTCAGCCGCAGTTGGACCGCTTTGCACTCCAAGGCTCCCAGCCTCAGCATTCCAAACCAAGGAATCGCTGCGCCTGGGAAGATCAGTCTACAGAGTTCAGCTGAACAGCAAATCGAGCCATGAAGCCCCAACCTTTTTAAATCAAGCACTCAGCCTTGTATATTTTGTTATTGTACTAACACAGGCCCAAGGAAAATCATGAATAAAAGTCCAATATATTTCAAATACGTTATTTAAGTGAAGTATGTTTTCTTCAGAGACAGATTGAATACTGCATTACTTAACTTTTCTATTAATCCTCTTTTTCTGTATGCTGTTCATGATGAATGCCCTTGAGTTAACTTTCATACCGAAAATAGGAGCCTGAAGTGGGAGCTTCCATGACTGAAGTGGGCACAGCGCTCAACTCTTCAGCCCACTGGTATGGAAAACTCACGTGTGAGTTTTCTGCAGCTAAATCTTATCCTTCTAAAAATTACATGGAGCTTTGCAGTTCAGATATGTGATTCAAGCTGTCTTTCAGACTATGGTTTCTGGAATAGTTCAAGAAAAAATGAGCATTGTCACTCTCAAAACATACTCTTTTTATAATTTCTTCAGTACTCAGTCCCTCACTCCAGCTGAGCACCACTATATTTCCCTTCTGCTGACACCTCGTGGAAAATTCCTGTGTTGAGAACTAACAGCTGTGCTACTTCCTCTGATCACCAAAATTCTCTGCATAACACAGTAGGGGCTTGACGCATCCTATCACAGATACAAAAATTCCCTGCTGGAATATCTTAGAAAAGGAAGCATTTTAGTATCATGAGAGTACTTCAGAGCTATGCACTATCTAATAGTTATTTAACAATAATCAGAAGATCTCTGATCTTAATTAAAGGCCATACAGCTAGCTTTTCCCACTCCCTGTGCTTAAAAGATGAAGCTCAAGCTATGTCAGATTAATGTCCCTTTGATACTTATCAGGTTCTTTATGGCTAATTTGTCACCATTCATCAAGCTTTGTTCAGGCATGTACTCAACAAAATGAACACAGTTTTACCAGGCAAGGTGAGATATTTGGTCAATATAAAGTAATGAAGGGCATTTCTGAGACATTCTGACTGAACTCAGCACCTGAACCTTTCAACTTGCATTTAATCAAAGTAGCACTTGTTGAGATCTTCTGATATTCATTAATCAGTTCACTGTATATTGTTTTTCCAGATTTCACCACTTGTAATGAGAACTAAGACACTCTGCACATAAAAATATTAGTTGTCAGTATTACAGCAATGGTTTTGGAAGGAAGTTAATGAGGGAGTTATTTTATCTGCGCTGAATTCACTGTGAAGCTTTTCAAGGGACCTGTCTCTTGTTCTTCTCTTAAGTAACAGAAAGTTGTGGTTGATGTCCTGCTGGTATCTGAAAAGTATTAATCACAAATTTGAGAAGGTTCACAAGCAAAATTGGAATCATTGTGTGTTTCATCAAGAAGCAGACGTTCCCCGTAATATCCAGCCTTCCCGTTAGCTTTTCCTTGTGAGACAGAAATCAGCCATGTACGACCTAAAAACCTCAAGTCTAATTCTGAATAACTACAAAAAAAAACAGTTTTTAGCAGGATTGCGTTTCACTGTTCCAGACAATTGTGAATTCCTTTCCCTTTGCGTGAATTTCTTGAACAGGGAAATCCAATTCCCTCTGGATTCTTCCCCTCTGAGTGAAGGATGAGACTGAGTCATCCTCCATTTGTCTGCCTTTGATGATGAATATTACTCTCAACTTCCAAACAATGTCAGCAATGAAAACAGAGCATCTGGGATTTGATTCGGTTATACTCACATCCTTCCAAAATATTACATAGAAAATATGGATATGCTTAATTTTAAACACCTGAATAACTCCACTGGCTTTAGCAGGGATATTTCTAACCTTAAAATTTGCTGGATTTAGACCACCACAGTTACTAGAGTTATGCCCCATTAAAAATAGTAAATTGGCACTGATGCAGTTTGTACCGTTCCTGGCAGTGAACCTGATAATTTAGACAAACCCCTGTGGAAGCACTGGGAGCATAGATCCAGCACAACCACTTAGTCTGCAGGTGCCACCTACCCCCATGTAGGAGGTCTTTGATCAGGCCACACTTCATGATCCCATAGCGGTAAGCACCACTAAGCTAATTCCTTGTCAGACTTGCTTTTGAGAAGTGCTAATTCCATTTTTGCACATCCTACTATGACTGCAAAATGCAACCTTTTGAAAGCATAGCCTGCACTGCAACAAGCAGATCTAGTCTAGAGTTTTGTGTCTTCCTTCTCCAGTGGTTGAAGTATTGTTTACTCTAAAACAGTGATAAAAGCAGAATACTACAATTCTTATTCACCTTGTCCAAAGAAAGGCTAATAATCCTGTAGCAGACTGCAAAAATCTGCACACAGAAAATATGAATATTAATGTATTGCAGTTAGAGCAGTCAGTCTCTTCTTGCCATCTTTTGCTCTGCTCAGCAATGGTATAGGCATTCTGTTGAGCCAGGCTCTTCTTACAACAGACAGGATGAAACTGTTTCCTTGGTTAGACAGCTCACCCTTGAGGTATGCTCAAAGAATATACTTTTTTGCACATCTATACTGCAGTTTCCAATTAGGGAAACAATATAAACAGCAAGCAGCAGCGGGAGAGAGAGAAAGATGTTCTTTCTCTCCAGATAGAAAATCCCAGGCTGACAAGAAAAGTTAGGATTCAGCAACTCAGAAAGTTTTTTTGCTTTTATTGTGCATTTATGTGAGAGAATTCACACACATGTGCACGGCTTCCTTTTCCTGAAGGCTGCTGGAACTGCAACTCTCAGAACTTAAGCTATTCAGAGAGCTGTTTGTCTGATCCTCTACAGTAACACTTTTATGGAGGAAAACTCTTTTCTCCAAGAATATTCCCATTTGCAAAAGCAACACAGGTTCTTCTCCACGTGATGGTGTTTTTCCACAGAATTCTATCTGGGCAAAATAATTAAATAAATCTTGCTATTATTTCTACATGCTGCTGGATGTTGGTATTTTGAAGTTAGTCCTAATGCAATACAGTTTGCAATACAAAAACAAAAAATAGGGTACAAGAAGAAGTACATTGCAAGAGATTATTTCCAAATTGTTGTTCATCAGCAACCAAGTTTGAGATGGCCTGGCAGTGATACAGTAACACCAAGCAATGAACAGCTCAGGTTAGATAATCCAGGAAAGCTCTATCTCAGCTAGGATTCTAAACAAAGCCTCTGAGCAAATCTTTGGAAAAATCCGCAATAACACTCTCTGCCCCACACTCCATGGTTTTTTTTTTTGGCAATTCAATACTGACTTGGTTGTTTTCAGGCTTGACTAATACAGTATGTCCTTATGCTTGCAATAGATTGCAGTGCTTTAACAGTGTGCCAGCTGTTCACTTGGAAGCCAAAAGGCTAGACAGCACCCAGTCCAATCCAGCGCAAAAGCTGAGGTTGGTTTGGGGTTAAGTTTGAGCTCTTCATGCCACCTTTGCAGTTTCTGAGTTTTTCTTTAACTTTTGGCTTTGTAGCCTCAAAGTAAGTTCAATCAAAATAGCTGAGCCTTGCCAGGTTTCAGGTCAAAAGTATGTCAAAAGTAGAGTTTTACCCAACAGTAAATCCCTCCCTGCATCTGATACTCAGCCTAGGCTCACTTGAAAAATCTTAGGTTTTACAGTGAATGTTTCTCACAGTGCTAGGTTGAAGAGAGTTGGAATGTTAAACTGCTCTCAGAGAGTTTGATCCAAATCCCAGCAAATTTGATGAGCACTTTCCTGACTATCAGGAAAAACAGATCAATGTGAAGATTTTGGTGATGGGCAATCAGATTCTGAAACAGTACACACAGGACATTGCCAGACAGAACAGTAAAACAAGATAGATAGCAATGGTCATTTTTTTACCTACCAGTTTCAAGCAGCAAATGCTGAGAGAAAATTTCCTGGGAAACGCCTTATGAAATATATCTCATTACTACAATAAACAGCATTGTTTGTCACAGCAACAAACATTTTGTTTAGACTGTTTAACCAGTCAATTTTGCACCTACAGAGACACTATATTCCAAAACAAGGATCATACCTCCAGATATATGCTGCTCACTCATGTGTGAGCTTTCTAGCATACTCTTGAAAGACAGCAGCACACACCTAGCTTCACCAGTAGCATCATAACATTTTTTCCAATATCTCAGTTACACAGATGTGAAAACTTGTACTACTAGATACTATTCTAATTCAAGCACCCAATCTATCTGTTTAACAGCTAGCCATGAGGGATACATAAAAGGATACTTTGGAGAGTCCTGCTTAAAATCACAGAGGGGTAATCCACAAAGAGATTTAAACACCTGTAAGTCTCCATACCACAGCACAGCAGCTAGCTACCTTTTAAGGGTGTGCAAAGACCCTTCTTGCCTCTGTTTATCAAAAAAAATCCCCTGGAAAGCTACATTTCTGCTGCTAGGCTTCAATAAACCTTCCTTCATCCTCACTGCACAGAACACCACCATAGGTAAGTTCTGCACCAGAGCAATCTGCGAGGACAGATGTGTTGTCCTCCAGTATCAAACACTTATACCCTGATTGACAAAACTGACAAAAGCCCTGAGCTGTCATGAGAAGATTTTTGTCATAGACATGGTGCAACCATGCATAACCTATGTCTGTGCGAGGGGGCTCTGATGGGTCCATTATGCCAACGCAGCTGTAAATGCAGTAGCTCTGGACGGCAGATAGGGCTGAAACCCCTGAAGGGAGACACTGTCCCATCCCACTGGTTTCTAAATTGCTATCCTAAAGGTAGGTCACCAGCTCCAGGCATAGCCAGCAATTTTCAATGTTGGTGTCAGTTGGGTGCTTGAAAAGGTGTTTTAAGAGACACACGGTCCCTGGGCAGAAATCGCCTCACAAACAGGAAGGTGCCTGGCCAATTTTGACTCTCATTCTCATGATCGAAGGGCAAAAACAATTATTTTCACTTCATATCCAATGAAGAGAAAATGAAATACGTTAGTTTACTTCGTTTCTTTTTCCTTGTCTTTTCCTTCTAGCCTATTATTCAAAGGCTGTGAAAACAAAAGTAGTTAAATAGTAGAAGTTTGAATACTTGAATTACTAGCTGTATGAAGAATTTGCAATTTTGCCATATGAAGAAAAGTTTCCTATTTACCTTGCAGAGAAGAATTAAAAATCTGAAGAAATTCCACTGAAAAATGGTGAAAAAACGGAAAAACTTTGTGATACTCCTCTGTTTAAATGATTTCAAATGTAACATCTCATATTGCAAGCTCCCTCGTATCCTACCTGTATGCTTCGTTACTGGAGAGAGAATTTCCCCTATAAGGGAGAGGAAATGCAAGGTTTCTGCCTACTCAGTCCCCTAAATCGGGGAGCGTCAACAGGTGACCAAGACTGCAAAGAGGAAGAAAGACTACTTGATAAACTTCAAAACGCTAGTCAAGTTTCTCACTACCCATGATGTCCTATAGGAAGGATGATAGACCTGATGGTAATTTCTGTGTAGTCACATGGTCTGTTAAGGTGCAGAGAACAACTTCCAGATCCTGGAAGCATTGGAACAGGTTGCCCAAAGAGGTTGTGGAGCCCTCCTGGATACAGTCCTGTCTAATATGCGCTAGGTGACCCTGCTTGAGCAGGGGGGTTGGACTAGACGATCTCCAGAGGTCCCTTCCAACCTTAACGATTCTGTGATTCTGTGATCCTCACAGGCTTAATGAACAATACAGACAGTTACACAGTTGAAAATGAGGCCCTGTGGGTCAGTCCTGCAAAACCACAATCACACCACCAAATAGAAAGTATTACTAACCTCTATTCAAACAGGGATCTCTTGGCAGGGTGTGTTAACGCCACTTTTCCAAAAACATGTTAGATATTGGCGGAGGCTGAGAAATATCATCCAAGTCCTTTTCTCTCTCTCTCTTTCTCTTTTTCTTTCTCCTTTAATAGACAGTCAAGTTCATGTCCTGGAGAGAGAAAAAAGTGTTCCATGAAGAAATCACTCTGAAGCTTAATTTTTCACTGCCAAAGTACTTCGGACACTCATTTTTTCCAGTCTTTCTCTAACTCTTGTTATCACTACTGCTGACTCATCTCCTGATGCTGAAGGAAAAACATTTTTATGGGAACATGGAGAGGTCACAATTGAATTATCTTAGCTGTTATAAATTGCTCTGCAAATCATTCTCCATGCTGCAATGGGACAGATTTTCACGATTTCTGGATCAAAGCTAGTGTTCCATGTCAGAAGGATGCCCAGTGAGTGGTGAAGTGTGTAGTCTTTCCTCCTGGATGAAAAGAACACTTCCCATCCAAGCTGCAGTGAACCATCACTCTCCTATATACCGTTGAAGAAATCCTCCAAAGGAATCTCATTCAGCTTTCCCCGGTGGGGAAACAAAACCTCTAGCCTCCTCCATACATGCTTATGAGAAGCAGTAAATCAAGGCCAACTCCTCAAAAAGTTTCTGGAGAACATAAAAGCCCTGCTCTTTTTTTCCCTACCTCCAAAACCTGCATGGGGATTTTTACTATAGAAACAGATAAACTTCTGAATTATTTATCACTGCTTCATAAAATTGCATGAGCTTTCCACATATATATACACAAAATATATTTGAAAATAAGTAACTGCAATAAATCACTACTTCAGTGAATTTCAACTTTACTTCCTGTCTGCAAATCTTTCACAAGGAAGTAAAGAAATTAACAGTTTTCCTATGACTTCTTTGTAAATTTATTTTACAAAAATGCTTGGCTATTATATTGTTTGTAACTATTAAACCATACATACTTATAATGACAAGGTGCATAATTTCAGCCCATTGATGAACTAGATGTTTTTGTGTCTGTTCCCTTTTCGATGGCAGAACACTGTATGAGGAGAATATGAACAGACTATGTAACTGAATATACTATTAAGCTTTTGTGATTTTTCATGATTTTTCCTGATCATTGATAAAATGAGTAAGTGTACACGTGTGTGCTCATATGAAAATGGAGAAGATTGTAATAGATATAAAATAGAAGAATAACTTCTGACCTTCAAGATGCACTACAGGATATGTTTCTTATCCAGAGCTGCACTGTATAAGCCATGAAGCATCAGTAGGCTAGTGGGCTGTTTAGCTATTTTTCATCTGGCGAAATTACAGAGTATCTCACAGCCTGCATGTTAAAGTGACTCTGAAATCACTTTTAGGGAAAGTGACACAGTTTCAGTAAGAGAGGGTAAGCCTGCTCCTGCCTATAATAGGCTCACCTTGCAGTTAGCATACTAATCAGACAAAATATTCCACATGCAGACTAAGCAATGTATTGACTGGACTGCTGCATAAAAGGAGCACAACTCTAGCCTGAGGAGAAATGGATGCTACTGTTGGGTGTTGTGCTGAGACAGTCTAGGAGTAGGTGTGCCATTTTCAAATCACCTACTACATTGAGACCTTCAAGCAAAGCAGATAAATGCTGCTCATGTTCTGCATCCTTTTAGGTTTTATGCAAGAGATTGTTGCCAACTGATTGTCATTATCAAAAATAACCTTGTTCTGGACATGAGCAGAAGCCAAATCTCAGCTATTAGGGTGCCAACCACATTTTAATCATCCTGCATTAGGTTGCAGCTGAGTGAAGGTGTTGAGGATTGAACTGCTGGAGGTACGCACCTACTGGTCTGAGGTCTTAAGTCCTATTTTACATGACCTCTCCCTTGGACCAAGTTCTTGGTGAACTCTTTTCCACCTCAATCAGCTGCCTGGAGTTGTCATTGAAATTTGGAATATGTTTTCCTTAAGATTTGCTGTGGGAAGGCTGGAATACATATAATGAAAAAAAAAAAGCATGAATAAATCTTCTCAGAGCATGTTTAACTGAGGGCTGATGGTTCAGATTACCGTTGGCATCAGCTGCTCTTGAGCATTTCCAGTCCTGGCATTCACAAGAATAGTGATAAAATATAGCTAACGTCTGTCAATCCCTATTTCAACAGTGGACTTCAGGTTGAATAAACAAACTTCTAAGCACTGCCATTTGATTTTCTTTCTGGAAACGACTTTCATAAGAAATTTAAGATAAATAGAAGAGAAAGTTCACTAGAGGCATGTGGTGTTCATCAAGGAGAACTTCCAAATCAGCAGGAGTTTTTCTCCACAGAGTTGGAGATTATCACCACATCATCACCATCATCTGCTCATTTGGATCCCACCAGCTACCATGGCTGAAAGTCAAGTGTCCCTTTCTGCCAACTTGACCAACAGTACTTTGAGAATTTAAGTTGCTAGAAGCTGATAAAATGAAAGAGAAGTCACTTACTTATCATGATAGGCAATTCCCTACTTGTATTCTCAGACCTATGTCTTGTGTAGGTTACTCTCTAAATTGCTATTTAAGTGCCAGATTACCATAGAAACCACAGTAGAAAAGTTTATTTGCTGTGGCACTCACAATTGTGGCACAACTCTTGGCCATGCATCATATAAAACCACAGGGCTCACTTACCTCCTCTCATGCCCCAGGTACACACACAGCCACTTAAAATCTCCTGTGATGAGCAGTCTCTTCCTTTAAGCTTGGATGGTTTCTTTCAAATCTAGTAAAAACAAGCATTAGGTAACATCTCCACAAGAGATCACTGTGTATCTTCTGTCACTTCTGTAGGAAATATAGAGAAAACAGTTGCCGTTTCTCATAGGCAACATTACACAGAATCTTAAAAAGCCCTACGAGGAATTCAACGCATCGTTGTCTTGTATCTTTACTTCACAGCACACTTACTTCTAATGGAAAGTGGTAAGTGCCATTCTGATATATTTATCTGTTCCAGTCTGTAGGTCTTTCCCAAAATCTATTCCTTTCTCCTTCTTAAATTTTGGGTTAGTTTGTTCTTTTTTCACAACTGTACCAGTTCCTGTCAGTTTTCAATTAACTGCTTTCTGTGAACATATGCCTCAAAAGTTGCAACAAATTTGTTTGTTACATTCCTTTCCTTGTTTACACATTGCATATTCTAAGCTTCAGCCTTCCCTGTGACAATCTGAGGCACACTGTAACTCATGGGTCACCACATGAAGGGGAGATGTACTGCAGACAGCAGATTCTTTTATCAGCTTTAGAGATGCCTTCCACGCTCCTGCTGGATGAAACAGGTCTCGATGCATCTGGTGAAAACCTAGCTCTGTCAGGAGGCCGTTTGTCACAGAGCTAGGATTTCTCCACTGATCTCTTCTCGCCATAGCTCTGCCCCACAGCTTATAGAACAAACTCTTACAATTCTCCAAAACACATTTGCTAGTATCACTTCAGTTCATGGTGAATTCTTCTGTTGTCATGGATCACAGAATGGCCTTTCTTCCTGCTTCCCAAGCTAACCCAACTATGCATTTTAAATGTGTGCGTACCTCCACATTCTTCTTTTGTGGATTAGAACAGTAAGTCTGTATCCAAAGGCCTTTCCAAGGTGAGTTACCTTATATGAATCCTGCACAGCAGCCCATCTACTAATCTAGGACTCCCTGTCACAGAAACAAAATCATCTCTAAAGGCCACTCACAGAGAAGGTTGCCAAGGTTGTAGCTCTTTCTGACTATCTACAAACTCAGGGAGGTTTTTTTCTCTACTTTTGCCTTTTTTAGGCAAAGTGCTGAAGCTTGTCCTCAGCACAGTTAACCTCTAACCCCAAAGCAGACTCAAGAAGCCCAAAGAGAGTGAACTTGTAAGCATAATAGCGGCTCCACACCTGCCAGCAGATTTCACTGGCTATCCACAGAAGATGTTGCAAAAGCTTCCAAGTCTGATTCTTCCCCAACTACTTTCCCAGTTTCCATTTCTAATGCTCTGATATGCTCTTTATCATATAGCAATTCTCCTTGTGATATTATTTTAAGATTAATTTTACAAGGTAATTTGATCATGTGTGGGTGTAAGGAAAAGATTTGATTCCAAAAATCTTTAGAACTGTTTGCTACCTTTGGCAACAGTATGATATTCTTCTGCCGTTTTTATCACATACAGCCAGCTATATCTGATTCTTGTAGAAATTAGGCTTGAAAGAAGCTTTGAAATCAAGATATTTCCATTACAAATCCTTTGAGTATTACAAAGCTCATGGACAATATGGTAATAACTTACAATATGCCTTGATGAACATCTTAACACAGAGCATCAATACCACAGAAGCTCATTAGGATAAATAGCACTGCACATAATACTACACAGAACTCTCTCTCTGCCTTTCTCTTTCAAGCTTTAATAGCTAAAGGATATGAGCAAAGTAACTACAGTATAGCCACAGGCATATGGAATTCCAACTTCTAGCTACCTTGTTAATGAACCAGATGAAAAATGGCAAAAAATATGTATGCCATTTTTTGTATGATACTAGCTTTTTCTTCAAGCAACATTCATTCCCACAGAGACAGTAGTTGTTCCCAACATCAGTAGTCACTAGCATGGGTTTTTGGAACAAAATTCAAAACCATCTTCCAGCATCTGAAACAAATTAATTCTGTGATTGAGCTGCAGCAGGGTGTAATGAATAATCTCTCTGCAATTGCTCATTTGTACTTAAAACAATCTTCACTACTTGTGTAGTTCTACTTGTCAGTGGGGCACTGAAACACTGATCGCAGAAAAATAATCGCCATTTATAGTCCAACAGAGCAATAGATAGACCTACACCAAAATCATATCCGCTCACAGGGATCCCAGTTCATTCTTTCCGTCACATTGCAGGGTATAAGACTCCAATCTGTTTATTTCTGGGATGCAAACTTGAACATTTGGGGCCACAACTCATTTTGAATATCCAGTAAATTGGTAAACCTTTTTCATGTCTCCTCTCTGAGAGAGTAAAGGGGAGTCACAGTATAGGTAGTTAACCCAGATTATGGTTTGATATTTGATTCTGCGACAATAAATGTTTGTAATTTTGAGCACAAAACTTCTATTTTCAATGTTCTTGTTCCAAGCTAAGCATTCAAACTGTCCATATCACAAACCTGTATGAAGATGAACTGATTATTTTTTTCTACCATGTTCAGCTACTACAGTGAAAAAAGCTATGGGGGAGTAAAAAAGAAAAATGAGTATTCGTGGTCCTTCAACACTTCCAAATTAAATAAAATCAAATCTATTTATCCCCATCACTAAGAAGTTGACTACAGCACCCATATTTACAATGGAACAGTAGCTTCATCAAAAAGAAGTTCCACCAATTACACCAGAACTTCCTCTAAAATTAGTTCATTCACCTTTGTTAGGGATATTAATGGTCTTATCCAAAAGGAACATCCTACAGCGTAGGTTTTGCATATGCATAGCTCTATGGAAAGTCCTAATACTGATATGCACAACACACCATCAGAAGTACATGCCAAAAGAGCAAGTACAGCATTATTCCAATCAGATGATGAATAATAATGCACAGTTTATTGAAAAATGACTACATTTGATATTCTCCTATTCCTCTTTCCAAGGCTAGACATGTTATTTCTCCAGATACTGTGTATTTAGTTTTGTTCCAAATGTCAGGAAATATGTTGTTAGACCTCTCATTCTCTCTCATTTTTACTCCACATATTATCTCTAAAACAACGAATGACCCCCAACGAATGATAATTTGGATTTAGCAAGGACTATATAGTTCAGTTTCTTGCTATGAGACATCATTTAAAGGTAATTTATAGCCTTTGCATTTGCTCATGCATTTAAATTGGATGATACAGTGCCAGTTCTTGAAGAACTAACTTACAAATGCCTTTCTTACATTTCTGCTGGAACTAGTATCAGGAAAAAAAAAAAACAGTGGATGAAATAAAACTGCTGAAATAAATCATCTTCATTTTTCTTTGATGGAAAAGGCTAACTATCAAAGGGCAGGAAGAACAGATTTGTGACTAAAAGTGACACAACTAGATTCTAGAAGTGAGATGCTGATTCTGCCAGATCCTCAGAATCAGATAATCAAATGGTACAGTTAGGTGTTTCTCTACTGATTTTGATAGAGTTTTATCCATTTTCACAAATGGAAAATTTGACACTGAGATTCCAGATACATCTGGCTACAAAAGCCTCAGCTGAAACTGGCTCCTTAAAAGATGTAGCACAGACAGTATATTGGGAGTGTTGCATAAGAAAAAATAAGAGGAGTGCACTCTTAGATATGTTCATGTGGGTGCACACTCTTTCAGTTCCCAGTTTGTTTCCTTCAACTGGATATAAAATTGATAGAAACAAGCCTGGAAAATACACTCATTTTCAGTTCTCAAGGACAGCCATAAAAGCTGTGATTATGGTACCATATGAATTTGGTGACCTTGCTAGACTAACTGTACATAGCTGTGTTTTGAATGACTGAGCTAAGAAGCAGGTCTGCATGGTGAGTTCATACAGTTTTGAATGGTTATTTTTTGGTAGGGAAGATGAAACAAGAGGACGATATTGATTCCAGTCATGTTTGTGAAAAAGTCAGAAGCAGTTACCCAAATATTTTATTGGACAAGCAGAAAGAGAAAACACTGTATCTATCTGAGCCTTCCAAAAAACCATGATGTTCTCTGTGGGATGTAGGTAGGCTGAATGGGCAGTGGCTAGAGTATGGGGGTGCTGAGGATTATTTCAATAGCATATAGAAAGCACAGACAGTTAATAAATAAGATTTATAAGATAAAGTGATATACTAGCTTTTTCAGAAAGGGAATATCGAAAATATCCTTTTCCCCTACTGAGCTATCATTTTAAACACAGAGCTTTTCTCTCACGTAATATATGCTATGATGAGAGTTCACTTGCCATCCATTACATAAGAATGGGGAAACAAAAACATCCTGGTACCCTTCATTCTCAGACATCAAGCTGAAGTAAAACTTCAAAATTGAAAGCAGTACGCAGAACTTTAGATACAGAATATTGACCATTAAGTCCATGTACTAGTCTGGATTAAATTCTAGTACTGTATGTACAGAATACTTCCAAAAAATGGACTTTATTAGCTTACTGGAGGAACAGCCTTTCAGAAATTTAGCGCAGAAATGAACTGGGTCACTTGGAAAGTTCAGGTCAGTATGGATGCATTCTCCCACTCATCTCTCTGTACCAGCTCCACAACAGAAAATAAAATTCAGTTTAAATCTCAGGTCCTAATATGCAAAGCATTTCAAGAGATTGGCTTAAGTTGCCTGATCAAGAAATTGCCTCTGCATCCAAATCCAGGATCACTATTGTCTCCTTCGCTGCAATGCGACATGGCATTCTCAGCTAAGCAGAAAACAGTTGCCAAGGCTAGAGACAGACTTCTGCTGCAGCTCGGCCTTGGACTAGAATCCAGTCTCAGAAGAGATTTAAAGAATGTTTCAGATTTAAAGGCAGTATTTACTGGACTCACATTTACTTTACACTCATTCTAAAATAAAAGGCTATAAGGAAAATCTGCAAACACACAAAGCCATTTCTCTCAGAGACAGTGGGAAAAAAAGAGGTATTTTTTACTTTAAAAAACAAAATCCCCAGGCATCAGAGACACTGGGCAGCCAGAAAGACTCCCCTTTCCTCTTGAAACTCCTAATCTGTGCCCCGCTCCATCCCGGAGCTGCCCCACAGCCCAGTCGGTGCATTGCAATGGGCCGTGGTAGCACCCACCCACACCACGGCCACCAACATCCATTCTCCAATGCAACTCTGTGCCGGCGCAGGGCAGCATGGGGACACGCAGGCTCCCAGCCCAGCAGCACTGCCTGGCACAGGGACACTGCTTCACACGCTCGGCCGTGGCACCATGGAACAGGCAAACTGCTGCAATGGGAGGGTGCTACCAGCCCCACTCCCGGCACAGAACTAGGCACGGATGTGGCCACACAAGTAGGACAAGGAGAGGTATAACACAAAGTCTGGTCCACCAGCGTTGTCACAATGTGCCTGAGCAAGTTGCTCAGGCAAAACATTGAGCAGGAATGTTAGGGACCACCTCCTCGCAGAAAACATAAACACATAGTCTCCAATATCTGCTGCGAGGTGAGCCGCAGCACTGCAGAAGTCACTTCTGCATGTGCAGTGGCCACGCTATTTCAGCTCTCAGTTACAGTGCTGGAAAATGCTTTCCTCTGTAGCAATAGCATTCGAGCCTAGAGGGGCTGAGATCACAGAGGTGAGCAGTAAGGCAGTCCAGGGGCCTCCCCTAGCAGCTGTCAAGATGACTGTCAGGGGGTCTGTGGTGTTGCCAGGTCCATGCCACAAACTCAGTTTCACACTGGTCCATTCATCATTTATTCCCTGTCTGTGTTTGGGCTTCCTACCACAGCTGACAATGGACCTCCATCTGCACTTCACAGCACTACCTTCAGCACAAGCACTTTGCTCATCCTCCATTCTCCTCTAGGAGGCTAAGAATGATGGTGATAATGAGTGGTTTCTCTGTTTCACTGACTTTCACTTCAGGTGTTCGACTTTGATGCTGAGGTCCAGCCCATTGTGGAAAATTGTGTGTGAAAATTTTGATTGAGAAAGCAATGGAGAAAGCTTTCCTGGACATCAAGAAGGACAAAGAAGAACTGGCCAAGCTGCAGCCACTTGAGGTTGCAGATAGGAAACTGCCTCATGCAGTGTGTGCTGAGTCGCAGTACTTGGAGGAGCAGGAGAAGGAACCCCAAGAGGAGAAGGTAGGAGTCCCTGTTCCTACAGAAAAGGAGGTGGAAGATCATGTCCTTGAATCCAGAGGTGCAGCAACAGTTGCCATTCATGTTCCTAGACAGAGCAATCAGACTGAGGATGTTACATGATACCACAGGGCAAATATCCAATGGTATCTTCAGTCCCAGGGAGAGATGCAATTGCAGCTCAGCTTCCTCTGAAAAGGGAGGTCAGAAATGACCCAGCTTACCTCAGCTTCAAATGTGCAGGAGCGATGCACATTTGGATGCACATGAGGAAGCTCATTTCCTGAGTTGTGTCCCTTCTTCACATTTTTGTTCCCATTCTCCTCAAGTGTAAAACACAGATGATGGGTAAACCTCTGCCTTGTAGCAGTGCCTGTGCAGTTTGAAGACAAGGGTGACTCCCTCCTGAGGGACCAGAGTGCACAGAAACAATTGTCACTGCAGTCCCTGGTGCACCTGAGGGAGAAAAGAAAGCTTCTGTCTTGGACTCATCAGACCAGAAATGCAAAACACAAAGCAGCTGTGTTGCTGAAGAGTGTGTACGAGCAGAACAAGAACTTGTAGAAACTTTGAGCCGTGAAGACATCCAAAAGGAAGAAACTAAAGCAGAACAATTGATGGAAACAGCCCAAGAAACAGGTCACTCTGGCACACTGGAAACCAAGCAGTGATGAATGCTACTCACCTGCCGTCCAGCAAGAGGTTTTGCCTGGGCCAGAGAAAGGCTCTGGATCAGCCTTCCTTGGAGTTGAAAGCTCAGAGACATCAAAAGTGTCTGTGCCAGCACCAGCTGCAGCAATTGAAGAGCCTGTAACTGCCAAAACCAAGATGGTTACAGACACAGCAGCCGAAGTCTTACAGCCCTTGGCAGCCTGGCCTGGACTAAACGGCTCCTGAAGAAGTCCCAATGACTACTGTTTGTTGGGTTCTGTGATAAAAGGCTCTCACCTCCACATGCCCAAAGGAGCAGAGGGGAACAGCAGAAGGGGAAATCAAATCACCTCATAGTAGAAAGTAGCACCCTTGCCCCACTCCCATCTTCACATTAAACACCTCTGTGTGGTCAGTCTTGTGTGCATGTGTACACGTATGTGTGCACACATACGTGTGCACATTTTGTGTGTTTGCCTATTTGGAATAGCTGCTTAGCCCAGCTGCTGGCTGGTCCTGGAACTGTAGGGCTACAGCAACTTTGCTTCCAATGGGCAACTCTTCTCAGAATTTCCTAATCCTGTTGACCTTTCAGGTTCTGGGACTGCAAAGCCCAACAGTGCAGAAGCACCTCAACCTCCTGCACCTCCTGCTTCTGTGAAGGCAATGCCAGAGAAGAAGCAAGAGCTGCCCCAGGGTGTGGTACAGCCTGAACACAGTGCTGTTCATCTGACAAAAAATTCCTCTCTTGCCCATCCTCAATCAGAGAAAGACACTGTTCAGTCTGTGATGCTGGAGTCCAAAAAGCGTACTGAGCATCATCCTGGCAGCTCTCAACAAACTCAGAACTCTCAACAGAGAACTTAGAGATAGCTGGGGCTGCTTTCCCTCAGTCTTCTGCAACTGTTGGATTGCGCAGAGTAAGCACCAGCATTTCTGCCCTATACCGCTTCTCTATCACCTGCTCTTTGGCTCATTACTTTTTCTCCTGGGAGTAGCACCAAGCAAGAGACTGGGGAACATGAATCACCTCCTGCAGGTTCACATCTCCTTCCTGTCCTGTTCTCCTGAATTGGGCCCAGGATCTCCTAGTAAAAACATTTTTAAGGAACATAGTGGCACATGCATTTAGGAAATCTGATGCCCTCATTCACTAGTTTCAGTTGAGAGCAGTGACTTTAGCTACTTTTACTGCAGCCCTTCAAAAGGGGGAATGGGCCTGTACATCACTCTGTAGAGTATCTATTTCCATATATGAATATGTGTGAATGTGTGTGTGTTTGTATGTGTGTATCCATGTCCTTCCCACAGGACTATCTATAGACTCAAGTGTGCTCACCAAGATGCTGAGGAGGACAGGGGCAGCAGCCCACCAGCACTGAATAGAGGGTCTTGTCCTGACTGCTGAAGGATTGGCTGACGTGGAACCATCAAGGCAACAGCCACCCCTCTGACTGTGACCATGTAGTGTCTTGAGCAGAGGGGACAATACCTTCCTTTCCCCTTCCACACATACCGTTAGCAGGGGGTTCTTGGCTTCATGTCTGCAAGAAGTTCCTGTCCCAAGGCTCCTTCTGGACAATATGAGATGAGATCAGCCTGAAATTTCCACCTAAAGACCATGGTGGGACAGGGGCTAATGCTTCTGGGATGCAGGATAGCCGCTATCAGGACTCAGGCTGGACTCATTTCCCCTCCCACATCTGACAATACCATCTGAAGCTTTGAGTGACAACCTCCCTTCATGTCACAGTACTGCTGTTGGGGTGTATGGACCTGAGCCATTCTGTGCAGCTCTTCCCCTTTCCTACACTGTACCCTTTTCCGTGGCAGGCAGCAAAGTCTCACTCCTGCTCACACAGAAAGCTCATGTGGACAGTCTAACTGCTGCACAGGACCAGTGACTGACATCAGCATCTGGGGAATCAGAAAAAAGTGAGCTGTCCTCCTTCAGAGCCGCACCTGTGGGTGCTGACTAAAAATGCCACAAGGAAATAGAGTATTTCCAAGCCACATTGGGGCCAGCTCCTTCTGTAGAGAAATGTTATTTGTTAGTGCTGTCCATTATGGTATGTGGAATCCTGCTGTGATGATTGGAATGTCTTCACAGGCCAAGTACATCTTCCCAGAGCACAAACAGGACACATTGGTGATGTCTGAAGGGAATCCAGTAGGACTGGGCATGTCCTCAGCTCCACTCATTTTCCCTGGACATTACCAAGAAATACAGGACATTCCTTCCCTGGTTGGGCCATGCCCGGGTATGTAAGGTCTCCTGTGAAGGCTACCTAGTGAACACATTTCCTCCAAGTCCTGCAGTTTTGTCCCAGTACCTAGGATAAAGCCCTGCACAGCAGACAGCCTGGTTATAAGGAACTTCTTTTACCTGTCAGTGAAGGTCCAAACATGTCTCTCCTTGGGTACCTGCTGCCGCAAGGCTCTGCACTTTCATGCTCTTCTGTGCGCTCCCTTGCACTCTGCAAAGGAGTCGGCTGTCTTGGGCAAGCTTGCCACAAGGCAGGACTGCTAGAGTATTTCCCTGCAAGTCTCAGCTCCTTCCTACTCCCCCTTGCAGCAGTACTGCCTTGGTGTGATCCCGTGCAGAGTCAACTCAGGAAAGCGACGGCAGAAAGGCTCCAGAGGCTAAGTCAGCACAAGCTCACATAGGCACTAGCACAGGGCTAGGCACAGGCCCACAGAAGGGGCAGGACAGGCAGCAGCCCTGCCCAGGACAAAAGCAACCACAAAGCTATTTCTCCAAAAGACTGTAGGAAAAGAGTTAGAAAAATTCCTATTACTTCTTATAGACATTCAGATGCCACAGGCAACAGGGAATCATGCTGATTTTATACTAGAATCACCTTTAAATTCCCTGGTTAGGAATCTCTCCTCCTCCTCCCTTTTTCCTCATCTCTAAAAAGATTCTAATACAAAGCAAAAATAAATCTTATAAGCAGAGGAAAAAAGCTCCTGTTTCAGTGTGCTGATTAATTCATACTTACTGTGAACCAAACCAAACTTACCTGGGAAAAGAATTTCCACTGCAGTAACCTGAGCACTGAAGGATGTTATTGCAGATGTTTTCATTTGACAAGTTAATTTTCTTTAGAAATGTTTACTATTGCATTTAGTTAATTTGAATTTCAGGTAGTAATAGGATCCCTGAGGTGGCTTTAAATTGCTGTTGTATTCTTAGCACCAGTTTAAGCTTATTACTGGAATTTTGGGGAAAAAAAACCTGCAGTTCACTTACTACTGTCTTCTTGCCTTTTGTATCTCACTTAAAACATTAAGTACTGGTGACACATTATTGTCTCATTATGTTGTCTTTCAATCCAAACTAAAAACTGGTTTTGAAAGACACAAACCTTACAACAATTTGTAGACTTATTGCTGCTACAAGATCTGGTACTCATTCTAGATTTCAGACTTCTCAGTTTGAAGGCATTTGAACCAAGGAGTCTTAGTTAGGACCCTTCTCTGGCTCTAGCTTCTATGGGAAAACTTAATAGAATTTAATGCAGACAAACCTATACTCAAGTATTTTCAAGCCCAGGCAAAAAAAGCTAGACCTTCCGCAATGCAGCAAGACTGCTTAAAAAAAGAGGTTTCATTTTATACACATTGCTCCCTTCAGTATTCATGGAGAATATTAAACATTAAATGCCCCGGAAAACCTGTTCTTAGCACATGGACATGCAATAGCCATGTTTGAAAACACTGATCTTAAGTTTTATTTGCAGTCACAGTTCTTTCAAATCTATTCCTCCAGCTGTTAAAACCACAGTATAAAAACCAAACTTGCTAACCATGCTGCAGGACAGCAGACCTGCCCTGCCTTAAAACCTCATCTTCACTGCCTCTCCTAGAACTGCATAGCAAACTGCAGATGAGGCTTACCAGAGGTAGGACAAGAGCTGAGAACTCACATCCCTCCACTGAGCAAGTTGAAGTAACAGCTGAATTCCAGGCTTATTGACCTTCACTTCTTGCTGTTTGAGACCTAGCATTAAAAAAAATAATGGTTGCTTCTGATCTCTTAAAGGGAGGTTAGGAGAAACAAGAAACATTTATAAGCAGGTTCTTAATAGAAAGGATACAAATTATTGTACACAACAGAATTAATATCCCATACTGGGATGACAAGTTTGTTTAGTACGCATTCCTGTATAGATAATTATTTTTGCAGAATACATATTGGAAGTTGATAATCAGATCCCAAAAACATGAAGCTAATGAAGATGTGACAATTATTGCTTTAATACAAATGAACGTTTTTGAAAGGAATAATTATTTATCATGGATAATCAGCTACTTCTGAAAAACAAGGCAATGTCATGGTGTTCCTGACATAAAGGAAACCGTCTTGAGAATCAGGAGTCTTCTAGGTTCAAATTGGTACTCATTGCCTTCACAGTATAAAATAGAACGAACTGGAAAAAGAGATTCTCTCTTTGGGCTTCAAGTAAGAGCATCTGACATGCAGCTGAAGGCTGCAGTTTCAGCCTTAGCCTATAACATCTAATTTATTAGACAAGTTAAAAACCAAAAAAGCAACGAAAGTGGATATTTCAATGTCTTCTATTACGAAGTTTTTAAATGGCCGAGGAAAATATATCATCCAAATGCATTTAAATATCTCTTTTACTTTATAGATGTCACTTTGAACACTCTTGCAATTCAGTCTTTTTTCATACACAGATATGTGCAATTGTTACCATTAATTATAAAAGACTACTGACTCATTACCATTCAGCACCACTTAATGCATCTGAGATCTGAGAAGCTGTCAAACCAACTGAAAACTGATCTTAATAACCCTGAGACACAGTCAAGATAGAGCTCTCAAACTGTGAGATACTGTGAACTTCTGAATGTTAAACACACTTGACTACCACTGACTGCACATGCTCAGGATCTTACAAGGTCAGATCAACTAGCAAAAGCAGACATAAACTAGAAACGTTGCTCACAAGCCTAAACACTGACTACTTCTGTGCATTGTGCAGCTATGCTCTTATATTAACCAAACCAAACAGCCTTTGCCTGATAACCATGAATATTTCTGTCTAAGTGAGTAAGTATCACCTGCAATACATCCCCGATTATAATCTGAACCAAGAATCCCAAATCTATACACATTCATACAAACTCATGTGAAAAGCTCACTCAACAATGAGTATAAAATTATACAGATCTGATTTGCACCTGTCAATTTACATTTCTTTTAATTTAGCAATAATATTACTTGGCAGCTCATATATACAAAATGGAAGAGGGAGATGCACAAGCAGTAATTCATCTTTGGTGCAGATGCAGTTTTGTTAAAGCAAACACTGTTCTATATGCTTTAGATAGCACATTAAAGAGCAAAAGAATTCTCAAAAAGAGAAGTAATATCCTCAATCAGACCCACTGGTATAACTGGACAACGCATGAGTTTCCAAGCACAAAAGCACTCCTTCAGCTGTGCCCCAAAAGCTTGTCCAAGACAACTACAAATAGTAATGGTGAGAGCTAAGGCCATACTTCTCTCTACAAACTTTCTACTACATTTACTTTGAGAATCTCTTTTTCTTTATGCTGTATATCCTTAGATACACAGCAGCAAATCCTCAGCTGTTGCAAAGCAGAAAAGCATCTTTCATTTCAATTAAGCCTTGCCAACTTTCACCTGCTGAGAATGTGGCCCAGTATCTTCTCCCTAAATTAACCAAGTATTCCTAGTATCGTAAACTGCTAACAGAATGGAAATACACCTTTATGTCTCAAGGAGTTCTCACTTCCACTTAGTGAACCGAACAAATGAGGCAGTAAAGTCCCTGCATATATGGATGTAAGGAACAGGGCCTCTGCTCTCCTGGCCCTAAAACCATGGCACTGTCCCAGACAGTTGCAGGGTGGCAGTGCCTAGGGCTCAGAAGGGAGCCAGAGCAGATCACAAGATGATCAGAGCCCATTATCAAACAGCTCCCAGGAGAACTCCTGGGACCGACTCTGCAAGCACACACCTATCTCTAACCACACAGGCATTTCCACAGACATCGCCTGAACTGCTTTCACTTGGTCCTAGACCTTCAAAAGCTTCCTGAATCAGGGTCAGAGTGATCTTCCCCATTTGCTCTGTTTTTAAACCATAACCTAGGAGGTCCCATCTGTGTTAATTACTGTCCTCTAAAAAACTCAAGATACTAAATATTTATATATATGTATATTTTATATTGTATAGTAAACACATATATAACTATATATATATACATACATAAATATATATACATATATATATGTATTTTAAGTCAGTAGTTTCTGTAGCCCTCATAACTCAAGGAGTAACACCTCAACTATAAATCTCAGTAGACCTCTTGAGTGAAAACAACACCCAGTGGAACTTACAATTTTTCCAATCTGTGTAGAAAAACAGGTTTAAGCATACTCTTGCAATAGGATGATTCACAGTGGTTTCAAAAGCAATTTGATCCATCAGTTTTGGAACAACCAGAAGGAACATTGTAGCTGGGCTACAGTAACCCTGCTGGCAGTGCTCATCCATTCATCCAAACACTGAAAGACATTTAAATACATTTGTAGATGTTCTCCAGGGATTTTTTTTTTACTAAAAGGAAAACAAGAAAAGCGTTAACAGAAGGAAATGCATTATTTTAGTTTAAGAGTAGCTTATGTTGACAAGGCACACATACATAAGAGTCACTTCCATTTGGGTAAAATAAAAGAGTATTTCTAACTCAGAAACGCATACAAATATTCATTAACTGCAGTCAAACACAAGCCATGATCAAAGCAAGGAAAAATTCCAGTCCTGGACAATTTTCAAAATATTTCAAAAGCACAGTAATTCAGCATCTAAAAGGAATTTATTTATTTACAACAGATGTTACAGATGAATTTCAGCCTTGCAGGAGAAGATGGATGTCTTCCAACTGTTCAAACATCGATGTTTTTCGAGGTGTGAGCAGAGTGTAGGAATCATAAAAGCTCCAACCATCTACTTCACACCTTTCTGTGGACTTCTAGATCATGAATTGAAAAGCTTTGCTGAATGTTTTACATTTTGGAGCATCTTGTAAATGAAAACAGCAGGCTGAATGCCACAGCTTAATCAATGCAACCCATTTTCACCATGCCAAGAAATAGTTTTATTAGCACCACATTATATATCTGAAGAGGGTGTGCATACACTTACATACCTATACATATATATACATACATATATGCATGCACATTGGGGACTGTATAAGCTGTCCTCTCCCTCATGCCAAGGGGGCTAAGGAGAGTATTCCTGCAGAGCAGGATGGCAGGCTGAGACACCCAGTACTTATGACTGCAGGCAGGACTTTGCAGCTTGCTTTAGTTTGCTGCAAACATCCTTACACCAAAGGATTTTAAAACAGAAGATAAGCCATAGTTCAGTAAAAGCTGTGCTCAACATGAGCATCTCTCAGCTGATAGCACGGTGCATAGACCCTTCATTTGGAAGAGCTGTTCTGCTAAAATTACAGCTACAAAGGACAAAGGGCAACAGGAAGATGAAAAAATAATGTCTCTTCTCTTGATCTTACATTCTTTCTTAGCTGTCTGGAGCAAAGCTTAGTTTTCTGAAAGGATAAAATCCTCTCTATCTTGATTATCTCAGACTATGAATAGATCCACATGCAGCCAGTATGTTGTATTCTCCCTTGACAATCCCAAACAAGAAAAAACTCAGGCAATAAACTCAATTTAGTAGCTTCTGAGGGTGCGGGTTATTTTCCCTTTGTAAGCAAATGCAAACTACAGCTTTATTCTCTGTCTTGCAAACCAGATGAGTTTTGTTAAAGGTGTGGGGCCTGAGGTAAGATTTTTCCACACAAAAAAAGTTTAACAAATACCTTCAGAACCCTTCAAGGGAACACTGAGCACAAAAGAAAAATATCCTGAAAGGGTATGAAGGGTATTTATTTTAAAATTTAGGCTAGCTACATTGCTTGTTCACTAAGTGTTACCCTGGAGCCTGCAAAGAGATTTAAAGGAGTTATCTGTATGGAGATAAGGCAAAATCACACTAATAAATTAGAATGAGAGAATGAGGTCTTTGTGATGTCCCCTATTTTTGACTTAAGTTGCAGTGTACTGAATGTCAGAAAAAGGTAATGTAGTTCTATATAGGAAATGAAAAAAAGAGAGAGAGAGAGAGAGAGAGAGTAGTCTGTATTCTCCATTAAAATCAGCAAGATGGTAGAACCGAGTGTCTTATTTTATGGCTAATTTTTTATACAGTTACTATGCTAGTATCAGAGCCTTGGCAATCTGCTGACTGCCCATAAAAATGTTCTATTTAGCAACAGTTTTGCTGATACTGTTTAACAGATTTGCTTTTTTTCTCTCTCTCTCTTCCTTCTACTTTATTGCAAAGGAGAATTACACAGAAATAGAAAGGAGTTTGTCTGTTCCTTCTGGTGTGTCCCCTTCTGTTATCACAAACAGATGATCAAGACCTAACATGGAGAATAGGCTGAGGGAGCTGGCAAATCCTGCTGAAGCAAAAGGCTGTGCTGATAATTCACAACAGAATATTCTACAGGACAAAAGGACCAAGACATCTGGACACTGGCCAAAGGTTTATACCAGATTAGATTTGCTAAGTAATCTGTCAATGCTACCTCTCTGTATACATATGTGTACACTCATATATTCTCTAGTCTGTTTGTGCTCTGCAAACAACTATTTCTTCTTATTCTATCACTAATACTAAAAAGAACAAGAAACTGTTCAGCTTATTGCCAATGTCATTTATCTAGCCACAGTGTGGGGAAAGGCTACTCTTCCCAGAGCTGATTCAAATTAGTTGTATAGTAAATCTCCCTTGTGTAGTGAATGGAGCACCCACTCCATCACTTCTCTTCCACTGAGATACCTGCTACAATCACATCTATTGTGTTCTTTTGAGTATACTCGCTACTGCTGAAAAAAGATGGCTACAAAAAAAGAAAAAGAAAAAGAAAGAAAGAAAGAAAAATGAAGAAAACCCACAATAGCCAAAAAGTCTGGCAATAAAAATGGATTCCACCAGATTACAAATATATGCCAGTAACAATCTCCGTATGGTGTCTCACCATCTTCCTCTTATGCTGCATGTTGAGGAAACAGAGGAAGTTATAGGTTTTTAAAACATTATTACATTGCTATAAACTGTAATCTTACAGGAATGTTTATTTAGTTTTAAAAGCTGCTGAAGGTACTATCAAAGTAGCTGAGAACTCCCTAAACAAATTCAGATACATATTATAAAACATTCAGATATATAATATAAAGAAGCCTGCCAATCTTAAACTGATTACTACTGAAAAACTGAATTAAGGTAATACCGTGAAGATACCTTCAACCCAATGTAAAAATATGCTTAAGAGAAAGTCTGCTGTTGCACTAATTTCAATTTCAAAACTGAGTCATGGAATAGGCCCTTGGAAAAGTTTTCACTATAAAAACCTAGATCCAGGTTTTCAGAGAGCAGGGACTGCTGTATAGAGCAGCCCAGAGCAGTTTGGTTCTGGCAAATAGCTCAGCTACTGATGAAAAAATGTGTGCAGTTTCACAAACTCTCCAAAACTATACACTCCCACCAACTTGTTTTCTAAAGACCATAGTGACTCACTACAGATATTTAACCTACAGTTATTGCACTTTTAAATTAGAAAATTGTCTGTTCCAGTCACTTTCTTTGGACAAGGGCCTGTTGCTTAAAGCAGAAAGGAAAGGATTAACCCCTCCACAGGGCTTCAGAAATAGGGAGGCCAGGGGGAAATAATCACTGCAGAAAACAAGGAAAGAAGACTGGCATAGGCCAAAGACTAGAGCTGGTTGTTATATGGTTATGCTCAGCAATATTTGGTGGCATTTGCTGTTAAAAATCAGCTACATTTTACCGATGAGGGAGCCGTGAAGTTGATGAAAATATAAACGCAACCACTAGAAACACAAGCACGTCCATTGTCCACAGAGTAGATGTCACCTTGACCAGTGCAGTGATACAGAAACCTTCTTGAGCAAAAGAGGTTCCCAAAATCTCACCTTTTTGCAAAGGGAAATAAAAAACTCATTCAGGAAAGATCCTTTCTGTGACAGATTCTGCAGCTCATTTATGTTATTCCGCCTTGTCCAGAAGAACTTTAACTTGCTAAAGACCACTGCAAGCTGTGGCCCAGCACAGCTTGGTAGCAGCCCTAGCTAACTGCAATGGCTAGAAACAGCTAGAAAAGAGCCCTGCAAGTAAGCGTATCATTTACTGTTGTTGACCAGGGTCAACAACAATTCATGGGGGCCTTCATCTCCCAGCAGAGAGCAATGACTACCTACATCTGCAGGGGCTTGTAGAAACTCCAGAAAGCCTTTTCCTTGCTTATCTATCAAATTTCTCTGAGGTGGTCAACAGACTCCAGCTGGGATTCATTTAGGCAGAGAGAGTAACAATTGATTACTTCAGCAGGGCCTTGCAGCTCTACAAGGAGGCCAACACACTCCAGGCAAGGCAAAAGAGATAATGACGAGGTTATTCAGGCTTCCCAAATTGCACTATGGCTTTTCTCTTCCTCCTTCAGTAAACATCTGCTCAGTTATGGTCTTTTATTTAACTCATTGCTTCAAAGGGGAAAACACAGCTCCTGGGAAGCCTAAGCCATCTGATTTTATTGCCAAGGCTTTGGGTTGAAGAGAGTGAATCACGGTAGTTTATGTTTTTTAATTAAGCTGCCTGGAAAAGCAAAGCTCTGGCATTTACCCTGGCATTCATTGCCTGGGAAAGGGTTACAGCTTGTCTTTATCTTTGTATTTTAATAGTTTTCACCAGTCAAGCAATTGCCTCTGTTACATCTCTCAATAAAGTTAACAAAAGTTCACACAACTAAAACAGAAAATAACATTTAAATAACATAGTGCTTAGTTATCTCATTTCTTCCTCCTGCAGTATTTGTGGGAAAATAATGGAAATCTAGCATGGAATCTAAACTTACATAGATGTGGTGTGGAGCCCCAAGCACCAGAATTCAGACAGGGATGTGACCCTGAGGTATACCATGAGAAGCCTATTCTGAGAAGAGTACTGTGGTGGAGCTCTGACAAATCTGATGACAAATTTCAGAGACACCAGAGAATCTGACTCAGTTCTCACCACAGCTGTCATGTTTGGATGGGATCCAACACAACAGATTAGCACTTGAAAACTAGTTGCTGGATGTTTAGATGAACACTAGTTCACAGCTGCCACCTCAGAAGATAGTTCACCTCTGGAAGAGAATTTGTAATTTTATAACTATCCCCAAATCACATCTGTATAATGCCCAAAGCATAAACACTACTGTGTCCTCGACCCACTTTACAAAAAATGTGCAATTGCATTGGTAGTGCTCTCTCATGAATGCATCGCTACAGCCTAGGATTAAGCAATACCAACAGCAGATGACGGATACACCAAACGCCCAGTAACCAGGTTACACTGTCTTCTACCATCATCTCAAGCCATGATCTGCTTTCAGGAGGTCAGATAGTTCTGATGTCCAAGGAAAATACACAAAGAGGTGTGGGTGACTTAATAAGTGTGACCTTTCCTTCTGAGTAATAGCCCAATTCAGTGGTTCTTTCAAAAAAAAAAGAATTTTTCCGCTGATGTCAACAGAAGTTGACCAACACGCCCTAAGGCAGAGATGGTGAAACTTCTTGATCTTTGTGGCTACATTTGTACATTTTCCAGTTTCCTTTTTGGTGATGCCCCTGTCACTGATGTTACTGGTTTGCCATTGCTATCTGAGGAGGGAACCAGCCCACTTTGCCGATCCAAAATATCTCGCTTTCTGGCTCTGAGACTAAATTTTATATTATGGCTCACATACATTTCCGAATCTTTTTCCTCCCTTTCTCCTCCCCTACAAAAGTGTGTTCAAACTGCTTATCAAGAATAATCTTGAGCTATGCTGTGCCTGGACACACACTGGCTGCCACTGACCAAAACCATGCCTGGGAGCATGCTAACAGTTAAATGATCATAGGCCAGTGCTCTAAAGTGTGCCCCAATCCTCCTCTCACTTGCCTGTATAGACATAAGCAGAAGGAGAATGAGACGAGAGCCTTGTGAAGATCAGCCTCACTCTTCATCATTAGATGCTGAAGCGTACTGCTATGTGACTATGTGCTGTGTGCTATGTTTCAGGAGACTCCAGATTTCCTCTTGGCTTTGGCTTGAGCCTCCAGCTCATTCATTCAAAAGCTATGTTAATGAGGAATGAGATTATTAAACAAAATCAGTGTCTTCACACCTTAAAGATATTAATAATAAAAAATGTTCCTCAACTAGCACAAAGCCCATAAAGAAAAAACATGTCAAAAAGCTGCATGTGGCCAAAAGACCCTTTAGGGAACAGAGATTAAGTTTAGGCTCCTGCTTCTAAGGAACTGAGTAGAAAGGAACAGCTCAGCTATACCCACGAATCTAAGGCTAGCTGACCAACATCTTTAACCAGCTGAGCTATTAGAAAAAAAATACAGTAAGCATACTTCTAGAAATTATATAAATTATCTTACCACAGTAAGTTCTGAAGTTTTAACTTTTAGTATTTCTGTGGGAATAAAAAGGAAATACAAGTATTGTGAAGATAAAACAGGACTGAGTTTCCATTTCCGATATACTTTATAAACACTACCATTCCATATGGCAACTTTTTACAAACTGTTTTAAAAGGAAAGCTTTCAAATTGAACGTAGTGGCCACATTCCAAGAATAGGAAACAAGAGGCTTTCAAGGTATATTTTAGAGTTACAGCTCTACAATAAACTTCAGCACAATACATAGCTCATCCTTTTAGAAGACAGTCAATTTGAAGGTTCTTCAGTTGTTCATCTCATTTTCCTTCATGTGATTCTAAAGCTCCCTCCTCAATTTTGTCTTTCTATTCCTTTGGAAACAGCTCTGTAAAGCATGTGATTTTTATAGAAAATGACAGACATTTAACTTGAAAATTTTGTGAGAAGAATTAAAGAGTAGTGTCAAGATCAAATAAAATTTCAGGACATAAGGAGTCTCTGCTACTGCATATAATTTACCATGACCTGCTGCTTCAGCACTGTTTTGATGTTCGCATTTGTTCAGCTGTGTTTGATCGCTTATCACAGATGGTTCAGCCTGCTACAGCTGCTCCTTCTTGACCTTTTACTTGAAATATCTCACTCCCAAAGCCTGCCAGAATGTCCAGGGCTGGGCTGGGATTCCTTGGAGATGATGAACTATCCTCGCAAGGCATTAGATACCTGCAAGGAGGCTTGTTCACAATGCAACGTACAGCCCTCGTGGGACGAAAACACTTACATAAGCAGAGTAATGAGAGTACTGAGGAGAACAGGAAAGTTTTATTATTTCTTACAATCAGTGAGTAAACTGGTGAAACAAGGAGTTATCAGTAATTATATTGGGAGCTATACTATGGAAGAGAAGAAGCACAGCTATCATACCATTTTATAGTAAATTCACTTAGAAGCAGTCAAAGATTTCCAACCCAAAGAAGACTTTAGAAGAGGGTCTTGTGGCAAAAGTAAAGCTGTGAGGATCACTTTTCTTTTCTGCAAATAAATGAATCTTTCAATTTCCTTATTTTCTTCTTGTTGATTCTGAGATAGGTACACAACACCCAGAGCAGTGGGACTATAACTGAGCAAAGACCCAGCTCTCAGGAATTCCTCTATTTAGACTGGTGAGACTGTGAGGAGTCATTTATTTCACTGCGGTGTTGCATGTAGAGCAGCTAAATGCCAGCAGAGTAAATGACAGCCATAATAAGTAGATAAAGCAGGACTCTACTTCTGACACAGCTACATTCATGTTTTTCCTCAGGCTTCTCCTGAGCCACCTCAGGTCCTCACCTCAGGGTGAGAATCCTCACTGTAACACTGGTCTCTGCACTGTACAAACTCATTGTGCCAAGAGCAGAAGAGACTGAGGAAACAACTGGTAGCTTACCATCTAATAAAGTTCTCAAAATGAGGTTAGATGTACAAGTTAGGCTTTTAGTCATGACCTAGGTAAAGCAAATAGTTTGGATATATGTAGAGATGTGACA
The DNA here is from genome assembly GCF_028389875.1 of Rhea pennata. Lineage (NCBI taxonomy): Eukaryota > Metazoa > Chordata > Aves > Rheiformes > Rheidae > Rhea > Rhea pennata. The sequence goes on along the minus strand of NC_084665.1, from coordinate 92,299,156 downwards.
AGGAAAGCTAAGGCCCAGCTGGAATTAAGTCTGGCAAGGGATGTCAAGGACAACAAGAAGGGATTCTTCAAATACATCAGTAGCAAGAGGAGGACTAGGGAAAATGTGGGCCTGATACTGAATGGGGCAGGGGCCCTGGTGACAAAGGCTACAGAGAAAGCAGAATTACTAAATGCCTTCTTTGCTTCAGTCTTCACTGCTAAGGGCAGCCCTCAGGAATCCTGCAGCCTGGTTGTAAGGGAGAAAGTATGGAGAAAGGAAGACTTTCCTTTGGTTGAGGAGGATAGGAGGATTAGAGATCTCCTGGGCAAACTTGATCTTCACAAATCCATGGGCCCGGATGGGATGCACCCACAGGTACTGAGGGAGCTGGAAGGTATCATTGCCAGGCTGCTCTCCATCATCTTTGAAAGGTCCTGGAGAACTGGAGAGGTGCCTGAGGACTGGAAGAAAGCCAGTGTCACTCCAGTCTTCAAAAAGGGCAAGGAGGAGGACCCAGGCAACTATAGGCCAGTCAGCCTCACCTCCATCCCTGCAACGGTGATGGTACAGCTCCTTCTGGATGTCATCTCTGAGCATGTGGAGGAAAAGAAGGTGATCAGGAGTAGTCAGCATGGATTCACCAAGGGGAAATCCTGCTTAACCAATCTGACAGCCTCCTATGATGGAATGACTGGCTGGGTAGATGAGGGGAGAGCAGTGGACATTGTGTACCGTAACTTCAGCAAGGCTTTTGACACTGTCTCCCATCACATCCTCCTAGAGAAGCTCAGCAAGTGTGGGATAGATGAGGGGACAGGGAGGTGGATTGAGAACTGGCTGAAAGGAAGAGATCAGAAGGTCGTCATCAGTGGCGTGGAGTCTAGTTGGAGGCCTGTGGCTAGTGGCGTCCCCCGGGGCTCAGGACTGGGTCCCATCCTGTTCATCTTCTTCATGAATGACCTGGATGAGGGGACAGAGTGCCTCCTCAGCAAGTTGGCTGATGATCCCAAGCTGGGAGGAGTGGCTGACACATCTGAGGGCTGTGCTGCCATTCAGAGAGACCTGGACAGGCTGGAGAGTTGGGTGGAGAGGAACCTCATGAGGTTCAACAAGTGCAAGTGCAGAGTCCTGCACCTAGGGAAAAATAACCCTAGGCACCAGTACAAGCTGGGGGCTGACCTGCTGGAGAGCAGCTCTGCAGAGAAAGACCTGGGAGTGCTGGTGGACAAGTAGACCATGAGCCAGCAATGTGCCCTTGTAGTCAGGAAGGCCAATGGTATCCTGGGGTGCATTGGGAAGAGTTTTGCCCCTCTACTCAGCCTTGGGGAGGCCTCATCTCGAGTCCTGTGTCCAGTTCTGGGCTCCCCAGTACAAGAGAGATGTGGAGCTACTGGATAGAGGCCAGCATAGGGCTACAAAGATGATCAGAGGGCTGGAGCATCTGCCCTGTGAGGAATGGCTGCAAGAGCTGGGCCTGTTTAGCCTTGAGAAGAGAAGACTGAGGGGGGATATTAACAATGTGTATAAGTATCTGAAGGGAGGGTGTCAAAGGGATGGGGTTAAACACTTTTCAGTTGTCCCATGCTGACAGTTGTCCCATGGACAAGAGGCAATGGGCAGAAATTGAACCACAGGAAGTTCCGTCTGAATGTGAGGAGAAATTTCTTCCCTGTGAGAGTGACGGAGCACTGGCACAGGTTGCCCAGAGATGTTGTGGAGTCTCCTTCTCTGGAGATATTCAAAACCTGCCTAGATGCAGTCCTGTCTAATATGCTCTAGGTGACCCTGCTTGAGCAGTAGGGTTGGACTAGATGATCTCCAGAGGTCCCTTCCAACCTTACCCATTCTGTGATTTTGGGACCAGACTAGACAGACCCTCTAGAAAAGATATCAGCAAATCTGAACCTCACAAGTCACAGCTAGGAAAGGATAGCGCAGAGCTCAGCACGGTTGCAGCACTACACTATCCAACAGGTATGAAGCAAATTCATATTCCACAACTTCAGCCCATGAGCTGAATACCCAGGTGTCTGCATTTGTAGGGAGCAAACAAACAGTGAATGAGCATCCTTCTGCTCATCAAAGACAAGCCCAAAGGACAGCAGAAGTGCCAGCCATTCATTCTGGGACTTTTGAATCACCGTTTACCATTTAGCTAATGGGCCTGAACTCCACATTCAGGACTTTCCCTAAGGCCATATCCAGGGTTGAAGAAGGATTTTCTGCCATTACAGACTGGGAGAGGCCCTGGAGCTCCCCTGCAGCACATCTCATCCCTTGGGGTCATCCCTAGGGATGCAGGTACTGGTGGCGCTAACCTCTGCCTCTCAGACAAGCTTCCTGAAGCCTGCCTTTCACCAGGTCCTTCAGCTTCATCTAAGTGGAAACTAAATGGCCCACAACATGCAGGTCATCAGATGATCATATCCAGCTTTCTTGTCTATGAAACTGGGGCACAAGCAGTGATTCTGTGGAGAACTCAGGAAGTAGTCGCTATGAAACAACAAGGAGTAAGGATAACACTGAAAGAGGGCCCATTGAAATGCAGTATTTGCTATCACATGATTAACAACAGCCTGATAGGATGGAGTGAGAGAACTTGGACTGCAATACTGTTAGGAATGTCTCCCTCTTTTCCTTCTCCTTATGCTGGCTGTCTCTTCCCTTTCTGCCTTCCAAGAATGCTCTTCTCTTCCCTTCTCAGTGACTGTAGGGCAGCTCAAAGATGATTCTTTCAGAAACATGGCTTTTTTATCTCATTATGCTCAGATGATCTCTGTTCTTTTCCTTATACCTAAAATCCCCCTCAATGCCACAATACAACCAAAGGAAATAGGATTTCTCCTTTGGGAAGAGGGAGTAATAATCTGCTCTGAAATGACAGAGCACAATAACTCATTTGAGTCTTACCAATAACTAAAACCAAAAATCAAGTCAATCTACCGAGGGTGCTGCAACATCTTCCATTTTGTACTCCAGAGGAAACTGAAAGAAGTTAATATAGCCCTGTCGGTTCCCTCGGTTTGAAAGACTCTTAAGGCAAGTGACTGGCCAGCCTACCCACAAGTCCACAACTCATAAAACACACCAAGGATTTTTGCAAAAGCACGAAAGAACATGCTCTCGTGAACACATGCATTTAACAACAGAGCCACTGTTAGTTGAAGAAGAAATGTTAAATGCTAAACACTCCCGCAAACTCACTTGGATTATAAAAAACAGAACCAGAAAATGTTATAACCAGTGACAGCCTCTCCCATTGTACACTGAAGATCATGAAATAGCTTTGGTAACTTGGTCAGATAACACAACACTCATACAAGCAACCAGATATAGATCCTAATCCAGTCCCAATCAGGAAATCCAGAAAATAACTTGCCTCTTACCTGTTACGCTGACTCACTAACTACTGCACTGAGGTTGCTCCTGCCATGGAGAACAGCTTCAGCTCCTGTCAGGGCACCATGGAGGCCAGCTGCCCACATGGACTGGGGAGCTGGGGCCAAGGGTGACAGTGGGGACATTAGAACCTCACTGTCAGGGTCCAGGCCCACAGCCCCAGTCAAAACCAGCAGCCAGGGACAGCAACAGGGCCAGCCCGGAGCCCTGCTGTCACCCAGCTGGTCTGCAGTGACAGGGCAGGCCAGGGTTGAGCCAGGAAGTCCCATATGAGGATCAGCAAGGTATATGGCAGCACACAGACATGTCTGTAGCGGCTTGGGCAGGCACCAAAGGCAACAGTCCCCACCTAAACGCAGCCCCCAAAGAAAGGAGTAGAGAGCCCTGCTGACGCATCCTCAGCTTTCCTCACAACAGCTCTCATCAGCCTGCTGGTCCTTAACAACCTAAACGGAAGAGTAAAATGTGCACTAGCCCCTACAGTGCTCACACATGGCATTAGCATGTTTTTTTAAAAAAAAATAATTTCAGATGTTCTCTGGCTGCATTTTTCACTGGTTTATATGTTACATTTTTTTTTCAAAAACCACTACACAGTCTAGCAGATCAAGACAAGTCACCAAACAGCAAGAATACTAGAAGTTCAGCTTTGAACTCTCTATTAACTGTATACACCTTCTTCTCAGCTCATAGGTGGAGAGAGAGTTCATTGTCATATAAGTATGTATGGACGTCTTCTGCAGAAAACTAAAATGCAAGCATCAAAGCTTGTAATTTCTCTTGACTTGTTTCTTGTTTTCCAAGGACTAGACACCACAGCTGGCTACCACACTAGGAGAAACACCTTACTATAGTCCAGCACTACAAAAGCATAATTTTATGGGTTAGACAGAAGCTAGTGACCAATGCATATAGTCAGTAGCCCACATATATCTTTAATTTCTACTGATACAAGTGTGGGTATCCTGTTTTTGCTATTTCAGCATTCCTCTAAATATTAGGTGGCAATGAATTTATTCCTCTGATGATGACTGTGAGACTGGGAGTCACTGATATAGACGTTTTTCACAGAGTTTCCATAATTTGCTCAATATCAAATCTGTGTTAAGAACAGAAAACAAACTCAAATTCCCAAACTTTCAGTCTTACAGATTATTACAAAGTAGATAAAAAGATAAGCTGAGAGAAGTGGGACAAGATGGAGGTATTAGGTACACTCAAAGGTTTATTTCTAAGCATTCTAACTATAATTCAGCAAGTAGCTTAAGTACATCACAACACACTAGGATGAGACTACACATATGCTCAAAAGCAGATGCAGCCATAAAGAGCTTCCAAAACTTATCAATGAAACTCTACTAAACAATGTAATACAGGAAGTTAAAATGCATTTTAGAGTTCATTTTTTTCATGACAGTAACCCCAAAGGAAGAGGAAAGCAGAAAGAATTTGGAAAGGATGAGGTGAAAAAATTAAGAAAGGCGTTTTTGTCTCTAAACAAAAATATACATCTTATCCAAAAAATTCCCTCATTTCTCCAACATTTAGCTGCAGAGATTTCTTATCATTGATATTAAATGCAATTTTCTTAAACGCACAGTTCTATATGAACAGAAGACACAGGTATTTGTATAATTATACAACAAATGTGCAATTCATTGTATATCTTGGCACCACATCCTTGGCCATATTCCATCCCCACGTTTTTAAGATCTCTCATTGATTTGATGGTAGTGCAGTGCATGGAATAGTGACAGAATGTGGATTATCAAAATTCTTATCATTTCATAAGCTGGACACCAACCCTCAAGATGTACAAAGAGAATATTTCAGAGTGAAGACAACAGGTGGAAAGATGCTGTTTGATAATTAGTCCCATTCCTAGAATTTGTAGCTATAAGAGCCCTAGTTTAATGCAAGCACTGTAAAAGTAACGCCGCCTTAGAAATCCAGCCTGCTACACAAAGTTAAATTTTTAGACCAGTAAATCACAGAGAAAGGTTTTTTTAAAAAGAATCTCTACAGGAAACTCAAAGCAAAATCTGCTTGCTTCTGAGAACGTTATGTGTTTCCTGGCATTAGCTTGGCTAGTGCCAAGACAAGTTTAGGATGCCTTCCTTTCAAGAGACTTGGATTGAGAGCAAGTTATTTCTCCAAGACAATAAAGTCTCTCCAGTATAACAGGTAAAAGGTAAGTCTGTTTGCTTTTCGTGCAGAACTATATGCTCTTGTCCAAGTGGTGGGCTGGAAAACTCAAGCAATCAGTTTGCTCCAGTCCAAGAGCCCATAAAGTTCCAAGAAATCTCACTGGAGCTCTCCTGAGAGACACAATCACCAAGCACAACAGAGTTGATAATTAGGAATTTTTTTTGCCAACACATACATCTTTTTATTCTGTATGCCAGAATGGCCTGCTTTCCTATTGGCAATAACATGCCTAACATGGCCTGCTTTCCTATTGGCAATACGTACAGAGGGTGAGACAATAGGAAGGACTGCAGATAAGCTTTTATTTTTGCTTTGATTAAACAATGCTTGACATACATCCTATCTGTAGCTAAACAAGTAAGAGCTAGCTGCAATGACCGCGGTGGAGCTCTGTTGCACCTCCAATTACTTTTTTTAAAAAGAAAGCACTTATGATACAAAAGAATGGTATCACAAACTTTCTCAGAAACAAGCTGGAAACAAATTCCAAATTTCTCCTAATGAAGATGACCGACATCCTGACTGCTTTAATTCTGCTCACACTTAATCATTTTCTCCTTATCCCTTCTTCATCAAATTTCCTAGTATAACTTAGACTTTATGTAGATTATTAGCAGGCACAGATTGCCAGTCTCCTCTTCCTTACAAAAAGCTGCAAAACAGCTTTACAAACAAACTTCCTTGACCCTTGGGTTGAATTTTTTGTAAGCCCATGATCGTGTTCGAACAATTCATCCATCATGGCCTGACCTGTACATGGATAAACAATTGGGGTTGCAAGAGCTCACAAGTGTAAGAGGTGAAAAGACACTGCCCAGTGCAGACACACTGAGTAGTTTTAGACTCCGAAAGAGATAGCGGGGAAGAATGGGCAACGCAGAATGTTGTCTATTAGGCCTTTTTGTTAACTTTACACTCCTTGAAGTTCTTTCCTGTCACACCTTGGCTTGTTCCATCTGAGCTAAATGCACCAATTTGTTCTCAAAACTCATATGGTCATTACTTCTGCAATGTCTGTGCTGCCTGCTATTTGTAATGTATGTATCCTCACAAGACTCTGATGAGCTAGGAAGTGCTGTTATTCATTCTACAAATCCCCACTCTGCAAATTCAGAGATGCTGAGCTTGCTCTTACTTAACTATTTCAGAGTAGCCACCACATCACAATCCTCAGCCTGGATGACAAATGAAGTAGGCAGACTACAGAATCCCAGAATGGTTGAGGTTAGAAGGGGTCTCTAGAGATCATTTAGTCCAGCCTCCTTGCTCAAGCAGGGTCACCTAGAGTACATTGCCCAGGACTGTGTCCCGATGACCTTTGGATATCCCTAAGGATGGAGAGTCCACCTCTCTGGGTATGCTGTTCCACTGCTCTGTTACTTTCACAGTAAAGAAGGCTTTCCTTATGCTCACATAGAACTTCCTATGTCAGTTTGTGCCTACTGCCTCTTGTCCTAAAAACACATACCTCAAATTCCTACATGAAGCCTGAAAAAGAACAAGGAATTATATTCAATGCATTCAGTTCTCTAGGTAGGGAACTAAGCTTTCAGGTGACCCCGTCTGTTTTCTTAAATTCAGAAACTGTTTTGATTATAGTACAAACGCTGCAATGAACATCCATCATTTTGTTTGCAGTACCCCTGTAGGAAATGGAATATATTTGACTAAACCAATTTTCTCAACCAATTTAAACTAGCACAACTCTTCATGAAGAGAAGATGTCTTCAGAGTCCATTCCTATAAACTCAGTCCCAAAAGCAGTGGATTGTGGGATCTTTCCTGCTATTGGCAGTAATAGCTAGATTTGGCCCCAAATTAAGCTTTTGCATGTGAATAGTTACTTGAACATCTACACTGAAATGCAGATGGCTAAAAACAAAAAGACTGTACACAGTTCAGTAGGAAATAATGCTGCACAGCTGGTGCCACAGGAACACTCAGGAAAAGTAAACTCAGCTCAACACATGCCTAAGGTTGCACACATGGATAGAGCTTTTGAAGTTAGAAGTTGCATTTGAGTATTTACCTATTTAACTTTCAAGTAGGCCTGGCCAAGAGCAAAAGAAAACAGTGCAATCTTGATGTGTTACAGTTAACAACAAAAGTCCCACTGAAGTCAGTGGTGTAAGGATGCCACCTACGTTAGCAAGAGTTATGCTTGGCAACATTTGTAGATTCGAGATATCTGTCCTTTGCACTGCTACTCCCAGTAATACTAAGTACAAGCTTTTGTTTCACTGCTTACCATTGTTTCAATGAAATGATGTATCTAAGACACACAATTTAGGTTATTTTATTTAGCCAAATTGAAGGGATTGTCCAAGGACGTTCTGTAGACTTGCAGTGAGAGGAAGTGAAAGTTCTATTATAAAACTCTTCCATTAGATAAACTGTATTACCTTATGTTTTGCTGCTGGCTCATAGGATATATATGGACAGCTAGAGCAATTCAGATGCTGATTGGTAACTTGTTATGCCAGTGCACTGGCAGAGGGTGGATTCCACAGAGTGCATGTGATAGTGCTGTTCATCTCCCTGCCCATCACTCAACTGCTGATAACCAACAAATACCTTAGGTGCTACATCAATTTTACTGGTAGGAAACTGAGGGCTTTTAAGGAAGCATCACACAGTATGACAAGAACAGCCATGGAGCGCTCCAGATCCATCAAGTTCAACACTCTTTAGCACACCACTCCTTAAATACCATTTTAATTGCTCTTTTCTTATTTATTTCCTGTATAGTGTTATGAACTCACTTCCAGAATTTAGTGAGTCCAATAGTCCTATCTGCTGGGCTAGGCAGTCTTCAAGTGTAAGATTTAGATTCTCAAAAACAAAATGATGATGCACTTGCTAAATAATCACAATTCTCTAAGCAAACTAGCCATTAGAGTACACACAGCATGCACCCGGCTCACCCGCAGCTGAATGAACAGACATGACAACAAGGTCCCACAATCCTGGCAATCTACATTTTGCATTTAGGGACATCCTTAAAGATATTTGGCTTAACTCACATTCCAGACACTGGTTAAGTAGCCAAGGAAAATTCAGCTTCACAGAGCTAACGTTCTCTGTGCATTAATTTTAAAACACATACCCGTACAAAAATCAGCAGACAGCTCCACCATATACCTGTTCATCCACGGTCAAGTGAAAAGAAAAACAAACCTACTCCGCAGAATGTATAGATTTAAGTATCACATTAAATTTGTCCACTGGAGCCATCTTCACCATCCACCCCAAGCAACAAATCCATTCAAAATGATACAAACAAAAGCACAGAAGCAGTGCAACTTTCCAAAGAGTAGAACGCTTTAAATAATAATTTCCTAAACTTAAGTATTTTCTAATACAGAAAAAACTATCCTTCCACCATAAGACTCACTCATTGACTTTAAAAGATAATTGTTGACCTAGAATGGTAATGACCATCAGTAATTAATGCCTAATGAGAGCTAACCAATCTAAAATCTAAAGCCCTGCCTTCTGATGTTTGTAACTTTCTGCACCTTCTAGCTATAAATGTTGTCTTCCATGGTGTGCAAGATGTTTGCATGTCAGGCTCCAGATATATATCTAACACTCATCCCTACCCCACAGTTTTGCTAAACATTTCAATGATCGTCTATGCTCTACATTATTTTGTTTCCTTCCATACATGAATGTGGGTCTTTGGATCAGCACAAGCAACACTGCATTTAAGCAGCACTAGAGGATATATGCAAAAATAGATTCAGGATGATGTACTACAAACAGCAATTCTACTGCAAAGTGATACAAGTTCTAGACATAATAAAGCAACATGTATAAACCATGCTGAAATTTGATCCCACAGCAGGCTGAGTTGTCCTCTCACTTTCCATTTCTCCCCAGTGGGAGCTAAGGACCTCAGGGAGTATGTAATGCAGCATTTTGCAGCATCAGATGATTGTATTTCTCATTTAGTTTCTCTTCTCTAGATTTACTCCCTCTTCAATCTGCTGATTCCTATTTTGCCACCAAGCAGAGGTTGCTTCAAACCAATCTCAAAGCTATAGTCGCCAAAGCACCACAGTATATCAACATAAATCAACAGAGATAAGCTGAGAGTTGTTATGAGGAACAGCTGGCATCTAGACTCAATTTAACAATCCACACATAAACAGTCTTCCAATGGTGGACAATAAAGCTGCCTCTTAGACCAGGAAAAACATTATTTGGCCCTTTCTTTGAACCATATAACAGCAATAAATATGTATGTAGTCATATTTCACTCCGTTATGCTTTGATTTATGGATAACACAGACAAAGATTCCTCAGTTATCTCAATCTGATCCTAGTTAAAGCCTGGGTATGTGCTGATAAGCTTTTTCTCATTGACTAACCCTAATCAAGTGATGGCCGTTTGTCCCAAACTTCTTCAAGCCAGAATTATTCTATCTTTGTCAGTCCTTTAAAAGAATCAGCTACAGTTTAAACTAGCTTCAATATAGCCACAAAACACTTTAAGAAGCTTGTTCACTTGCCTATTTGTTTTTAAAGCTCTAAAAGTGCTCATTTCTACAGGGATAGGAATACTCTATACTGTGGAACTGTTTTCCATTAGTTGTGTGATCCTAGGTCTGCAACAAAAATTTTTACTAGTTTCGTACCACAGGCTGTGGGTTCAATGATCTATTTCTTTTTTAAATGACAAAAGCGTAATGGCTTCTCAGTTATATCAGGAGGGAAAAGAGTGCTTCAGTTATGTATTGTTTATTTTATACCTGCAATGCCATGAAGCTCTGCCAGACGGATTATTCTTTTGTCATCAAAGCCTACATTTTCAGTAGAAGAGTTCAGCATTCTCATTATAGGCAGATTTTCTGTGAGACTACTAGTCCATTAACACTTTTCTACAAATGAATGGCTGCACTGATTTTAAATGGAAATGTATTTTTCTTCAAACTTCATAAGTACATTTTCCCATACTGTAGCTTTAGGTATTTGATTCCAATAAGCAATAAAATACTAAGTATATTTTGCTCATTTCCTGTAGCCTCACAAAGAAAAGCACTAAAAGTTATATATTATTCCTTCTAAAAGTTCATAATCCTAAAAAAAAAAAAAAGCAAGAGCTATAGGAAGTCTCTAGCAGTAGTGAGGACCAACACAGAGGATCAGGACTTTTTTTGGTTTTTTTTTCCCCATACGAATATTACATTTCTTGACTGAAAGGCAAATAAAATTGGCCAGTTATGGTTCCTGGCTTTTTAATACACCATTATTACAGTTCATTAGAAAAAAACATTAGAAACAAATATACCTTAGTAGGAAACGTGTCATATTAACATAACTGCCTGATGTCACAGACTTCCCAAGCACCAAGGCTCATTGCTACCAGCGGTATTGAAAAAGGCAGAACAAACAGAACATTTGCACCACAATAAAAAATGATGATTAAAATAAAATGGTGTGTGATCTGCCACAGGCCAAATGAAGCCTTTTACACAGACGTCAACTCTGACCTCAATTTCTAGCCTCTGAATTGTTTGACTTACGTTTTAAAAATATGTATTTAGCTGCTTACTAACGCAACAGTAGTGACAAGTAATTCTACTTAAACAAACATTCACAAGCACCTCTGAAATGATCATCTTTTGAGCACCCATGAGAAAATCCAGCTCTCCAAAATTTGTGGCCTGTGCTAGACTCTCAGTTACACTCAGCCTACTCACTCAGTAATCTTAGTGATTAACAAAGTCTTGTACTTTGCAGGAGTTTCTTGGCACAATGGGTAAAGTTCTCTAAACATAACAAAGAAGGTCCTGGATGCTGCATGTGCAAATTTGCAGAGCATTTTGTGCTGAATGTGAACTGAGATGAAGGACTGAGGGCAAACTCTATGCAATGCACGGTCTCCAACCATGCAGACATGGCATCAGGGGCCTGACAGAGTCAGAGCTACAGTTCACAGGCCCATTGTCTAACACGGCCCTGACTGCTTTCATAAGCAATCTGACTGCTTCTCCTTTGCCATGGCACCCTTCCAAATAAAACAAACAAACAAACAAACAAACAAACAAATAAATATAATAATAATTCTTTACCTTATAGTAACTCTGGTACTTTCAAGTGTATTGTCAACCTAGATTCCACTCTTTGGGGTTCATTCAGCTCAGGTAAGAAAGATAGGTTGCTTTAGCAATGTCTTTTAGAATATCCTTAAGAACATCCTTATCCTTAAGAATATCTTATCTACTTCTGTTCCTTCAGCATTCAAGCAGCCCAGAAGCACAGGAATTTAACACTAGGGAAAAAAGTTGCAAGCACTAACCCACGCAGACAAAGTGCCTCAAAAAGGCTGGTTGCTGTAGTAATCTAATAGCCCTTCTCTATTCTTTCAGAGATTACCCACATGGATCCCACCATGACCAAAAATCAGTAATTGTAATGCATAACTACAAGCACATGAAGATCTCCCTAAATATGACCTTCTGAGATGGGCATCTAATCCATAATGTTCTACCAAAAGAAAAAAAATAAAGTCCAGACCACATCAGGTGTGTTCTGAACATGGAACAAGTCTCATCCTGCTGCTTTGGAAATTTCAGAAATGTGGCTGTTCTTCAAAATTTGTTCTTCAAAAATTCAAAAAAAAAGTTTGATTTGCCAAGGTGTTCTGAAGACGAAAAAGCACCAGTGTCAAAGCCATCAGACCTCCAAAATCTGCCTGTTAGTGCTTGTAACTCTTCAGATAGACAGACAAACTCAGTTATGAGGCAGATATCCCTCCCTTATCGCTGGGTGCGAATACTAGGTGGTTGAAGGTAGGTAGTTTTATCGCCTCACTTGAAAAGCAGCTTAAAGAATTCCCTATTACATTTATCCCTATATATCCCTATTTATTTATTTATTACTCTTAATAACTGACAGAAGAAGGTAATGGTTTTAAAAGATATGCTATACAAAATACCAAAAATGATCTTGAATCAAAGCATTTTGATCAGCAGAAAGGTCTCATAAATGAGATGGAATGTACTAATTAGCTAACACAGTTGAACTGGAACCTCTACAGAACCCTGATTATCATAGGTGCATTGAATGGCAACATGATCCAATTTAAAAATAAAAACAAGATCAATCATCTTCCACATTTGGACTTCCACATTGGACTTGGATGAGAGATGGTGTGTCTGGTCTAACAAATATCTTGTCATTTTCCCCTTAATTGCATGTTTAAATAATTTTCAAAAAATAATAAGAAGAAAAAGAGTCCAATAAACCAAACAATTTACTTCTTGAAAGAGACTTTCAGAGCCTCATTGGCATTAACTTTCATTGCCTATTAATCAAAATTGCAATTTGAAGAATTATTGGTATGTTCAGGCTGTCTTGGCATCTCTCAATATTTTTTCATTAATTTCAGTTTGCCACAAGAATACTGTACACCTGAGTTTATGATTCACAACATAACATACAACCCTAAAACAATCAGCAGTCACAAATGTCTCACAGCAGTGCCCTGCAAAATATCCACTGTATCTAAAATTCATCACTTCCTAAACAATCTAATAAAAATGATGATTTTAGGGATACCTGCAGCAATGCAGGTTGTACACAAGCCTGTTCTTCCACATGCACTTCAAAATGCTGTTATTAACATTCCTGAGTGGTAAAGCTAGCTGGTAGAGATCTAACTATTGGCTGTCAGCTTGTCATGTTGAATCAGTCACCACTGATATGAGTGAATAATGCAGTTTAAAGTGAGCACTGCTGCAGACTATGACAAAATATCATAACAATAGTAAGATCATTATTGACTATACAACATGATACTTATTTCAGAGTTTTATTTAATAATACTGACAGTGAATAGGGCCCTTTAAGCACAACAGCACAACAAAAACACAGTTATTTATGCCATCCATATACACGATATCAGAGAAGTCCAGACTTGTAGTGAGAAAGACATGAGATTCCTTCTTGAACAAAGACAGACTAACTGGTGAGAAATAGCTCTCCAGAGGGCCTCCTAGGGGAAGCCAGATCTCCAGTATCACCAGGTTCACCATAGGGTCCAACACCACTGACATTCCAGAAGTATGCTGCTGTTCCCAAACCTTCACAGCTATTTGTGCTGGGGCATGTCCCAAGGATCCTTAGAAAAAAAGGATGATATTGGGCATACTCTAAGATCAGCTTCAGTTATTTCATACTACTTATTCATGTAACTTTCCGACTCTAGCCTAACCTCTTGTTTCAAGATCGTCTCTTGCTGCAATAGCCTCACAGTTACCTTGGTAGTCCTGTCTGATGTTCAGAGTGAATTCAGAGAAAGCCAACAAAGCCAGGGTATCTCTTGGAAGCAACACATCTGTGCACAGACAACCCTTTAGAGCTACCATTCAACCTGAGAGGAGCTTGGAAATGACAACTTGGCCAAATGGCATAAAAGCATCTATATGAGTCTAGAAATACTAGTTCCCAGACTCAGGGTAAAATTCTCCTGTGATGTGCACTAACTAGTGCCTCTCTGGCTAAAATCCTATTCACACTTTCAAGTACTCTGCTGATTCATGTCAAGAAAATAAATCTCCAAGAAAGGCAAGAGGGACAAGTACAATTTTGAAAAAGTCTTTACACAGAGATAGATGCAAAGACATAGCTGTGCAACCATTGTAGGAAAGGGGAAGTACCTTCAGCTCGATTTTGGATTTTAGGAAGAGCTCTTTCTAAAATCCTTAAATTAGTATGGTTACCTGCAGGGTTAGCACAGAGTGCATTTTGTCTACTTTTCAGATTGTTTTCTGGAGATATAACCACATAAACCTGCTATTCTTTAAGCAAACAGCAGGCAACAGAGTATAAATAATAGATACTGCAATGCTGAGGTTTTTCCTTTCAAGGGAGCAGATTGTTAGACTTGCTGAGACCTTTTAAACAGCAGTTCTGACTGCCGCAGCAGACTCAAATTCAATGGTTCCATCCAAGAAAGACTTAGTATTCAGAATGAATATAAAAAGATGTTTTTATCCACAGAACAGAGTTACTGAAAGCTTCCTCAAGTGCTACATTTTTTTTTCCATTAAATCTTTCTATTCAGTTAGAAGTACTGTCTTTGCCATCAAATTGGAGAGATTCTCATATGGGTCCCTACGTGCAGGATAAACGCAGAGGTTCTGACAGCCACAGTTTATGAAAAAGAGATCAAAGCACCAGGTCTGAGATATCTTTGACTGAGGGAAAAGAATACATAGGCACCTCAGGTTCCACGACACTAGGAGGTGTTGAGCCCTATAATCTACCTGGAAAGGAGATCAGCAGATGTTATCTAGACTTGTCCACCAATTGCACATTTCACTAGGCTCTACTAATTTTTATTTATACAGGAGAACTATTTTTCTGCAGTGCCCATACCACTGGTGTTACTGACAGTGCTGTTGAACTGCAAGGAAGTAATTTATCATTCCATTACAGCTATACTTCCCCGCAGTACAAAATCTGTTATGGAAATAAGAGATTCTTAAATTGCATGACAGAGACCTAGGAAAAAAGTTGAAAGTAATCCAAGAGCTGTATGTTATGTAAAAAAGTACAAGAACAGATTAACATCTCTAATTACAAAATGGGGATTATCCTTAAATGTTTGCATTTGGATGGGTAATTAACTGAGATAATAACTGTTTATAAGTGGTCTGGGGTATTCTTACCTTCCATGTCAAAATAAGACTTCCATAAGGAAGAAATGTTCTCAACGCTTACTTGCCATATTAATCAAATCTCTCCATGTGGGAGGATAAATTCTCTCCCATAAATTGTGAAGCTCTTTTTGTGGCTTTTCTCTTTAAGCAGCAGAAATGCTACAGTGACTTCATGCGGAGAGCTTGATGGCTTGGTACAGCATGAGCTCCACAAAGATTAATCTGACCCAAACCAGGCAATGTTGTCTCAGTTCTCATCTGCGCAGAATAGCGTAGAGAGGGGAGAGAGCAAGTTGCGCTGCGTAGTTTGCTTGAACATCAATCTCTCATGAGAATGTAATCCACAAGGCACTTAAATAAACTCTGGTTAATTAAAAATAAATAAACGAAATAAAAACCCCACCCATACATGCAGCTTACAAACATCCTGGGCACAAAGGGCAGAGCCGGGGCTGCAGAGGTGCCCGCGGCTGAGGAGGCGCAAGCTGCCCTGCGGTCCGTTGTGGCCGGTTCCAGCCGGCCCCCTAACGGCGCCCTAACGGCTCCCTAACGGCTGGCAAGGCCCCACCGCGGGCACGGGGCGCTGAAGGAAGGGCAGCACGGGAGGAGAAACCGGAGAGGTGTCTGAAGCAAGGAGAGGGAGGAGGCAGGGCCCTGGGGACGCGGCGGGGGATGCAGCGGGAGGCGCTCTCCAGGAAGGGGGTGCCCTGTGCTGGGGCGGGGATCCCTGCCGGGGTAGAGGAAGTGGATGAGGAGCCAGGAGTAGCAGAAGAGGAAAAGAGGCATCAGAGGCAGGACCTCAATATCCTGCGCTGCCCGTGGCCCCGGCGAAAGGGCTGGGAGGGCAGGAGCGCAAGGTGCAGCGAGCCCAAGGAGAGTGGAGCCTGGGGGCGGGGGGGAGGAGAGGTCTTGGGCTGAAGCGGAGTTGGGGAAAAGGGAGGAAATGTGCTTCGCTTCATGTTTGTTCATTGGTGTTTCTCAGTACCCGAATCAGTAATTAAAGCCTATATGAATTGGCAATAAAGTAAATTAAGTGAAATTCTCCTTGGACTGTTTTGCCCGTAGCAGTAAGTGGTGGAGGGTGAGAGCAGCATCCAGGCCTGGCGTGGCTGTGGTGGTTTGAGACTCCTGAAGGAATCTTGATTTTGGTGCTGGGGATTTGTGGTGGTGAGTTGTGGTGGAAGTGGCACAGCTGCTGCCTATGGGGGATAGGCATGAGCAGCATGTAACAGGGGAGAAACCAAGGGAACCCAAGAAGGCTCTTACAGATGGGAAGGCACTGGCAAAGAACTGGGTTGGGCCCCAAGCCTGGGAGCCTGGACCACTGCCTGTCTCCATGGGGGATCCCCAAGCACTTGCCCAGGGCTGCAGAGGGGCTGGGGC
Source organism: Rhea pennata (assembly GCF_028389875.1). Taxonomy (NCBI): domain Eukaryota; kingdom Metazoa; phylum Chordata; class Aves; order Rheiformes; family Rheidae; genus Rhea; species Rhea pennata. Next base: position 92,282,513 of record NC_084665.1, on the reverse strand, counting down.
ACCTGGGAAACCCCTGGAGAAAAATGTGCTGCTGCCCTGTGGGGGGCCAGGGCTTGCCCTGTGCTCCCAGCAGGACTCCAAAGAGACCAGGACCCCTTGGCTGACCAATGGAGATCAGCTGACAGTCTTTGTCGGAGTAATGGGCCACTTTACTTTAAAACATTAACAGTGCAGAAGGCAGCCCTTGCTTAGAGGTGAGCTGCTGAAGTGGCCACATGCACCGGGCTGCCCAGGTTGCTGCCATTGCAACTGGCAGGCTGAGAATGACTGCCCTGCAGGAAGGGACACTGCCCTGGGATGGGGAAACTGAGAACTCAGATTATGAAAACAAAGCCCTTCCAGGCCACCCCAGCTGGAGTAATTAAACGGACTTACTTAAATGAGAGCACTGCTCCCCAGAGTGTGAAATGCAGGACACTTACAGCTGCTGCTCTGGAAAGCAAGCTACAGACGTGCTGGGAAACCAGAACTGCTGGAATACAACTGATGGTCCAAGAGAGCATTTGCTTTGGGGAGTCTGGGGCCTGTGCCAGTGCCTTGCACAAGGAAGGAAGGCTTCGCAATTTGCCTATGGAAAGATATGTGGCGCAATGGCCTGAGGTAATTGACTGCAGTAGCTTGGACCGCTAAAGTATGTTTATAGGCAAGGAGGAAGGGACTCCAGAAAAGTAGTGATCACTAATGTCATGGTCTGATAGCTCTGACAGCTAGCCGCTGTTACAAAGACCGTGCTGGTATCACCTGATAAGCTGGTGTAAGTCCAGTTGATCAAGGAGTGATTTGTACATACCTTATGGGGGAAGGGACATGCCAGAAGACAGGTGTGAGATTAGCAACATGGCCAAGGATGATGCAGGGATTCCAACAGCATGGGCAGCCTTGAAAAAGTTGTCAAGAAAGGATGAAAATTTTCCATACTTCTGCCCTACATGCTGGGACTTATCGATGTTCTTCAAGGAAAAGGGGGAGGATATGATGGAAGTGGGACAGGACACCTCCCCAGAGATCTAGAGTTGTGAGTTAGGAATTGCAAGGTCAGAAGGTTGTTACAGGATTTAGAGTGTGCTCTAGGAGATCAAAGCCATTTGGTGCATCATTTCACACTTCAAATGCAGAAATTTCCCCACTACATCAAGTGAACACTGTTCACCACCCATTTGGGGTCTAGGTAAAGCCCTGTGGTAATTGGAGTCGTGAACCCGATGATAGTACCTCCAATAGTGGTGATACTCATTGCTCATGCTGTCTTTAATCATTGGCTTATATGCTAAAGTAAAGTGAATATTCAAACTGATGTAGACATGGCATGAAGTCTGTAATAACAGTTCAGATTATTATGATGTCAAAGATAATAATCTGGTCAGAGGTAAGGGGTGAAGTTTGTAATGCGTGTATTTCAGACGATTTTAACTTTCTTGATCCTATGTTTTACAGGGGCAAGGGGCAAAGCTTGTAATAGATGGGTTCAGTTTGTGGCAACATTAACCTCTGTAGCCTGATCTGCAGGGACCAGGGGTGGACTTTGTGGGGAGTACATTGTCGAATTGTTACAGTGTTAATAATACATTTTTCAGGGGTGAGGGGTGGAGTTTTACTATGTGTATGTACACATTGTTCAGTACTGCTCTCCATTGTCTGGGAGAAGGGGTGAAGCTTACAATGTATGAATGTTGAAGTTCTAATGATGTTTAAATATACATCTATTATAAACTCTACTTTTAACACTTCTTAAATACATGTTTTGCAGGGACAAGGGGTAGAATGTATTGGGCATAAAAGTCAGGGTGCAGGAGGCTGCAGGAGTGCCCTGCGTGAGCGGAGGCTATGAGCTAATCTGTGCCTGTTCTGGCCATCTCTGTATCAGAGGAAAACAAGCCCACCATGCACCAAAGTTTCAACCAGGTGGAGAAGCACATGGCACCTCTGCTCATTAAGAAAGTGTGACAACTGTTTGGGGCAGGAAACACAGGAGGACATGCAGGCGTACATACATGAAATTAGACACAGTAGGAGACACAAAGAGGCAAATGTGAGAGAAATATGAAGAGATGCATTTGGAGAAGCAAAATGGAGGAGACAAGTAGAAGAAGATGGTACTGGAAACACTGGGAGACTGGGGTATGCTCTCAGAAGGAGACTCTCTATGCCAGAGGAGGTATGCCTCTGAGAGGACCGTGGTCTATGAATGAGCAACGCCAAAGCAGGGACACCACCAAAGGGATTTGTGTTGGGGGGTGGGGAGGACCCATGCCAGGGAAGAGAAAATGAGTAACAAAAGAGTAAGAAGTCAGCAATGGTAGAAGAAAAGAATAAGAGGAAAAGAGTGGCAAAATGAAGCCATTACACACAACCTCGACTTGTACCAGCTGTTGCCTTGCCATAGAGACAAGCATATTGTGTAGCTGAAACGAGAGTGAAGACTAGGAAGGGAGGAAGAAAGTGTTGGACTGAAGCAGAGCCTGGGGAAAAGGAAAGAATGGTGTTTCCCTAAGTGCTCATTAATTGTTTATTGTCTTTGTTTCCCAATACTGGAATCAGTAATTAAAGCTTATGTCGTGAGTCAAGACTGTTTTGCCTGCAACAATGAGCATGACCTTTGTAGGTGGGAACGACACTGTATTTTGATGTTTTCTGAAACTGCACCTTGATAAAAGTTCACACAAGTGATTAACAGGATAACTACTTTGTTTCTAGTCCAGTCATCTTATTTACAGTAATTAGCTAGCACGTCCTGACGTGCCTCATCAGAACTTTAAACCTGGCTCTTATATATGGAGTATATTCTTAATCTGTATTTTTTTAGATTCAGTTTAATTTGGTTTAAATGAACACATGGCACACAACACTTCTAAATTTTGGCTTTGTTTCCAAACCTGGCAGCTCTTGCCTAGATGTAGTGATGAGGGTGCTAGGTAAATCACGTTAGGTGTATGGCCTGCAAATCAGGTGCAATTCCATCCTTTCCTGGGCCCTTCCCTGCCCTTTCTATGCTTCTGAGAAACAGCATCAGCAGCAGGTGCAGAGAGACTGCTGCTCATCTTGAGATCACAGCTGGGAGTGAACTGGCATAAATGTATCAGAAGATACTATACTGCCAGCTGGCAATAAAAGCTGAGTGGGAACAATGCTCCCCCAGACATTCAGACCGTCCCATATGCTCTTAGTGGTAAGCTAACAGGCTGCACATCCTGGCCTGTTCACTAGAGAGTAACTGAAGTGGAACAGTTCCAACGTGCAACAGATTCCAGCTGCTACCCTATGCCCTGTTGTTTCTGGAGTAGGTGTAGGTTTTATGAAGTAATATCCTTAGATGCTCCACAGGGGATAAGGTTGTTTTCCAGAGCAATGACCATCAGTCTCCTTACATGCTACAGAAATTGCTGTAGTTCTTGTTTTCTAAGTTACTGCTTCAGACCTGGTTAAAAAAAAAAGAATACCTGCATACTTTGGTTATATCAAATAAGCATGAGATCATTAAACATACCTGTAAAGCAATGAGATCTGCAAGATGTAGTAAGCAGAAAAATATCATGGAGGAAGTAATGAGGGGCCTTTGAAAACTGCAGGACATTCTCTGCCTTTAAAACACATTTCTGAAAACAAAACAAGGAATAAGCATTTCATGCAAAGATGAATGGACAAGAAATTGTAAAAATAAAAATAAATAAGACACTATGTAGGAAAGAGACAGGAGAAAATACAGCACAAAAGAAGGAAGGAAGGAGCACAGCAAAAAATCAGTTTGCAAGAATCTGTAAAAAGTTTAGATTCCAGAGGTAATTTTCATAGTCAGGTTAATAGAAATAGATGCAAAATGTATTCAGATCTTATTCATCCACAATAACTAAAGTTATGCTAGTTTACTTTCCAATAGACATAAGGTCTGAACTTTGTACAAGGCTTGTAGATCTATGCACATCCAAGCCAAAAGACTGTCTGGATCTTTACTATGCAGATTTAGAAAATATGGCTATGAAAAGCATCTGTAAGAATTAGGCCCATACCTTTTACCAGTGGTCAGGTGTTAACTCCAGTGGGAATTCTTGAGGAATGTGCATGTGTATTTATGGTGGGAGAGAATAAGGAAGGAACACAGCAAAAAGTCCTCATTCGGGGCTGGGTTGGCTGAACTAGCTTCTGTTATAGTCATTTCCAGACCAAGAACACACTGCTTGTTCATAGCTTGTGGAGAGCTAATTGGTTTTAGTCTTTTTGGCTCTTCTTCTCATTTCCACTTGATGTTCAGGAAGTGACATAGCTTCAAGAAACATGTTGTGTAGTTGTGAGCAGCAGAGGCGTTGTGAGCTGGGAGGCTAAGGAGTAAGTGTGATCCATCTATTTGGGAAAATCCCTATTTAATCACTGTGCCTTTGCGGCAACATTGCTTAAGGGGGAAGGGTCCCTTAAGAGAATTTCTGGTTTCTCAGTCTTGTTTTGTCTGTGTCAGTGGGGCTGCCTCAGCAAGATTCAGACCCTTTGACAGCTCCTGGCTCAGCCCCATCCCCAGTTGCTTCTCATTTTAACAGTAGTTTACCAAGTTCACAACTAAGATTCACAGGCAGAAGCTTCTCATTCAGAGCTCTGCTAAATCCTTGCACAAGAACAGGAGACAAATTATGTGATGGGGTACAGTGGGAAAATGTGTCTTGTTGCCACTCTTCCAAAGTATCTTCATGAGATAAATCAGTAATTAAATCTTTCCAGGTTGGCAACTCTCATGACTCTCACAGCACAGGGGAGGGAAGGGGCAAGGGAAGAGGAAAAACAGGTCTCAAAAATGCAGATACTCTTTTAGTAAGGCAGATGCAAGTGAAAACAGATGAGAGCAAGAGGTTTGAAGGCAGGAAGTTATTGAAAATTGGTTTTTTTCGTGCGTGATGTTAAATACTGTTGTTAATGCAAAAAATTGCCTTGTCCATAGGCCTCATGCTCAACTATATTGTAAGAGGCCAGAATGTACTCTCTACTGCAACGTGAGTATTCCCTCATCCACTTTGATCTCACGAAAGTTGATTTCATAGTGCTGAGCTAACTGTGGGTTATTACAACAGGTAAAACTACGGCATTGAATATAGGTGCTGCTTATTGGCTGTCTATTGAGATAGTATCTAGACTGAATAATCTAAAAATCAGAAAAAGACCACATTTCTTTAATACCCACTTAGCTTTGTTCTTGATTTCCTTGAGAAACCTCAATCCTTTGTTTGGACTTCCCTTGCATCTTCTAAACAACATCCCAAAGGCAACAGCATCAAGCAGGCTACAGATATTTTGACTAAACTAACCGTAAATGCTAACACTTAAACACAGAAAAAGCTACGGGGAAACCTTATCACAAGGACTGCAGTTAAACTTAAAATATCACACAAGAGAATTTGAATGGCAGTTGATGGCTGTTTTAAGCAGAGGGTCTTCATTTATTGTTTTTATGCAAAGGTTGATAGAAAGTCAGCTATTTAAACTCTGAAAGACCTCATAGTTTCTTACCAAAACAGCCTCATAGCTTCTGTTTTACCTGGGGGAGAATTATTGCAAGGAAAGGTTGTTACTGCTGATTGAAAGTTTTGGTAATCCAGGGCACTTTTCTTAGCATGGCTTAATTTCTGCTTCTGTAGAGGATTTCAAACAAAAGTGTTAAAATTGTCTCCCCTAATTGTTCAGTCACTGGTGCTGTTGGGGATAGCATATGAAGATTGGGGCTAAAGAGTTCATGCAGGTACTGTAAACTATGTAAAATAAAGCGGATGCCTGAGTGTATTTGCTCTAGTCTGCATTTCTTTATATATACTTGCACATTCATACTGCTATTATATATTTCTACTAAAAACTAGGTCCTTACATTCTGTACTTAGGCTTCTGATTTCCAAGATTCAGGCACTCAGCGCTCTCTTCAGACACTAAAATGTCCAAATCGTAGTCACTCTTTCAAAAATGTTTTTTAAAGTGGATATGTTTTACATAATTCACACAGACTTAGTAGTATTAGTATGTTATTTTCATTGAGCCAATACAAAGCTCTAGATGCTTTGAATGGCACTGCAGGTGCCCAGATGCATACTAAAAGCCACATGCTGAAATAAAAAGAAAATAAAATAATTTCTGATTATGCTTAAAGGTAATTTCAGAGCAGTGAAAATTGATAATACAGTCAAATCTTGTTATTCAGCTATGACACATTAAACTTATGCTTTGATGATTGTTAGTTATTTAATTGTTTCCCCTTCAAACATTGATTTGTTGAAATTTGATAACTCTCCAGGGTTGTTCTAAACTAGTCTAAAGCAATTTGTCCTTAAAAACTTGTTGGTGATCATAATAAGTTGCAAGTCTGAGTGCATCTGAGTATGCTTCATGAACGTCAACTGCTAATAAGAACTCCTCCCAAAAAATACAGAAAGTTCATTGTAGTAATAATAGCCTTTAATGCAGAAGCTTTCCTCATAATAACTGAGTATACAAAGGTTTTCATACAGACATCAGCAGTGGCAGAAAGTGCTTCCTTTACTGGAGGATGCACATTGTGATTTTAGGCTAGCTGCTAAGCACTGTTTATACTCGAACATAATCTGCATGAAAAATGGAAGAAATGGCTTGGAATGGTACCTCATCCACCTTATCCTGAGGTGGGATTAATTAAACTTGACTTCATCCAAACTGTTCTTAAAGATTTTAGTGATGAAGACTGCCTAGAGAAGCTATAGCAGTGCTGCACTATCTTTATTACAATAATTTCCCCAGTGTTTAAACCATGTCCTTCATGCTCCAGCTTAAGCTTTTTCTTCCTTATTCACCATAGACAACAACAATAGATTATGCTTTTCCTCTGTGCAGATTTCTCATGCATGGGAAGATTCATTACCATTCTTCTCTTTTTGCAGCTAGACAACTTTAATATTTCCAGTCTTTCCTCAGTGGTCAAATTTCCGATTCCAAAAATGCTTCTTGTTAGCAAACGTGTCCGTCTCAACAGAAAAGCTCCACAGGAAAAATAGTGCAGACAACTTTCATAGGTATGATTTTACTGTAGAGAAATAGTAGGAGGTGCTCCCAAAGCCTGCTGCGACCTCTGAACACAACACGCACCTGTGCACACACAACTAATACGTGATTCCATACATTTATGTAAAATCATACATGCAGGAACAAAAACGAAAGCCACAGTTCAGTATGAGAGCTTACCTGAGAAAATAGTGACTAGAGAAAAAGTAGCTAATGAGCTAAACACAAGCTCTCAGTATGCAAATAGATTTAAGAGTTACCGGGATTCTTGTACACATCAGCAAGTCAAGTCAGAAAACTGGGAAAACATTTCATACTTCAGCATTTAGCTCTAATGCGATTGCTAAGGCAATGCTGTATCAGCCTACTGCAATCCAGTATTCACATTTCAAAGTCTCTATTTTTTAAAAAGTGGAAAACTTTCAAATAAAAGCTATTAAAATAACTACAAGATGGGGATATGGCCCTACAATAAAGTGCAGAAGGAATCCAGCATACTTAGTTTAGAAAGTGCTGAATTACTTTCTTTGATTCTAAATAAATAAAATAAAAAGACTGCAGACAAAGCAGTATTGAGACCCAGTGATGGGAGGCTGAAGCTAAGCAAATAAAATTCAAAGTCAGTTCAACCTACTACTGTAGGAGACCAGACTGTTTGAAGTATTTCACTGGACCTACAGATCTATCAGTTGACTTTTGGATGACAGACTGCGTACCTTTAAGTGTCAAGGTGCTGCACTTACATCAAAACTTGGTTAGATTAATATGGATAAATTTCAGACTTGCTGATTCTGGGAATTCTCTGTTCACTGCGCTGTTGCTGGTCTATAATTTTTTGATACAGCTTTGATTGCTTGATTTTGCTTTCTTAAGAGCAACAAAAGAAAGGAACAATGCAAAGTTTTGCTTTGGAAGAACCACTCACATTTTCAAATTAAGCAGCTCAATTAGCTTCTTTTTCATCACAAGAAATGTGGGACATGAGTTAGTCCATCTTGTTCATATGCAAACATACCTAACAGGAAGAAAGTAATTAACAAAAAAAAGGGATGAGAGGAAACAAAAGCATTATAGGATTTGACTCTAGCCTCCATAAAAAGCAGAGAGCTCAAACATGAGCATTGCTGACAGTGAATAAAAAGGTTGGTTAGAGCTCTTTTTATTCTGTTGCAGTCCTCTGTGCTTCACAATTCATTCTCAAGACAACATGACATACCACAGAGTAACATTTCTGACCTAGAGTAGCACGTAACACATGAGAAAGCCTCTTCCTATTCTGTGGGTCATACAGACCCACAGGAAAAGAACTCAGCAGAGACATTTGCTGGAACTAGACATTTCTGCATGCGCTATGGCCAGGCATCGTTTCTGAGGCAGAAAGGTACTGTTCTCGCAATTTCAACACTCCTCCATTGTATCAAAAACCTGTATCCCTATTTATCAGAATTACATCAGTTTTTACAAGAGTCAGGATGCAGAAATCTGGCTTGGTACTCAAGATTTTCTACTAAAAATAATTGAAAGATTGTTTTATTTTCAGAGGCTGGCAGATTTTCTCTATTGATTTACCCTCTCTTACTTAACTATCACTGATTCTCTTAATTTGATTTCAAAAATACTTAAGCTGCTTGATAAAGAGGGAAACAAGCTTCAGAAGTTAAAAATAATGGCACTAACTGCTGGAAACTTACTTGTGAGATAACACAATGAAGTGGTTCAGGACAGGGGAATCCCAACTGGGTGTACTCCTGAAATGACTTTGACTGCCCAACATACAGGCTAGCAATTAGCAAAATATTGTAAGAACAGAAAACTGTTTCCAGAGATCTGGCTGAATGTAGTTTTATAGACTTCTGCAGAAACTCAGAATAGATAGTAAACTTTAATCCAATTTCTAAATTGTATTTAAAAACTGAATATGGGCCAAAAAAGAGAACTGCCTGCATCCAGAACTAACGAAAAGAATAGAAAGCTTCAGTGTGACTGGCTTCATGATGAATCACATCTAGAAACAGGTCTAGATACCATATTACTAAAGTCTCAGGAACAGACATCAAATGAGAAGTTTTGGATATTACAAAAGCAATATTTAAGTAAAATAAACCAATGAGAACCTGGTAGTAAACCAAGTTCTTGTTTTCAAAGAGATGAACTTCAAAGGGAAAACTTTTAGTAAGTAAGTTTTCTTTAAATAGTGACAGTACCAAATTACAGTATGAAGGGTTAAAATGAATGGGAGCAAATACAAGTGGCATAAGGAGCAGCATTTAGAAAAAAAATACTGCTACCTAATACCAGAACATTATATAAATCAACAAATAACAGGAAGGGGGAGAAGGTATCCTAGGAATTCTCAAAAAAAAAAGTTTAAACCCTTTAAAAAATTACATGCATGAAACATCTTTTTGAACAATGTAATCAAGAAATTGAAGAAACCATACAATAATATTTTGCCAAGTTATGAAAAAAAAATGTCTGACTCCTGCGATTATCCAGTTTGCAAAGACAAACAGATGGTATTAATAACAGAAATGAAAAATGTGCTAACTATAATGAAAGCATAGAAGTTTCATGCAAACTCTACCAAATATTAAGAGACTCAAGAAAACGTAATGAACAAGTTTATATCCAAACATAAATCATAAGTCAGAGATGGACCATACACTGAGAAAAAAGGAGGCAAGCAAACAATACAAAAATAAGCTCACATTCACCTCAAAAGCAAACATACAAGACAAAATAAAAGGAGAAAACCAATGACAATGTGTAGAAAACTTAGTGAAGAATCATTATGTCAGCAGTATCAGAAGAAAAATATGCATATATATGTATGTATGTGCATATATATATATATTAATCATCAGGCATGACATTAATGAAATGCAAAAATAAAAATAAAGGTTTGTCAGCCCCAGATACAAGACAAGATAGCAGCAAATTGAAAGGAAATCAGAAGCCATTGAGAAAAAAAAATGGAACATTTGTGCCATACTAAAAGCTGTGCAAAATAGTCTGGCTAAAATTGTACAGTAAAATGATAACGAGATTTTTATTACAACAGTTATATACACATGAAAAAGCATAAAGATTGAAATTCCACACTGAGTGGAGAAGCCACAACTTCCAACTAAAACAAAGTGCATATAAACTTACACTGCTCTTAATACAAACAAGTAAATGTAAAATTGAGTAAAATCACAATGGTTTCAAGTCAGTCACAAGTCTGAGACATTTGTTGATCATTCAGCTTGAAGTAGAAACACTACTGCAGATACATCTTTAATGTTATCAGTGCAGTAATTAAGACTTTTAAATCATCTCTGACATTTCTCCAAAGACCTCCATGCATGTTCAGCACCTGAGGCAACAGAGTGAACTTCTACAGTATATTTACCTCAGCATGCTCTTAACTCCTATACTGAAGGGAAAGTAGTGAATGAAAAATATTGTATGGCATGAGATGAGCCAAGCAGAGAAGTACCGCTCCAGCAAAAAAGTAAGCAGGCAAATTGCACATGGTCTTTATATAATCAACAGATGATCAAGCAACACTTGCAATAAATGTCTGCATGAGAAAAGTTTGACTAGAATTTGTAAGAGTATGGAAAAACTAGTAGGAAGGAAGCACAAACCAATGGAGAGAGGGTTTTTTATTTGGTTGATTAGTAGGGGGTTTTTTTGGTGGGGGGAGGGGGTTTGTTTGTTTACAGAAATGCCACAATCAAACCAATGTTTAAGTAAAGGGACTGGGTTACCTAGCTAGCTGCTGAGACAGAGTTGCCTTTTGATATGAAGATAAATTAAGTGAACAAGAATATTAAACCCAATCAAAGAGAAAGCACCAGCCATCACATTTAATTGAGAATTTTTAAGGAAGGTGATGGAAGGAAACAAGAATGAAGTAGAGGTATCAAAGTGCTGACCCAACAGGAGACAAGAAGTTTTGTTTGTTCCTGGGAAGGTAAGAACTGTAAAGACAAGCTGAGTCTACCTGGAAGCATTGCACAAAAGGTAGACTGGATCACTGAGAATAAAAACAATCTCACAGTGGCCAGAGCCACTGTGAGAGAGCAGCCTATTCCTGAAAACCCTGAACTGCCAAATTCAGCTAAGGACGCAAAAGTAAGTGGTTATGATACCTGCAGATAAAGCTCAGTGGCAAAGAATAATGACAAAACCTGGGACCTGCTACAGTTTTTTTTTGTTTTTTTTTTTTGTTTTTTTTTTTTTGTTTTTTTTTTTTTAAACAAAAGTAGGAATGGCATTGTACTGGAAATGTACACAGACCTGCCTCTGCATATTATAGAACAGTATTCAAAATTGTGGAAGTTAGAACATGCACGCCCTCAAAGAAGCCTTTACGGAAAGAGAAGCACAGCATTTCAGCAGAGCGGCATTGCAGACTGGCCAGTTGATTTGCAGTGAGTTTGTGATATGTGCATATCCCTTTACCACTATATCACAGTCACATAAAAAGGAAAGCCAGATCTTCTGTTAAAATCCCAAAAGCACTGATGTTGTTTAAGTTGAAGAGAAGAAAAAGTATCTTTTGAGTCAAGAAACTCTCCTGCAGTAAGATTACCAGCAAACGCTTTCAAGGTGTGGTATCAAGCCAACGCATGCTCGGAAGCTCACTAGCCGCAGCATTTCTAGAGACAGAAACAAAATCAGTAAGATAATGTTTGCAAAGGTCGGTCTACAGTGTCAGCAAATCAAAGCCCCCCAGAACTGCAAACAAGACTTTGTCAGGATCAACCTTTTTCCTTAGGACAAATCACTAGAGATGTGGAAGAGCTAAATTCTAGTCTCTCTTTAATGCAGGATTGAGCACTTCAGTGAAATACAATTAGTTTGGATGAATGTGGTTGTGCTTTTTTAAGGATAAGGACAATTTGGTATTGACAAATATATAGTATAGTCAACTAATCTATTGATGCTATTTAAATTTACTTTCTCAAAATAAGTATGACAGAGGGAGAAGTTACACAATGTCCCCTTATTGGGTGCTATGATCTTAAACAAAGGAACTGGAAAATACAACTTTTTGAAAGCTTTACTTGGTGAGGACCAAGCATGTGTAAGAAGAAACAGGACTTGCACACTGCTCTTTTTTAGCTCACTCGTTTGTCTCACACCCAAAACAAGAGGAAACTCTAACAGTCTGTGGGATAAATTGCTTGAAATACTCCTAGAATCAATTTGGAATTTTCAGCCTGTTCTTTATACTGCTTTTTATTCTTAGCTGCCTATACCTGCATACCACTGTGTAGTGGTTAGTGTAATCTCCATGTCAAGGAACCAAGAGCAGGCATTAAAAAAACTGAGATATAACTTTCCTCTCTCAGGTCCTTGGTTTTTAACTCATTCTGGTTAAATATTCCTAAGATCTTTTGTAAAGTGGATACACTTACAGAACTTGAGCCAGCCTAAAATAGCTTAACGAGAAACTAATTCTAAATTTCTCCTTTCCATTCAAGCAAGTGTTTAGTGAACAGTTGATACTATATATTTTACATTCACTATCAAAACATCATCAGACAGCTTTAACCCACACCCTTCCTTGGTAATGTAATTGTTATTTCAAGGCAGAATTTTAGTCAGTCTTACATAATGCATTAAAATACATGCAATTTGTTTTTTTTTTTTCCCTCTCTCAGCCTGATTCAAAATGTATTAAATCAATAGAAGAATGCCAAGAGTGCTGCAAAGGCTCAAGCCTGACACATTGTAGATACAACTTTAGTGCAGCTGATCTTCATCACAGCTGTATCACCACAGAAGTAGTACAAAAAGAAGTCGCCACGCTTTCTGGAGATTTTCAAGGCACAGGCACTTTGGGGGAAATAGGGCTGCCAAGACAGTATCTGATTTGAATCTGGGAACCCCAGGAGAAATACTCAATGTACATGGCCCAGCATGATGGATTCCTTTTCCACTTCCATCTTGCACTTGAGTTTCACAAAACTTAAGCATTAACTTCCCTCTTCGTAAATTGGCCAACAAGGACTAAAAGGAATTTTCGTCTAGTAACTGAAATTAATCATCATTACACTTCTGGCAGTAGAGCCTAAAAGAGATGTTATTAAAAATGTTAGAAATATTTATACAAGAGTCAAAAAGCTTTTTCGAGTCCCTTGGCAGTCAGCATACTGGTCTAAGCGTCTAAAGCAGCATTAACAACATCCAGCTCTAAGCTTAGTGATGACGCTTTTAATGAGTTATAGTAAGGAAATATTAAATACCTATTCATCACAGCTTCCCTATTGCAAAATGGGTATTTATTAATTAGGTGTCAATAAATAAAAGATAATCAGCTTTTATTCTATGATAAGCCTTTCAACTGCAATGTGTCCTCACTCTCCCTCACCACCCACTACATCCCTTCTAGGTGCTATGAGTTATTTCTAATGTTTGCTAAAGGAAAACATGGAACAAATACTGTTTCTTCCCAAATGTGCTGACAAAAATTAAATAGGTAACCAACATTGTTGATGGCTTATATGTGTTCCAGTCATCTTCATTGAACATGAGTATAATAATGCAAGGGACAACTCAGTTTTACTCCTACCATTTCTCACCTGCAAAGAAAAAAGGACAGGTTATGGTACGGATGTCATGGAAACCTGGAGAAGTTATGGTCCATGTGTCATGGTTTGATGAACAACAGTGATCTACTAGGCCATGATAAGCAGTCCATAGTTGTTTATGGGACCATTTTAACAGCAGAATTTGCAAGTTTGTTATTTCCAGAGTCGTGTGCCTACAGCAGAAGCTGACAGTTGATCAGGAAACATTGGTGCAAAAGGTTGGTGAAGCAGCAGCCTAAATGAGCTAGATTTTACAGAGAACTATATAGGAACTGAGTGCTGTATGGTTCTTCAGTGGCACCTGGTTAGAGATTACTGCCAGAATTAATTTCTAGTGCACTAAATTGCTCCCATCTCCCCTAGCTGACTACATGGGAAAAATAAGTTCCTATATTCCACTTGCCTAAAAATAGCAAATGTAAAAAAAAGTTTTTCAGAGCTCTTCTCCAGTACATCCATTTTACTACGAAGTTCTTCTCAAAGTAGATTTTCTTCCGTAGCCCATCAGTTAGTTTCCTGTCCTACTTAACATTCAACACATTTTGTGCTAACTAAGCTTTAAAAGCTTTCTGGGCTTTTGTATTACTGCACCTGTATTAAAGGCTTGTGAGAATTTGATGAAGACCTCAATGTAAGCACAGAATCATGATAATAGCAATATATATTTTATAAGGTTGCATAATTCATGATGTAGTAATCTGCTTTAAGCTGTTGTTTAAGTAGAATTCTGACAGTATGCAATCTATGTTAGTATTCCCAAGCCACAGCTAAAGCTGGGAACTACAAGTTAAGGGAAGCAGTGAATACAGAGAAGGAGAGAGATCTCCTTTCCCAATCACAAAACAGCTTAAAGCAGCGAGCTAATCCACCAGCAGCAGGAGACCTCTGATAGCTCTCCCCCCATTAACACATTACTGAAACAGAAACAGAGATGGGTAGGTCACAGAACCTCAGTCAAATACAACCACTAAACACACGTTTGATCTGTCATTAGTGGCCCGTCTGAACTGCAGGAAGAGGAAAGGCAAGATGGTACATCCATTAAGTAGAGGGAGAAGTGGATGCTCTCCCCGATAAATGAAGAGGAATTGGTTAGACTAACGGTGTTATCTATTTTCTACTTATCTGTTCTACCTATGTTTTTCCCCAAATTTATGAACATGTGTCATTTCTGTTTAAAGACCCCACTGTCCAAATGCAGTTAGAGCTCTCTGACTGGAAAGCTTCCCTGCTAAAAGCTCACAGACAGCCCCAAAACAAGGCAATGCAGTTTTCCAGCTATGGGCTAACCAGTGTGCCAGGAGGGATCCCAAGAGCACACATATGGCCATTGCAATCGTCAGCACCAAGTTTAGAGAAAGCAGTCCAACTTTGACTCCAGTAAAAGAAAAGAAGACACAGAAGCTGGAAGTCTCTGTTCCTGCTTAGATGCAGGCAGTAACAGCATTAGTACCCACCCAAAGATGACAAATCCAAAGCATCTCTACAAAGGCCACAAGCATATGGAATCTGAGGACAAATGAGTGATGCCCTAGAAATTTTTCCCCAATAACACTCCAGTAGGATAGATGAAGGAAGATTAGCAGCCAACAGCATACCACAAATAAGGAAAGCATATGACACTACTTGTGGTGACCCTGAAGATACCCATTACACTTTAATGGCAGTGCTAATTGTGGATCGGTGTTTAGCAGGGATTTAGCATTAGTGGAAAAATGCATCTATGGAAGCTTGCTACACGGTGTAAAAAACAACTTATTGTAAAAGGTTTACACTGGGTTGGTAAGTTACTTTTAATAGACATAAAACCTCTGTTACATTATGCCACCACTACCTCACTTGAGAGCAGGAAACTTTCTGTGCTTTAAATTATGTGACAAATAAAAACATGACCCAGGAAAAGTTGAATTCATCTTCAGAACTACATGAAGTTGGACATTGCATAAATTAAAATGATCGTTGCAGGGTCTGAACAACATAAAAGAATGCATTGCTCAGATAGGCGTGGAAAACTTTCACACTGGAATATTAAGAATCTTTGGGTGCTGTTTATATCAAGTCCACTCAATAAATACATCACACACACATTTCACCATTGTCACTTACCATGAAACCCTTACAATTTTTGCAGCAATTGGTGCATTTTTAACATAACCGATAACATTTGACAGAACAAGCCTGCACTGCACAGGATTACGAAGATTTTTAGATCTCCCTTTCCATGAAAGCTTTATCAGTGTGTGGCTTTATTTATTGCTGCTCCTTAGAGAGCAGCAGAGGAGCAGGGAGAAAGGGATTGAGTAAATCCTAGTATTACTGTTTCTGGGAAAGAAGAGTTTGGAAGGTGCAAGATGAGGGAAAAAAAATGCAGCTTGCAATTCACAGCGAGTTTTCAGAATTGCAGCCAAACCCTCCTGTGTGAAGCCATCAGGCAGAAGAGTGCTCTGGGCATGCAGTTTCCAGCACTGTCTGCCTGCGCTGCTGCCCAAGCCGGATGGGACACTCGGAGTCCACACAGAGCTAATCCATCACTTGCTTGTAAAAGTGACCCAACGCTAATTCTCTCCCCTCCCACAACAGTCCAGTTAAGCTCATGCTTTTTTGTTTATTTGTATGGTTTTGCTGTTTCCCTATCTCTCTGATATTGTCCTCTCCCGGCCCCCCCCAACCCCCAAGCTTAACTTACGGGGTTCATTTTGTTTTTATTACTTCAAACAACAGGAATTACAAGTCAGATCTTTTCTAGATTTACTAGAGGACAAGAAACTTTCTCAGTGCAGTCACCAAGATACTTCATAGGATGCACTTAAAGTGCTTCTCTTTGCAAATACTAACAACTAAGCCTCACTAGTGAAAAAGGTACACTAATTTAAGGCAAGAGATGAACTGCACAGTAGGTGTCACCTGCTTGGGGAAGTGATGGCCTATGAGATGCCAGAAGGTGAGCTGCAAAGTTCAAATGCCAAGTATCACCACTTTATCTATATTAAAAGAAGTCTGCTCTTTTAATGCCTGTACTGTCAAATAAGAAGACTGCTCAGTACAGATGGAGATAAGACAAAACATGGTAAATTCATTTGCTGAAGTGATGCAGTATAATTCAATTCTGCAACTGCAGACAAATCAATTGAAAAGTTAAGATTGTGCATGCAGGCATACATACACACTCTCCTTCAGCCCTGGTGCTATCAGCTATTTATACAATATTGTTACAATGAAGTAATCAGAAAATGCTGTGGTACAGCATTACTGCTCAATTTCAAGTTCAGAAGTGCACACAAGTGTGGACAGTGTTTCTCATAAACATCTGAAAATACAGAGACTAGGAAAAGGATTACAAATCTGTATAGTTTTCCCTTGCCATGCAATAAAGACTGCAGCAAATAAAATGCAGGCTGAAAAAAAAAAGTATACGTGCTTAAGGAAAACGTGTTTGTACTTAATAAAGTCTTGTCTTTACTGTTTTCTTCATTTACCTGATGTACCAACTGTTGTTCCAGGCACTGTGTCACCAGATGGCAAGACCCCAGTTCTCATTAAGTGTTGTGCTGTGATCAATGACACTCAGCAGAAGCTGCAGTACCAACCCTTCAGAACCAACCTCCAGCATTAAATTAGACAGAAAATAGCCCTAGAAGAACAACCATAATGCAAGACAGTAACAGCTAAGGAATCATTACAACTGGAGAGAACAGAGCCGGAGCAGATAGCCTGTATTCCCATCGCAGTTCTCCCAATTTCTTCACTGAGTGCACTGCAATCCAGACAGACGGGCAAAGCAGATGTAGCTGCTGTGCTGGAGGCAAAGGGCACCTGGCATTTCATCAGGTTTTCTCCCACAGAATAGCATAACATATACAACATGCAGCTATTTTTCTTGCAGTCAGGCTTTTCTGGCTGAAAAAGGCTTATGACATTCCTGCAGAATTACCAGATGGTGAAGTAACTAGAAGAGGAAGGGAAGGCTCATCTTCTGTCTTAGTGTTACTTCAGTCTAAAGAGACAAGGACTGACAAACAGTTTACCACCACTAGGAATCAATTCAAAAGTATTTGTTGAGAATCTAGCCTCAAGTGTTGCGTATTCCTCATATATTCTTAGAATAAATTTTAAAGGAATAGGAAGGGGAAAAAAAGAAATCATTAAATATTGACAACCATAAATTAAGCTTCTGAGTCAGTTTTTCCTGCTTACTTTCTTATTTGAGAATTCTTCATGTAAAAGATGTTTTCTTATTAGAAGGAATTCTGGATTGAGAGGAGAGGTAGCTGACCCTTGGCTTGCCCGCAGCTGTACATTATTACTTCAGAACAGATGCTGTGGATCTGTTACATCTGCTCCTATATAAACTTACTTTTGTAGTTGGCTTTTTTTCTGTTCCGCATGCAATATCCCGTATAAAAATGAAATTAAAAAATAGCAAAACTTAACAATTTTACTGTTTGTTACTTGAAGTTTGTGAGATTTGGAAGAATGGGTCTGTAACATTTTAAAAACTATGCATTTCAAAGTAATACTATAGACCAATAAAGAGCGAATTTAAATCAAACCAAGGAGGACAGTGCGATCATCTGTTCTGAACTATTACTTAATTACACCACATGACCTTCCTGGACCAAATTTACCCTCAAATTCCCTAACTGCAGTTGAACAAGAACACTATTTTTCCATGCAAATTTCTGCTATATTAGATTCTCGGTCATACAGAGGCATCTCATTTTGACCGGAAATTTTGTTCTTTATCCAAAAAGCTCCCTCATAAAAGAGCCACCCAAAGATGATGCATTTGATGGTTTTCCTGTGAAAACATTAACCAAGTTCTCACCTGTCTTTGTCAACATTCAAGATCAAGACATCTAAATTCAGGTACCTTTGTGTGTGAAGTGTCTAGGGTCCAAGTGGAGTCAATGGAGATGCAGACCAAGGCAAGTAATGGAGAGATTTTACCAAGTAGTTATCAAGAGTCTGCTCCAGGACTCTGTTGAGCTCTGTTGTCTGCATTGACCATTATGGCTCTGGCAGGAGCATGGTCACCCAGCCTATATGCAGAGGCCTGATTTCAGGTGTCAGTATATACAGTGCATTGAAATAGAACTGCAGTAATGTTTTTGTTACTCCTAGTACAAGAAATGTGCTTAAGTGACACCTTGATAAATGTAAGTGTATTCTTCAAGGCTGATGCCCATGGAACAGAATTTCAGTTTGTCAAAATTGAATTTTTAGTTCCTGCTAATCCTTACCTGAAGGCTCTGCAAAAGTTCATTCAATTTCCTTTCTCATTTTAAGTTATGCAAGAAAAAATGTGATAATTTGAATAACATTCTCAATGTAGCAAAATTACCATCACAAGACACAGTTGTCTGTATACACAACAGCAGGCCACGCTAAAGAAATAGCATGTACACACTAAAAAGCACAGAAAGGAGCCTTTGGTATAAAAATGAAGATAACTCACCTGAGTAGCTTCATCTTCATCTCCAGGAGTTTTGTTACTTCACATTATAGCTTCTTTCCTCTAGACAAGGCCTTTGAGGCTTACTATGCTGCAACACTAGTGCAACATTAGCCCTTGCAGATATCTGAAAGCTGCTAAGTGCACAGGCACGTTTTTCTGTATCCCTAAAACCAGCAGACACCAGTGTTTATAAATAACTGGTGGAGGGGGCATATAAAGACAATGGAACAGACTGTTCTCAGTGGTATATAGTGAACGGTCAAGAGGCAACTGGCATAACTGGAATACCAGAAAATCTAGGTAAAATAAGAAACACCACCACCATCCCTCCTCAGTGAGCATGACTGAGCACAGGAACAGGTTGCCCAGAGAGGCTGTGGAGTTTCCCTCCTTGGAGACATTCAAAGTTGACTGAACACAGTCCTGGGCAACGTGCTCTAGGTGATCCTGCTTGAGCAGGCAGGTTGGACTAGATCTCTGGTTGGATCCAGAGATGCCTTCCCACCTCAATGACACTGCAATTCTATGATGTCTATAAAAAAAAAAAAAAAAAAAAAAAACACACACATATATACACACACACACACAGTGATCTCACATTTGTGCTGTACACTGTTTTAGATCAAAGCAAAGCATGCAATTGAACACATTTTAGATTTATGAATTCTACCTTTTTATAGCAAGACATTAATAACTATTGATGCAACTGTCTTTTTGTGGGTTTTATTTAGATTTTCATATGTGCAATAAGCTGTCCCAAGAGTATATCAAATGAGTTAGAGATTTTTGTTTGTAATTCCATTATAATCTTAAATTTTTGAAGTATGTTTCAAAACTTCTGAACTCTGTTTTCAAGTTTTAAAGTTAAAAACACAGTCTCTAATTTTACACAGCTTTATGACATATTTTACCCTTAAATTTAAGCTGCTTTAGCACAAAACAGTTTGAAGCATTTTCAATTTCTGAAAGGTATACTTATAATTGCTCTTTTTAACGTGTATATAAGTATAACCAGTAACAATGCATAAACTGCTCCAATAAACCCAGAGCTTAAAAGCAGTCAACCTCTTCTGCAGTGCAGAAGCACAGTGCAGAAGCATGAGTCCTCATATAATGACAAGTGAATGACATTTTAAACAGCATACCAAAAGCAATTTTGAAAAATGTTTAAAAATGTACATTAGCATCATTAAAGTAATTTTATATTTGAAAACAGACTAGGATAATAACATGAAAAAGCCCACTGCTTTTAAAGCTATTTCTCACTGTACACAGGCTTTCCTTTAATTCAAGAGGAGTTTCAGAAGGCCCTAAGGCCCTACCAGAATCAAATAAAGCACTTAAAGTACTCTCATCAGTATATTAAATTAATCACCAGTAGAACTTAAAATAGAATTAAAATCTATGTAAGTAATCCTCCTTTGTATGCGTAGCTTCTAAATGCCTACAGTTCATGTTTTATATACATAAAAGAAATACTTTTAGATTAGTTTAGTTAATTACTCCAGTTACCAAAAGTGCTGATTATACATAAACAGCATATAAAAGTATACTAACTTTGTGTAAATCAAGATTTTATGTTTTATTGCATTTGTTTACAATTGGGAGAGTGGGAAGTTGGTGTAGCTCAACCTGAAACCGGTAGTCATAACTACACAGCTTTTTCCAAAATTCAGATCTTTTATCGCACAGTGATCAATTCCATACATTCATCTTCTGTGGCTCTCTCAATTCCAGTTTTTCAGTTTGTAAGTACCAACACTATCAAAAAAGTTCAAGTTCAAACACAGCTATACAAACAGACAAACTAGACAGAATACTGTAGATAAGGCTACTCATTTTTTTATAAATTTGTTGAAAGGAACCAGGCACAGAGAACTTTGGAACACACAATACTGAAAGCCACTTATGATAATCTTTGCAGGGTAGGTGTTTGCAAATTCCACAATTAAGCATTCACCCCTATAGCTTTAGCAACGAACATACAGATTTTATATTTCCTCAGCACTTCAAGTAAATTGTACCTTAATCACAGTGGTTCTTATACTGTACCATATTTATCAAAATAAGCCTATAGATGAGCTAACTAAGTGCCACCATATCCTATTCAACTGTGTCCTTTACTTCACAACAGAGCTGGCTGCTCAAAGGCCAGTCTCACAACAGTGAAAAACATGCACAACTGAACTGAGAGCAGGCAACAGCAGAGCACTTAGGTACAGCATAGAGATTCACTGTGGAGCATGACAGTCAAAAATACTGGTCACAACAGAGAACCAGTACTTACATACATAAGTTAAGGAAAACTGCATGATCAGACTGTGCTTTTACATAAAGTCTAAACGCAAACTTTGGGGGATATTCCTAATTTGCTAGTAACTTCTGAAGAACATAACCTTTAAAGATGCATAATTCTGCACACTCAATTTCACATTAAATCACAAAATAAGCATTTGTTTTTCAACCACCTGTGAATTTAACACACAAAAAAAACCCCTCTTACTTAAGATAAGCAAATGCATTTCCAATCTACAACTTCATGTAACATTACTAAGAATAGGGCTTGTTAAAGAAATTTTCTCAAAACATACATACAATATATATTGCAGGTAATGGACACAGTGTGGACAAGTTATTTCCATTCTCTCTACCAAATGTCTATAGATTATGTGCAGTTTTTTTAACGCTGATGTTGAATTCACAAGATTCCTGCTCTTCCAGTCCAGTTCTACCTGTATGGAGAAATAAGCCTTCAGAAGTGCACAAATAATAAGGACTGTGAACAGTGAAAATTAGTGCTTGTTCCACATAGGTGTTGCTATAGGTCCCTGTGAAGCCCTTTCAACAGTCACAAATTCGTCAGGGTTGTCAAAAGCTTCATAGTGGATTAATAAATCTTGAATAGCACACTCCTCAATCTGGAAAGAGGAGAGAAGAAAAAAAAAAAAACAAATGAAAACAAATGTATTTCAGTGCCAGATCTACACTTACAGCAGTAACACAATTATGAACAGGCTTTAGTGGCCCTGAATGTATCTGCTACAGACTGGCCGATCAGGAAGTAGATGAGGCCTTCTCTAGACAACTGGAAGCCACCTCATGATCACAGACCCTGGACTTCATGGGGGTCTTGAAACATCCTGTAATCTGGTGGAAGGGCAATGCAGGAGGGCACAGGCAATCCAGGAGCTTTCTAAACTGCATCGATGCTAGCTTCCTAACATGGGTGATCAAGGAGCTGACAAGGGGAGATGCTCTGATAAACCTGATACTCACAAATAAGGAAGAACTGTTTGGGAATGTGAAGGTCAGACACAGCCTTGGCTGCCCATAAGATGGTGGAATTCTGGATCCCAAGAGAAAGGAAGAAAACAAAAGGCAGAATCACACCTGTGGACTTCAAGGACATACTATGGCTTGTTTGGGGATCTGCTTTGAAGAATCTGATGGGATATGGTCATGGAGAGAAGAGGAGTTTTCAGGAGAGCTGGCTGGTTTCAAGGATCACCTCCTCCAAGCTCAAGAACGGTCCATCCTGACAAATAGGAAGTTGAGCAAGAGTGACAGGAGACCTGCATAATAAACAAATTGCTCCTCACTAAACTCAGACACACAAAGGGAGTATACAAGATGTAGAAACACAGAGCGATGACCTGGGAGAAAGAGACACTGAACATGCAGGAATGTCACCAAGAAAGCCAAGAGGAAAGACACAAAGGGCAACAAGAAAGGTTTCTACGAGTATGTAAGCAGCAAAAGAAAAACTACAGAAAACGTGGGCCCACTACTGAACGACAAAGGACATGGAAAAGGCTGAGGTACTCAATGCCTTCTTTGCTTCTATCGATAGTGGCACACTGGCCTTCAGCAATCCCAAGCAGGGACCAGTGGGAAAGTCTGAAGCAAGGATGACTCACCTTCTGTACAGGAGGATCAGATCAGGAGACACAAAAAAACTGAACATACACAAGTCCATGAGACCTGACAGAACACACCCATGAGTGCTGAAGGAGCTGGCCAATATGACTGCAAGGCCACAATCAATAATCTTTGAAAAGTCACAGTGATCCAGAGAGGCTCCTCAGGACTGGAAGTACACATCATCCCTGTCTCCAGAAGGGCAAGAAGGAAGAATCAGGAAATGACAGGCTGGTCAGCCTCACCTCAATCCCTGGAAAGATGAAGGATCAACTAATCCTGCAACTCATTTACAAACATATGAAGGACAGGAAAGTGATCGGGGTAGTCAGCATGGATTTCTAAAGTTGAAAATGGTGCTTAACCAGCCTAATAGCCTTCTACAATAGATGTCTGGCTTGGTGGATGAGGGGAGAGTGGTAGATGTTATCTTGATTTTCATATGGCTTTCAACACCAACTCCCACAACATCCTCATATAGAGCTGGTGAAGTATGGGCTAGGTAAGAGGACAGTGAGGCGGACTGAAAATTGGCTTATCCGTTCAGCTCAAAGAGTTACAATCAGCAGCATGAAGTCCAGCTGCAGGCCAGTCATTAGTACAGATCCCAGTGGCTGATACTGGGGCCAATACTGTTTAACAACTTCATTAATGACCTAGATGATGGGACATAGTACATGCTCAGCAAGTCTGACAACAATACAAAACTGGGAGAAATAGTTGGTATACCAGCAAGTTGCACTGCCATTCAGAGGGACCACAACAGGCTGGAGAAAGGGACAGAGAGGAACCTTATGGATTCAAAGGGAAATGCCAAGTCCTTCCCCTCAGGAGGATTAACTCAGGCACCTGTACAGGCTGGGGGCTAACTGGCTAGAGAGCAGCTTGGCAGAGTGGGCCCTGGGGTCCTGGTGGACAACAAGCTGAAAATGAAACAGCAATGTGCCCTTGCAGCAAAGGTGGTCAACAGCATCCTGGACTATATGAGGGGCAGCACTGCCAGCAGGTAGAGGGAGATGATCCTTTCCCTCTCTTCAGCCCTGGTGAGGCAGAGTGCTGGGTCCAGTCATGGCCTCCCCTGTATAAAAGAAACACAGACCTGCTGGATCAAGTCCAGTGAAGGGCCACAAAGATTATTAAGAGATTGGATCATCTAACAGGGAGATGCTGAGAGAACTTGGATTTCTAGCCTGGAGAAAAGAAGGCTCAAGGGGGATCTTGTAAGTGTATATAAATGCCTGATGAGAGGGAATAAAGAAGATGGGGCTGGAGTCTTCTCAGTGTATACAGTGACAGGACAAGAGGTAAAGGGCACAAGTTGAAATACAGACAATTCCATTAAAAATAAGAGATTTAAAAACAAAAACAAAACAGAAAACAAAAATATACATCTTTTTAGCAGGAGGGCGATCTGCTAAAAAGGAGGGTGGTCTGTTGGAGCAAGAGGCAGTGAAGACTCCATTATGTAAATGATACTCAGAATATCAATACATAACTAACCCTAAAAACTGATCTCTGAAACAGCCAGTGGAAACTCCTTGTACTGCTTTCCAGCTGTAGTAACTTAGCACTTTACCTGGATCAAAGCCAAAGGCTTTTCTCTGCTCCTAATAAGAGCGGCTTCTTGCTGGAGCTCTTCCTCTACAATAGCTGCAAACATGACAGGTGCTATTACTGGAGAGCTAGTCGGGGATGTTGCTAACCAAGGACTGCAAAAAAAGTAAATGACATCATGAGGTAACATAAAGAACAAGGTTAGCACAAGGCAGAAAACAAGATTCAAAATCTAAGCCAGCGTCAAACTTACTTACGACTTTCTGGCTGTGGAGAATCCAGAACATGGTCTTCCAGGCCTGGGCTACTTCTGGTTGTACATCTGCAAAAAAGTTAGGAAGAAAGGAAAGCAAAAGTCACTGGCAAAATGTTCTCCTGGATCATACCATGAATTACAAATTCACAGTAGCCATTTACAAATTTGTGTGTGGATGGGATTCTCCTAGAAGATAGGCGTGAGATTTGATGCTGAATCTATTTCTGTAATATTGTAGTTGAAGACACACTGATGCCAATTTCTGACAATTAGAACTTTCATTGATTTTTAGCTCAGACATTAACTTCAATTCTTCCTAGTATCTGAACATTTGAACAAAGTTTTTTTTTAAGAGTTTTTTTAATGCATATAATATAGTCAACTGAGTTATGCACGACAGCATAGACTATAAATCTCTTTGCAATTAATATGAAAAGAATGTGGCTCCAAGAAAAAAAAAAAAAAAAAAAAAAGGAACTGCCTTATACACCAAATAAACATTTCAGGTAAAAGTGTCATTCATTTGCTGCTACAATAACAGTACTAATGAATTGTTTTCTCAAGTGTAAGTCAGCTTTTTAAGCCCCAATATTATGAACTTTCAGTACACATCCTGCAAGGACCTCCCACATTCATAAGAATAGCGTAAAATTAGAATTAATGCAATTGAAAAAAAAAGAATCCTCACAAATATCAGTAAAGAATTCTCAATAGCATTTTCTCAATAACATTTTATTCTGTTGCAAAACATTAAACTGCCTACAACTGAAAGACACATTTGGTATATTTAAGCCATAAGTGAATTTGTCAGGAAAAACTCTTCACCAAGATAAAGAGAGACCTATTGTTATCTAATCTCTTTCTTTGGCAACATGCAATTCCTAGAGCTCTAAGGGAGTGTTAGATCATATGATGAATTGCTAACACAATTTTTTGAATTATTCTATGATATTGTATTAAAAAAACCCACACAACCTCTAATGGTGTTGGTATTTCAATAAGTAGATCTTCATTTCTCTGACTTCTCAATAATCTAAGTGGCCACAAAATGTTAGATACAAGGAAAAATCTACAGAAAGTATCTAATAAGAGCATTCCAATAACTGTTAAGTTCTCTGCCTGGAATTTTTTCCCTTGAACACAACTCCAAGGACAACAAGAACCACCACTCCTACTGCTAAGTTAAAAGGGCAAGATTTCAAAAAATATGAGAAGCAGCATCCATCATAAAAAATGACATCCAAATGAACCATGCCCAACTTTTTCCAATAAAATTGGATTTTGCCCACTGAACAGCCAACTACTCAAGGAACAGAAATAAAACAAACATTAACTACTTAAGGAAAAAAAAAAATCTTTCTGCACCAACAGCTGCCAGGGGATAACAGTGGACATTAAAAGAGGCTCCCTAAAGTGTCACTCCCTTGGATCAAATCCAGTAGATCCACTGTAGATCTACAGTAGATCTGCAAGGTTATATTATTTCCATGTTTTCACTGAAAAAGCACAGTTCATATGACTAAATATGATCCTTTTGTTCCATTTGCAGTAAATGCTGACTGTATCAAACACTGGCAGGACAGTAAGTGGGAAAGTGCATGGTGTGGAAACAAAAAAAGTGTGGTACATCCAAACTAGAAACTTCTGGATAACCACCATTCCATAGCTCTGAAAGAACCAACACATGATGAACAGCTCCATGCAAGGGTGGTCAAACATGCTCTATCATTCTCCAGACAGTGTCTACACAGCTCTAGTTCTGTTAGGTTGACCTCATTGATACGCAATGCTTTTTCCATAGGTGCTTAAAGGAAAGAATAGGTTAAAAACAAAGAAAAACGAACACCACTATCTTGATTTTTTTCTTCTTCCTATTTTACCTTTGGTAAAATATTCCATTAGACATCCATTCAAGTGCCATATAATCTTTATTTTAAAGAATAAGTTAACACTTATAAAGTGAGTGTGAAATTAGTTAGGAAAGGGATGGCAATTTTTGTTTATAAATCTTTTAATTAAAAGAAAAAAAATAAAATTAATGATGGTGGGCACAAGCAGCAACGCTAATCAAACCCGCAGACACAAAATAGGTGCTCTTAATTTAGCAAAAGATAATAAAACAGTATGCCTGTGAAATAAAGCAATGGGAAGGGAAATTCAGAAGTATGAAATACAAGATTGTGTGAAATGAAGTTAATAACAACCATAAATTGAGAGGTATCCGGAAGAGAAAGGTGAGAATCCAGGGTGCACTGACCATGGCAACAAATCAGAAATACGCTGCTTCAAAGAAGAACTCCAAAAAACAAATCTGCTGCTTCAAAAATACATTGGATGACTTGTTTCTGTCTTAACGACTTCTACCAACACATACCACTGGACAAAACTCAAGTGGTAGAGATTTCAGTTTTGGTCTCTTAAGTTCAAGGAAGAATAACCTTAAGAGGCACAGATGGAGAGAAAAGTAACGGGAATTGACTTTTCCACTGCTCATCTTCTGACAGCAGACTAAAATTTGGCTACAATTTTGCAAAGGAAGGAACAACAGAGGATATGACTGCATTCCATACATATATTTTGTGGTGGTTGTACAGCCACTACAGAAATGACATGCCTGTGTCAAAAGACAGTGTTGTCATGAGAACATAATTCACTAAAACAAAACAGAAAGTTTCTAACTATCATTGTGAATAGGGCTTTATAGCCTGATGTGACATGATGAAAGTTATAGGACTTGCTTCAAATCTGCTCAGGTAAAAGATGGTATCTGGACTCACTTCTGATACCTGAGAACAGCCTCTTCAATGCACAAGAGCAGTCCATTCACCAGCTCAAATACAGAAATGAAGCACACACACAGTAGAAGCAGGGGCAGGTTATGAAAGAGGAATACAAAAATACTGTCTAAGTGCACAGGGAGAGAGTTATGAGAACTAAAGTTCAGCTGAAACAAGGTAAGGATGTTCAGGGCAAGAAGGAGGGCTTCTTTATTAGCAACACCAAAAAATTTTAAGGAAAACATGGACCTACTGCTCAACAGGAAGTTCTTGATGACAAGAAAAACACAATTTGCAATAAAAATTAGTCTCACTTCACTCGCCAGGAAGGCTGCGAAGCAAATCCTTCCAGAGGTCACTTCTCAGCATATGAAGGACAAGATGACTGGGAACAGCCAGTATGGATCCAGGGCAAATTATGTCTGACCAACACAATTGCTTTTTATGATCGTACGTCTGGTTCTGCATACATCTGGAGAGCAGTGGATGTCGTTTCCCTTGGTTTTATAGCAAGGCCTCTGACATGGTCTGTCATTATAGCCTTATATTCAATCTGGACCATATGGAGCAAATGGACAAGATGAGTGGAAAATGGACTGGACTGCAGGGCTCAGAAGGTTGTAAGCAGATGTACAAAGTCCAACTGGTACCAGTTACTAGTGGTGATACTGGGACCAATACTGTTTAATGCCTTTCCTGATTGTCTGGATGGTAGGACAGGGTGCACTCTCAGCAAGGTCACAGATGACCTGGGGGGGTGAGCAGGACCTCAGCAGATTGAAGAAGCAGGCAGAAAGGAACTCATGAAATTGAGAAGACAAATACGAAGTCCTGCATCTGGAAGAGAATAACTCCATGCACCTGCACAGACTGAGGCCTGATTGGCCAGAAAGCAACTCTGCAGAGAGGGACCTAGAGGTCCTGGTAGACAACTAGTCGAAGATTAGTCAGCAGTGTGCGCACCACAACACCAAAGGTCCCTTCCTACCTAAATTATTCTATGATTTCAATAGTAGGGGACTACTTTTAGGACGGAGCCTATATAAATCAGTGTCCAGCTTCTATTGCAAAAGCAAGAAAAGAAAAATAAGATAATAACAATCAAGGAAGAACCAAAAAAAGAAGGAAGGAAAAGAGGAGATGAAGGAGCTTTTTACTGAAGTAGGGGGGATGAACAGGTGTTAAGAGTATGTTTGTACAGCTTACTAAATGCCCTTATTCTAGTGTCATCTCCCAGATTCATCTCTTCTTCCACCTGCTCTAATAATGCCTACCCACACGCACATTTGACAGTAAACCCTACCTGCTTGCCCCATCTGACAGCTACTCTGTCCTTCCCACTCACAATCCAAAGAGCTCACAGTACAACTATGCAAACTAATTCAAATAGATTTGTTTATACTTAACAACCTGTTCTAGAAAAGTTCTTTTCAAAATAAGACTTTTAAAAAAACATAATTAACAGTTCTAGTGTCACAGCACACTCTAGTGATCAGTTAAAAGATAAGTTTAATTGCCCATGTCATCTCCCTCAATTTAAGTGTGCTTTTAAATGTAGTAAGCAATTCAGATATTTTGAAGTTCTTTGTGCATATTTACATCTGTGCTTCTTGCTAGTAAAACTCTTAGCCCAGATATTAAATCAAGTGCAGATATTGCAATATGCTAGATCCACTGCTCAGCTAGCACCGAAATAATTAAGAGAAATGGAACAGAGGAAAAATGGAAGCTGGAATATACAGAAAAATGGAAAAAGCCTCAAAAATATAGAACTTGGAAGCCTTGAAAATTAAAGACTGATGTAGAGACACAAGTGGTTCTGTATGGAAACAAACTGGCTCAGTACTGAACCAGCCTGATTTAACTCAGTTGGCTGAACTTGCCCTGACTCCTGCACAGCCACTGAGGTGTCTCAGCACTCAACTCCCCAGTGTTCCTTGAGGATTTGCTCATTTGAAGCCAGTTCAGGTCTGGTACCTCCCTGATCTAATGACTCCTCAGAAAGAAAACACAAAGTCTGGTCTCCTGCAGAATCTCTTGGGTTTTGCTGTACTGTTTGAGTCATGTACTACTTATTAGCTCAGTATTAGCAGTGCCAGAACTAGGCCATTCCCATGTGAAGTCGCAAAGACATATTTCCACTAAGACTCCTCAGTGCTCCCTGGAGTAACACAGTGAAGACAACCCAGGCTGCCACAACAAAGTAAACCATGCCAGGCCTACATTATTAGCTTGGATTATGAGCTATATATGCACAGCTGCGCAGTGCAACTCCCAAGGCTGAGCTGACACTGGAAACAATGCAGCCACATCCACACAGCCCTGCTTTTCAACTCATTTGCCCATGGACTCAGTCCAGTTTACATCTTTGTATTCGTGACATGGTTAATCAACAGAAAGTTTCAGGGTTGCAGACAACTGGAAGGTGACAATGTATGGAAGAGTGTTTATACAACCACTCAAAAAAATCCCAGAGACTACTGAAATAAAGAATATAGCTTTATGAAAACTGCCAGTTTAATTACTGCACAATTTAGACAAAGAAAGAAGAGAAAGCAGGAACAGCAACCATGCAAGTATCTTCAATGTCCCATCAGTTAAATCTGACAACAAAAGATCAGGATCCCTTATGCTCTACCCACATTCAATTTCCCTTTCATAAAAAGGAGAAAAGGCTGTGGATAATTAGTCTTCATCAAAACAGACCATGAATGCCACAGGCAATTATCAGCATCTACTGTGACAGAAACTGTACAGTCAAAGAATAAAATTACCTACAACTAGAAACTAAGCTCCTAACTTTCAAATGGATGAACCAGTCACCTAGGCTCTTTACAGCTAATAGACAGAAAAAAACATCTTCAGAGACGATCCATAACAACCTGGAATAAGTTGGGAAGTGCCTTCTTTTCCCACTGACAGTAGTCAATCTAGTCATCTAAGCTCCCAGTATCTTAACATATCATTTTTCAGACAGCTAGCTTATTAGGCCCAGATTCAGCTCAAAGAATCAGCTTTGAGAGATTTCCAACTGGCCAGACTGCACAGACTGGACAGAGAAAATCAAAAAGAAAGTGACTTTATGAAGGTTACAGAGCAGGCCTGATAGTGCTAGGAATAGCATCCAATACAAGTTCCCTTATCACGAGGCCATACTGTCTCTCATATGGAAAGCTTTATTATTCTGCTAGCAATTAAATTAATGATACCTAGGCTTCATGGCCCTACCCCTGCACTCACAACCACCACCACAGCTTTCTGACAAATGCCCCTCCCTCACATACACTCTCCAAGTCCCTCTTCTCCTTCTCTTCCTTCTCCTCCACCACCCACAGGAACTGCCTATCTTTTCTCCCCTCAATTTGTTCCTTATCCACCAACAGGAAAAATGCAGATTGGTTTTAAGGAAACACTGGCCAGTTTCTACAGAAGGTGAACAACCAAGAGGAAGGCCCACTGTCTTTTCCTTTCAAGGACTATTTTTGGAGGGGGAATAGGGGTTCTCATGAAACACTAGGAGGTGATTGGTGTCAAGGCCCTCTGTTCACCAGCAGGCTCTGCAAACTCTTCCCACTCTCCCAGGGCTTGGCAGCCCATGTTCAAACACAGCTCTGACACAGTGCAGCTGTATAACCCGGGGTCAGGCTGCTGTGAAGAGTTAAGTTGTGAGAAAGAACTGTGAGAAGCCTCATGGAGGCTCCCTTCTCTTTGCTCAGAAATCATTTA
The DNA here is from genome assembly GCF_028389875.1 of Rhea pennata. Classification (NCBI taxonomy): domain Eukaryota; kingdom Metazoa; phylum Chordata; class Aves; order Rheiformes; family Rheidae; genus Rhea; species Rhea pennata. The sequence goes on along the minus strand of NC_084665.1, from coordinate 92,251,241 downwards.
AGCTCAGGCCCTCAACCTTAGCTTGAGCTACACTGCAGCTATGTCTGGTCCCAACCGTGCTTATCCTGACCCTACCTCGACTTCCAGGTTTGACCATGGCCAGTCCTGCCCTGCCACAGCTTGTCCAGCAGTCCTTGACTGTGACTCACGCTGGTTGCTGTCAGGGAGCCTGCCCTGCTCTCCTCACTGGGCACTCTGGGACTGTGCACTTGTCAGCAAGGCCACTGCCCTGCCTGTCTTGCTGTCACCTTCTACTCCTGGGTCCCCTGTCACTGCAGGGCAGCTGGCCTGTGCTGCTCCCAGAGAGCAGGTAAGGAAGTCTGCAAAATCTTAAGGCCCTCTCTGTCTTAGGTATGTTAGTGTACTGCTCAAAATTCTTGATGACAGGGGAAGAGAAGCAGACAGTGGACAATTCAGTCACACAAACTTTTAGAGATAAGGCTGAGGTTTCTTTCCTCAAAACTTCGGTAATTATTTTATCCCCAAAATTGAGGTTTTATTGGAGGCAGCAAGAGGGTGCAGGGCTAAAACAACTGAAGAGCAATATACATCTAGTTATTAGACAATAATTTACATGCACCTCAGAACACGCTATTTTTGTCCTTATAATTACAAACATTTCCCTAGTAATTACAATACACTAATTTTTAAGCAGTGCAACAATTTTTCAGTAAGACCTCTTAATTGTTTAGGTACACTTTTTAAATGGCTCAATCGGCTCGTAAGAAAGCTCAGATCAGAAAATGCCAGAACTGTGTTTGAATAAACTCATTTTATTATGCTCCCAGTGGTCACATAGAAATACTCATAAGCAAACTCAGATTCACGTATGCCATTCCTACGTGCTACAGAATATCTAATTTCTGCAGAGGTTAGAAAATTTAAGTATAATTATTTTTAGATATACATGTGTGTATACATATGTGCACATACACACACACTCAGATGCAAACACTTCAAATTACAAACAAAACACCATTGGCAATACTAAATTACTTCAGTCTTCATTTTTAACAGTCTCCTATTCATCATAGTATTTATTCACAAATCCTGTTAGCAGAGCCACTAAAATAATACTTGCAGGATTAAAAAAAAAAAAGAAAAAAGACATTCTTTCATCTTTTCTTCTGCAGAATTTTTTAAATTATTTTAGTTCTCGTATAAATGTTAATCACTTAAAACAAAACAAAAAACACAATTAAGAAAAGCTGTCTTACCTTGCAGAGTTATGGATTAGTGTATCCTCAACTCCTTTACATACAGCTCTTTTGATACCAGTACCTGGTGAATTACTCACACATTTTTCTTCTTCTGTTACAAGATCACGGAATGACTTTGGCAAAGAATAATGCAATGAAGACGCCCTTAAAAAAAACAAAAACAGAACATAAAGCCACTCATTTTATACTTGCATTTTTCCAAAATTCCATTCCAGTCTACATTTCAGATTAAAAAAAAAAAAAAAAAAAAAAAAAAAGCTAAGTAATACTGTATTTTCTAACTCAAAAGATACTTGCCACCATCTTACCATTATGCCTGCTACTCCCCACCTGCTAAAATAACTCACTTTGGGTCAAATGGGTAAAATATCAGGTAATTTCAGCTCTCTGAGGTTAGGTATGCATATTTGACTATGGTAGAATTAACAGACACGGCTGTCAAACAGGATCTAAATTCCAAAAGTTGTAGAAATGATGGCAGCCTAGGATGCACAGGATGAAAGACTCTTGAAGACAGACTTCATTTTGTATTTCCCAATAGCAAGCAAGGCAACACCTAGTCACACCAAGTTCCAGTACTACTCCCACCTATTCATAGGCTGTACTGCTGCAAATATTCTCTGTACAGGAGGCATCTATGAGAATAGAAAAATAAATAGTACAGAATTTCATTATGAGGAAAAAAGTTCTCCCCCTAACCTACTCATTCAAAAAAAAGCATTTCATTTTCATAGATACCCTGTCTCAGAGAAGCTGCATCTTTCCTAAAAGCATTAATCCTTGAGAAGTGTCCAGATAAATTGCACAATGCTCCAATTCTTTTGCTGAAAATGTTACAAGCATGCCATCATGCAAGTCAAGTATTCCTGAGACTCTTTCCGGAGAATACTGAGTTACTCAAACCTACTGAAGCCTCTATAAATCCCTCGCTCCACAGTGAAATCTAAAAGACTACCTAATGAATAATGAAAGTAAAACTTTTGTTTTACTTCCACAAATATAACATGTATGCTACTGACCTAGATCCTGCACATTAACTTTCAAAAATAAAACAACGTCAAGTATGAAAATACAGCAATTGAGAATGATAGCTATTCTCAACACATTTTGATCCCAAAGCTTTTTTGCTTACAGAAATCAAGAAAATTACTATCCGTTTCTCCACTCCCCTATCAAGATACTGGACTTACTTTTTCAGATTTAATTATTACTGTTTAACTTTACTAACCAAAGCAGTCCCACTCATTTCAAAGAGTTATTCACAAACACACAAAATATGTATAAGAAGACTAAATCTGCTCATTAGCTACACAAAGAAGTAACAGATCAGTTGTAAATACTACTGATGTAAAACAAGTTGCCTATAGAATGCTTACTGTCTACACAACTACCATAAGGAGGGGAGCATCCAAACCGAAGACTTTCAAATTACCTTTACCTGCTATACAAAGTAGAGTAGTAAACATAATGAAATTTCATTTTTTGCTTTGCAGGAGAGCTCTAAAATGCTGCAATAAGAGCATCAAGTACTGTACATGAAGCCTTATGCCAGATCACCTGGCCTTGAGTTTCCTGCATACAGCATGAGCAATCCAAAAGGAATAAAAAGCAGAATGGGAATCTTCCAGATGCAGAGGCCTGGGAGTTATTCACCTCATGTAGCACTATTTCTACCTAAATAGTGACAAACGAGAGACCTAGATGTTAAAATACAGAAGTATCATATATATCGTTAATGCTCAGGACAGAAACTTTAAACTGCTTTATTCCTCTGTTCTTGAAAGGCCACAGGCTCTCCTGAGTAACAAGGAGGATCAAAACAAATTCGGAAAACTAATAAGCTGTCTCTTTTCTTGCATGACATACTCTCAAAGCATTCCCAGTGTGAACTTTTCCTCCTTCCTTCCACCATTCTTAAAAGTAGTGTAGCTTCAGCGCCCCCTCCCCCCCCAATCTATCAAATTGGAGGTTTCTTTTGGCAGATAGAGCACGTTGTATGATATGCTTTGTCTTTTAGTCAACCCAAAAAGAGCTAGAAGGTCCCACACCCTTCTGGCAAGTGCTCTTGCCGCATATCCAAAATGAGTATCTTATTTCACTGGAACACAAGTTCTATGGTTTTCAATATATTGCAAGCATGGAAAGCTCAATCTGTTGCCAGAAGCACTTTAACAGTCTATTCTGAATTTACAGAATAGAACTTTGCAAATATGATACTAGAGCAGATGAGTACTTACCATTCTACTTTATATACAAAAATTAGTTTGGACAATTAACAGAAGCAAACAATCTATGGCTTGCCTAAAACAGCTTAAGGTTCGTTTAACAAATGCTCTTTACCAACAGCTTGCCATAATGTGAAATATTCATATATTCCTCACTGATTCTTCACTTGAACTCTTGGGCCATTGACATTTTCCAGATTAGCAGCCAGAGGAATGCTGCATAAGAACATTTAGGATCATGTGTGACCACATGAGCATTAAATTGGATCGCATCCTCCAAAAGTATACAGTGGCCTTGAACTTAAGATTCTTTATATAGCACAGTAGAGCCCTGCTATTTTCAAAAGCCATTTAATCAGAACCTTAAAGATACAGTTTTTAGCATATCTAAGCATATTCCAGGTAAGCCCACACTTGTTTTTAAAGTATAAACAACAGTTCATAGGCAATTAGTAGTTTAAAATTGAACTACACTCAACTGGTAGACAGAGTAGGTGAACAGTATGAATAGTCAGCCTATTCAGATATCAAACTAAGGTAGTTATGCTGTGTATTTTTTAAATGCCCTTCAGCAGAGCCGCTCTTCCTATTTCCTGTATCCAGAAATAAATTATCTAACTTGAGGCATCTAAGCTCATGTGCTAAGTCAATTTAGGACAGATACTTGCCCTAAAAAGTAATTTATCTTAAATTGAAAAATAGGCCTTCAGGAACCAAAACTAACTTCTTGCACAAGTCTGAGTAAGTAGATAAACTACACAATGTCCTGCAAAGCATTAACTTAGGTTTTGTTGTATTTAAGAATCGTGTATGGAAGCTGCAGACACCCACAGGTCCATCCTCCTGTAGAGGAGTCCTCTCTGTCTTCCCTTGACACCTGAGGTCTGACAGAACAAATACATAAACTATAGCTTTAAAATGGTTAGTATAACCAAAAAAAAAAAAAATCTAACTGATAACATTTAAGATGACTAGTTGAAACTACTCATGTAATACCCAGACCAGTAATCACCAACCATGGCACCAGCCACAGCAGGCTCAATTTGGAGAAGTTTCTTTGCAGACTCTAAAGAAGAGCCATGAGTGACCACAGATCACAGTGGAGAGACAGTGAAGCAACAGAGGCAGGCCTTGGTCCAGCTCAGTAAAAGCACATCCAGTTACAGCTGCCCTCCTGTACTAGCACAGAGGCCCTTTCAAGCTACAACTTGGGTAATGACTTCTCTGCTGTTGCAACATACTCTGATGTGTAAAAAGGTGATGGTTTTATAACAGGTTAATCAGCCCATGTGACTGTGTTGGTAAGACTATACATTGTCATTGCAGGTATTGGGTTACGTGTTGTTTATGCATAATTGTAACATTAGCAATAAGATTTAAAACAGTAACTGGATTTTTTTAAAATGTAATAAAGGCTGGTATAAGTCGGTATTCCTTGTGTTGGTCACCAATCTGATTCAACTGTCAGTCTCTGTGCAAGTTTTTAAACCAAATCAAATAGTTGCCCTGTGACACCTCCCTAAATAATCAATTTGCTCCTTGACCTGCAGTATCAAGTGAACCCTATGTAAAGGAAATACTTTGGAGCATTCCAGGTAACTCATGTTAAGAATTCTGAAGTTCAGCCACTCATATGAGAATTCAGTAAGATAAATCCTTCAAGATGAGAAACCAGGTTTCCCCCATTGTAAATGTACAGTTACAGTTCAGTTGTCAGAATGAGTTACTTCGTAGTTAAGGATTCAGAACCTTTTTTCCTAGCATGTGGAGAAGGGAAGATGAAGGGAGGGAGACGGGAGTAAGATCCTGTATTTTGATATTAAATGTACACAGATGAAAGCAAATAGAGAAAACTGGTATCAAGTCCTGCTTGTATAGATCAAAAAAATAATTCAGTCTGTTTAGATTCACTTGAAACGTGTTGAATGTATTTTTAAAATTAGGTCACCTTAGGCAGTTAATTTTTGTAAATAACTGATGTAGTAGCATAGGTCTATAGCTTGTAATCTGGACACTGGAAACATATAACCAATTCTTTTAGTTATAATAAACCCATGATAAACAAGTCCAGAGAGCAGATTTCTTGACCTCGCTCTCATTGTTCCTTGGAGAAGTCTTCGCCATCACTGTCGGAAACATTAGTCAAAGGCCACTTCATGTCACACAACCTTGAATTCACTGCACATTCATCCACTGCACTATTTATCATTCCAGAGAAGACTTGCATGATCTCTGAGATGCCCAATAAAATATTAAAATCTTTCAACCATAAGGCTGAATGTACTGTATGGTGTCCTCTCTCTCCTCTCCTTTCTATACACTCATTAGATCACCATCAGGCTGCATGTTTTATCTAAATTTCCAAGAGCCCAGCAGAAAGGCAAAAACTCAAGCAGATGCTTACTATGCTTCTTTCAAAAAGGAGCAACCAATACATACAGGAAAAAAAAAGGAAAGAGGGACAAATGAAACAAGAGGGAGAAGGCTCAAATCTTGGAAGATACATTTAAAAATATATACCTATCCTAGAAAACACAGACTTTATGTTATTTTGAATCTATCCAAAACAAAGAAAACTACCACCTTAGCATTTAAACTAGGCTATCCAAAAAAAGATTTCATTTAAAAATGGGGATATTGTAGCAGATAAGTAGCAAGCTTTCTTTTCCTTCCTGCACAAACAGGTAAGCTTTAGAGAGAGCAAAATGACTAAGGTTCTCCCAGAGTACCAATACAGAAAAAAAACTGTGACAAAAAGCTACATCTTCTTGAATGGGGAAAGACAAAGAACTGCTCTGTGTTTACCTCAAGTTAAACTCAAGCACGTAGGTATTTATTTTACAGTAATTAAAAACACACTAAATTCACATAGCTTTAGTTGTGGCAACTTGTCTTACACCTCTATGCTTTCATCCAACACCACCCATATTTGTGAAACGAAGCATAAATCAGGATAGCACCTCATTATATTCATTGTTCTAAACCTAGGCCTTTCAGCACATGATAAATCCCTTATTCTATCAGATACAGTGATACTAACTCTGATATTTAAATTAGGCCTAATCATCATTAAAAGCCATTTTAAACACATCACACACATACTCAACCGTAAGAATTCTTAGCATGTGCATCCATCGCTCCCTCCAGCTAGTATCGCCTACATGTTCAAACTTTGTTTTGTATTTTGGTCCTTACTTACTCTATCACAAAGTCATTTAGGACCTTCTTCCCCAGCTGTTCTCACAACAGAAGAAAAGAGCATTCATAACTTTTAATTAAAAAAAAAAATCCGAAACTTCGTCAGGAACAGAATATATTCTACCATCTTCCTTTTACTATACTTCACTTTGATACTGTTCACAAACACCACATCCCACACAGTCAAGAAACAGACAGGATGATCTTCTGACTCACTATAGGAAAATTTTAAAGTGTTAAACTACAATCACCACATTTCCTTCCTGCTTTGAACATCTAGTTTACTACCAAATGGAGATACAAATAGCTCAACACTAGTCTTTTGTAATGAACATAACCTAGGCTATTTTTATTTTAAAAAACAGTTTATGAGAAACTACTCAATGTGAAAATCTTCCAAAACAACAAAAATTATATTTGAATTATAACATACCATGCATTCCCTAATTTTGCAACTTTTGTAGGTGTAGGTGGTGTGTTCATTATTGGAGCAGTCTCCATGCTGTTAGTTACTGATCCATTATCTTTTGCTGCCAGGGCAATCATTTTCCTTTGCTTCTGAGAAAGCCTGATTCCATGAGAAGCCATTCTGCTGTGAATTGATATTGCAAAGACATAAGACGTAAGATCACCAGTGTCCTTTAAAACTACTCTCCTCTAATTTTCAAAATTAAACTGAGAAATGCTTCTTCCCTAGATCAAGCTACTTTTTGTCCAGAGTACCAAAAGCATAATATGAGTAGGGTGGAGGTTTTTTGTTTGTTTGTTTGGGAGGAGGGGAGGAGGAAGAGGATGAATGAGTATCAGGAGGGGTAAAAAGAACAGCACCACATATTAAATATTCATCATACAGATTCCTATGAATGAAAACATGCAGAGTAGGAATCAAGTCTCCAATAGAGATGAAATGTCACCAGGTAGAGATTATTTTCTGATTTTGTGACCTTCTTAGAGATTGCCAGAAAGCTTAAATGAAAAAAATGAAAAATCTTAAATCTTAAATGAAAAATCTTCGCACATAGGACATGTATACAATAGAATGTAGCCTTTTTTAATATCTGCAGTAATTTGATTTCTAACTTATTTGGATTCTCCAGTCTCAGCAATTCAAATTCAGTTCACAGCTCTGAACCTATCCAAACAGTAACACTTTACTTACTATTAAAACAAAACAAAACAAACAAAACTTCCTTCAATTTACTATAAAGCACTTAAAACTGACAACAAGCATACATAATGTCTCTCTTGTGAAACACAGTATTAGAGCTCAAAGCGTTAGCTTATTGGAGGGCTCCAGGATTATTTCCTAGCTCTCTTCTCTAGCAGTGTTACATTATAAAGGTCACACAAGTCACCTCTCCAGTTCATTTAAGAAACACTAGGTTTAATCCATTGCCTCCTGAAAGCACACACTTTTATGCTGTATTTGAGGTGCTTCTCAGAGCAAGAAGCATCCTTCCTTCTAACTGAGGAAGAGTTATCAAATGTGCCACCATCTGGGTGGTAGGGGAGGTCAGATGATGTATAGAAAAAGAGAAACACTTCAGAATCAGTTACAGTACTGGTCTACAAGTAGTTTCCTAAGTGCTGTGGACAAAAGTTACATCTTTTTAGTTGGAACCATGAAAGCTCAGAGCAGACAACTGATTTAACATACCAGTTTAGCAGTTCTTTCATATTTCTAATGATGAAGACATGCAGTTGGTAAAGCAGGATGACAGCAGAAAAAGAGATGCATTTTGAATGCTCACAGAAAAACATCATAATGAAGAAAACAAAGCTGTTCCAAAACAAAAAGGACAAATTTTCTCCTGCTTGTTTTAAACTCTGAATTATCTGAACCACTAAGAAAATTCATAATAGCGTGGACTATCACATTTTTCTTTTATAGATGTTGGTTTTTACCAACCCTGAATTTGTCTTTGGCATGGTTCCACATTTCTGCATATTTTCTTCAATTTCCATGATGGTTCTTAAATCCATAGCAGGAGGGCTGGTGGGGCTAAATGAAAAATAAAGTTACCTTACAAAGCAATCTTTTACTTACATTCCACAGTTCCAACCTTCACTGAAATCCTCTAAATCATACATAAGATTGGTAACTAGATGTATAATTTATGTCTGTTTCCTCAATTATGGCAAACCTCAAATAGAATGTTTCTGACAAAACTTTTATAAATACATACATATTTAAGAACATACTACAAAAATACTTTCAAGAGTCGTTACGTTATGAAATAAAAAAAATGAGAACTATGATTAGTTTAAAAAAGTTAGATATCCAAATCCAGGATACTTATTTAGTAGTCAACTGCTCATGTTAAGTATTAGAAGCACTGGTCTCAGTTGTTTCACAGAGGCTAAATTAGATCTTTCGTTGAAGAACCGGATTAACATTACTTCACATGGCAAGAAAAACACCGTTTGCAAAATTACTAATTTTGTAACTAGTAATATTCTCACTGTTTGAGAAACAGTTTCTTACAAGTAAGTGACCTAGTTTTAAATTTCCACAGAAGCATAAGTGAATTAAATCCAGGTATTTCTAAATTTTTGAAGACATTTGTAAATTAAGCTATGTTACTACACTCAAACGCAAACAGACTTTGAAACCCACTATAAGCAGCACTGTCTGTCTGCCTGTCTCTCTCTCTCCCTCCATAAAACCAGCTGTCACATGCTCATTAGTAAATTAACCAGCTGGAGGTCACGCCAAACCCAGTTATCACTGCTCCTCACCCAAATACCCTGGAGTATTAATCTTTAGAATACTCTAAACACTGCTGCCAGCCTTTCCTTGACATCATGCCAAGCAATACTGAAGAAAATGAGGAAGGATACTTTACTCGTGTCCTTTAAATGCACAGAAACACTGTGCCAAGTTTCTACAGTTTTATTTGCTCCTTTTCCATATAATCTTCTAAAAGTGTTCTGAAAGAACTGTAAGGTAACAGAGGAAGGTAGTACATCCTCCAACTACTAGAAAGACTAAAGAGTTTGTTGGGGGGGGACACGTTACCACCTCCACACACACTCCTATTATTTGCACAACTATGCAAAGAGACAACACACATAGCCCGAAGGCCTCTGCTTGCTAAATGAAATGGCTCAGATTTAAGATTTAATTTTCACAACTATATAACCTGTATTCACAAGCCCACAAACCAATAGAAGCTGGGCAGAACCTGGTAAATTAACGCTATATAATTCCCTAACCCTTAAACTCTCCTCTCTGGATCCTTTACAGGCAACTGTCAAGAGACAGAACACCACGCAAGACAGACTTTCAGTCTAATACAGTATGCTAACCTTATGTATGGAGATACTGCTAAAAAATAAGAATCAATAATCCAATTATTACTGTATCAGTTAAAGCTGAAATGTTGATTTTTCAGAAACCATTTAAGCCAAAAGACGTAGCTTAAAAATGTCAAAGTACAACAGCACTTCTAATGGCTCCACCACAACATGCTGCAAAACACAGTATTTTGGTCTCATTGTACAGAATGCTGCCAAATATTTTACACAGGGGTAATCAAGCAGGCTTCTAAAAAACAAAACTAACCAAAATGCAACCAAGAACTCCTAGGCTTTTTTTTTTTTTCCTAAATGCATCAATTCCTTTTCCAAACAAAAAGTCTACTAAAATTTCTAGTTTACAAGTCAAATTAGTAGAATCTGATATAAAATCATTTTGAAGAGCAGTTAACATTTTACTCTGAATAGACAATTATTAGCATTTGCTACCAAATAAAGAACATCAATTGTAAGTTAGATAAGTACCACAATTATTACTCCACCTTAAACTAGTAGCAACCCAATTGGGAGAGCTTGCAGTTTTGGTACTGGGAATGGACTGTGGAACAGACTGTGTCAATGCTGATGATCCCTCGCATGACTTCACCTCTTTGATAGGTTTAGAGGCTTTAATACCCTGACTACATGGTTTGTCCTTCATCTAAAAAAGAAAATAAAAATATGTTGCACAAGTTTTTTTTCACTTAGAAAAAAGGATAATATTACAAGCAACCCAAATGACATGTATACATGAAACATTTAAAAAAATATATCAGAAATAGGCAGTATCTTAGTTAATCCCCCTAATGCTCAGTCTACATTTTTCAGTAGTGGTTCTTCTTTTTTTTGCTTCATGCTTCAGCCTGAATCATTTAAGTGCAAATATGCTTCTTGGTAACTGAAAACGACTCCAAGCATTTCCAAAGCTATAACAACTATGCACACAAATTTCTTCATATTTTCAAGCTTATTGCTCTTTACCAGTTATGCCTCAGTTATTTTAAATAGTACTTCAGTCCAACTACAGTAGTTCAAGAATATTAGGTTTTTTTCTAGAGTCTTGGGTTTTTTTTTTTTTTTTTTTTTGTTTGAAGCTCATCTTTGCTTTATATTTTAAATGAAAAAAGGGTAAAGACTTTATACAATTGATATTTTGAGTTGAGATTTTATAAACAGTACATCATACAATTTTATGACTTATGAGGAAATATTGTTAGATAAATAAAAAATAAATAAGTACTTAAAACAAGTTCTCTATTCCCTTTTAAGGGCAACTGCTTCTCAGAAAACACTCCCAAATGCAAATCTTGCTTTTTATGGATTAGATCAATACACACATCAACTAGTGAAGAAGGAAGAATGTGAACTGCTAGGAACATTGAAAGCCAACTGCTTCTCAGAAAACACTCCCAAATGCAAATCTTGCTTTTTATGGATTAGATCAATACACACATCAACTAGTGAAGAAGGAAGAATGTGAACTGCTAGGAACATTGAAAGCCAACTGCTTCTCAGAAAACACTCCCAAATGCAAATCTTGCTTTTTATGGATTAGATCAATACACACATCAACTAGTGAAGAAGGATGAATGTGAACTGCTAGGAACATTGAAAGCCAACCTCAGTCCTCTCTGGATGAAATCCTTTTGTGAAGTCAGGGGACTGCAAGTCTCTTGGGCTACTCAACCCTGCATAGCTACCTTCAGAGTCAGATGTTAACAGTTCTGGAAGCGATTCCACAGAGTTAGTTTTATCCAGTTTTACTGAGCCTAAGAAATAAGAATAGAGAGTATCATGAAAGCAAGACTAAACAACACTAAGAAAAAAACATATTCTGAATACCGAATAACCAAAGATTTAACTAGTCTAGTATACTAGTCTGTAACAATTGTAATCAACCTGTAACGTTTTAAATATTTTTGCAGACTAAGATTACTCCTAGCTTCTTCTTTCTGCCTCAAAAAATATAAGCCTAAGGAAAAAAAAAAAAAAAAAAAAACACAGAAATTGTCCTGAAAATAAATGCTTCTACTGTATTTTGAATAAAAAGTAACTAATTTAATTATTTTTTACATTCTAGGGGAAAAAAGCATGCTAATAGAAATGTTCTACTTAAAGACACAAGAGTAAAGTATCCATTAACTTTGTTTGACACAAAACATGTTTTTACAGATTGTCAGCTTTGGGCACAACCTTAAGATTACAATCTTCCTTTCAAATAAAACTCAACTTGATAGAATTCACTACCCAAATACAATTGTGTGTGTTCACCAAAAGAAAAAACCTTTGTAACACTTGCTTATTAAGTTATAGAAATCGCATTGTTTTACATATTAAACTTGATGTTCTAGCTTTATATCTGAATGGAACCTCTTTCCCACTGACCTGTAGAGGCTGGACTCTGAATGATATCAGATAGATTATACCCTCCAGAGCTGTCAGATCGTTTCCGTGGCTTCTTTTTTGCCTTAGTTTTTGCTCTTTTGAAGAGGGCCTCCCTATTAAAAAAAAAAAAAAAAAAAAAAGACATTTAGGAAATAAAGAAATAAAGTCTCAGAACTATTAACAACAACCTCAAGTTTTTCAGGCAACAGCTGTATTTAAAGTTTAAACAGTAATAGCTGCTCTTACTAGCTGTGTGCTCCTGCTCTTGTACTACCACTGCTTACTCATTAGCACAACTCTGTAGTAAACAATTCGAAAAATAATCTAGGAGGAAGAAAAAAAACTCTTTTCAATCTAGCTCTGGTCCACTGCACAAACACTTCTGCTGAGATAGTGGATGGTACAGCAACTGCACAGGCTGGCACTGCCACCTAGGTCCGATTAAGCCAGCTACATGTTGGAGTAACTGATGGAAAACACAAACTTCGACACCAATATCACAACAGAGCAAGTCCATGGTCATGGTATCAAAATGTCACTTTTTTTACATACATATTAGGAATATTGATACTAAATAAAAAAATGTCTTTAATTTTGGCAAAAGCACTAGCTCTTCAGAAGAGCTTCACAATAGAATTGTAACTACTACAGCATCTCTATTTCAAAAATCTTCTACTTGACATTTGTGGAATACATATATATGAACTTATTAATTCCTGCAGCAATACTGGACCTTAAACTTATTTTTTTTTCTTTTTTTTTCTTTTTTTTTTTAATCCTTATACTCCCCTATCCACAGGGTAGGTTAGGTAGCAATAAGATCCTCATGCAGCCTTTAAAAAAGCTGAAAGGCTTGAGGTCTAGTAGAAAATAACCTCTCAGCTTCCTTGATCTATTAGCCATTCTCTGAACCAGTTCAGTTAGCATAAACTTTTCTTGATACAAGGGGTCAGAACAGTACACAATATTCCAAAGGATTCATCTGTACAGTGACATTACATTTTGCTATCTCTGTTAGGAACACACTTCGCAGTCACCCTACCAATCACTTTTCATAGTTGTGATAAGTCATAGACAAAGTTCTCCAATTTAAAAAAAAATTACCAAAATAAAATTAGCATATTTATTATTCAGTTGTTACAGACTGTTAAAGAGACATATCAAGTTACCCTGCCAAGACTTTGCAGATTCTGCCACCTCTGCGTCTACAGAAAAAATTTTGAAAGGCAGAGTAACAGAAGTCTGTAAACCAACCAAGGCCAAATCACCCAATCTGCAGTTGGTTTGATCACATTTCCTAACAAAGCCAACTACCTGTATTTAAGAAATGTTATTCACTAGCCAACCAGTAAGTACTTTAAACTGACAGATTGAGAAGTCCTGCTTCAGACTTTGCCATTTCACAGGACTATTCTGTTAGACTCAGAAGCATAGATTATCACCATTTTCCAAATAGATTTACAGTATATTAAACTCTCTGCTTTCTTTTCTCTTGTTTTTTCCCATTTCAGTTACGTTCAATGAACTCTGCAGTTAATCTCTATATATGCAGGTGCTCTTACATGCACAAGGCCCAAATATAATTGTGAATATTAATTTGTCAACTTTTGATCACTTCTTTCTTATAAATTTAAGTGTCCCACTGCAGTTCTGCAATATTTTGCAATATTTAAGGAAACAAAACTGAAAACCTCCTTCCTTCTATTTCTTCATATTTCAGTTTTGAACCTAAGAGAGTCAGGCATCACCCAAAGTGTATAAATACAAATACAGATCACCTGGTTAAAGATGAAAAAACAGATACTCTGACACGGAATTAAAAGATAAAACTTACTGAGAATTTTGTTCTGTATTCATTTCTTCTTTTAAAAAAACAAAGTTTTCTCCATCTTCAGGGTCCAAAGAACTTATGTCAGGTCCATCCAGATATGGAGTAATTACTCTCCTGACCATAGCTGGAATCTGTGATTTTAAAAGCTGTTACTCTGTTTCTCTTAAGTTATATGTTAGCAAATACACAATCTCTTGCAGAATGACCAGAGTGAGTTATTTATAACATTTTCTACAAATCAAGTAACAAATTAATAATAAAAAACCTAGTTTATAAACTCAAGTTACATCTTTAGGTAGAACAAAAGTAAAGCTTTTATTTAAACAACAGACTCGGAATGCATATAAATTTCAACTGCCCACAACCCTGAAGCATTGCTTTGTCAGGAGTCACGTAAACAATCTTTTACTATCTGTCCAGTTAAAGAACACTGGCTTATAACGTATCTTGGTTTTCCCCTTATGCACAGAATTTCAATTTTCACACTATTTTTCCTAATGCTTTTAAGGCCTATCTGACCACACTGCATTTCTACTGGAAAAAGTCTAATTTGCTTTCTTCTCCTTTCTGCTTGGTAACAGATGCCTTTTTCAACAGATGCCCTTTTCAACAGATTTTGTTTACGGTTTTTATTCAACAATTGTTAGTTCCAGAACATTAATAAAATTAATGGGTAAAATTAATGTGTTTAAGGGACACAGTGCTATTGTGGTAGTGGCTAGTGCATAAGGAAACATGAAGTCCATGAAAATGATAGCAGCAGCTAACCTTCATTTGAATTCAATGTCCCACATTCAGTCTATCATCAGACATGACAGACTGTATGTATATATGCATTACTCTTCTGTTCTCATTTAAAACCCAGCCAGCTTACACTCGCAATGCACAACTTACCATTTTCCTGTAATAAACAGAAAGGTCCTTTACAACTTCATCACTTAAGATATCCAGAGTCCTTAAGAAAGAAAAAAAAAGTAATACAAGTTTAGCTTACCATGCTCAAAACAAACATGAAAACAAAAAACAGAAACTCTCCATATACATTAATAAAAGAATTCCAGCAAACATTCTAAATGAACCTTACCTACAGGCATTCTTACCCATTCATGACAGTCATAGATTCAAAGGGAATAAAATGAAATCAAGATACAAGGCAGTTAACCTTTTCCCTGGTCCTAAGGCAGAATTAAATCTGTAACCTTTCCAGCCAGCCTACCTTTACTCAAGCCACAGTCAATACAATTATATATATAGTTAAATTATCATGAGCTGGTTATTACTTTACTTATTTTTACACACTTTCAAGTTCCCCTAGTGTGCATTCTAATACTCCAAGCTCCTGAAATTTCTTTCATTACTCAGACACAATCTTATTTGACATTTATGACAAAAAGAAAAAGAAATATACCCTAACAACCAAGTTTTATCAATAAAATTCTGTCTTGTGTGAAATGCTCTCTTTGCATAAAGCTGCCAAATTTCATCTGTCTCAAGCCTATCAGATTAAAAGTAGAACAAAACATGATGAACAAATATGCACAAACTCCAGTATCTGTGATAAAAGAGTAGTGCTGTGACACAGTATAGCAGTACGGGCATTCTTAACTGTTTAGTACACTAAAAGATCTCTAAGAACTTCTGTATATAAAAGGAAGTATGACAAAAAGGCTAGGATAAATAGAGGGGAATATCAAGAGCTGATTTAATTTTTTTAAAGCCTCTGCTAGCAAGATTGAGGCTTGCCCTGAGCCAGATGCTGCCAGATGATATACACTCCGGCAGCAACTTCAGGCCCTACCTGAAACCATCAAGAAAAGCAAGAGCACAGGACACCTTCAATTTCCTAGAAGTCTAGCTGAACCTTTGAGGTAAGCAAGCACAAGTCATTTGTTCTGCCCTTCCCACGGGCACTTAAAGCAAAGAGACTACCAGAAGGCAGGCCCATCGTCTTTAGAAAATGCACCAGCTGTAATAAGCCTACTTAAAATAAATTCTATTAGCAGAGTAACTAACATGTTAAAAAACGAAACAAACAAAAAACCCACAAAACCAGAAAACCCACAAAAACACAGTAGTTCTATGTATCTTCAAAAATAAATTTAAAAACTCTGAACAAATTTAGGTATAGTCCCAAATGGCACAGAATTCAAGAGAAGTTTTTCCCCTTAATCCAGGCTCCTCATGCCATATTGCTACACAGTCTTCTTGTACTACAGCACTGGTAAAGTATGTCCAGTTACGTAACTACTTAATCAGTCCCTGTTTCACATAAATGAGTTTCTTTTTAAGCTAGCAGCATTCAGTTACATTTCAACACTTACCTGCCCTTATGAGTTCTCCAATCATTTTGTCTTTTTGCACTATTGAACTTACAAGCTTGTAGACAAAACACATCTGCATCCCTCCTTACCTTGCTTCAAGCAAAGCGGCCATATTGAGTCCTATGAACTGCAAGCATGACAGCTTTAACTGTTCAGCATTATACATTGCTGAGAACTCCAGCAACTCTGCAGCATTCTTCAATGTAACTACAAAGAGGAAACACAACTAACTAAATTGGATAACATGCTGTAATCCTATTTAGCAGTTTTTAAAACTTACTGCACAGTACAATGAAGTTATTAAAACATATCAGGAAAAGATACTCTTTCTATCCCTAGAGAAGATGCTAATGCTCAAATGGCCATAGCCTACAGCAAGCTCCACACAAAACTTGACAGCAGCTTGAATGCAATAGCTGCTTCACAGAAACAGAGAGGTCCTACCTACAAATGTATCAGTTTCAATATATTGCAACGTGGGGGGGGGAAGAGAGAGATAAAAATGGTGTTAAGAAACACCAAGCAAAAATTGTATGTTTGTTTGTGTATGAAGCTGAGGTACAAACTTAGTGTTTCCTAGACATATAAAAACAGCAGTGTCAAACAAACAGAAGAACTAGCAAGATTAAATACAAACACTAAATACAAACATTAAATACAAAATAGGAACTCAGAAATCATTTTATCATGTTTTAAAAACACGAAGTTTGAATTCAATGAAGGACAGAAATTGGCAACAATAAAAGTTTAGTTTGTCTTCACCTCCTCCTTCCCCTCCAAGGGAGTGAGATGGAAGAAAAGGAAACTTCACGAAAGGAAGACTATGCTAACCTAAAACACCACTCAGACTAAATGGCCAATTGATCACAGCTGTGCAATGAACAGCAAACAGGAAGCAGAGGAAAGGAATATAAGTAATTCTCTAGAGAAATACAGAGGGGAAATAAAAATAAATAAATCAAGAGCATTAACATTTATAATGAGTGTTATTTTAATGCCAAAACCTTTATAATAGAAATGAGAGAACTCACGTTTTTCTGCAATGGCCACTTCACAGATTTCTTTGAGTCTGGATATAAGAAGCTGGTCTGCCACCACAAGAACGTTACATACAAATTCCACATTTTGAGAATCTGGAATACAAAATGTCACTAACACTGTGAGCAAGCCATAATGAAGCAAACTGGATGAAGACATTTAATAAACACAATACATGCAGCTCTCAGTGAGATTTAGCAGAGGATAAATGTACTGGCTCTGCAAATTTTGACAGGATTTGCTAAGAACAAGCAACAGTGCAGAAAAGGGCAAAAGGCAGTCTTTTGAGGCAAGAGAGAGAGGAGAAAAGAAATACTGAAGAGTTTGTCAAGCTAAAGAAAAGGCATAACAAGGCTTTGGATAAACAGCCATTATCTCAATGTTTAAAGCAAGAGTCACGTGAATTTCAATCCTCTACATAAAACATCAAAGCAAGCATACTACGTTTCTATTTTAAAAATATGAAACTTGCAGGACCTACAGTTGTTGAAAATGTATTACTGGTACCTTTTACTGCAACAGCTTCATCTGTATATAGGTAATCTACAACTATCTGTAGTACATCAGAATGGATTGGCATTTCTAGAGCTGAACAACAGGAAGCCTAAAAAGGCAAAAGGATTTTAAAAAAAAGATAAGAGAAGCTAACAGCTTTAAATAAAATGTAAAATTGAGACAGTGATTATATTTAGTCAGCCACTCAGACTCAGGGTCACATTTTCAAAGTCAAACAATATTCAAGTAACTGCACAAAATCTTCAAGTTCTTTGATTAAGAATCACTTGCAGCAGAACTGTTAAGTCTTGCAAAACAGAATAACTGAATCAATACCCATGAAACAGTTGAGCGTTTCATAAGTTTGAGGGTCTTCTCTGATAGTCTTCCTTAATTTTATTACTTAGCCATGGCTGTTTTAAAGTAGAGCTATATAAAACCCCTATATAAGTACTGAATCTCATTTCTTTCAGGACAAAAGATATAATGAAATCAACAAGTTTCCAGGCAGGAACAAACTGAATAATTAATTCAGCTACTACTGTTAATCCCTCAGAAAATAAGGTCTCTGAATCTCTCCATCTGAAGAGCTACCTTAACCATTAAGGTAAAGCCTTTATATGAGTCAACATTAGCCATTAAACTGTGTATTTGACATTATTCAAATGCATGTAACTTCAGTAATTAACAGCTTCAATTTTTTTTCAGCTGATGCTGAAGTAAAGCTTGATATTAAAATTTTTTTTGCTTTAGCAGATGTGATGATACCAACATATTTCATATATCAAATTTAAAAATGTCTTACAGGCGTAAAAAATTTCTTTTTGATATAAGGTCTAGAGCACATGATTTACAAAATATAGTTACTTACAAATTCAGTATGAATTAGTTTTACTTATGAAATAACAGATTTAACTTATGAAATTCAAACAGTTAATACCGAACTTGCTGAAAAAATGGACATCTTGATTTTTTTTTTTTCTTTTTTCTTCTTCCATCAGGCATCTCAAAATGTTTTCAGAAATGTTTCCTCAGGGACAACTGAGGAAAAGGCAGCAAATAAACTTAGAGGATAGGTAAACTTGTATTACTAACAAAATAGCTGCCAATATTTTGTCTGGCTGTTAGATTTATGTATTGCCAAATGCTAAGGAAACTCAGTGGAACTCCTGCATGTTGCTTCAGTCTTCAGTCATTTATCCATTCCCATCTTATCCTTCTTCTCTTTCACTAAGCGTTAGCAACGGTATTCAGACACTTGAAGCAAGAGGCATCTACTGGCATTATGATGCCCAGTGGCAAACAGGACACTGACACACAGCTAGCAAACAGGAATCAGGGCACAGGAAAGATCTGCACGTTTTGAAGCAGCAGCAGGAAAGTGGAATAGCCTAGACTATCCTTGATAGGCTCTATTTCTTTAGCAACAGAACTCAAACAGAGCTTCTACATACAAATTCTTTATTCTGCTGCATCTTTCACTTAGTACATATAAAAAGCTATTTCAGACTACCTGAACACTATCTACATTGTAAGATCTTTTACAGATGGGATATGAAAATCCACCCAAAGATATCAGCCTGCTACAAGGACAGGCCAGTAGCTTTTATAAAAGCCATGAGCTAGCTCAATATAAACCTCTAAAACAAAGTATCCACTTGATCTCCTTTGATATACATCATTGTATTTATCACAATACAGAATCTCAATAGTTCAGATAAATCAAAGATGATCTGTTTCACATGAAAATGGAATCAAATAAACCCAGTCTCTCCCTTTCTCCCTCATTTAGGATAACTTGTTCTGGAATAATGCTTTCACTTATTTGATACATTAAAACTTAACACTACACATTTTTATCAGCAAGCCTACCTCAATCCATGAGCTGCTTAGCATGCTGTGAAAATAATCTGAAAAGAAAGCAGTTTCAGTTTGAGATGCAATAAAATTTCAGTTACAGAAAGAAAAATAAAAATATATATATATATATGTGTATACACATACCAAGTCTTGCACAAAGTACACATTTATGACATGGGAATTCCTTTCCATCTAAAGATTTCAGGGTCACATCGCAGAGGTATGAACTAGAAGACATTTAATGGGATCAGAACTATGACTATTCAGAAGAACTGTAAGTAAAAAACTCTACAAAAAAATGTTTGCTTACTTTAGCAAGTTGAGACTTTGCAAATAAAATGCACTCAATTTTAATAATGTGAACTGAAGTGAACCTAATAAAATAGGCACACCAGTTTCAGGAGATGATTTTTTTTGTCGAAAGCAAAGCTACTCAAAAAGCACAGTCATTTCACTAAGTATTTCCTTCAAAATCACTATCAGTTACTGTTTAAAAATACTCTGATCAAAAATAGCCATAATAAATAGATTCAGAGTCAACAGAGTTGATTTGAAGTCAACTTCAAATGGTCTGTGTTAAGTTTGTTATACCTAACACTAGCTACCATAAGATTTGGCATTGCATGCTAAGAGTAAAATAATCCAAATTCTGTTTGGATTATTACATAACATAGCTTTTACTACATATGTAGACTATTTAAGCTTTATCACTATCTTATAAATAAGCTCATCAGAATCATGAAATTAAAGAACAAGCAACTTGATAAGTGTAGTAAACCTTTCCTGTTGAAAGATATTTCAGAGACTTTCTTCATTAGAAAAATATTATACATTTGCTTATTTCTAATCTATGTAGTTTTACTGTCATTGCAAGTATATTTGGAAAAGTCAGACTATTTTTGGTTGAACTACTCACAAGATTTCTCCTGCCACTGCTATTTTTCAACACAATTAATCCACAAGCCACGCTAATGTACAACAGAAAGAAGAAGAAAATATATCATATACAACCTATCTCAGATTACGAGTTTATATATTAAACAGCAACAGACAATTTCCAAGCATCAGTTACTGTGAAAGAGATGTGTGTATACCAGAAGTTAAAATATGGCTGAACAAGCTTAGCCTATAGTTAATAGATAGAGGTGACAGAAGAGAAAATGACAAGGAGAAAACAACTCAGTTGTAAAAGTTCACCATTTCTTCTGATTCAACTTTGGTTTGTTCCCATTCTTCCTGTTGATGACATTTATCTTTCCATTCTCTAACCTGACTCCATCCAATCTGCAAATCAACAACAGTGATAAATAACACGATCAATACAGTTCCAACCATTAAAAAAAAAACCCACACAGATTCAAGAAGTAAGAGCCCTTCAGTAGGCTCATACTGTAAATACGAAAAAAAATCCAAACTACATATCACAAAAAACCAGAAAGGACCAATCATTTCTTGAAAGTCCTCACTGCAGACATATAATATATAACATTACTTCTACTCCTTAGCTATCTTACCCCTTGAACGACAGCTATACTACTATAGTTAAGGCTTAAGCCCATTACCACTGAGTTAAAAATCTAGGAATTATGTTTATTGTTACTGGTCAGATATCTAACTAAAGGGAATGGTGTAGAAGAGATACGTGTTTCAGCACAATATCCTAACTCAGGAAAGATGCTTGTGAATTAAGCTGGTAAAATTACGAGGGTATTGCTGGTAGATTAGAAAACAGTGTATTTTCACAGAGAAACAGCTTCACTGTGAAAATTTTACTTGAGCATCTAGTTTTAGTAGCAGCTTCACATCTTTGTTTATTTGTATGCCAAAAATGCAGTGAAGAAAACTGCCCTTAAAGAGCTTATTCCCTCCTCTGAAAGGAGGCAAATGCAGGAGAAAAAAAAAAAGGCAGAATAATATAGTTCAGAGAACAATATAGTTCAGAGATACTTGATTTCATTTCCATTATTTTCCTCATATACTATTAAAACAACATCAGTTGAACAGGTATTTAACTTTACTTTGTATTGTTTTATGCTAACTATGTTCATCATCTACCAAAAAATTTTCACGAATTCTTATGTTGTGGCACATAATCTTCTATCAAACACTCAATGATATCAGCTGTCTATAGCAAAACAGATACTAACGTTTTATGACAGTCGATCTGTAAAGCCAGATCATCTACATTGGATGTCAAGCCTCAGAGGGCTCACGCCCCAAAGATGTGCAGGCTAGATGTTCTAAATAACGTTCAGGAGGTACCAGAACAGAATAAAGGGCAAGCAGCACATTGCCAGGACATAGAAGCCAGTTGGAAGACGATGCTTTAAATACTGAATCATGCTAGGGAATTCTATTTCTGACGTTATTTGAAAGGTCATATATGTTTTCTCTTAGAGAGAAAAATATCAAAACTAGCTCATCTTGCATTAAAGAGGTGACATTGTGTCTGCTTTTAAACTTGTACTTACAACCAAAATGCAGAATTCTTGGCCCTAATTAGCCTTCTAATTTAATGCTAACTTAAGTTAGATCAGCTTAAATAAACCACAACATCGAGAGGTTACCAGAATATAAGTTTATTTCCCTTAACATACCTTCCACTTAAATTGCTGAGTCCAAATTTCTTTGCAACACTTTGCAACATTTTTATGAGGTTAGCTTCTTCACCAGCAACTTTGCCTTTTTTAGATTTGCTCTTCTGTTTTTCATTTATAACTTGTACTTGATTATTTCTGTAAATCTCAAATGCAGCCTTTCCATTAACATCTTCATCAAAACTCATTTTGTTCAGGTTAGAAATTAATGTATCTTGATATTCTTCTGATTTTTCTTTATGCATGATTTTTGGTTTGTAACCATGAGTCAAAAGATCACAAGTATCAGTGTATATGAACTGCAGAAGGTATGCAAACAGATCTGGATGAATCTTCTCTATTACATAAAGATCACGTCCAACAGCATCTTCATCTTTACGGTAGATATCTGAAGCATCTAGCTGATTGTCACTGGAAACAAACAGCTTCTTGAAGAAGTCAGAGCGCACAGCCAAGATGTATTTGTGCACAGGGTAAGTTCTTGAGCCAATCTGAAAAGTCACATCATGGATGTTGTCCATTTCATCTGTTTCATCTAACAGTTTGCCAAAATCCTCTCCAAAACTTGACAATGACACACTTGGAATTTCATAGAGACTAGAACAAAAATTAAAACCATGAAAAAAATGAACTATTTACAAGCTACATGAAGGTTTACGTTTTTCAGCATCTCAAGTGAAGAGGGGGAGGTAGTTTTGGTTTGAGTTTTTCTTACTTTGCTGGACTAATCAAAATTTCATGTTCTAATCTTTACATATTTACTAAGAAATGTTTACAATATTCCATATTACAATTCCCTACAATAAGAAAGAAGTTAACTAATATTTAGTCACGTATCAGATACACTGGAAACTAGTAGGAGCGTGCAAGGAATATCATTCAGTATTCTATTTATTCATTCTTTCTTTAAATATATTTTTTCCAAAGATTCACCTTCCACTTTCATTTAAGAAATGATTAATAGATCCCATCACTAATGGGATAAGTATCTACAGTACTTAACAGAATTCAGTATGGTAAGAAATATTTTGCAAATGCTTGCTTTGAACATTTTAGATAAAATAGCAACACTATCAATAATAATTACTCAAAGACAACAACTTATTTATTTGCATAATTTCAACATAACTGTCATTAATAAGTGCTATTGCCTTACAGTATGGATAATCACACTTATTGTGATTCCTGCATGAGCCAAAATGTTGTTTTCTAAAAAGCAGAATGATTTAGTTTCAGTCACAAAAAAAGGGAGGAGAGGGGTGAAATATGGTTACCTACATTTCTGATCAATACTTCAGAGGAAAAAAAGAAAGTTACAGCTGTTGATATACCTTGTTTTAGGATCTGACTGCAAAACAGCAAAATTGCATCCATTAGGATCTGTAGCAATACTAACAGCTCGGTGGACAAAAGTAAGCTTCTGAAGTCGAATTCTTTCATATGCACTGTTCGTATCATATTGACAAGATGCTTCACAGGAAGAATTCTGAGGACTTAATGCAAGTTCTGATAAAAAAAAGTTTAAAAAGCATAGGAAGGTCAAGCTAATTAAAATGCAACTAATACAAGAAAAAGGCAAGATTTATGACTTCTGTAAGTCCATCAATGGAATCACTGAATAAGGCTGGATCAATCTGAAGATTTTGGCTCACTTAACTGAAATGTAGGAAGACACGTTTTAAGAATAAGAGCTTAGTAACTCATAAGACAGTCTCCATCAGAAAGATTCCTGTGAAAGTGTTTTGCTGCCTTTTCATATAGAACAAAATCACCCCATCTAACATTTAATGCAACCTCTTCAGGAACAAAGGAAGCTGTTTACCCATATACAGCAGTGCAAGATTGTTTTCTTTTGCAGTCCTATTAGTTAGATTAGGCATAATACAATCACTGACTGAAGATTGAGGAAGCCTTTAGACTTCATATTATATCTGTTTGAATCATTCCAAAACCAACAAGATGTCACTGAAAAAAACATATTATCTCAATACTGAAATACTATCTTTGGAGAACTGGATGCCCAGCCATTCAGCACACACATTTAAAACCACCAAAAATAGAATTTCTCATTCTTCATAAATTAGCAGTAGACTAGTCAACAGATCTGGATTCTGAAGTTTCCTTGAAGATACTAAAACTACAGAAATAACATCCATAATCAAAAAGAACAGAGTGCCTGCAGACACATACCAGTACCAGGACATGCTTCTGTAATGAGAGAAGTACCGTATAATATGGAGAATAAAGAAAAGTAGTCACAGAGAAAAATTAATTCATAACTATTTTGAGGAAGAAAAGAAAGACTTTGCTGTGAAAGACTGCAAAAAACAGAGTTATAAAACTAAAGATGGAAGCCAGTGAGTGAAGTAGAAATGTAATATAACGCCATAAAGTTCAAATAAAAAATAAAATTTACTATTAGAGAAAGAAAACAGCAGTGATCAGTGATCAACACTACCAACTGTCAGCTACAGTTGAAAGAATGCACTATATAATACTATCAGATTAAGCAGTAAAAAAAAAAAAAAAAAAAAAAACAAGAGAAAAGGAAGTCATACTAACCTTTCTTTTCCGAGTTTCTTCTTCCTTCCTCTAGCCATCTCCCTGTAAAGGCTTCACCATCCTGTGTGACGAACATGATTTCATTTTTATTTAAAGCAACATCAGACATGAAGACTTGCCGGCCATACACCCAACGACACTGCTTCACAGGATTGTTAGATGACTTCCAACAAAACACCTATAAATATCAATGTTGTTTCTTTAGAGAAGGTGGAAATCCTTATATAAAAGTACTTACATGTTATATACCACAAAACTTAAAAACAAGAAACATGCCATCTCAAAGATGAATTTAAAAGGAGAAACTGCACATTCTTCAAAAGTTTATCCTAAAGGATTATGAGCATCTATTACAAAGATCTCACACGAGATGCAAGTAAATGGTGTTATAACATCAAGATTCATTTGCCTATGACTGCTTTTAAAAAGCTTCTCTGAATATTACATCATTTTCACAACAATCATCTACAGGACAGTTTTTACAGACGTTGCCACAACAATAGCAAGAGGGGGGAGAAAAGGAGTCAAGGAACAGATTCTTAATTTACAGATCTGTCTAACTGGTTTTCCTATAAATCAGGTAACATTCAAAGCTAACACACCGGTAATTTAAACTACTTGTAAATTGTTTGACAAAATCCCAGGTTTCTCTGTACCTTCAGAGGGCTGTGTTTTTTTTTCAAATTGAGATTATGACCCAAAATAAACCTAGAAATATTCATTCTAAGAAAGAAAAGCGTGAAGAACTGCATGCACATCAGGACCCCAGCCAGGTATACTGTGGAGATCAGAAAAAAAGTAAGCAAGCAGCCACAGCCCCAAGCAAGGAAAAGCCTGGATGCTGCATCAATGCTGCTGAAGTTGGGCTCTCCTCCCCTCCCACTGAAGCAGCTGTTACAGGTCTGACAACACCTGCATAAGGAGGAAGCAAAGGAATCCAAGTAACCGGTTGTCTTTCCTCTCTTGAGCCTTAAAGAGGAGACAATCAAATTGGACAAAGAAGCATTGATTCAGAAAATAAGGGCATTAAGATTCCATCCCTCTCCTTTCTCAGTAATTTACAGTGCCTAAAGATCCCAGAATTTTACCAGCATTCAGCACGCGAAGAAAAGCAATACAGGTTGACATAGCTCCACCAATGCAGGAAGACTAAGCAGTATTTTACTGCTAAATCAGTATCCCAAAGATGTCAAAGGCACACTGCCAATACCACAGATACTAGAGGCTACATTTAACTTCAACAAATACTGAAACGGAGGTTTACGGTATCTTTCTGAGACAACTAATAACCGAATATTAAACTGGCAACAGTACACATTAAGTGACAGTTGCTGTGAAGTGATGCAGCCATCATTCAATCGTGGTTAATGCAAACCATACCTGTTTTTGAGACAGACTTTTGAAAAAAAATCATCACAAAACATAAATCAATCAAACGCAAGGAAAGAAAGAGAAATACTCACGCTGCCCTATACTTAATAAAGAACCATGACTTACGACAGCATTTCAGTAACAAAACCTTTCTGTAAGCACCACTAGATGGCACTGTAAATTCAGCTCTTGTAGTCAGCAGACCTAGAACAAGCTGGTGTTTCAAAGCAGTCTGAGTTGTAAGAACAAGGGAAGAAATAATACAATGCTCCAGAGTGCTCCAGTTCTAATAAAACAGTGACTGCATTAACTATAAATACTAAACTATTCACCAAGTTTAGCTGCAACTTTTAAACAATACAACACGCCTATCCCCAAAACAAATGCTGTTCTGTGAATAAGCTGAACAATTTGTGGTGGGTCTGAACGGTGATGGGTCAGGCAGTGAGGTAGGGGAGAAGAAAGATGGGGGTAGAGGGGGAAGCAAAAAAAAAAAAAAAAAATCCACATCAAGTAAGACATATAGACACACATGTATGCAAGAGCAAAGGACTTTGCATCTCCACTAAAATGCCATTAGGGGCTCACTGATCAAAAAAACCAAAACCAAAAACTACTGTACATTACTTTAGTGGTCCTCCCATAGCGTTTTTGGGGTTTTTTTTTTTTTTTTTTTTTTTTTTTTTGGGGGGGGGGTGGGGGGAGGGTAGGGTAGGGAGAATTAACTTAGAACCTCTACTCACATTTTTGCTGTATTTGTATTTGCCATGCAAGATTTTAACCTGCCAATTTACATTTAAAGCAAAACAATAAAATACAGTTACTTGGTTATTTCAACATGTATTTTCCCCTTCTCTCCAAAAGTATGTTTCATTTAGATCGCTTAATCAAAATAAAGGCTTGCCAAGTGGTTCCGAATTCATCCATAACAGTATGCAGCTTGCTACATACATATGATCTTAGGGACACAACTTACTCTTCCAGCTTCATCCAGTGCTAAAATGCAAATCTTCTGACCCCCATTTTCCTTAAGATTCTGGGTATCTACCTTGTATTCCAAATATCCTCCATTAACAAGAACTTTTTTAAGATTCAGTTGTCTGAAAGAACACAGAAGGTAATTAGTACTTCTTCACCGAATATTGATGTTGCTTTATGACAGAGATATCTCTTTCATTTAAAGAGGCAGCAAAAAATACAGTTGAGGTAGTGACACTGAAAAAATTACTTTTCTTTCCCCTTCCCCAGTTGCTGTAAGTAACGACTGCTAATTTTTTTGTTTTTGCACTGAATAAAATCACATCGTATTCACAAGTTCATCACAAAATCCAACAGTGAAAACACTAAGTCATAAACTGATCTTCACCATTATAGAAATTATGCTTATGTAAGTTCCAATATACATTTTAATAGCCTGCATTAATAGACTATCTTACACCACTAAGCCATCCTCACATCTTAGTATGCCAACATCTTCTGGATTTGGGGGGGTGGGGGGTTAGCTGATCAAAACCATGGAAGTTCCTTATTTTCAGTATCTTAACATAGCAATGCAGAAAATGGTGATATCAACTTTCTTCAAGTGCCACTACCTTCAGTCAATCATGTAGAAAAAGTCTAAAAAACAATCATTAAACTAGCACTTGTTAACAAATACTGTTAGAATTCGATCTGAAGCTGAAAAGCCAGCTGGAAGTTGGGGAAATATCTGGTTAGTTCTTCTAATTCCTTATGGCAAACTAACTAGGAGAGAATGAGATCAAATAATTCCATAAACTTGAGGCATAGGACCCAATTTCATCAACAAGATTTACATTTGGTTTTTAGCATATGGACCAGATAACCTCCCAACTTAAATTAGTCTACATAACATACTATACATAACATACTACAGATATATATGCATGATGAAATATAGACCAACTTACTGATTCAGAATCACAAGAGCATAAGTAAACAGGAAAACAAAATTTCAGTGCCTCTATGAAGATGCACTTATACGAGCTCAGGCTAACCAATGAATAAAAATACTATTTTTCAGTATTTCCCCCTACTTTGTTTTTTGTAAATGTCTTTGGCGAATCTGAGTGACACCTTAGCCTTAACCCCCTTCCTCCTCCAAAAGAGAGAGTGCGAGAGCAAGGTGCAGCCCATATGAAAAATTATCACAAGGAAATGTGAGGGTTCACTTTATCACCTCTACTTTGAGCACAAAATCTTTACAATAGTTTGAATGGATAAGACTCCAGTCAAATTTTTCACTATCATACTTCACCATAGATTAGTAAAGCAACACGTACTTTGAAGCCAACTTTTTGCACTGATAGTCTGCAAGTAAATAAATATCTCCTCTTTCAGTAACACATACTGTAGCACCATCGCATGCAGAGACCAAGGACACCGAGATATCCTTATGGTGTAGAGCAGAAACTTGGCGAGGTGCAGTTACACATTTTTCTCCATTAGGGTCCAGTAGATAACCTAGAAAATACAACCCACCCCAAAAACGTTACTTAACATTCCACACACTTTCATTTGAAGTACATTTTGCTACACTACGTTGACAAACACTTATATTCTAGAAGATTTCATAGGGAGTTAGATAATTTAGCTTCAAAAATAATTAGACAGTCTAGTATAGCACAAACTGAAATATCAGAAACTTTAAAGATCTGATAAACACACACAAAAACAGTAAGTCACATTCTGCTGGACAAGCTATTTAAGGTGGTTAGACTCTGCAGTCATACTGTCCTTCCATTTAGTGTGATTCAAAAAAAAAAAAAAAAAACAAAAGAGTATTTTGCAAGATAATTATAATTATTTGATCGCATTACAGTTCAAGACATTAGCTTTCATATCCCAGAAACAAACTACAAATTATTCCAGCCACTGGAAGATACAGTATCTTGTAGGTCAAGCTTGTTTGATAAGTGCAGGTAAGCATGAAGGCAGGGGGTTACAGAAACAATAGAAACAGGGCTGAAGTTGTAAAGTAAAGCCTCTGAAAACAAAATCAGTCAGGTCATTAATGCTCTGCTGCCTCAAGAATCCTAATACAAAGAATCTTTAAAAGTGTACACAACATAACCGTGCTCTGTGTGCACTTAGTCTGTGCCACATAGTGGATCAAGGTACAGAAATCCAGAAGTGAGCAGCAGAGCTAGCTCCGGAACTGGAAGAAGTCCTGTCATGATAGTGCTACATCTAAACATCTTAGAAAGGCAAGGTTTATTAGCGTAGGTCCATCACAGTGCCAGGCTGACTGAACTACACCACTTGTAATTCAAGTTACTATCTCCATAGGGTACTACACGGAACCACGTGGGTGCCAGAATAACCTCAACACAAGCAACCACGAAGAAAGTTATATGGTGCATGCATATATTAAGAAGATTCCCAAAAGAATATGCAATAGTAAGATAGTTCTCAAACAAGTCTTACCACACAGCTTTGAGATCTTACCTAGGAACAAACAAAAAGTGCCAGAGCCTGATGTCAGGACTAATGCAAATTAACCTAACTAGCTAAAAGACTGGCTAACCAGAAATACCTAACAATCGTCTGCACAAATAAAGACTTATAGAAGTGCAGATCCAAACCCAAGTTGCAATTCGGTTTTATTAAAAAAGCCCAAAGCAATTAAGATAGCCCATTGATAGAACTAAAAAGTTCACTAGTTGATAATATAAGTTATTAAGGTCTTTCTTGACTTCCAGGGTAATCCTGAATTAAGTGACAACTCTGATAATGGCACTGTTGGAAAAAAAACAAAAACCAAAAAACCCCCCAAACAAACAAACAACAAAAAAATCTTACTGTGGTCAAGCATGGACAAGCATTTTATGTCAAAAGTTAGCATGGAAAAGTTAACTGTAGTATTTCTACAGCATGGGAGGAAGGAGGACATATGCAGGAGAGCTGAATGCTATTTTATGATGTATTAAGGGCAGCAGGAGCTAGACTGTTGGGAGGAGAAGCACACACTGGAGAAATTTACAGCGCAACCAGTAGTACCGTTTCCAGAAAGTCATCAGTAATAGGGCCACATGTGATACATGGAAAGCAAAACATTTATAAGTAATTCAAGTAAGAGCTAAGTCTGACTAGCTACCATCATCTTAAAACATGAAAGTGATGGGCAGTAAAGAAAAATGTCCTTAAAAAAAAAAAAAAAAAAAGTGGTGTCATTATGTCATCAGATTGGGAAAAAAGAGATAGTTTAAACGAGGCTTCCGTTGAAAGCAGCAGCTGACAGCTTTATTATGAGTAACATCTTTTAATAGCTGGGTTTTATTTTTAGAACACTTCTACCTTACCTAGTTGGCCGCCATTCAGACCCATGGTATACACTGCTTCCTTAGTCCATAGCACTGTATGGAATCTGCCTGCAGCCACTCCAATCACCATTCTACCTTTCAGGTTTTTTGCCTGAACCTAAGCACAAATCCAAAGTACATCTTAATATTAAGCAGCAACAAGTGAATTTCACATGTACAAACTTCTGACAACAGTTAACGCCTAAAGTCATTAAGAATGCAGTATTGGTGTCAATGCACGTACGGTCTGAAGGGTCAGGATTATTTCAGAAGTTTGTCAAGTGGGACACTATTGCACTACTGATAAAAAAAGCAAAAATTTTGCCTATCTTCTTAGAACTACAATCAAACCTCTAGGTTTGATTCTTCATATGCAATATGCTGAACAGTACTGCAGTGCGTATGTGTAAGTGGGAGCCAAAGAAGATTCAGGTCTTGCACGAGTTTCAGTTATGAAGTTTCAGCCTGTAAATCTTACTATCCTAAAGAGACTGCAGAACACTACTAATTCGATTATTTTTCAGATGCAACCTGGTTTTCCAAAGCACTCTTGATGATTGAGGTCAAAGCAAATACTGTGGATATACAGCTATCATTACACTACTATTGTATCCCAAAACACTTATGTCATTCATCATTCTCCTGGCCAATTATTGTTTCCTACCTTTGTAACACTTTATGGGTTTAATGCATAGTGTTGTTCTATTGCAGATGAACCTTCCTTTCAATAAAGCATGAAGTCATTCTTTTTTATTTCAAAAAAAAAAAAAAAAAAATCCAGAACTTTAAAGTATGTTATAGTTCGACCAAGGAAATTTAGTCAAGTTGCTGATAACCATACCCTGACACATCACTGGCTCTTTGGTTGCTACTCCTTCCTCTTGCTATTCTTCTCAAAGCATTATGACTCCAGGACCACCAGAGCTTCCAGCAAAGGAGACAACCACCTAACTTTAGATCCCTCATCAAGTGATCCAAAACAGGATACAAACATGAATCTCAAGTTATACGTATCTATTACTCTTGCTTCATTTCAGCAACAGAACCGCTCAGGGGAGAGAGGAGGAAGCTTTAGGCAACTGTGCCTTCTCATATTTAGCACTACAAAGCTTAGTATAGTTCATTTTAGAAGATTAAGTTTAACTCAGGATGCTAATAGGCAAGCATTTAAGATCATCATGTACAGTAACACTGAGTCAAGATTTTATCTGAATTCATGTTCCACTCTACTGCCCTGAAAAAGTTAGAAGTTATTAGAACTATCTTCATACCTCACTTTGTTAAAAGAAACAACTATGGTTTGAACAATGTTATTTTACCTGTCTAGGAACACTGCAATTAGAAGGAGGAGGAAGAATACCCAATTGATGGAAAGTATTCAGACCAAAGGTGTAGACACATCCATCTTCTGTTAAAACAACAGTATGATCTTTAGCTGCTGCTATCTGGGAGCACTGATGGCCAGCTAAACCTTCCACAAGTCTGGGAACCTAAACGTGAAGGAAAAAAAAAAAAAGTTTGACAATAACCACTGGCCATATATGTAACCAAAGTTACACTAACAGAAACTCATAACTGAATACTGAAATACAGATGAAAATGCATTTAACATACAATTTACTCACTAACAGAATGATCACATACAGTGTAATGACAAAGTACTTCCACTGAACCTTCTGAAATATCCTCTGCTACTACAAGAGACAAACGTTAAATCATCTGCTTTGACATAAAGTTGGAAATTATTTCTGCAGAGAAGCTGGATAAATATTTAACTATTACCTCTTTATTTTCTCTTTTTGAGTTACCATGAGTGATGAAGGCTTCCTCCTAACTATACGATAAACTTAGTCACACAGAAGAAGGGTTAAAGATACTGAACTACTTCCATGACTTCTAACTGAAAATCTCCCTCGTTCTGCTGGATAACATCGCAATTTCAAAACAGCAGTTCCCACTCTCTTTCATAAAAATTTAATACCCTAAAAATTGTCTTTTTAAAAAAATTGTTAAAAAATGAACCCTAGTCTTTACTACAGCATCGTATCTCATAATATCAAGTTCTGACAGATATTTGGCAGTTTTAAAAAATTAAAGCATCAACCCATCTTCAGCACTTACTTTTGCAAAGTGCATTTATTACCAGGATATAGAGGATAAATATTGAAGTCTAAGAACTATATTGTCATACCTAAGTCTTTTCAAATTTTGTTTTTGCATATTACAACAACACACTACACAAGAAAGTTATGGGTGATTTTCCACTTCAGACCTGTGCAAATCTAATCCTGCAATCACTCTCCTGTCACTCCAGCTCCACAGTACTGCTGTTTTCTTCGCATCATCCCTGATGCTCATGTGACTGCATTAAACCTATCTAGGGAGTCCGCTGAGTGGAAAACCAGTTACTTACACTTACCTGACATCAGCTTGCCTTCAGACCAACTCAGCCATGATATGAAGTTTAACTTAGTAACCAGCTAACTTTAGGTATATTTAAATATATATTCTTCCCTTCTCTTCAACCCCAGTAGTAATACTAGAGAAGTTTTTGTTTGTTTGTTTTAAACCATCAGCAAACTGATCTAAAAAGCTTTGGAAGTATACTAACAGAAAACTAATTCAGTTTTTAAACTTCATGTTTCAAATAAAAGAAACACCATGCTACATTACAACACACTAGATAGCATTAAGATACCAAGCATTAGGATACCAAACATGTTTGTTCATCACCATGACCCAAGCGTCCTCCTTGTCCATGGCCACACGTATAAATTTGTCCTTTCTGGGAAAGGAACACAGAGTGGAATTTGCAGAGTACCACCTGAAGAAAAAGGAGTGGGGAGGGAAGTACAGAATTAATTAGTTTTCTTGGATAGTCTGCAATCACAGGCCAAAAATACTTTATGAAGGAGTTCAGCTTTAAGAAAGATGATCTATATTATAGCACAGACAGAACTTGTGAACATGAAACAGTATAAAATACTGCAATACAAAATCTTTATTCTAAGAATTAAGCAACCTAAACAATGCTTTTAAAAGAATATAACTGATCAAAGGCCTATTACATGCAACTTTCCTGAATGCACTACATTCAACATTTCTGAATGTGATAATTATAAAAGCTCACTCATGCTAACAAAAGGAAACAGATAAATGTCAATTACGTAAAACACAGCAAAAAGACATGACTGCAACTTACAGTGGCTTATGCTGTTAGTCCTCCCAACTATACTGAAAAGCCTGCTCTGAAGTTAATTCAATTAGCCACCAAGAGACTTTTCCATTATAACATAACATTATAACCTCCCCAAAGAACTTCTTAAGAGAAAGGAGAATTCACCTAAAAGTGAGGTGCATCTACTGCCTGTATTGCCTTGATCCTTGCTTATATAGCAAAGTAATGGCTGCTTTCCATACAGATCTAATGACTAGACTAGTCCAGGATACAGAGTGCACAGGACAGACTAACACATAGTCTAGAAAATGTGCCAGTTTAGACAAGAATTCCCCTGATTTTATATGTACAGCTACAGAACAGAAGTTAGGCATACTCCTAGGTATTTAACTTCCTTGTGTGGTAAACCTTTTTAAAAACTAAGACTTAAACAAAACTACAAATAGTCTCATGGGTAATGATTTTTTAGCTGTTTGTGAAAATATGAGCAAGATGCTAGTATTAAACCACCGGCAACACCAAATCAACCTGCAAGGAACACAAATCTTTGGCTTTAAATTTGTTACTATTTATTAGCCTACTTGAAAAGATTTGCAGTTCACATTTATTAAAACATGTTCAAACATGGTCCTGACAGGATAACAAAAACAAATGCTTCAGTGTTAAGAATTCTCAGAAGAGCTGTGGGAAACAAGACTGCAGCACAAATCATTTGCCCTGACTGCCTGCAAATTGGATTTAAAAACTTCCAATTTATTTTAAACTACAGTCACAAAAAATTATTAGGGAGAAGCTATTGTTACAGCAGGAATGCTGTAACAGCACAGGCTGATTTTAACACAAAAAGTATTTTTATATAACAGATCAAATTCATTGTTCCACTGCAGATCACTATGAGTTGCACAGAAGGTTAGAAAACCAAAAGAGTTACAGAAGTATCATTTTTTCACTCTTCTGAATTATTTATTTAATGATATGTAAGTCTGATTTACCTTGGAAATATTTCACAGCTATAAAACCCCTTATCAGAGAACCATGTTTTTACAGGATTGACAAAGGGGACATAACATAGCAGGCTTGGTCTAATGCTTCTTAGCCCTCTAAGTAGTCTCACCAGATAAACAGAGACTGCTTACAAGACAAAACTAGGAGAAATCAGACCCAAAGTTAAATTTTCCACAGAAATTTTCAAAAGTTAATGAAAACATTGATGATGGTTTCCCTCCCAGGTTCACTGGGAAAGGGGCTCATGTAATTCTTTCAGAATACCTGTTTGATATACACGCCATTGCGAGGAAAGAGGTCCACCAGTTCAGGATGATGTTTACTCTGTTGACCACCATGACCCAAAGTAAAATTAATATTGTTTCCCCAAGTGTAGACTTCTGTGGGATCTGCAATGAAAAAAAACTTCTCTGCAGCTTGTAAATTTAGCAGTCTCATGTATACTGAATTTGAAAATTAACTCCTGATGTTCATCTTTAAACTCTGAAGACAAAACCTGTTTT
Organism: Rhea pennata; assembly: GCF_028389875.1. Classification (NCBI taxonomy): domain Eukaryota; kingdom Metazoa; phylum Chordata; class Aves; order Rheiformes; family Rheidae; genus Rhea; species Rhea pennata. The sequence goes on along the minus strand of NC_084665.1, from coordinate 92,215,836 downwards.
ACCCAAAAATGAACATTAAAAGATAGTGTAATGATAATTAAGATGCTAAATTAGTGTATAGAAAAGAGTCAACATATAAATATTTTCCAATTACAGAAAACAATCATTCTTCCTTGTGAGGTTTTCAGAAAAACATCCCTATTACCTTAAGTTACACATGCTGTTTCAATTTAATAAAAATGCTTTCCTGAAAAAAGGTTACACTCATGTAAGAAAACCATAAGCAGTTTCAAATGAGAGGTATAGCCAAAATAAACATTTCAGGTTTTTAAAATATCCTCTCAGCTACAGTAACATTTCAATAGTATTTTCTGATGAGTAAGAAAATGAAATTAGTTTATTTGACCACTGCAGCACCACTACCATGAGAATAAAAAAAAAAATTTAAATTAATTTTGCAAGGTAAAATTAGAAATACACAAAATTCAGGATCTGTATAGCCAAAAATACTTCAATTAACTATAAGCATAAGCCAGAAATAACAGCTTTCTCTGTACAACCAGATTAAACACAGGCATGGAGAAAAGGGGAAAGAAGTAGATAAGAAAAGGGGAAAGAAGTAGATAAGAAGCATGAACAGCACGAAATAAACAAAGAATAATGGAAAATAACTACTCTCCCCGGGGAGGGGGGGAGCAGCTTGCTCACAGTTATTCTTACATACTAATTTTAAATACAGCATCTGCAATTTGCAAAATAACTGTAATTAGTTTATTGCAAGAGCAACCCTCCTCCCCCCTTCTTCACAAAAGCCACAGATGGGGTATAAACTGATCTATCGAAGACACTGACAGGCCTCCAATGACTTAAAATCAAATAAGAGAACATCACTTTGCTTTTTCTTTTTATTATTTCTGTCAAAATCTGTTGTTAATCCTTCCTTCTAGCTATGCATACACATTCTGTGCCTATTGGTAAGATGCTGCTTCTGTGGTCTTATTACACTAGTGACTCCACAACTTCTGTTATCTCACAATTTACACAATTCTAATTAGAAATATAAAACTTTTGTCTAAGCAGGTACACACATTTATATGCTGTTGAAACAGACCTTCTTGTAAAATAAATTTTAAGTTATTTGATTTCCTACCAGTTTTCTTGAACACCACGTAAGCTGGCCTGTCTTTCATCACAAGATCCAAAGCTGATAAGCCTTCTTTATCCTGAATGTATAGACTAACGCCATGCTGACAAAAGACAGGAGGGGAAAGAGAATCATAAAAGTTACAATTTACTCCACAGTTTGAAGTAACCCAGATAAACAAATCTTTAGTTGAATTTTAATATTAAGAAAATGTCGAGATTCTTTCAAGTCAATTGTAAGTGAATCTGAAAAGACTAGTGCAGTTCTGTCCAACTATACATCATGCTGATCTATTAACTGTGATCTTATTGTAGAAATACTGATTGTGTAATAAGATATAACCAGGAAAACACACAGGAAACATTTGAAGACAAAGCACTGTCATCTAGAAGGGGCAAGCACTTACCAAAAATGCATTTACCAGCTTTGAAGAATCCATTTTCTTGTACTAGCAAGCTTAGGAAATCAGTTTTGACAAGGTAGAGAACTGAGAAGATCAAAAAGATCTACTATGCTTTTGAAGACAAGCAGGGAACAGAGGTTCACAGTTACTGAGAAAAGGCAAGGGGATACCAACTGCCACATAAGACACCAGCACTTGTGCTTCTGAAGCTTCATATATGACTAGTCATCATTACAGAACTCACACGGGGAGGTACATTCTCTCTATACAGACAGTGTCCTCAGTACAAAAGAAAGTGTTGCTATCAATACAGGTTTTAAGAAAGTCAAACTCCTTCAGGGATCTGACTGATGGTAAGAACTGCAGGTGTCCCGAAGCAGAACCTGACAGATAATAGGGCTGTACTGATGTACCACAGCTCAGGGCTAATATATAAGAAAATCTTATAGAATTTCATGACTGAAAGAGAGGTAAAGGCATGAAATAACAAAATTAAGAGAATACACTCCATCCAGAAGTAAGAGAAGAACTGCCAGTCACATCAACAGGAATGGATTTTAACCTGTAACTCCATTTGGAAATACACTAGCCAAAAGAATAATACCATATATTATTCAAATTTTAAGGGAAACCTACTAGCAAAGGTGCTGGTGTTAATTCACTACTTCAGAAAAAAAGAAAGCAGTACTGTAACAACATTGTTAATGACATGGATGATAGCATCAAAGGCACCCTCAGCAAGGTTGCTCATGATACAAAGCTGGGAGGAATGGCTGATACACCACAGGGCTGTGCTGCCATTCAGGAGGATCTCCACAGGCTGGAGAGATGGCCAGAGAGGAACCTCATGAAGTTCAACAAAAGCGAACAACAAATCCTGCCCCTTAAGAGGAATAACCCTAGGCACCACTACAGGCTGGAGGCTGACCTGAGGGAAAGCAGCTCTGCAGAGAAGGCACTGGGGGTCCTGGCAGACAACAAGCTGAACATGAACCAGCAATGTGCCCTCACAGAGAAAAATGTTAACAGCCTCCTGGGCTGCATTAGACAGAGTGTTGCCAGCAGATGGAGGGAGGTGATCCTCCCCAGCTACTCTGCACTGGTGTGGCCACAACTGGATGCTGGGTCTGGGTCTGACTCCCGAGTACAAGAGACATGAACTACTGGTGAGAGCCTAGTGCAAAGCCCCAAACATGACAAACAGACCGGAACATCTGTCATATGATGATAGGCTGTGTGAGCTGAGCAATTTAGCCTCAGGAAGAGGAAAAAAAAATAATAATCATCACAGGAAGATCTTATCAATGTGTATAAACACAGGGAGGGGGGGAGGAGGGGTGAAGGCAGGGGAGAAAGGTAAAAAACAGAGCTCAGTAGTATCCAGTAACACGATGCAATAGGCATAAATCAAAATACAAGAAATTCCATTAAAACACATACACACACTACAACTTCACTGTAACTGCGGTGAAACATTGGAGCAAGTTGCCCAGGGAGGATGTAGAGTCTCTATCCTTGGAAATATTTAATACTGAGCTGGACACAGTATTGGGCAAACTGCTGTAGCTGACTCTGCTCTGACCTGGGGGTTGGACTAAATGATCTTCAGAGGTCCCCTCCTACCTCAACTACTTTATGATTTTTCTTCTAAGATTCTTCCTTGTCATCACTGTATCTTAAGGAATACTTGCTTTTCACAATGCAGTACCACAAAGAGACTCAAGTTAAGGAACTGAAAATTATAGCACTCTATATGATCTGATTTGTTCTGCTTCTTAGAGGAATATTAACAGAGCTAGTTGTCAGAAAGACTCACTCATTTATGCAACTAAAAAAAATAAAATACATTTGGAGATATCACTGCAGGCTTCATGCAAGCAAATATCTTAAATGTACATACATACAAAGGACTGAATAGCTTTTCAAACATCACACAAAGCTTTCAAGTTCTAGAGAAGAGAATCAAATATAATCCTCAGGAAACAAGCACTTTTTGGTAATTTGAAGGAAAAGTTTCTCATTATGAGAGTGCAGAATATGAAATACACATTTAACACTTAAAATTTCAAGAATTAAGAACTACTGGATCTACAACTATATTGCTTACACTACTTGTTAAGAGTAGAGTTTAACACCTATATATGTCCAGCCACAGTAATTTTTAAAACAAAAGGGCTGAATTCAAAAGCCTAAGTTATTCTCCTCATGTTTGCTTTTAAGTAACCTTAAACCACCAACATTCCATTTTCTCATGTGGTTAAAAGGACTTTGAACATTTCCATCACACGTAGCTTCCTGTTGCAGTACTGAGAGTGGAATGAACACAGGGAAGAGCAATCAAAAACAAACACAATGTGCTAGAAGGTAAGGAAGAAACAGCAATTATCAGAAAGGAATGAGGGGGACTGAGTGAAAGTCCAGGTTAAAACAAGAATGCATTTGGAAGCAACTGAATAGAATACTGTTTATCTTGAAGTGCTTATCACTCAAACATACGATTCATCACTAACTCCATTCAAGCATTCCACATTTTCCAAGAACACTAATTGGTGTAATTATTGAAGAGCCTGTTTTTACAATATCCTTAGTGTGATGTCAAGTTCAAATTGCACTTTAGGATCCTGACCCTGATACTATCCAAACAAATCAGTCTTTTAGGGAATTCCACAGTTAATCAGGAATTAATTACTTAGTGCCATTTTTTGTGTGTGCAAAGAGATATCTTTTATGGGTAAATCAATGCACTGTGATCTAAACATAGTATTACACCAACCTCAAGAGGCTTTGAAACAAGTTAAAAAATTTTTGAACTAATCAATAAAAAAACTCTTAAAAACTGTAAAACTAAAATGTTGCAAATCACTCATTAAGAAGATCAGAGCTGCGCACTCACCTTCAGTAATGACAGAACACAATCAATGTATCCATAAAATATACTTCTGTGCAAAGCTGTCCATCCAGACTCTTTGTCTTTTGCCAAGAGATCAACTCCTTTGGTTTCAGCCAGCCAATCGAGTATACCTTTTTTGCCACAAGATGAAGCAAGATGAAGAACATTTCTACCAAAGGCATCCTTTATAGTTGCAGCATTGTAGCAGTAAGAAGAGAGAAAAGCCTTGATCTGGCCTTCATTTCCTCTGGTAACTACAGAAATAACATCCAAAGCATGCTGTAGAGAACGACACTTCAAAGTGCACTCTGGCATGAGAGAATTCATCTTCTCTTCTGAAGCTGTTCTTCTCCTTAAGGGGAACAATCATCAAGTATATGAAGGCACTCCAGTTCAGTACACGACACAGTGCCTTCAGAAACTTGTAATTCCAACAATTTAAATCCAGTTTTATTGAGCTGCCATTAGAAATCTTTGTACTGTTATGTTTGGCACTTGATCAAAATAAATACTTATAAATATATATTTTTAGAGGTCTTATTTCACCATTGTATATAACAAATACTGTTGTCCATAGAAAATTCCAAAAGCAAACTACCTCAAGTGTGGAGAGGGGGATTCCCCCTCCACACTCTCTTATTCCTCTAAAACTCCATAATTGCAAGGGAGACCTGAAAGAGAACAAAACAGAACAGATTAGTCAACAAAAATTCTTCAGCAACTGTGCCAACTCAAATGTGTATCAACCTAAGCCTGCAAGTACAGGAGTGAAATAGCAAGGGTTAATTGACCTCGCATCAGCCCATCTGATTTCACATTCAGGCATTCAGCCAATTTAAACAGTCATGACTATTCTCCACCCCAGTCTCCGAAGGCACCTCCCTCTCTTGCTTTGACATAAATCTTTGAGGTTATATGGTGAACTGGATCAAAAAAGTCACTTGGAGGCAGGGAAAAGAAAAAAAACATGAATTTTCTCAGTCTCATTAGTTCCCTGCTAGTTTACTGACTAATTATACAGTACTTTGTGATCAGAAGGCAAGGACTAAACTACTGCTGGGAAAAAACAAAACACACACATGTATGGAGTACACTAAGGAAACTTTGTCAGTCCCACACAGGAGGAGCAAGGGATCACCTAGCCACTGCAAAAAGGATTATGCCTCACTTTCTCTTCCCTGGCCGGAACTCTTACCCATCTCCCTACTAAATGATTTCTGAAGAATCAATAGGAAGGCTCCTCTCTAGGGCTCCCAGAAATGCTGACAAAGGTGAGAAGAAGCAAAGAAAAGCAGCTTTGTAAAGAGATGTAAATTCAGATGTTTGTTACTCATACAGGGCTAGTCTAAAGCTCCCAGGATAGGCAGGAATAAATGAAGTTCTAGGCTGGAAGGGTTAAGGGAGGAGGAAAGAACAGGAAGAAAATATAATTTATATTGCTCATTCAAATATATTCATTGTTTGGGGCGTATAGCCATTTCTTTGCATATCTAATACTTATCTGTAGCATATCCACCTTTTTTGGCATATACTTTCTCAAAAGCAAGGAAGGCCTGATAGAAGCATTTATTATAGTACAGTATGAATAGCACAATAAAAGCTATATAAAACCATCTGGAATAGCAAGAGTAAACTTATATACATCACTGATATACTGTACAATTTATGCATGAACTGCTAATTCAGTCCCCCCAAAAGCTTCAGACTTCAGTCTCTCCAAGCATAAGTTTCTGTTTAATCATTCTGTTAAACTGATTGATGTTTTTGCTTGCTGTCCAATGTGGAATTTAAAACTGTTCTACCAATAAAAAAGAGTGAAAAAATGCTGTCATGAAATATGGATAAATGAAACTAAGAATGTTAACAAACCCTCTGAAAAAAGATTGCAATCAGCAGTCACTGTAAATCCAACCGTAAGTCCGAATTCTCACCCTCCCTCAGAAAGCCTTTCGAAATTAGCTTCCATTGTTTTTCAGACACTGAATACATATCCATATTTTATTAATACATCTATCTGCAAAGACACATCAGAGAAAGATTACTTTGCCTGTTTGGAAGAAAAAACAGAAATCTCAGTCCTTCTTCTTCTGTTTTAGGAATTGATATCAATTCCACCACCAAGTTTAGGCCATCAGAAGAAACACTAGCAATGGAATCTAAACTTCCAAGAAAAAAAACAATTCCAATCCAATAGTATTCACTTAAACATTTCTTAACAAAGCTTCAAATAATTATTTTTTTCACTTAATTCAAGAGAGATTAATACTTGGAATTGTAATCCACAGATCAAAGTTATTCAGTATGAACTTTCAAAACAATTTTAAACAGCAGGCAAACAAGAAATACAATACTGGTTTTTATTCACTAGAATTTAGTCATTCATCTTTATCCAAGAGTAACATTAAGTATTTCAGAGATAAAAATTGACCAGAATTCAGTTTACGTTTGTCACAGAGGGTTTCTATTTACCCTACAGGCATTTTCATACAGACTTCTGCAAGAACACCTGAAACTTAACCTACAATTGTATGCATTCTTCTCCAGCCACCTTTTCTTTCTAGTCTAAGGGTTTAGAAAAGTTAGAGCTTGGAAAGAAAGCATTAGTTTTAAAAACACAGCCTAACTTGCTGTCCCAAGGAATCATAGTATGATGACTAATTGCTATCAGCAGCCTTAAATTTCCAATGCATCACTTCTAAATAGTAATAAATTTTTTAAATATTTGGAGATGCATAGGAAAAGCATCAGAAGTGCTACTATCTTCAAATCCATTTGTCATATTTCATCAATACTCCACTAGACAACAAAATCACTCTGTGGAAGAAGCATAAATTTTACATTAGCCTTGCACCACTATATGAAAGCTACATTCTTCCCTTCAATACTATGCTCTAGAGAACCCTTAAACAATCAAAATCAGTGTTACCACTGTCTGTGATACCAGGTTTCAGATTATAGGCCATGTGGCAAAAGTCGTTCTATAAGCACATCTTAAATATCGTATTTTGTTAAGACATGCCTATCGGTACTACAAAGAACATATAGTGAAAATAAAAAGAACATAAAGTGAACATAACTCCAGGAGTCACAAAATACAGTTGACTAAGTGGTTAGTTAAACTGGCATGAAATGGCACCACTCACTGAAGCAGCAGTCCTGAGTTGGCCCGCACCGTGCCTTCCCTTGGCTAAACACACATACCTATTTAAGAGACTGAGCTGGATGAGGAAAATGATGGACAAGAAGGTAAATCAATCCCCTCCCCTGGTTCCACAAGAACTTGTGTCAGTAAGAGGAAAGGAACAGAGGGCAGGGAAAAAATGCTTCTTTTAAGCACCTGAACTCTAGTTCAAGACACCAAACACTAAAATACTGCAGACTACAAACCATATATTAAGAGTGAGAAGTCTGCAATTAGATAGAAATAAAATCCCACCTACCTCATACTAACTCCTTTGTGGTGATATTTATTGCAACTATTTGGAATCTGACTCTGCTGAATTATTTCTTTATTAGTCATTCTAACTTAGTCCTCCTATAAAATTTCAACACTAGAAATATTAATATATACCTTATGTTTTGAGACAGAAGGCTTCAGATCAAGTTTTTGTCCCTCCATGATAGACTGGTACACCAGCAACACAGTTATGTTATTATATCTGCCATTCAGAAAGGGTTGACAATCAGACCTAACTATTTTCAAAAATGAATAGGTCCTTAAATGAAATCTTAACACACACACACACACACACACACACACGGCCTCAGTACCATAAAGTGATGGTCACATCTGTGTGAAGACCTTGTGATTGCTGCCCAAAAGCTTAGCTCTGAAGTATATTGAGTCCTAGCTGAATTATCAAAACCTAAAATAAGCAGGAAATATGAGTAGCACCAGTATTTTTTAAAGTTTAAATATCTAGAACATGTCACTCTTGACTATGCGTCTCTGCTTTTATTTGTAGATATTTCTACAGGCTTCTTACCACCAATTACATCCATTTACAATACCAGTCTCTTCCTAATGCCATATGAGATAAATAAGATTATTATCTTTCAAACTATTTATTTAACACTTATGTGTTGGAATTTAAGTTCTTTTCAAAAATATATACCCAATTAACAATTTCATTAAAGAAAAATTTCGGGGGGGGGAGAAAAAAATGGAGCTATTAGAACATCACTCAGAGTATCACAAAGAAGTTTTAGTCTTCATTTCTGCAGTAAGCAGGTTTCTAAATTTTCCCTATCCTAGCCCCCAAGAGGTATGAGATATTTACTATACTTCACAGCCCAAGAAAAGATAAAATGTTACAACCAAGCTGGAGGCAATTCCTACATAACAAAGTGTGTGCGGAATCTTGCCGCCTCAAAGCAAATAGGTAGAGCCCTCTTACTCAGCTCCTTCCCTCAGAAAGCACATAATAGATTTGGCACTTTTCTGCCAAAAAAAAAAAAAAATAAAAAAAAAAAAAATAAAATAAAAGCCAGAATAAATAGATGCTGATCTAGCAGCATCCTTAGGACCCTCTACAACTTATCTGCTTTTCAGTCTCTATCTTTCAGAAGTCAAGCCCAATGAAGGCAGATCACATTCAGCATCAGTTTCGGTGAGGCCTAGACCTCTGCATTTAGCAGAGGTATCCCAAGTTACTAGATGAAGAAAAATGCCAGGATGTTCATTCCTGTATCTCTTAGATCATGTTTTCCACCAACACATTGCCAATTATCTTTTTTCCTAAAAGTATTTTCATAGAGGTTGAACACAAGAGATAAGTATCTCCAAAAGGGGAAGGAATGAAAAAAGAGGTAGAAAAGATTCAGATATTCAGAATTTAGTGTCATTTAAAAACAGATAGCTGGTTTTGCAGCTTCCATGTGTGCTGCATTAAGTAATTCAATTGTTACATTAATGACAATACTCTGAAATCCAGCTTCAGGCAGCTTTATTAAGAAAATATTTCTCAAGACTTTATTTGACCATGAAACAGGCTTAACCTGTCCTCATTCCAATCACTGTTTTCTTTTATTTTTAGTGGTATTACCTTTTCTAAATATCAGTTACATCTGGAACGCACTTAGTGGAAAACTATCTAGTGTTTGCTCCAACACAACCAGATATCATTTGCTACTTCCCGTGAATTCAAAATCTGAAAATTTTTAATTATCATCAAAAATATTGTTTTTATTGCCTGCACTTGAGGGCAGGTGGCCTTAAAACACACAGTAGAATCTACTTAGATATTTAGTATAGCTTTAACTTCTTAAAAAAAGTATTAAAAGCATACCTCCTATTATTTACAGGATATTTTTTCCTACGAAACTACTGTATAAAAAGACAACCTATCACACAAATTCTAGTTTTCTTTTTCAACAACCCCTCCTTTTTTTTCCAATAGTGCAAGTATTACAGCTTTTAGAAAGGAAAAATCCATTTGACATTCTTTGCTAGCCACTTAGCATTTAAGTAGCTGGACACTTAAATGAAGACAGTTATGACTGGCAACATCTTACAATTCAGGTAGGTAAACTCATCCTTACATGGGTATTGGAGGTTTTTAAAGATTTATTATTTTGTTTAACAAGCATGGTGAGGTTTAATAATATTCTTCAAGTAGTCCATTCACTCTTGTTTCATAACATTACAGAAGACCTGTAACCATAATAGCATAGAATTCCTAAAAATATTCGTATATAAAACAAACTCTATAATGCAGGCTGATTAGCTTACTAATGAAAATACAAATCTAAAGCTTACAGAATCAAAGCCAGCGTTGTTTGTTACTGATTTTCCAAGTTTTTCTGTTAACTATATTCTTACCTAAAGGCAACTTTCTTGTCAGATTCTAAACTACTTATCTAATATACATTTGTGAGTGACTAACAAATTGAAACTGGAAAGTAATATAATAAATGTAGCACTAACTTGAAGAAATATGTCCTCAAGGATACCTTCCAAGAAACCACTGAATATAGATGAATTGCCAGATAAATAACAGTAAACAAATCCTTCAGCTACAAGCAGTACATTTTCCAAGGCTTTAATGATCAGCTAGATTACTAATTTCTAATCAGAAGACAACATACTCACACAGTCTAACCTATTCAGAAATTTTTGCATGTTTCTTGGAAGTCTGGGCATAAATCTATGTTGTTCGATTTCCTGAAAAATACAGTTGAATGTAAAATATATATCATAGGCAAAAATTGATCAAATGTACAAGCAGAAAAGGGACAACACCAAGCTACTTGCAGTTAAAACACCAAGCTACTTGCAGTTAAAACACCAAGCTACTTGCAGTTAAAACACCAAGCTACTTGCAGTTAAAACACCAAGTTTTAAGAAAAGCAGACAAGCAGAAAATCTTGGAAAGAGTAACAAGAAACTCAAAAGATCTGGAAAACAATCTTTGAATATAGGGTTAAACTGGATCTATTTTTTCCATCAACTGTGTTTTCTAGAAACCATTGTCTTCAAACAAGACTGTTACAAAAAGGAAGAAAAGGATCAAAAACAAATCTATTACCCTTGACAGTACGATAAGTTATCATCTGCTCTGCACTGGAAATTAAGGTTATATGTTAAGAAGCACTTAAAATTTTAAGCTGAACATTAAAGAGGCTACCCACAGGTATCATAAAATTGTCAGAATGTTCTCAGAATAGGTTAGACAAACAATCTGGCAAGTTTTAAATGAATGCGACCTGACCAAATGTAAAGATTCGGACAAAAATCAGCTTCATTTAAAAAATACTCAGTTCTACCACACCTGCTACATCCCCTGAGCCTTGGGAGATTCCAGTTGTTTTTATTACAGGGCCATGGGCCTCTGTGTCAGCTTGGTATCCTCAGTAGACGATCTTTAGAGGTTCTCTACAGACTTTCTATGACTTCCACCATCATAGCAATGATGGTATAACCCTTTTCAGGATGAGAGGTTCAGAGATTCTGGTCTTTTGACATTGTATCTGCCTTGTTTAAGAGAATCCAATAACTCTAGTCCATTTGCTCCTAACAGTGCTAACAAACATTAGACAGATGTGCCTGCCTATAATTCATAACAAATACCAAAGCACTACTGGTAGCTACATTCAGCTACAATACCTCAGAGCACATCTATTTGTCAGAATTAACAAGGTATCTATGTGAATGGTAAATAAACAGTAAACTAAAATATTGTGCTTGGCACATCTAGAAACAGATAAAATTAATGATGGTTAATAACTTAATACTATCAAACAATTAAAACATACAAAAAGGGGTATACAAAAAATTAAAAGTGCACTTGTAGACACTTCCACAACACACTGCTCTAGATCTTCAGTTTATCTGTGTGTCAATAAAACATAAATCAACAAGAACGGAAAAATATTTTCTAGTATTTCACTGTGCTTAAAACTAAATTGGATAAATATATCAAGTCTTAAGAAGAGGTGAGGAACTCAGAATATTCACAAAAGTATTATTAAAGAGTAACCACATCGATCACTTAAAAAAAAAAAAAAAAAAAAAAAAAAAAAAAAAAAACACAACGCACAAAAGCACAAGTCGTGGTCAGTTTACATGAGGAAAGACATCAGCAAAAGGAGGTCCAAGTCTTAAAAGACTCGCTGGCTGGCCCTTAAGACGACAGCATTGAAATATCCTTTAAACCAACTGTCAGATTTCAGCTCTCTGGTGCCTACGCTGCTGTTCAAAGCCAGTAACACCGAAAGCTGCTAACTAAATGCCACAGACAAATATCGCCAAGAACTTCGGAAACACTAGAGACCTCCCGGAAATCTCCAGCTGAGAAAACCAGGCAAACGTTGCCGGGGGAGGCTGCAGCGTTTCCAAAGGCCTGGCAGAGACAGGGGCGGAGGGGGAAGGTGCCTGTTTTGACTCTCATTACACATCTCCACGTAGCCGGGCGGCGGCGAGCGACAGAAAAGACTCAGCAAAGCAAGCAGCCGAGCTGCTCTTCTTCCGCCTCGCGGAAGGTCCCCTCCCAGCCTGCGCGGCTGCCTGCCCCGGCCTCTCCGCGGCGATCCGGCCTCGTCCCTTCAGCTGCGCTTGTCCCTAACCCAAGCCGCCCCCCCTCCTCCCCGGACACATCAGCAGGACGCGGCCCGCCCTCACCAGTCGCTAGATGAACGGGCTGGGGCGAGCGGGGCGGGACGCGCGCTGGGCAGCGCGGCGGCTCATCCTCAGTGACACCGGGGCAGGGCCAGGCTGCTGCGGCTCGCGCGAACCCTCACACGGCGGCAGCAACGGCCGAGAGCAACGACGCAGACCGGGGCGCAGGCAAAGCAACCGCCGCACCCCCAAAGAAGCAAGCAGCGGATTGGCGGCGCCGCCACCTCACGCGCCCATTGGCTGCGGCTGCTGTTTTGCCTCCGCCCCGCCCCCCGCCGCCGCGGAGCCCGGATTGATTGACAAGCCGGATCAAGGGGCGGGCCCGGCAGCGCGCTCCGCCGGCGGCAGGGGGCGGGGGGGAATGGAGCGTTGACGTCACGGCCGTCCCGCGGTGCGCGCGCGTTCAAACGGAAACGGCTAATGTATGGGGAGGGGCGGTTGGCGGCGCACGGTGTGTGCGCCGCGAGGAAGGGGTGCGAATAATTAGAAGAAAGAGGGAGAAACGGGAAGAAGAGGTCAATGGGGAAATAGCACACGAATGGGGGAAAGCTGAGGAGTTTCTCTGCCCTTTTCCTGTCAGGCTTAATTTTAAAAAGAAAATTATGGCCTGATACGTAAAATATTTCTAATATGTAAGTAGAAGGATGGCAGGAATATTGTAAAGCCATGTTTAGGAGTAGTTAAATGAAGCAGGTGCTTGCCTAAGGAAAAAAAGAAGTCTGTCTTTGAAGCAGTGTTAACCTCATGAAAATTAGAGGCTGTTGTGGGGGAAGTGAGGAGGGAGAGAGGGTTTCTAGGCAAGCCAACACCTCTCCCAGCTTCCAGGAAGACACTAAAGCAAATAGGTAAATAATAGTTTCTGTACATCTGTAGGAAATACTGAAGTGACAACACGAAGAAGGCTTTGTCAAGAACAGGTTGTTTCAGGCCAATATAATTTCCTTCTTTGACAGAGTCAGTGGACTAATTTATATGATACAGCTTGATTTTGGTGAGGGCTTTGACACTAACCCAGAGGGCAGTTTCGTAAGCAAGCTTGATATTTCCAGGAGGATTTGAAAAATTATTCTTGGTGGGCTTCTCAAGTAAACTCCGTAAGGACTCAATTAAATTCAGCTTTTTAATTAATGACTTGAATGATGTAACAGGAAGTACTGATTACAGATTAATCTAGGATTTAATATCTTAGAGTGGCAGACTAGGAAACAAGACAAATAGTATATAATGTAAAATGCAGAGTAAAATAATCACACATCACTTTTTCCAAAGTAGAAAGGACATACAGGCCATATTAATGTCAACTGCCAAATTTCCTGTGCATTCCTGTGAAAGCTACAGTTCCTCCCTTCAGTGGTGCAGGTGAAGAGTTGTGCAAAGAGTTAAAAACAGTCTAGTTAATTTTTAACCACAAAACATTTGAAGCTACAAAAAGTTTTCTGTGTTCTTCTGCAGCAGACCAATCTGGGGAAAAAACAAGAAGCTGTATATAGGTGAATCATAGTCAATTTTACCCACATCATATGACCCTGTTAACGTGATCTGTGAGGTCTGCTTTCTCTGTTTCACTGTGCAAAGGTTCAGCTTGCTAACACTCCTTCACCTTTGTAACTGCATGCTATCAGAAAATTATTTACACATTATTTTCCTAGTGATCACCTAGTTTCTACTTCAATCATAGCATATCTCAGAAATGGCCTTTCTACAAGTATATTGCCAGCTGGCCTGCAGATACTAATGATCATGTGGGGTAATGAGGAGATCCAAATAGAGCTGAAGTCAGTCATAAAAAAGGCTTTGTTGTATAATAATAAATTCAAGCAACTAGCTGAAACAGGCATCCTTTGGAGAGGTAAACAATACAGTGGCGAGATCAAGAGGCTTAAAATACGGCAAGACCTGAGACAGCGTAAGATTATATATGGGAAAAATAATTTCTGGCAAGCATCTCTATGCTGTAGATGCTTACTCTTTCACACAGCTCAAAATACTGTCACAAAGAATAGAAACTTGATTCATGAATAGGACCTGATAGAGCCCCTGTGGGTGAACCAAAAACTTGACAGAGTAACAAACAAGCTTTTAGTGAAACATTAGAGGCTTTACAGAGCTGTGATTTTTGTATTGGGATATGTCAGTTCCCAAAATGACATTTAACACTGTGTTAAATGGTAGGTTGCCAAAGAGAGCATGGCCTTTCCTTTACATCACCTCTGGACAGGTCTCCTCTGGCCTTAGTTTACTTCTTTCTCAGTCTTCTCAGTGACATAAGAGTACTTGGGAAATTAAAAAGCTTAAGAGAATAAAATCTCCAGAGCTAGAAGACACACCTTTCCACTTACCTTGCAGTGCCATCTACAGTCTAAAAGCTTTTTTGACACTCAGATGATGTGACAATTTTATTTGGTTAGCCGCTCACAGGCTTAACAGAGTCATTCTGTAAGGAAAACTTTATAGCACCACTGATTTTATCATATTCTGAGCTTTTTCTCTAGTTTATGTCATTAAGGGTTGGGTATGCAATGGTCGCAATATGAGAAGATGTTTAGTGCAGGCCAAGAGCTCAAGGCTATTCTGCTGAGCTAGCTTCAACTGTGCCAGCAACTCATTGAATATATTTGGGAAAACTACTGTGTCAGAGAGAAGGCAGTCACACTTCCTCCCTTTAGGCATGTAAGGTAGATCTGTCTCCATAAAATAGGCTCCTCTACTAGGACTGCTCAAAACAGGAGTTTAAGTTGCTTTAAATTGTTGCTTGTATGAGCCTGTCTCTCACCACTGACTGCACTGCAAAATGGGGAGGAATATGCTTGTTGTATAAAGTGTGCTGATACCTATGAATGAAAGCTTGTATAAGAAATGCTAACTATTTCAGTACTTGCAATTAGAGATTCACTTTTGCTTTAGTGTATGATGAAATTACAAATGAAAATGTAGGTGAAAATATAAAAGTAGAGTAGTGTAGAGTTTCTACGCTTTTTAAAATAAAACTATGACAAATTTAGGGGAAAAAAATTAAAGTTAATTTTTCCCCTCAGGTAATTCCAACCTATCCAGCTATCAACTCTATGGCTACTTTAAAAAGGTTGTTTGTATGCACATTATATTCCAGACAAGCTAATGTATCAGGAAGTATTTAGGATTTTTTTTAACAAAATATTTCAGGATTTCTGATTAACAGCTTTCAACTTTAATTGTAGTAACTTCAGTACATCTGTCAGAGTTTCTGTTGAGGATTCTAACAGCAAAACCCAAGTAGCAACATATCTATGAACTGCCATTCTACTGTGTATAAATACACGCTATATTTTTCTATAATCCGTCATGGAACCATGGTTCTAGCCTTTAAAGTTACTTATGATGAGCGTCTTTGCATTATAAAAAATTGCATTTTCATATCCTATTAAAACTTTGTTGAAATTAAATTACTAATCATTAGTCATCATGATGGAAATGATCGTTTGTATGATTTGTTCTGGTTTTACAAAGAACATGCATAATTTTTGATGGATTTCATAGACTTGAATAATGTATAAGCTTTTATAAGGTAATCCCAAGTTTGATGTAATTATTTATGCTTATTTCAAATTTTTTACTCCCAGGTATCAATATCGAAGTGGACTTCTGTCTCGTCTACTAGCACTGGTTGCTGCAGTGTGAACTCCCAGTCATATAAAGGCGTAGAGGCTTCAGCTTTCTTGTTCTCTATCACGGTTGCATTCATTCCTTTGCCTATTACTACGTATTTTGGGGTACTCTGATGAAATTCAAATCAATATGGAGGTAAGTCTCCAAATGATAATCTTCCATGTAGACTTTTTAACCAAAATTTTGCATTAGATGTCTTAGATATATTCAAAATGATACATCTCTAAACAAATCTTTACATTTCAGTCCAAGATCCTTCTAACTTACATCTGGTAAATAAAGGCAAGATGTCTGCTTATATTTGGTTTGAAATAATTTTCTCTTTAATATGCTGCATGTAATCTGTGCTGTAGTAATAGTCACTGATGCCAAACTTACAACGAAGATAAAGTATGTCTTGGCATGGTGTTGAATTCGGATGCAGGATTTGTTCCTATTTACGTTTTGGCAAAGATGAACTGTAACTCCTGATTAGCTCTTTACTGTGGTTTGTGCTAGTTAATTTACAAGACTGAAACAGCCATGGGAAAACAAATCAAAATCAAGGCATCAGCCAAGTACTACCCAATGTAGTTTTACTTTTAACAAGCTTAGTTTTTAACAAAATAGAAATGTCAGAAATTTTATGGTCTTTATCAGCCCATTTTCTTTGCCTGCATAAGGATTTGAAGGTTTGTCAGTCATGAAAACGCAATGTTTTTCTATAATGTTTATTTGCACCGCTTCTAGCAATAATGAAAAGAGATTCTTGTTAACACATATCTCAAATGTGTTCTAGTTTTTAAATGCTGAAACATGGCATTATTTAATGAATTCAGTAACAGTTTATATTATTAGTGATTTTAAAGGTATTATTGTTGCAGCCATAGCATTCCTAACAGAGGAAAGACAAGTTCATTTTATAAAATATAGCATCTGTCTGCAGACATTGTCTTACTAAAAAGGCTTTTGCAGAGAAAAGATTTTTTCTACATGAATGCCAAAATTCTAATCAACAAGACATTTACTGTCTGTTTTCTCTTGTCAGCCTCTTGTGGATGACCATCAGCGATTAAGGTCTCTTAAGGAATATTCCCTAAAATTACATATCCCAATGTGTTACAGCAACAGACCCAGAATTTAATAAGTTGTACTAAAATCCTAGCAAATAATTACTAAGTGATTTTTGAAAGGCTTACAATTTATTGTTTTTAAATATTTTTCTCAAAGGAGGGTTTGTGCTGATGAAGATTAGTTCATTAAGAATAGTGCATTATTCTCTCACAGTTTTAGGCTTTCATTGTGGTGATCCCGTAACTTAAAATTAGGTAAATGGTTTTTCTTCACATTTTCAGAGTTTTGGTTATCATCATAGAATGCTTTGCACTCAAAAATGAGCCTCAGATTGAAAATAAAAAAGGGAAGTTTTAATAGAACTATGGGCCAAAAAATCATCAGTGTTTGTGAGACGTCATGTTTTGAACAATAAGTAGTAAGAAAAAAAAAAACAATTCTCTTCAACTTTCTTTTCCAAATGAATAATAGCTTCAAGGGCTTGTTCCTGGGCCTGTCTGAGATTAAGACCCCTAAGAAAGATGGAGTCCAAAGAAGATACTTATGGTTTGTCTCAATATACTCATAACTGTATCTCCTTTTCATAAAAGTTTGCCTTCCAAGAATCAGGCTAGCTCCTACACTTACATTCATTTCAAACCCCTCAGTGCTGCTGGGCAATCATATATGCAGCCTAAGAGTATGTTCCTCTGTTGTCTTCTGACCAAGGAGATACATCACTGGCAGATGACAAATCAAAGCACATATTGGCCGGTAGACTGAGTTTTTGCAGTCTGGTGAACATACCAAAGCACAGTAGCTCAAACATCAGCAATGCTGAACTATTTTGGAAACATATATATATCATGATTTTTGTCCTCTCTCTCTCTCTCTCTCCATTTTTTTTTTTAATTTCCTGGTGGTTTAGTATTTGCTATTAGTTCTGCTAACTAAGAGGACAGCACATGCTTCTCCACTCACCATACTGAATCCCTATAAAACACGATTCTCATTTTTATGACTTTCCATGACTATCTTAAAGAATACTCTTTTTTTCTTGGAATATACCATCTCCCTTTATGGTTTAATTACCTGTGTGTGCAAATGGCAAACTTTTGGTAGCAGCTAGCTCAAAAGCATCGACCCCTCCCCAGAGCAATGAGAATGGCCTCATCATTTCCTGTGCAAACTGCTAGAAGCCCTTTCCTTTCTGTTCTGAATGAAAACAGTCTACAAACCATCTGCAGGGAGATCTCCCAAAAATGTCGAATTTGTGGATCAGTCATTAACCAGCGTGTAAAGGAGATGCTGGCTAGCTGTTCAGATGAGCAGCTGCTCCTCGCTGAAGGTGTAGCAGGCCTCGTGTGTGTGTTTTGCCGCTAGATGACACTGTTGAGACATGCTTGTTTTCCTTTCATTCTGCTCCTTGAAGGGTGCTCAGGAAAGCCAGATTAAAAACGGCAGGGTATTTTTTGTTGGTATCACTTTAGAAAGCCTTAATCTTAAAACAGGAGGGCAAATGCAATTGAAGAAACTGAAAAAATTCTAGTGATTGTGGCAGAGTACAGTGTCCTGAAGTAGAACAAGAAAAAATCATTCTCAGACTATTGAATGTAAATTAATTCATTTTACATTCAGCTTTTTTAAATAGTTATGGTGCCATTTAGAGATAGAGTGAATGATTCAAAATTAGAAAGAGAATGATACATGTGAGATTTCTATTTGTTTTGGGCTGGAAAAATGTCAGTTCTTTCCTAGTTTTGCCAAGATCCACTCATCTGGGAATATATGCTTCCCTCGCTAAGATGAGAAAGCTCCTTTCCTTCCCTCAGGAAAGAGATCTAATAACCAACACACAGGAGAAGAAAAGAGAAACAAACCATCCTTCTTCCCCCTTCTTTTGCCAAGAGAGGAGAAAATAACAATTCTCCCCTTACCCTGAAGGTTATGTGTGGTGGAGGAACACTCTACCCATGAACTGATGGGGACTAGAGCAAATTCGCAGTCGTACTTCTAGCCCTTAGGAACTGAAATTGTCCCTCAGTCATGTAGGATCTTCATCTGAATCACAGTGTATCAGCATACACCGCATTTGTTTGATCTAGGGGTTATCTGAACAACTATCCTTATGCTGAATCTTACTCAGTTCTCAGTAAGGTATATTAGAGGCAGTGGGATCATTTCCAGATTCCATAAGGCTAGCAGAACCAGGAGGCTGACCTGAAGGGCTGACTGAGAAGCAGTAATACTGTTTTCTACAATTCTGATTCCATTTTGAGTAAACATAATTCTATTTTAATTTGGAATCATTTAAAAGGAAAATAAAAGGACAGAATCTGTTAAGTTACAGTTCAGTGAATGTTCACTACTTAAAAAAAAATGAAATAAAAGCTGTAATATGTCAAACAGGTATTAAAATGCAAAGACACTCATTCTTCATTTTTAAGAATCTCTTTTGCTATGCATACATCCTCCCTAACTGTTGAGGTTTGAGAGTTTGATCAGAAATAAATTGCTTCCAGAACAACATGTGGTTACTTCTTGAAATACAGTCTTCTGATCTTGCTGCTTTTATAAATCTCCACTGAATACACCTATGAGGACAGACTACATTTTTTGCACAGCCCCATGAACTGTCACCTTAGCACAACTAAGCAAACTGCAGCATGGAGATGGGAATGAATGTCCAATGCAGAGGATAGGATGGAGTGGCAGGATTTTCTTAGACCAGCTTTGTCAGCAACCCGCCCTCCCCCAACATATTGTGGACCACACCACAGTCTGTTACACAACTAATAGCACCATTCAACAATAACGCTAGAATAGAGACATAACCCTGCTTAAACTGCAAATGGATATTTTATCAGAGATATATAATATTTTCCAGAGAAGTGGTAAAGTACTTGAGAGCTACTGTGACAGCCAGAAGCGCCAAGTCAAATCATACTCAATTTCAGCTACTCTGGATAAAGTCAGTGTAAATGTAATAGAGACTATTAGGAGTAGCGACTCTTTGTCATGTAAAATAGTACAGAAAATAATAGATAAATTTGCAGATGAAAATGATATATAAAAAAAGAAAGACTGGAGGCAGTTCTCAGCTGTAAGTGCTGGGTATTATTTCACCCACTGACATGGTTAAGGAAACACATGCAGAAGACATTCCAGAAGGTGCTTTGTGGGGCCAAGTTGCAGCATGCAAATCTATCATCTGCATGGGACAAAGGGCACAAAAAAATCTGATATCACTTGCAGCGACCTCATGGTCTCTGTAAGGTCCTCACTCAGTTTTTGCTTGGCCTTTATTTCCTTTGACTCTGAGTATGTCCTGTACCAAGATAAAAGTCAATGCAAATTGTAGATGTTCAGCAACCACAAAAATGACGTTCAGCCTGGATACTCAAATGTTTGCCCTTGTGCTTTTGAGAATGTTTAGCATCGGACAGGCTCCATTCCTAATAGCCTTCTATTTTCCTCCCAAGTTCACATTTTGCATAAGGTAATGCTTTATTCAGATAGGATCTGTCTCATTTCTAAACAGAAAAACCATTGCTTAAGAGAGTTATTAAGATAGATGTGCATTTTATAATTCTACGGTGCATTTCCACTGTAGGAGTTGCTTGCTCTCAGGGCATCAAGAGTAGTGACAGCCCTTTCGGTCCCTGTCCACCTCCCCAGGACCTCCCCCCATGCTGCCCAGGCCCAGGACCCCATTTCAGCCCAGACAGGGGCTCAGTCCCTGTCCTGTGATGCAGCTGCGAGTCCCAGCCCTACTGCCAATGGGAGCCCCATCAACACCAGTCCCAGGGGAGTCCCCAGCCTTTGCAGTGCCTAACACTTGCTTCATCTCAAGGACAAGGTCAGGGGGAGCAAGAATAACTATTTAACTGTTTTGCCCCAGAAAGCAGTCATTATCTTCTCTCTCTTTTATTTTCTTTTTTTCTTTTTTTTCCTAGTGTTCATTTCTTTCTAAACATACCCATTGCTTTACCAGGTACTCTTCCTTACTCTCACAGCACTATTTTTTATAGGAAATAATATGAAGGAAGAAATGAAGATCATTTCTGATGCCTAAGTTAATTAAGCAAATTTGATTCAACTTCAAAAAAAAAAAAAAAAAAAAAGGGGGAATGGAGAAAAGGTAAGTCAGGAGCCAGTTCCCCATACTTCAGTAGCATTCTTAATGAGCTGACCTGTGAGAAATCATTGTCTACCTTTTAGTTCCCTTAGTAAAGAGTTCTCAGCATTGTCTCATTTCAGCATTGTTTTATGTTTTGTTTCAGCTATACAGCAGCACAACAAATCCTTTAGTATGTTCTCACCAGTGCAGGTGCATTTTATACTAAGTAGGATTATGCTATCCTTCCACCAAAGCAGATAGAAACAAGGCTGGGGCAAAAGATATTCAGAGGTGGTATTTTGAGATCAGAGTCATACTAAGGAATTTTCAAGTGACTGAGGTTGCACAGCTGTGAAAACGATGAGACACAATATGAGATTTAAACAGACCCGGAGAGATGGGGTTTGATGAGATCAAGTAGTCAGTGTGATGATTCACTGGTTACTCTGTAGCACATCACTGTTACAAGCCCTCCTTAGGTCCTTTTCTTTCTGCATCCTGCTTTTGTATGACTTAAAGCTTTGTTTTCAGCCTAAGCAGTTTACAGCCAACATTTTCTCAATGCCTCCTAATGAAGAGCCCTGTATTACCAGTGCAGCCAATATTCTTGCACACATTTTCCCTGTCCTCACAGAACTGTGGATAGCTTTCTGCAAATGATAGACTGAAGGGAAGAGAATAATAGAAAACTTCTTTTTATAAAAGCTTTTTGTCTTGAAAAGTAGGAAGCTTAATCTGTTTGCTCCGCTCTCTTAAGGAGTATCTCCCTTTAATAGTTGCTAGTAAAACTGATCTGGGACTCAGCTGCTTCTTTTGTAAAAATGGCATATGTCACTGAACCTTCAGATGCCTCAGCACCTACAGATATTTTAAACACACAAGCAGTCACAAAATGTCATGTCCAGATGGTGTAAGACTTAAACATAGTTTCTCTCTTTCCCTGGGACTTGATTATCTCCTGTCTTACTCTTTATATCACTTATACTGCTTGTACTTTCTAATTTATATCTCTGTAAAACATTGCCATCCTGGTAAGGTGACATTTTGCACACACCTATAACCGGCTGCATAAGATACAAAGTAGGAGAAAATCAAGTCTTCGGTTTCAATCTGTCCTGCAGAATTAAAAACAATCTACAGAGAAAAGGTAAAAAGGAATTACCAGCCGGCTAGGAGAGCAGAAGATAAACAAACCTATTTTTCTTCCATCAGTCAAGGAAGCAGAAAAAAGAATTCTTTAGTGAACCCAACCACTTCATTTAGGATTGTATTTTGCAGACCCAAAAATATGAGTATCTAATGAAAGAAAGTCCATAAAAATGTTTTCATGATTTTTCCCTGAAAGAATATGAATAAATGTCACCCTTCTACCTTCAACAGAGTGCTAAGTCACTCTAACAAACAGCAGAGATCAACCCTATAACATGCTTACATGGCATTTAATCAGTATTTATTTGTGGACAGCAAGCATAACAATGCCTATTTCAATATAGCTGTAATGCTAGACATCTGCCTTATGCACCTGAAAAACTGGTAGGGAGCTAATTTCCTCTCTCAGTGGAAGAGAGAATACTCCCAGTGCATCTTTCTTGCTGCAAGTGGAATACTGGAAAGATTAATGCTTCTGAATAAGGAAGCTGGGCCATCGACAGCCGCCCATGCTGCTTGCGCGAGGAGAGAGGAAAGAGAAGAAGGGGAACATGACAGCCTCCCTGTAACACAACAGCTGCTGGAAAAGGTTAAGGTCTGCAACTCGGTAACCTGCCAATATAAGCATGCCTACCAAACCACGCAGCAGTACATATTTATAGTGTTTGTGCATAATTCAGACATACATATATACAGATGATAATGTAATCATAAACAAAAATTCTAGTCAGACTTTCTACATGCAGCTAAGCAAATCAAGCAGAGTCAAAGTACTGTCAGCCGTGAATGTTTGACAGCTATGACCCCGTCACAAACCATTGTGACTTGGAATATTTTTTTGTTTTCCAATAGCTCTATCCCTCATCTCCACGTTGTATCAACATTTTAATTCTTTAAAATAAGATAAACACATAAATCCCAATACTGTCTATGAAGGATGCAGATGAAAATGAAAGGACGGAGCATTTGCAAAAGTTTATAACTGTCAGCTTTTTCAAAATGTAGGTTTTCAAAGCATCCTGAGAGAAATGTAGACAGTAACAAAAATTGACTCAACTGGGTACATAAATCTATTGATTTATGTGAAACATTAATACTTAATGTATCTGTTACATTGTCTACAGGCTGTTCTTTATAGTGAGTTAAAGGAAAGTACTGGATGTCTCGAGAATGCTCTATATGTTGTTAGGGAAGCTTTTTAACAGCTGAAGAGTTACTTTGTCATTAAGTGGAGTATCAGCCATGAAAGTTCTAGACATATTCAGAATACAGAACTACCAGAAACTAACAACCTTAGTAATAAAATGGTATGACCTAAGCAGCAGTGTCTGGTGAACAAAAGTGAATTTGCTATTTCACTTCCCACAATTATTCTCCATTTTGGCACCTTTATTGAAATGAAAACACAGGTTTAATCAGGCTCCCAGAAAAGTCCAAAAGTGGAAGGGAGAAACTAGTAGTGGACAGGGATGGGTTAAAAAAAAAGCTCAGCCTTAGCCTAACCCTGCTTTTATGGAAATCAATGCCTTCTAGTGGAACAAAATATGACAGAGATTTTTGAAAACAGAACCTGCTATCCTTTTTTATTAATTACTTCTTTTCTGTAAGCTACCTTTTGCTGTGGGAAAAAGAAATAAGTACTGCTGTATCCCAAGGATACAGAGCAACTAGAGCTGTGTTACTCTTACACTGAACAATGTGCAAATAGAAATATTTCAACTAACAGAAATACTAATACAGGTTTTATACTCTTCCTGTCTCAGTTTGAAGTGCAGCTTATGGGAACTCAGCTAGGAACTGAAATGTAACATAGGGAGCTATTTGTAGTATCAGCACTGAAATTTAGTCAAGCAACTTCTGTAATTTCAAATCCATTCTGACCTAGCAGAGTTATTCCTTTTTATAATTAAGTCTATCATAACAGTAATAGGAGCCCCCCCACTAAAAAAAAGATAGAAACTGCTTCATCAAAATAGGAAAATATTCAAAGGTATTAACATTTCAATAAAAAATGGGTAAACAAGTCATTTAAGCTGTAGAAATAAGCCTACTGCTTATTTTCATATTACTGTGTTTATACAAAGACCATCTTGTAAGCAAAGTAATATTCTCTATAATTTGCATTTGACATTGCATATGAAATAATTTCCACCCATTTCAACAAAAGCAGGTTGTTGATTTTGCTCCACATAATACATCTCTGGGATTCTCAAGCTGACTATGGAATTTTATCCAGATAGTTTATTTGACATGCCTATAGCAAAAAATAAAATAATGCACTCCTTTCCTATAAAAGTGGTGGATCTTAGCATCTTAACACAATGCAATCTAGCATACAAAAAAATGAAAACAGTTATAGTAGATCAATAAGGAATAAATAGGAAAAAAGAAGGGAAGGGAAGGGAAAAGAAGGAAAGGGAAGGGAAAAGAAGGAAAGGGGAAGGTCATCTTTTTTAATAATAAATAAATAGAATATGCAATTAAAGACTGCTATGAGAAGCTGGAACTGTTTTATAATAGGCATGCTTTGAAAAGTTCTGGTTGACTTAAAAGCTACAAAAGTGGTCTCTTCATTGATTGCAAAAGCTGTTTGATAGTGCATGGAACAGTCCATCATAATTTATAGATGGTGAAAAACAGCATATCCATGTGACACTGCAAAACTAATTTCAGGTAGGCAAATATCATAGAATCATAGAATCAGTAAGGTTGGAAGGGACCTCTGGAGATCATCTAGTCCAACCCCCCTACTCAGCAGGATCACCTAGAGCATGTTAGATGGGGTTGCATCCAGGCGGGCCTTGAAGATCTCCAGAGGAGACTCCACAACCTCTCTGGGCAACCTGTGCCAGTGCTCTGTCACTCTCACAGTGAAGAAATTCCCCCTCACGTTCAGGCGGAACTTCCTGTGCTTCAATTTCTGCCCAGAAATACATCCTTGTCAGTGAAGAAATGTTTACCACAGAAAACACCTACCTAATGACTAAGGTGAAGGGCTAGGGTATCCACATACTTGGTGGCTTTTCTTTATGTATCTCCTCTTTTCCACATAAAATTAAGGGCTATATTGTCCCATTATCCTCTACACAGCGCAGGCATAGGTTCATGAGTAAGTAGTTTTGTACCAATAGAAAAATATAAACAAGCTTGACTGAGTAAACATAAGACTGGTTAGTTTTTCAAAACCAGAAATGCTTTATTACTGCAGGTAGACACACCAACCACTCAGATACAGATAGTCTGCAGTAGGCTTAACAAACTACACAATACTCCTCTTAAAATTCACTTAACATTTTGCTTAACAGAAAAAAAAATTAGCCTTTAGCAAATACAATTTAAACAAAGAAAAGATGATTTGTTCAAATCTACCTCAAACTTTGTAATAATGTTATTCTTTTTAAAATTAATTGGATGGAAAATTAGTTCTCCATCCAGCTAAAGGCCTATACTATATACAATTAAGTCTTGTCTAGACATGTTCAGCTCTCTTTTCTGCTGAAAGTCAACATTTGACCTTTTCACATACAAAGTATTGCTTTCTACAAATTATTTTTATTTTCAGACTAAATAATTCCAACACTTTTCCTCAAAGATGCACCTGCCATTAAAAAGTAATTCTGTCTATTCATATTTCACTACTAAAAGGCATTTCCTGAGCAATGAATAAACCTTCTTTAGGATTATATTTGGCAAGGAAATAAATGAGGTTTAATAAATGTAACCCATTTTACTTTTTTTTTTTTTTTTTTTTTTTTTTTGCATTATACAATAGTAAATAGAGAATAGTAAAATTTTGGCTACACTGAGAAATGTTTCTTTTTTTTCCTTTTCCCAAGGGACATATTTTGATATTATACCCAGAACCTTAATTTTTTAAGTAGTGCTAATCTACCTATAGTCTGCAAAAAAATAAAAATAAAAATACATTATAGATGTATTGGCTGGGTTGACAATATCTCTGTGACCAAGGAGAATCAGAAGGCCTAAAAAGTGCACTGACTCAAAAATCTAGTTACTTAACATGAATAAATTAAACACATGGAACCACAACAAGGTTAGCATTTGTTAAGGTCATGGGATTTTTTCTGTTTTCTATGTGAATTCATATTCACACAGAAACAAAATCTGAATTTATATGCTGATGGTTACTCATTAGCATATTATCAATTAGCCTGAAGGAAAAAAACAAAAGGCCTTAACTGAGGAAAAAGTAATGAGAAGAGTTAACATGTCCACGAGAAAGCTGAAAAGATTTAAGATAATGACTGCTCTAGCTTTCATGTTCCAAATCTTTATAGGTATAAATGGCACCCATAAAACCTGGGAATTACTTCATTCTATTTGAATTGGAAAACTATTTAATTCTAAGCCTACAACACAATCGTGTAGCCAGATGAAAACACTTCTATAGAGCTTCTGATCTCATTAAAAACATCTGCAGTGTCACATTACCTGTGGCATTCCCAACTTTGCAGTATTGTCTCTTTCCTAGAATCATAGAATCAGTAAGGTTGGAAGGGACCTCTGGAGATCATCTAGTCCAACCTCCCCGCTCAGCAGGGTCACCTAGAGCATGTTAGACAGGGTTGCGTGAGGGCAGGCCTTGAATATCTCCAGAGAAGGAGACTCCACAACCTCTCTGGGCAACCTGTGCGAGTGCTCTGTCACTCTCACAGGGAAGAAATTCCCCCTCACGGTCAGGTGGAACTTCCTGTGCTTCAGTTTCTGCCCATTGCCTCTTGTCCTGTCACACGGGACAACTGAAAAGAGTTTGTCCCCATCCCCTTGACACCCTCCCTTCAGGCACTTGTACACATTGGTAAGATCCCCCCCTCAGTCTTCTCTTCTCAAGGCTAAACAGGCCCAGCTCTCGTAGCCATTCCTCCTAGGGCAGATGCTCCAGCGCTCTGATCATCTTCATAGTCCTACGCTGGACTCTCTCCAGTAGCTCCATGTCTCTCTTGGACTGGGGAGCCCAGAACTGGACACAGTACTCGAGATGAAACCTCTCCAGGGCTGAGTAGAGGGGCAGGATCACCTCCCTCCACCTGCTGGCAACACTCTTCCTAATGCACCCCAGGAGACCATTGGCTTTCTTGGCCACAAGGGCACACTGCTGGATCAGGGTCAACTTGTGATCCACCAGCACTCCCAGGTCCTTCTCTGCAGAGATGCTCTCCAGCAGGTCAGCCCCCAGCTTGTACTGGTGCCTAGGGTTATTTCTTCCTAGGTGCACGATTCTGCACTTGCCCTTGTTGAATCTCGAGGTTCCTCTCTGCCCAGCTCTCCAGCCTGTCCAGGTCTCTCTGAATGGCAGCACAGCCCTCAGGCCTATCAGCCACTCCTCCCAGCTTGGGATCATCAGCAAACTTGCTGCGGAGGCACTCTGTCCCCTCATCCAGGTCATTGATGAATAAGTTGAACAGGATGGGACCCAGTCCTGAGCCCCGGGGGATGCCACTAGCCACAGGCCTCCAACCAGACTCCACGCCACTGATGATGGCCCTCCGCGCTCTTCCTTTCAGCCAGTTCTCAATCCACCTCCCTGTCCCCTCATCTATCCCACACTTGCTGAGCTTCTCTAGGAGGATGTTACGGGAGACAGTGTCAAAAGCCTTGCTGAAGTCAAGGTACACAACGTCCACTGCTCTGCCCTCATCTACTCAGCCAGTCATTCCATCATAGAAGGCTATCAGATTGGTTAAGCAGGATTTCCCCTTGCTGAATCCATGCTGGCTACTCCTGATCACCTTCTTTTCTTCCATATGTCTGGAGATGACATCCAGATTCATGCACATCTTAGTTAAAGTGCCAGGTCTAGCCTTTCCTGAGAGTTTTGCAACACTTTTCCCTTCTCTACTTACATAGACTCATTGCCTATGCTGCCTAATGCCTTTTAAAAATAACCCCACACCATCCAGGACAAATATACAAATAAGTAATGTTGCATCACCAAGCACCAAGCAGCCAAAGTTTATTTGTTTCTCAAGGAGATTTAGGGAACCCTTACTGAAAAGCTGAGAGTTAAGGCCAAGTGCAAACTTCAGTGATCCCTCTGGTTTTAGAGAACTGTTATAGCCAGACAGCAAGCAGAAAATACTGCTTACCAAGTCACTGAAATTTTTGTCTTGGGAAACTGTAGTCAATAGTCCTGGCAGTCATCCTGGTCTTCTGGAAGATGGTAACTGCTGTCACAGCAGGTGTGTGTGATTCAAAAAGTATCATTGAAAATGCCAGACCCCTTGTTCAGACTAAAAGGTAAAAGTAAATAAATGCACCTCGATGTGGGGGCAACAGCTAGAACTTAAGCAAAGTCAGACTGTGATCTCAGAATTTTTCTTGGGGCAGATGGCACATACACAAGCTGACGGGTTAGTTGTGACCGTGCATGTTTCACTATGTGGAGAAACAGCATAGCAACACAGCTGGAAGCTGCGACTTGCTCAGAGCTTTCATTTGTGTCCTGGCGGGACGTACGCACACGCTTTAGTTTCTAAAGGGACTTCCAATATAAAATTCAAACAAAAGATTGCACCCAAGGCATACCAAGCTCTTATCACCAATTACTCTTTCTACCAGTAACAACCCATCAAGGTCCCAATGCCTGGGTAACATTTTAGCTAAAGGACCAGCAGTACAAAGAAGGCAATTCCAATGTGCTAGAAGTCACACAGTCAGGTAAGAGATAGCCAACAGTGCCACCCCTGCAAAACCACACATCAGGCAGGGGATGAAGAGGAGAAGCTGCAGAGCACTTCTTGTAGTTAAGCGCAACTACCGCTAAAACTTCCAAAGGCAGGCAGAACAGGGGAGCCGAGTGATAGATATCCCATTATGGTTTTCAAATTGCATAGAGAGGTGTATGCTTCTTATGTAGTCTATGAAGCCTCAGAGTTAATCAACAGAGCTGACAAAGTGCTGCAGGCAGTATTTGACCACTATCACAAATTCACTAAGATAGACAAGACTTGTCTAGAAAGGCCCATGAACCCATGGCCAAGATTCTTTTTTTCTCTCTCTCTTTTCTGTAACGAATAAAGATTTTTGGCTTGGTGTATCATGATTGATGTTAATGACACTTAAAATTCTTCAGTGATTCTCGAAGACCTGAATTTGATTATTGTCTTTCTCCTTCTGAAGCCCTTTAACTTCAGATAGGAGAAAGGAATTTTTGAATGATTCTAAAATCATGCAAAATCAAACAGATATATTCACGAACAAGAGTTTTGAAAAAGAAGACATGTCCCATAAGAATGTTTGATGTGCTCAGAGAATATCAATGTGTAATTATATCTTAAGTATTTTCCGAAGCATACATCTTTAAGCACGCGTGCTTAAAGATCGGTTAAAGATCAGCTTCTCATTTGTTTTCCCAAAACATTGTCTCCATCAACATTCAATCATGTCTACTCTCAAAAAATAAAAGGGGAAAAAAGAACATCTAAGAATGCCAAATAATGTTAATGTGTGTATTACTGTTCTGAGTGCTAACACCCTCTATACAGATTAGATATCGACTAACATGCAAGCTTTTTGGCAGGTTCGCTAGAATGTGGGTACCATTTGCAAAAACATTAAAAAAACTTGGAAACCTAAGTAAATTTAAGTTCTGCTCTTGTACAGGGAAACTTCCTAATGTCAGTCACTTCTGAAAACAAAACTTAGATGCCTAAAGGAACTAGCCTATATGCTTACTGCAGATTGCAAAGTTAGGACAAAGTTACCTGAAGTAGCTCAAAACAAGTTAACTGAGATACTCACAGTCAGCCACAACTGCAAAGATCTTGGCCTCTCACAGAGTGCATTACATACTTAGCCTTCCCTGGCGGGGGGAGGGGAGGCTCCACTGGGTTTGATGTATGCTAACCTTGTATTTCCTTATACCAAGCCACAAATAAGCAAACAGCATGCTGAAGGATTTCCTGAAGAACAGGCTTTGAAACAGTTCTACCTCTCCATACTAGGGCTCCTAACAGCATTAAGTGAAACCTTGCCCCAGGTTAGTCTTTTTTTCTTGTATTTTTCCAGCTATTGAATTTGTCTTTGTTCTTCTGCAGCTCTAAACTGTGACTTGGCAACCTGAGATTGGCAAAGTGAAGGCATTTTTCATACTGATACTAGATGCCAGACAAAATACCGACTGGAGAAACAGCTGTCATAAGTGATACAAAAGCTACCTCTACCTTATGTAGAAGCAATAGATGATTATCTTTTTAACACTTTTTGAGTTTCAGTTGAAAATACAGTAAAGAACAAATGAGTGCATCTGAACCTTTCTTTTTGACCTCACCTGGTCCTGTTCATTGGCTTGCAGTAGCTGCTTAAAGATATATGGCTTTGCAGTTTGTCTAAATACTGGAAAGGACATATTGAATAAAAAGAGTAAATGAAATACTGAAAGTGCAAAAAAGTGAGCAAGCTACTTTTCTGTGACTGTGGAACTGTTTAATAAAAAGTTTTACCAGTAGCTTCAAAAATGCTGAAGTGTTATGCAGGTCCTATTCAAAGTGGACTACCCTAACAGAATATATAAAAGTACAAAGCTGTTTCCCTGTACTTTGTAAAGACTGGGTTGACTTTTTCACAATAAAATTATTATTATTAAATCTGAAAGTGCTTACTATTGAAGAAAGCACTCTGACCCCAGCTTAAATGAACCTATGACCTCCACTGTGATCAGTTCCCAGTTACACTAATAACCATGAGTGAATTTATATTAGAAGTAATAGTATTTCCAGCACTGAAAGCTTTAGTGGCTTTTTTTAGTATGACCTAAAGATGATTTAACCATGTTAACAGCTGTGTTCTGGCCATTTTCCATGGCACTACATTAATTTTAAAATGTCATGTTTATTTACTTGGTACCAGAGCACTGAAGTTCAGAATATTTTAACCTAGTTGTAAAAGAAATATCTTTTGCCAGCCCTAGGTCTAATTTCATATCATAAATTGCATTCTGAGCTACACTTCAAGCAGAGAAGCCTTAACTAAAAGAACACTATGTTTGTTACACTGCCAGCACCACCTGTTTTGGAGGCACAGTCAAGCTAGCAGTTGTTATAATATCAACTGTTCCCCACTCCACTGTGTTTAAGTGATGTGCCTTTTTTGTTTCAGCATCACATGACAACAATATTTTAATTCTGTCTTTCAGGAGAGTGTGTAGCTTGTACCTTCAAATTTCTTTCACTGCCAGGAACCTGTTCCAGTAACAAGTTTCCAGGAAGCTGTTTGCAGTCCTTTCTTTTACATTCAGGGTATGTGTAGCAGAAAAGAGAGACAGGCAATGATACACCCTTGACCTGTGCTGTAGGCTGTGAATATCCAGAGACCTGCCTTGTCCCAAATATGAGTTAGAGCAGTCTCACTTATTTTTTGCTTTACTCAATCCCCATGAAAGAAATTGCAGGTATACTTGGTTCACCCTACAGCTAATATGACTCTTAATGTGTTGTTCTATGCCAGTACCCCATTTCCAGAGGAGGTCATCTGCACTAAGGGAGGGGAAGGAGCCTCAAAAAATCACCCTTTTCACCCTCTTTAGAGCATTTTAACACTGTCAGAATGACACCAGGAGGCCCTAATAGAACTAAGAAATAACCCAACAACTTGATGTGCTGGAGTCTGCAGGATCTATATTGTGCAAGTGTGTTCCTAAGAATTTATTCAATATCAAGCATCCGATATGGTACTGAAATGCATTATTCATCACAAATACATCAGAAAACTATTATTAAAGAGTGTTTGGCATTAGGATATTTGTTGAATTTTAAGAATAGGAAAAACTGATTTTATTAATGTATTCAGCTGACCATATAATTTCATTACAATTGTCAAAAAAATGTTCAAATACTTTTTCTCTTCATATGCTAGATAGGTTTTAGGAAAAAATAGATCAAAAATAGATTCAAAAAGAGCTTTTCTTAATTTTTCTTTATATTTGGTGATCAAGAATTACAAATTCACAGATTTTTAGAAATCTGTAAAAAATTCTGTAGAAATTCTCGCATTTTTCTCTCCCTATTCATCCACAGAATGGAACAATGAACTAGCCTAGTGCCTTTTCCATTTTTTTATTTTTCTTCTCTTTTTGGACTCCTACTGTCATTCCAATGAAAGAAATGAAATCTTAGTGTTGGAAACTGAAAAGTTAAGCATGTTTAAGTGTACTTTTAAAAAACATTCAAATATTAAGGATGAATAATTTAGTTCTAAAATTTCTGCTTAAAAGATAAACTTATTTCATCAAAAACATAACCTTTTGATGAGGAAATCTTTCAAGTGAAACATTTCAGCTAACTGTAAGGTTTTCCAGCTGTGACTTGGGAAGTCCCATAGCCACAAATCACAGAACCACAGAATAGGTAAGGTTGGAAGGGACCTTTGGAGATCATCTAGTCCACCCACCCACCCTGCTCAAGCAAGGTCACCTAGAGGATGTTAGCCAGGGTTGCATCCAGGCGGGCTTTAAATATCTCCAGAGAAGGAGACTCCACAACCTCTCTGGGCAACCTGTGCCAGAGTTCAGTCAGTCTCCCAGGGAAGAAGTTCCCTCTCACATTCAGGCGGAACTTCCTGTGCTTCAATTTCTGCCCATTGCCTCTTGTCCTGTCACATGGGACAACTGAAAAGAATTTGTCCCCATCCCCTTGACACCCTCCCTTCAGGTGCTTGTACACATTGATAAGATCCCCCCTCAGTCTTCTCTTCCCCAGGCTGAAGAGGCCCAGCTCTCGCAGCCGTTCCTCATAGGGCAGATGCTCCAGCGCTCTGATCATTTTTGTAGCCCTATGCTGGAC
This sequence comes from Rhea pennata, assembly GCF_028389875.1. Taxonomy (NCBI): domain Eukaryota; kingdom Metazoa; phylum Chordata; class Aves; order Rheiformes; family Rheidae; genus Rhea; species Rhea pennata. Next base: position 92,182,598 of record NC_084665.1, on the reverse strand, counting down.
TCTCTCCAGTAGCTCCATGTCTCTCTTGGACTGGGGAGCCCAGAACTGGACACAGGACTCAAGATGAGGCCTCACCAGGGCTGAGTAGAGCAGCAGGATCAAAAATCAGTAGAGGCTGGAAAAAATACCGGGGAGTTCATGTTCACATGGAACTCTTTCTTCGGCATCCTGTGTCAGCCACTATAAGACACAGAATGATGGAGTAGATAAACTTTTCCTCTGATTCTATAACAAGACCTTGGCACTTTTTCTAGTTTATTTTCAAGAATAATAAACCAAACAGGCAGGCAATTTTGGACATCAAGCTTGTAATTAGAATTCATAATGTAAAACGCATTAATGCTCATAAAGGATACTAAAATAATTCAGTAAGACTGGTAACTCTCAGTCGCTAGCAGGTGATAACACACATCATGCATCACACATCACAAGACTCTTCCTCTACATGTAATTGCTGAAGATCTTGTGATTTTGTCCTGAATGTCATAGCAGAAAAGAAAGAGAAAACAAGCATTTCTTTAAAACATTCAATTTCTGCATTAACTCTTAGTATTTTTGCTTCTCCATCTCTCACTTGTAACAATGGTCTTAGAGCAAAAATCTTCTGAGGGATACAAAGGCTAGACCTGGGTAAGAAGATTCTTGGATGGAGGCAATAGTGAGAAATTGCACAAAAGTCCTGAAGTGTTGGCAACCATGAACTAAGGGAAAGCAATTCTCAAAGCCACAAGAAAACAGTCAAGAAAAATCAAAGATTTGCCTTTCATACATGCAGATTTACATACTCCTGCCTGCCATTGTGGTCTTTGTGACTCTTTTTTCCAACCTAACAAAAACATAAGTATGAAGGAGTTCTACCTTCACTAGTTTAGTCAGCTGAACGTAGCACAGAGACTTACTGTGAATTCTAATGTATGTTTTTTAATTAGGTAAAATCCCAATAACCCAGTACTAAGGAGACAGTTCTATAGTGTAGACAAGCTTATTTTTAATATCAAGCATGAGTTTTTCTTTTATGCATTTTATCTTATCATCTCTACAAACCTTAAATTACTGTAATCAATTTCCCTTTTCACTCAGTTTTACAGATTGTGCTCAGATAGTTATGATATCCTCTACAGTCCTTCGCTTGGCCAAGCCATACCTTTTTAAAGATAATTCAGCCTTTCGTCATAAGTCAATAGTACCTCTAGTCTCTTAACCACATTTACTGCTCTTCTCTTTCTTTCTTTCTTTATTTTTATAGTTCTCATTGTAGGATGCCAGAATTTCATTGCAGTATTTCAGATGCAGCCCCTAAAGAGAAGGGAAAATATTATATCCTTGCTTTGCTGTTAGTGTCCTGCTCCCACAAAAATACAGTGAACAAAATCACTCTGCCTTCCCTGTTCCGTCTCCTTCCAATTTCTAAATATACATTCACTTCAAAACACATGGGATGTAGTAACCCAGAAAGATGCAAAGACTTGAGATAAAGCAGGAGAGGGCTGAGAAGGCAAAGCAAAAGAGAAACAGTTCAGTAGCTGAAGAACATATAAAACTAAACGTGGCACAGTGACTGAAAATAGATAACAAATGATCAACAATTAAATACGAAAAGTAGAGAACTGATTCAAGTTTCTTTAATCGTATGCATGCAGTCATATCTGTAACTAAGTGGAAGTAAATCCTGACAAGGCAGAGAGGTTGTCTTTTACATCTGGTTTGTCAGGATGTAAACAGCTACACAATGTGTAAGACAGCAGAGAATCAAACCCCATATGTTCTCAAATCTGTTCAGTCTTTTGTATGACATTTTTTAAAATGGGGAAATCCTCAAAATCAGCTCTTCTCTATAAAAAATTAGTTTCAACAGATGAGCATGTTTTCATGAAAATGATTTTATATGGAAATACTCTCAGCTTACAGTTCTCTAAGTCTAGAGATCCTGAACCCTTGTGTTCTGAAGCCAATGATTTTCAGCTGCTGGGGAAGGAGGGCAAACTGGGAAACCCCCTTGGCAGGCAGAGAGGCTGTGAAACCTTGGAGCAGCACAGCCTGAGGAGTGTGGAGTGAGTGGGACTATCACTTGAAGTGTGAGGAACACATTGGCCCAGATTCTTTGCAGATCTGTTTTCCTGTTTTGCAGAGCTAGGAGGGAAGGCTGGTTTAGCTTTCCCTTTCAACCCCTGTACTGCAGCTATATGATTGCCTTAACCTACACTATTTTTTGAAAGTCCTCCAGAAATCATTAGCTGATGTGAGCCGGAACACGGTACTTCACTCCAACCATGTGCCTTCCTTACATACTCTAACCAAGATAAAATAGCAAGTTGGCCCAAGAAATAGGATTTTGAGTTCAACGTCCACTGAGAGTAATTGTGTGCAGCAAGGCAGGTCTTATAGCACAGCAGAGCACTAATCCAACAGACAATCTGGTCTGCTGACTTCTCCAGTGTTACAATGAGACTTCTAGATTGTTGCTCCTTGAAAGGATATCCCAAGCAGACATGAACAATTATACAAACTTGTCAGCTGAAGCCTGCTCACATAAACAGCCCTGCAGTTAGAACAAGAGAAAAAAGAAGTAGTAAGGAAAAGCACTAAACTCACAAGGCTCATTTTCCACAAGGAAGAATTTTACTAGCTGTAATGATTTATTCTTATCTAAGCAAAATTTATGCAGAACTTAGTCTAGGTCATGGCAATCTTAAATTGTTAAAATGATGGAAAAAAATTAGCATTTTACAGCCATATAAGCAATCTATCAAAGGTAGCTTGAAGGTAAGAGACATGCAAAGTACTCTGAGCAAGGAAAGAATAAAGCAGGGTTGAAAATTTAGCCTGACCTGTTTAAACATGTTGAATTTGTAACATTCTGATGAACTTGTAAGTCCTTATTCAGCTTGGCTCCTGTTGTAGATCCTCTGCTTGTCAGAGCATGTAGAGTTGGATTACACTGGACAGAGGAATGCACATACACATTGGCAGCATCTGGGATTTACTTTTAGTTAAAATCTATTAGTATCCGAAAAGTTTAATCTATGTTGATAATGTATTAAAGTTGACATTCTTTAGACTAGACTGATTTTTGGTATTTCAGCATAAAAATGGATAGCATATAATAAAATGCAAACATGGTCTTATCCTGCATAGTGATTAATGACTAAATGATTTCCACATGAATACCTAGATCAATCACAGGACTTACCCTGCATTTATCATATAGACAATGAAATCCAGAACAGGTCAGCAGATCATTTAGGCAGGCTGTTATGTCTAGAATAAAGTGCTCCAAGAAAAAAAAAAGGGGGGGGGGAATTTATTTAAAAGTCAGTAACTACCAGTAAAATTTAAGCACACCTAAAAAGAAGAAAAAAGAAACATAAATGTTTATGTGCGTGAGCATGTGAATACTGAATGGAATATTCCCAATAATAGCTCAAGGTAGCTTATGTACTTTTCTTGCACTGCTCTACAAATGCTGATGATGTGTCTTCAAATGGAGCCAAGCTCCAACTGAAACAGAAGGTGTCATCCTGCAGGCCTGCTGGATCACTCCATGCAAGGGAGCAGATGGAACTTGCAGCCTGTACTCCCATTTTTGTGGGAACATATTTTTGGTAAAGGAGAAGAATTATGGTCTTTGTGCTATTGCTCACTTGGTATATATTCTCTAGCACATCATAAATACCTTTTTAAGGAATAGGCCACTTCCTATGAATTACTGGGTACCAGCAGGTAATATTGAGACAACTTACAGACATTTCAGAGAAGAAACAAAATTCTCAGTTAAAAAAAAAAGGGGGGGGGGGGGAGAGAGAGAGATTACTTTAGCTATCACATGGACTCCTTGTCCACACTCTTCAAACTCTAGCTTAGCCACCAGCAGGAATCAGGCCACCTAGAATCTCATAAAAAGCATCCAGCACCATCTAGTAATTGGCCAAGGGATTCTGTGAAGATTATATAGGATGGGCTTCATCTCTATTAACTTCAACTGCCTTAAATTTCAGTGTCTAAAAAAAATCTACCAGGCTTTCCTAAAGACAATGGAGTGACATGAGCAACTATGAATGTCATTTTATTCCCTGCTAACATGAGAGCCTAAAAGGGATGTAGTAACTTCAAAAATATCAAATGCTAAGTACAGGTATAAAAGGTTCTTCCTGTGACTCTCTCCATTCCTTTAAGTAGGTTTCCTATGTTCACCTCTGGGAAGCTGAAATACTGGACTACCTGTGTTCAAAAGCAACCAGTTCCCATCACTGTCACATAAGCGAGCTTTCATCTTCTGCAGAAAGAAAGTCAGAAGATCCTTTCATAATTTCAGATGACCAGCACATCACCCAGCTGTAACTTGAGGCCGCAGAACAGAGTGGTAGGTTCCCTTGAGAGACCAAAGCATTACTTCACACTCCCTTTCTCAGTCAACTTGTAAGAGTATTAACCACTAGAACAATCTCCTTATGATAAATTCTCCTCCAGTTTGAACCCTGCAGCCAAGACTGTGTTTTTCTAAATATTGTATTTAACTCAGTCAAAAGTTTTGGGTCGATGCAAAAAGTATGAGATGAGATTTTATAGTGCAAATTCACAAACTAATCAATTATAACAGCCAAAACCTGACTTATTTTTCCAAGTACAGATTACAAATGCTTCCAGGAAATCCACTCTATGTTCACCAGAAAGTACTGTTTTCTTTTTGGGATACTATTTAAATAAAACAGGTTTTCAGTGATGGGTAAGAGAATACAGCAGATTAACAAGTGCTTTTCTTTTTGCAAGCATAAATAGTCTAATGGGAAAATATTTGTTATTCATTATTTGCATTACTGAAGCACACATAAGCACCTGTCATGGTGCACTTCATAAATGCAGTACAAAAAAGATGTTCCCTGCCCAAAGACCTTGCCATCTATTAAGGCAAGAGGCACAGATGCATTAGATAATCATGGAGTGTCAGGAGCCAATAAGACCATTTCGGTTCACACAATGAGCACATCTGTGCAATTGCTCTTATTTCTATTATTCCATTAAAAATGACTTTGTGTTTAAAGTTTATCCAAACACAATTATGTGCATACTTGCTAAGTATTCTTTTCTATGATTTACCTCAGATTTTTTCTTTTTTCAGTTACTTACTTTAAAAAGTTGGTTTCTCTTCAGAAACTGGTGACAGAATCTCTAGCCTGTTATCTAATAGGCCTTTAAAACTTTATTTTTCCTTTAACTTTTTCAAAGAATTCTAATAATCAGAAAAACATGACTTCCTTTACACAATGTGGGCAGGCTGTACCTATGTAAGCCTTATGCTAGCCTGTATTTAGTAGGAGAGTTGTTTGGATCTGGAACTCGTATATTCCTTAACAATCCAAAAACTCCCAAAATGGAGTGTCACTGTTCTTGTAACACAGCATCAAAGCAGTAACTTCCCAAACTCCCAGAAAACTTTGTGTTCCCAAGACCTCATTTTTATCACTATTACTTCTGCCATTCCATCTTTCATTTTCTCTACAACCTTCACATAAACAAGATCCTGGGCTATCCACTGGCAGCCCGAGCCTGCCATCCTGACTCCGGCTTGTTGGTGCTCCACACTACACGCAATGGCACTATCAGGGCAGTCACAGACAAGGGCAGTGCTGCAGATCACAAGTTTTAGCTGTTGGTTCCCTGGATTCTGGGACTCATAGGCTTCATACTGGATTCCTCAGCCAATTTTCCCCAGAGCTCTAGATACCTCCAGAACAACTGCTGACTTCACCAAAAAAAAAAAAAACCCAAAACATACAAACCTTAAAGTCCACACACACAATTCCTGTGCATTTGCAGAAGTCTGAAATGAGACAAAAAAAACAGAAGAAAGATGAAGAGCCCACCTACATAATCTAATTGATCAGGAAAGTAGAAAGAAGATAACTCTGTAGAAAACTGGGAAATTTTGTTATTTTTCTTTAAAGCCATCATGAGAAGGGTAAGGAAAGCCCAAAAGAGTTGCTAATCCAATATGCTCACTGCTCAGATTCACGTTGCTTATTTGGAGGTACTGGTCTGAGCTGATTAGATGTTATTTAACTTCCACGATCACTTAAGTTTCCAGTGGAAGTAGCAGTGAGATAGCTCCTGCCTCTCAGCACTTCCAGATTTCCCCCCCAGAAGTAACCAAGCAGATTAACAGACAAAGCAGCGTTCGCAGCCCCTGCAAATGCCCCTGTGATTCTGGCACGGTCGCAGCAGCAGTAACTAGCAAAAACTGTACGTGAAGGCAGACATCGAGGCTTTCTACCTCAGGTTTACGCTGCCGGCCTGCCGCTCCAGGTCCTCGTTACACGCCCTCTACAGAGCCCAGCGCTGCCTCGGGCTAGCGTGGGGGCTCCTCTGGTTTGGTGGTTCTTCCACCCCGCAGGAGACGGCTTCTGCGGGTAGCGCTGCCTCTCCTCCCCCCTGGGAACGGGGCTGGAGAGGAGCGGCGCCGCCTCATTTGGATCAAGTCCGCCTGTTTTGTTTTGTTTTTTTTTTTTTTTCCTTCTCTCTCTCTCTCTCTTTTCTTTTTGGTTTTGTTAAGCCCGAACGACCGCGCAGGGTGCCCGCCCGGCCCTGCTCCGCCCCGGGCAGGGCCGCCCCGAGATGGCCGCGCCGCGCCACCCGGCCCCGGCCCCGCTTCTTCCCGCCTGCGGCGCCAACCGCCAGCGCCGCGGTCTGCGGCTGGCAAACCGCTGCCCGCGCGTTGCGGAGCGGAGGAGCAGGGGCGACGGCGCGGGCCGGGCTGGAGCCGCGCCGCTCGCCCGCGCCTCGCTGCCCGGGCTGCCGGGCGCCGACACGCCTCGGCCCGGCCCGGCCCGGCCCCGGCAGGGCAGGGCAGGGCGGGGAGGGGCGGGGCCGCCGGCCCGCGGCGGGCGGCCGTTGGCTGCGGGCGGCGGGGGGCGGGGCCAGGCGCGGCGCCGGGGGCGGTGGCGGCGGGAGTCACTCGCGGCTCGGTCGGGCTCGGCGGCGGAGTTTGCGGCGGGCGTGGAGCGGGAGGTAAGGGCGGGCGGGGCGGCTCGGCTCGGCTCGGCTCGGCTCGGCTCGCTCCTTGCCTGCCGCCCCCCGTCGGCTTTGTGCGGTGCGCGCGGGCTCGCTCGCTCCCCGCCGGGCTCCTCGCGGGCGCCGGGGCCGGGGGCTGCCACGTGCCCGAGGGGCGGGCGGGTGCCGCGGCCCCGCGGGGCGCCGCCGCCCTCAGGCGCTTTCCTCCCCTGTCGCAGGTGCCGCCGCGGGGAGCCCCGGAGGAAGCGGGCGCGCGCGGAGAGGGGCGGCGAGGAGCGGGCGCCCCGCGGCCGGCGCCGCGTGCGGCGGGAGCGGAGCGGCGCGGCGCGGGGCGCGGCGCGGCCATGGCGGCGGCGGCGGCGCGGGGCGCGGGCGCCCCCGCGGAGCGGCCCGGCGGGGCGCTGTGCCTGGGGCTGCTGCTGCACGTCCTGCTGGGCTGCGGCTCGGCGCAGCCGCCCGACCGCTGCCCGCCGCTGTGCCAGTGCTTCGAGCCGGCGCGGACGGTGAAGTGCGTGAACAGGAACCTGACGGAGGTGCCGCCCGACCTGCCGCCCTACGTGCGCAACCTCTTCATCACGGGCAACCGCCTGGGCCGCCTGCCCGCCGGCGCCCTGGCCGCCCCGCGCCTCGCCGACCTGCGCGCCCTCAACCTCAGCGGCAACCACCTGCTGGCGGTGGAGGCCGGCGCCCTGGCCGCCCTGCCGCGCCTCCGCCAGCTGGACCTCAGCGGCAACCCGCTGGCCGCCCTCAGCCCGCAGGCCTTCGGCGAGGCCGGCAGCCCGCTGGAGGAGCTGGCCCTGCGTGGCGCCCTGCGCAACCGCAGCGTCGTCCTCAACCTCGCCGCGCTGCTCCAGGCCGGCGCCCTGCGCAACCTCAGCCGCCTCGAGCTGGCCGACAACGGGCTGCTGCTGCTGCCCGCCGGCATGTTCGCCTCCCTGCCGGGCCTGCGGCACTTGGACCTCAGCAACAACTCCTTGGTGGGCCTGCGAAACGTCTCCTTCCAGGGCCTGGGCCACCTGCAGAGCCTCAACCTCAGCGACAACTCGCTGAGCGTCCTGAGGAACGGCACCCTGGCCCAGTTCCGCAGCCTGCCCGCCCTCCGGAGGATCGGCCTCGGCCGCAACGCCTGGGTCTGCGACTGCGCCATCGAGGACTTGGTGAACTGGCTCAAGGAGAGCGACCAGGTGGAGGGCAAAGAAGCCCTGAAGTGCGCCTACCCCGAGAAGATGCTGGGAAAAGCCTTGCTGCAGATCAGCAGTTCGGACCTGAACTGCTCTGTGCCTGTAGACGTGCCCTCCCAGCTACAGACTTCGTACGTCTTCTTAGGGATTGTCTTGGCTCTCATCGGGGCCATTTTTCTCCTCGTTTTGTATTTGAACCGAAAAGGAATCAAAAAGTGGATGCACAACATCAGAGACGCGTGCAGGGATCACATGGAGGGGTATCACTACAGATACGAGATCAACGCGGACCCCAGGTTAACAAACCTCAGCTCCAATTCAGATGTCTGACAAAACACCAAGCAGGAAGCAGGGCAATGCACAACAGCTATGCATGAGAGAAGTGGACTTGAGCTTTACCCCCGTGCTTGCCTCCCTCTCCCCAGAGCAATCACAGGCGTGTTTGTAACGTGAAGGGAACGTGCCTCCATGAGATGCAGAGTTCATTACTGTTTTCTTTTGTGTTGAGACACAGAGCAGTTGCGTGTGGTGTTGGGCTGTATATAAGAAATAAGCTGCTACTTCTCCTCCTCCTCCTTGCCTATTTTCATTGGAACTTGCTGCCAGTACTTGTTGGAAAAGTTTTCAAAGTCTCAAAAGATAAAAGGATTCTCTCTCCATCTCTCTCTCTCTCTCTCTCTCCCCCCCCTCCCGGCTGCTGTAAAGCCACCAGACTTTATAAAGACTTACCGATACAGATACCATTCAACAAAAGCTGCCTCAACTTTTTTGGGAAAAAAAGTTACATTCATCAGTACCAGTTTTAGTCTTGTATATCCTAACTGCAAAGACAAAGATTCAACAGTTCTATTTCATAGACTGCCTTCAGGCTGAGGAAAAAAAATAAAGAAGAAACTAAACGACTTTCCTGTTAGAAGGAAATAAAATAGCATGCACAAATACATTATAGTTTTACATGTTAGGAGAATTACAATCTCAGTAAGTCTCCTATTGTTTTGTAAAGTTATTTTTGATTGCAGTTTATGTGAAAAGAATGATTTTTTTAATATAAACTGCATCTAAACTCAATTAGAATTGTTAAATTCAAATAACAGTCTTACAAGAACTGTTGCATTGAAGTTTGCTGCTTAATGGAACATGTGGATATCTGATGTGAATAGCTCTACAGTCTCCAAGTAATAGCCCTACAGTAGTAATTTGAATTTAAAAAATTATACAAGTGTATAGCTTAGAGACATGACAGAGTTTTGTGAAATACGCTGTAAGAATTACATTGATCCACAATGAGAGTACAGTTTCACTTAGCACAAAACCCACAGTCAGCTCTCAAAACTAGTCAACCTTATTGAAATAACTACAAACAAAATGAATTTACTACAGACTTTTAAAAATTCAAATTTAATTGCTGAGTTTGCAATACCAAAAATTGTATCTAGATATAATTATTTATTATAAAAGACATACTTTTAGGACTTGAATTAAATTAAATGTAGCTTAGTCCTGTCGTCAGAGAGTTTCAGACTTGGATACAGAATTTGGCTTATTAAATTAAGTACTTATTGTTTCGTATAAAGCTCTCAGTGCTTGTGCCATTTTGTAGTAATGTACATTGAATAATGTAATTTTGCATTTATCTCAAAACTACTGGCAAGTCTGTTTAACTATTATATATGCAGTCATGCTTACTATTTGTTTGAGAATGCATTTTTGTTTAAGTGTATGAAGCATGTAAAGGAAAACTTCAAAGATGCATCCTTTAATATGTAATTCTGATGACATATTGAAAGATTAGTGAGGACCTTCCAACAGCCACCAATAACTAATGCATTTTTCTCTAGTACGCTTACAGATTCTTGAAGAAAAAATACATACCGATTTACATTACACTTCTGTATTTACTGTATCAGTTCATCAGTGGTGTTCTCTCTGTGAGCACTGTTACTTAAAGCTTTTAAGCACTTAATAATTTTGTGAATTGTCAGCTAATTCCCTTCAATTCCATGACAGTTTTCTCATAGGTATGTTCCTTTGGTAGGAGCTCATAAGTATAAAACAGTCATTTAAGTATCAGAAGGAATAAATTATTATTAATTTGGGCATCAGGATTATTCAAGTGCATTTTTCTCTCCTTAAAACTTTCAGACGTTGTCAGAACAAATAGCACATGTTGGTTCAGACTAGTTTTCTATTGCTTTAAATTGGCTTTATTTAATAGCAGTGCTTATTTTTAATGTATTTTTGTACAGCCACTCTCAAAAGTTTAAAAAAAAGTGCAATCAATATTTTGATAAATCAGTGTATTTTACAATTAATGTAAGCTAAGTTAATAGCTTATTTCTCCTGCTGTAAATTTAAATGTATGAGCAATATCCAGATAACAGCATATGAATTTAAGTTTGTGGATTCTTGAGAAAATGTTAGTTGCACATATTTTAAGACTAGTATAATTGTGCTCCAGTATGAATAACTATTAATGAGCAACTATGCAAACTGTTCATATTGAGTATATATAAAATAGTTTCTGTACCAAGACAGAATTTGCAGTAGCTATATAGTGTGCTGTGATGTACTGGTCATTTTGTAGAATTACAAACTCACGTTTGTTTATACAATGCCAAGAAAAGTAGAGCCTCATCCTTGCTAAAGATGCTTCTGTAATACAGTATGTAAAATATGTACAAGCTAAGCCATTTCTTGGACAATTTCTTGATTTGTGTTATAAGATACTTTTAAGTAAATACAGTGAGACCTACCATCCATAATGTATTATGCAATGGACGTCATTTACAGAACTGTGTAAGGACAGACAACGACATTATATTCCATCACCAATGAACTCGGTAAATTAGTATTTGTATAGTGAGCAAGTGTAACTATTGTAGTACATTCATTATTCTAAAGATTATCATTTCTTTTTTGTATAATAAAAGTCATTGTAATAGAATTTTATTAGAGACATGATGACCGCTACTTTAAAATATTTTCTGCCATTTGCCTACATGTGTATTTATTAGGGTGTGACAATTAGCATGTGTCAGTACTGTGTTAGATAATGTTCACCTACAGTGATTGACCAACAGTGAATGCTTTGGTGTTCTGTACAATGCATATGATCTTAAATCCCCTTCTATAAACAATGCTTGGAATTTGTCTTCCTTTCCTACTATGAAATAGTTACAATGATACACAGAAGACACTTAAAAGTAGCTCTAAAAGTGCTTCAGAATTTGGTTGTAAAGTATACATTTAAAATATCCTAGACTACTTCTGAAGCATACTTTATAACCTTATTCTGCTTTGACACCTAAAATTTCACTTGATTACTATTTCCAGAGCAGCTTAATTAGCAAGGCTGGTTTATTCATTCAATCTTCAGTAAAACGCATGCGGTACTAAATGCCTCTAAAATGTGTTTTGTATACATAAAACCCCAAAATTCTGCGTGACAAGTTTGTCACTGACGTTTTGTAGAAAACATCTGGATTAAAGTAATGGGCAAACCTTCAGGAAAGGCTAAGCATCTAAGAAGTAAAAAGGATGGATCATCCAAGAGTCAACTGCTCTCTTAAAATCAATTTTAATTGTAATAAGCTTCAAGCTTTCGAAGAAGAATAGCACAAGGAATTGAAATATTTTAATACACTTTCTTAAATGTTTTAGATAAGTGGTTAGTGCCAGTTAAGAAATGCAAAATTCCCCAAATCTTTCTTTACCTGAGCTAGCTGTAGGTTAGATTGCCAAACATTTTCTATGCCTAGCTATCTGTAACATTGCCAATAACTTTGAAATCCAAAAAGTAATTAGAAGTTTTGTGCAGCTACTTTAAATCTTTTCATTCAGAGTGATTCACCCTTTAAGCACCAGCAACAGTCCCCCGTGACATGCTGGCTAGTGAAGCTGTCTGTTCAGACCAGTATTTGCTTGTTGACTGAGCTGGATGTCACTGAAGACAGGCATGGCAAAATATTCGACATATTACTGCGCTAAGCTGCCAAGCTCTCGTTATTCTACCAGCACGTTCCCTGTGATATACTCTGCAGATCAACACAATTCTTTGTTCGTCTCATTTTTCCAAGAAATCCATAAAAAGTGCATCGTGAGTCTGCACAGGTAGAGAAACCAGTCTGATTGCACCTATATTTTAACATCTTCATTTCCCTTTAAGTCTTAACAGGAAAAAGAGCCCTTGTCAAAGTGGCTCAAGTGTCAAAGAATGAAAATTTGATACATGCTCTCTCTTTTTCTTTAGCAGCTGAGTGTTCATGAAGAACCATTCACTCTGAGCATATGATGAAGGAAAATAGCATTTGGTAAGAAAAAACATTTCAGTTTCAAGCTTCCAAATGACATTTATATACTGTGAGGGAAGGCTGAACGGAGAAGCTTATAAAAGAAACTGAGAGTATCCCTAGGTAGTGTGTCAGCAGTGAAAATAACAGCACTATGGATAGGGACAAATGCTGATTGGTTCTCTCTTTTCTGCTTTTGTCATGTTTTATGGGTATAGCTCTAATTTCTTGTTGCTATGAACTGAAACATTTTACTAACAAGTGGAATTGTGTCCTATAGTATTTTGTAATGCAGGTGTTTCTGCTGCAGTATTTTTGTTGGATATAATAGAAGAATGAATTTAATTCAGCGTCTGCTGCTTTGATGGTGACTAGATCAGGCCCGTTACATACTGCTCGCTTTTTGCACGTGTGCTCCTTACCAATTGCAAGGACCTTGCCTTGAAATCAAGCAAGTGGAAGCCCACTGAGACCAGGTCAGTTTGTTCGGGGAGTGTAATGTTAGTTAGTTGTTTCATACATGCTTAAAAACGAGACTTAAGCCATGTGTGAGCCAGCAGTCCTCCGCTGATGCAGAAGTGACTGTATTGTGCTAGCTTCTTGAGCCAGTGCAGCAGCAGCAAAGTTGTGCATCGTACCAATATAATAAACCCAACAGCATTCCTCCCCTGCCTTGAAAAACAAGCTTTTACAAATTAAAATGAAAGATTCCCCATATAACCATGTCCTTAAAAAGGACTTCTGCTTCCTCAGTACTGTTAGCGTTCACATGTTGTCACATCCTTGGGCAATGTTGTTGTGCTAGAAGTCCTCTATAGCATAGCAGAAGCTCAAAATCAGGCTGTGCATCCGTAAGGTAACCCTAAATAGAAATAGGGAACTGCAAAGCACGTGAAAATGGTATTTTAACCACAATATTTGTATTTCTGTTAATAATTTAATATTTGTAATTATTTATATTTTCAAAATAGTCATTAGATAACATTTTCTTTCTGATGACAGAGTAACAAAATAACACAACAGATTTGTATTTTCTGGTAATTATACATAAAAACTACCATCGAACATCTGAGTAAATTAGTAATGTTGTTTGAATACATGCAGTGGTGAAAATGTTAGAAAATAGAAATCTATCTTGTTGTTCTAGCATGTTTCATCGTTCTAGAAATTTTACATATATAACAAACTGCTGTAAATTTCTCTGATTAGGGGTTCAAGTGGTTTGAAGTTTTATTTCATAATTAGGAAAGATTCTTGAGCAAAAACCTAATAAAATGTTTACTAGGTTGCATATAAATGTTGTGCGTTCACACTGTTGACTTAATTATATAAATCCTTAGATATTGAGGTCTTTGCTAGAAGTGTAGTCATTTTATTTATAACTCAGGTTGATTATTGTGGTGTGAATTTGCATGAGAAAGTAATGAAAAAGCAACTTACATATAGATTGCATGATTAATTTATTTAGAATGAAAGTTGGCAAGCTAATTTAAGGGATTGTGTTCTAATCATTCTTGTTATTTGAACATAATTTGATAGCTTGTTATTTTTAAAGTTAATATATGCAGTATTGAATTTCAAGTTAAGTGTTGATTCTAAAATGAACAGTAATGTATTTTCAGGTTTTTAATGATTAGATCAAATTGTATATTTTAAGTCTTCAAATACATATTTACCTAGTGAGCTCTCTTACTGTAAAGGAACCATTAAAGAAATAATTTTTCTGAGAGTTTTGCTGAAACAAACAATGCAGGCTGAACTCCTAAGGAAAAAACATTTTGATGGCAAACTGTCTTACACTCTTTTTATATGAATGTTTAGATTTTATCTACGTGGCAATTAAAAGGGAAAGGTGATGCTTCAGCTCCTCACTGATAGCTATTGCAGAGATCTGAAATTTTTACAGGACCACGGAATTCTTCCGTGCTGTCCCAAGAGCATTCCTGAAAACTTGTCTTGTACCTCACTGACTGCTATTACTATTTTATCACATTGTTATGGGATACCTAGCACAGAAGGATATTTAGCTTTATGCACAGTTAATTGATCTGTCTTGGATTTTTATATCAAGACTAATCTGTCTTAGTATCTGCCTGCAGTCTGGTTTAGATATTCTACTTGTTCTCATACAAATGTTGTTTGTGGCACAGCCTAGGATAGCCTTACATGAAATAATGGGTGCTTAAGCGTTACAAGGATGTTACAAGGATGCTGTAAACACTCTTGAACTGACAACATTTTGGAACATTTGAACAATTTAAGCTTGATTTGAAGAAGAAAAAGTAGTAGTGACTACATTGACAGTTTTTTTTTCAAATTTCATTCATTCATTCTCTAATAATAGCTTATAAACAAATGGTAACTAGGTCCTGCAGTTGCATGTAGATTTGAGTCTACTTAAATCAATGACTTTACCACAGTGTTTTTGTGTTTCCCTGTTTTCAGGGGTGGGTAATTCTATTAGCCTGAAGGTGGCTGAGATAGAGCTCTTAAACATCAGAAAACAAAAATTATTATTGTATATATAACAATGTAAAACTAGGAGATTTTTAAGAGCAGAAAAGTCTAAGACACACCAATATCTTCAGTATTTTCTGTTGGCTAGTTTAGATGCCTGTTTTCTCCCATATGTTGGAAAGGGAATTAAGTGCCTAAATAGAATATCTTCTAAGAAGCGCTTAAGATTTGCACTTTGCTTTGCTGCCTACTGAGTGCTCTCAGTGAAGTTAACACAAATTGGTGCCAAGACCTTCTGAAGTGACCATGTTTTGGGGTGCTGCTTTCAAAGTATCTTAAAGAGGCTCCATTTTCAAAAGTTGTTGAACACCTGTGCAATCTGCCTTTGGAAAATTACATAGTTTTAATGTAAATTAAGGTAAATATAGAGAAACATTTTTCTGTGTAAAAAACCTTGTGTCCAGTGTATACTTGAAAAACATAGTAAAGACTTGAGAATACCAAAAGCTCTCACAAATATTTACAATGTGTTTCTTGGATTCATTTTGATTTTTCTGTAACACCCTATATGCAGACAGACTCTCCTTCCTCTATCTCCTGCTCACTTAGGTAATCATTTATAAGTCAGATACCCTTTTTTCCTTCACCTTTGTATAGCGACCGTGTTTATTCCTTTTTCATTAGTAGGCAATCAAAGATAGAATTTCTGTGAAACTGATCATGCACAGAATCAAATCTTGAATGTTTATCACTAAGCAAATTAATTAATAATATTATATAAGTTGTTAGACGTTCATGCAGGTTTTCTCTTTTCCTGTTTGTTGTCTTCTGTTTAATTTTCCAGCATACCAAAAAACTTCTGTGGTCACTCAAAGGAACTCTGTGATTCAGATTTCCAGTTATGAGAAAGGAAATCATAATCTGAAAAGATAGTCTAGAAAAAAGCTTCCAGAAATAATGCTCGAACTTTTCTGACATGCAGGATAGTTAAATGCCACTGCAAATGAGTCAGCTAATATACTCTTCATTTGTCAGAAATACTACATATGCAGAAAGGATTGGAAAGCTGAAATGTGATATTGAAATACATGCTATTTAATCAGGTAGGGACACTTCTATTTTAACAGCTTATTGTATCTCTGTTCTGATTTCTTCTCTCTCCAACCCTGTACACATCCTGGTATGTTTGGACTCTCTGAAGAGAACTTGTACAAGTTTAGGACATGTATTCATCAAAATTGTAATTTTTTTACATTATTCCTCATATGTGAAGGCATTTCTTTTCAGACACTTCAAGAAATACATTTTAGTGCTTGTTAATGTTAGCATGGAAACAAACTAGCTGGCAGAAGCCTGGTTTCATAACTTATCTGTAAATATAAAAAATGCTCTAAATTTCAATTTACAAGGAACAGATGTCTTTCAGCGAGCATGAGTGTAAATTCAGCAGGATTTCCAGTTTAATTCAGGAAATGATGACACTGAAATTTATGGCAAACAGAGAAATGACTGGTTCTGCATATTAGTTATGCAGACTATGCCTTTTCCACAAAGCAGAACAAGGTGTTTTATATCATAGGTTTCCAGGGAGATAGTTACAATCCAGTAGGGGTTACTGTTGTTCTTAATAAAGCTCTCTAGATTTTGTAGTTTTAGCAATTTTTCTGATCAAAATCACAGAGATAGCAGGTACGATTTGATAAATGAGACTGAGTAAAATGGATTGATTTGACCTATTTCAAACAAACACACAGGATGCTGCAGTGCATTAGCTAACAGTAGATGATACTAATACTTCCACTAGCTGGAATCATCGTTTTAACTGCCAAGAGAGGACTCAAGCCTGAATGTTAGTCACTTGAGAGAGCTAGACAAAATGTCCTCATCATTTAGCTGTTGATATTCCCTTTGGATTTAAGCATGAAGCACCTGCTCCTCCACGGCAATTCTAGGTATGTTCCTATATGAATTCTATAATAGTTCACAGAAGACTGTTTCCCTAATGGTTTAGAAAGAAGATAAGAGCCAACAACAACTGGTTAGTGTATATTGAATTAGTAGACAAAAAAAAAATCTATCTTATCTCTCACAAATAATAATAGTTATTGATGACATTATTGATGAGATTTCCAGAAATTCCAGTAACAGAAATATTTTATATTCCTATATTCTTCTTTATTATTATACATTGTACACTATGAACACTGAACTTCCAGAGGTAGCCTTCAGTACAAGGAGACAAACTGACAGTATAGTACGGCTGCTGAGGACCTTCCCAGTCTTACTTTTCATTATTCTGTCATGTGAAGGGGAGGAGTAAGAAAGGGAGATCTTTGACAGAACAAACTGTTTAAGGCAGAAATGTGACAGAACCAAAAATTTATTGGTAATGACAGTTCTTTTTGCATTCAATGAAGAGTGCAAAACAAAGTGACAACATTAAAGATTCTGAGCTAGAAAAAAGAAAAGTTTATTTCAGAAGTTTCAAGTTATTTAGGTCTGTCAAGACAATCATTTTGCTGGAGCCACAGTTAATTCACATTATCTACATTTCATCTAGCTCATCAGAAAATATCCATATCAGAATATGCTATACTTCTTATCATATTTTTATGCTGCATTTTGTGCAGCTAGTGTTCTCTCATTCCCTCCCAAGGGAAGTGTGTACAGCATCTGAAGGAGAGGATATGCACTGTCTTGCCTTAAGTTTCTTAGAGAAGTCATAGGCAAATTAAAGCACCTTGTACTTAGAACTGAATGTTGGTTAGCTTTCTGATACTCCCTAAATCTTGGAGGATTAAGTTCCTTTGGAGTCTGCGGCTTGTAGAAAGTTTTGTCTCTTGTGCAAAAAGCCTTTTGTCTGCTTCATGAGAAGTTTTTAGGTAAGACGTATTATTCTTCTCTTGCGTTAATTTAATAATAAATGTTCATCTTTCCAAAGGAATGTAAGTGTCTTAATTTTTTCTTTTGCAACAGGAAATGAGACATAAGCTTTGCATAAATTTGGAAGCATAGCGAAGCCGGTAGGAAAATGATCATTGTGAAAACAGTGGAAAAACATAGAGTAAAAATCATACCAATTAGATATGATTTCGAACTACACTGAAGTAAATCCTTCCATAAGATCTTACTTAGACTTACACTATTACAGATTTACAGACCAGTTAGTGTTGGAAGGCACCTCTGGAGAACATCTGGTCCAACCCCCCTGCTCAAGCAGGATCAGCTGGAGCAGGCTGCACAAGACTGTCCAGCTGGGTTTTGAATATCTGCAGGGAAGGAGACTCCCCAGCCTTCCTGGGCAGCCTATTCCAGTGTTCGACCACCCTCGCAGTGACAAAATATTTTCTTATCTTTAAGTGAAATTTCCTGTGTTGTGATGATACACAACTAGGAGGAGTGGCTAATACATCAGAGGGCTGTGCTGCCATTCAGAGAGACCTGGGCAGGCTGGAGAGCTGGACAGAGAGGAACCTCATGAAGTTCAACAAAGGCAAATGCAGGGTCCTGCACCTAGGGAGGAATAAATCCATGCGTAAGTATAGGTTGAGGGTTGACCTGCTGGAAGGCAGTTCTGCAGAGAAGGACCTGGGAGTGCTGGTGGATGACAAGTTGACCATAAGCCAGCAATGTGTGCTTGTGGCCAGGAAGGCCAATGGTATCCTTGGGTGTTGCCAGCAGGTCGAGGGAGGTGATCCTGCTCCTCTGCTCAGACTCGGTGAGGCCACGTCTGGAGTACTGTGTCCAGTTCAGGCTTCCCAGTACAACAGAGACATGGAACTACTGCAGAGAGTCCAGTGTAGGGCTATGAAGATGGTTGGAGGACTGGAGCATCTGCCTTAAGAGGAATGGCTGCGAGAGCTTGGCCTGGTTAGCCTGGAGAAGACTGATCTTATCAATGTCTACAAATACCTTAAGGGAGAGTGTCAAGAGGATGGGGCCAGACTCTTTTCAGTGGTGCCCAGCAACAGGATAAGAGGCAACAGGCACAAACTGAAACACAGGAAGTTCCACCTGAACGTATGGAAGAACTTCTTTCCTGTGAGAGTGACAGATCACTGGCACAGGTTGCCCAGAGAGGTTGTGGAGTCTCCTTCTCTGGAGATACTCAAATCCCACCACCTGGACACAATCCTGTGCAATGTGCTCTAGGTGACCCTGCTTGAGCAGGGGGGTTGGACTAGATGATCTCCAGAGGTCCCTTCCCACCTCAACCATTCTGTGATTCTGTATGTGCCTGTTGCCGCTTATCCTCTAACTCGTCACCACTGACAAAAGTCTGGCCCTGTCTTTATATGCCCCCCGCCACTGCCCCACAACAGGTATTTATAAATATTGATAAGATTTCCATTGAGCTTTCTCATCTCCAGACTGAACAGTCCCAGCTCTCTCGGCTCCTCACATGACAGATGTTCCTGTCCCTTCATCATGTTTGGGACCTTTCACTAGACTCTCTCCAGTATGTCCATGTCTCTCTAGTACAGTGGAGGCCACGACTGGATCTAACACTCCAGATGTGGCCTCACCAATGCTGGGTAGAGGGGAAGGATCACCTCCTTCTACCTGCTAGCAACTGCATAATGCAGCTCAGGAGGCTGTTGGTCTGCTTTGCCACAAGGGCTCATTGCTGGTCCATGGTCAACTTACCATCCAGCAGGACCCCCCAGGGCCTTCTCTGCCAAGCTGCAGACAGTTAAATTTCCCTTTGTTGAGCTCCATGAGGTTCCTCTTTGCCCATTTCTGCAGCCTGTTGAGGTTCCTCTGATTGGTAGTGCAATTTGCTGGGATAGCAACTACTTCTCCCAGTGTTGTATGGTTGGCAACCTTACTGAGGGTGCCATTGGCCCCATCATGTAGGTCATTAATGAAGATGTGAAACAGTATTCTTCCCAGTGTAGACCCATGGAGCACACCACTATTGATTGGCCTGCATCTGGACTTTGTGCTACTGATCACAACTCTCTGATCCTAACAGTTCAGCTAATTTTCAGTCTACCTCACTAGTCCATACTTAATCAGCTTATCTATGAAGATGCTATGGGAGACAGTGTTAAAAGCCTTACTGAAGTCAAGAAAAACAACATCCATTGCTCCCCACCCACATCCACTAAGCCAGTCTTCTCATCATAGAAGGCTATCAGGTTGATCAGGCATATTTTCCCCTTCACAAATCCGTGCTAACTACTCATCACTTTCCAGTCCTTCCTATATTTGGAAATGACTTGAAGGATTAGTTGGTCCTTCACTTTCCCACGGATCAAGGTGAGGCTGACCAGCCTGTTATTTTCTGGATCCTCCTTCTTGCCCTTCTTGAAGACAAGGATGACATTTGCTTTCTTCCAGTCCTCAGGAACCTCTTATGTCAACGAACTTTCAGAGATGATTCAGAGTGGCCTTGCAATGACATCTGCCAGCTCCGTGAGCATTTATGGATGCCTCCATCCAGGGCCCACTCAGACACCCTCACTGGTCCTAGTAGGAACAAAATTCCAAGCAGAACCCCAAGTGTTATGATGCAGTTAACTCTCAGGCCAAATTTTTCAGCAGTAAAATGTGTTTTGTATTTCTATATTATATCCATTCTGTGAGTTTGTTACAGCACTGATTTTTGTGATGGTCAGACCATGCACAAAGCTCTCAAATTTGGGTATCATGATAGCCAATGGAGTGGTGGTGTTCTCTTTTCCTACAGAAACGGTTTTCCTATCCTTATCTCAGGATACAGAAGTCAAGAACTCTGTAACCTGAAACTGCCAGTCAGCTGCTTCTCCCCATTGATGTCTTGCTAGTACAGTCACATTACACAGAGAGGATTTATTCCTGGCTGTAACTTCAGCTCATCAGAGAAGACTGTACTGTCTTAGTCCGTATTATACTGACTCCAGCTAAAAAGGACATGAGTTTCATCCTGTTGCCTTTCTGGATACAGTATTTAAATCTGATTTAAATCTTGGGATAAGTTTAATATCTTCTTTCATCAGCCAAAACTTAGTGTATGCTGATTTGAGCCTTGCAGTTTGTTTAAGTGTATAAGGAATGCAAGGTTAAACTGGAGATGTGCAGGCAACTTATCCATCTCGAGAACTGCTCTTACTACTTTTAAAAAGGAGAAAAATGTTCCCATACCATTTTATTCTTTGTAACTTCATAAAGACACAAACAAATAAAATATTTCGTACAGTTTTGGTTTATATATATACACTTACATTCATATAACACATTTTAAAGTTTATAAATTACTAAATATTTTTTTAAAAATATATGTAAAGCTATTCCCTATATGTGGTTGGAACTGGACATTACCATTCTTGGTGGAAATTAATATTTCAGTTTTATCTCATCTTCAGGCTTTTACAAACAATATTTATTAACAGCTAGTTGTATTTGGGTCTGTTTTGTAGGTAAAGGAAATAATGAGTCTAATGTTTTAGAGCTAATTATTTATTGCAGTGAAGTTATTGTAATAAACTCTTTTGACAGCTGGAATGATGGTGTGGGATAACATGGTAATTTTTAGCAGCTGTTAAATCTTGTGAGTAGCTTTAGAATCCATAACTTGTAAAACAGTTAGATGGAAACCTATCTTGGGTGAATAGTTTAGCACAAAATACTCCCTTGCCTCCACTTTGCTTTTATTGCTTCTTCAGCACTAAGATGTTGCCAATTTTTTGACTTTTTTTTCACTTTAAAACCTGGATAGCTCTGTCTCTAAGCATGTGCCTTCTGAGGAAAAGAGAAGGGGACTGGGATATTTTTGGATTTTCTTATCAAAGCGAAGACTGAATAATTGCCAACAAACAATACAATTTGGCAATAGTAGAGCAAGTATACTAGATACAAGTATGTATGCCTTGCGAAAGGGCGTAGGTATAGTTAGTGAATTGGTGAGGAATAGCATTTTGCTTTTCTGCTTTTGTAACTTGAAAGAGTTGGTCTCAATTTTCAAATGCAGCTGAGGAGTGAGAGCACCTGTGTGACAGGGCGACCTCAGGCTCTTGCTCTGGCTTACCTGTGCTGTGTGCTGGGCTGTGAACAAGAGAGGCCTCTCTACATTATGCCAACACTTTACAACTCTGAAGAGCCATCAGAGCTAAGGAGACTGTCAGAAGTCATGTAAGTGCACTTTGGCCATTTCCTTTCCTTCATCTGCAGCAATGATAATCTCCATGGATTGGTAAAGATCAATATCAGATATTGGAGGGTCTCTCTACAAAGTCAGTGTTCTTTTTATGGCAGGTTATCCTTGCTCTGTGGCTGTCTTGTCACAGATAGAGTGACATAAAATAGAGTGATTATGAGTAAGAATTAGAGTTTCATTGCATCCTGATTCCAAAATTTTGAGAATATCTGATACCTGGTGTGACTTGGGGCATTCCAGCAAGACAAGTGTGAGCTCCAGAGGTAGATCTGGGAACCCTGGGGTTAGATCATTCTTGCTAGAAATAATTTAAACTTGCTCAGGGAGGCAGAGCTCTACCAGAGACAGGAAAAATGCTTTCTAGTTTTACGATACAATTTGTCTTAGGTACTCTTGAGAGCTCTCTTTAGCCCATCAGTTGCCATTTTTTGATGGCACAAAGTAACACAACATAGGACTGACTTTGAAAAGGGAAAAAGAAAATAAAAAGCATTATACTTACTTAAAACCCTGATTTCATTTACAACTTTTTTTTTCCATGGTGAATGCTACTAGGTAGAACTTGTGGATGTTGCAAAATGAGATGTTTATGGAGCTCAGATCATAACCTTGTGACTCAGGAATAAAATATTCTAAAGTAGGAATAGGTTGACATTCTAAATACATTAGGAAAAATATTTTCAGCAGCTTGCTGTCATCTTTCCTTGTGAGCTTTTAGGGTAGGGAGTATTCTGTATTTCTACATTGCCTGGCATACTGGGTTGCTATTTTCTGTCAGGATCATCCAGATGCTACTGCAAAATAAATAAATAATGCTAGTGCTATGCTGACTGATGCATAATATTTTCTTTGTTAGCTCCCCAGTAACATTTGCTGCTTTAACATAACCAGTGCTTTGGGAACAATTCCCCCAAACACCTAAGCCTTCTCTTTCAATGCTTAGCATTAAGTAAATAGTATCTTCTTGGCACAAACTGCTCAAAGTTTTAATAGTACTCAATCAGGAAAGAGATTTTTAAATGAGATGTTCAGAGGCAAAGCTAAGACATCTTCTTCAGACAGCTAAACGCTGCATGCTATGCTGGGGGAAAGCTTATAGGTTAGTGTAGAGATACACAGTTAGAGATAGAGATACCTGAGTTGTCTTTAGGTACACTGATGCGGGCACAAGAAGTCTAGCTGTAGCAAAAGAGATCGTTTTCTCTGCCAGAGAGACTGCCTCATTCAAAAATAACAACAACGAAAGGATACCTTCTTTTTATGGTAACAAGCCTTCAAGAAAATATTTAAAAGCTAATTCAAAGCAGAACTCCTTGGATAAGAAATAATCTTAAAAAAAAATCTATATATAGTGAGTAAGAACGAGATAGTGAGGAGACTGCAGTGAAATATATGAAAGGCTCTCAAATGTACCAAAAGTGCCAAAGACCTCTTTGTACCAATATTGTATTTCCTATTGAAATCCAAACGCCTCTGGACATCATCAGCCTCTCGCTCCCAGGGCCTGCCTGGGGTTCCTGGTTGAAGAGCAGTCCCTGCTGGGCTGCCTTTCCTGGGGACAAGCGGATGTGCACAGTCCCTCCATCGTCACAGCACCTGTGCTCATAGCAAATGGGCAGGGGAGGAGGAGAGCAGAGACGGTGATGGTGAGATTTTCTTATACAAATAAACTGATAAAAAAAATCTGTGCAAGAGGCCTTGCAGGAACCTCTGGGGGACAGTCTGGTCCAGTAAGTCTTAGAGACTGTGGACAGTTTTCTTTGAAGTAGTTGTATCAAAGAAATATGAGCAGTGCACAGTTTCTCTTTCATTTGTTTTCTTTCATATGCTTTCAGCTGCACTAATTTTATGCAAAGATATCTGTTAGCTGTAACAAATATTTATCCGCTATAGGAGCTGAGCCCACTAGAGTACACAGAGGCATTTGTAAGCTCTCTTCTGAGAGAGCAGGTGTGTGGCTGCTCCATTCCTTCCCCTTTTTTCAGCTAACCACCTTACATTACCCTCCCCAAAAGAACTGAGATTCCCAGGTTTAATTCTGTGTAAAGAACTATAATAGGCTTCAGTGGGAGTTGTACTTGAAGCATCTGAAGGTGGGTGAGATCTCGGAAGGGTATATCCAATACGTAAAGCGGGTGACTTCTCTGAGCAAAGTAGTCATATTCCTGGCCAACAAAATAGGCTTGTCCTGAACATCAGAGCCCAAGCACAAAATAATGTGTTGTTTATACAAGAGAACCTCAGCAAACAGCAGCAAGAGGCAGATGATGGTTCTCCCAAGCCTTTCACAGTTGTGCCTTTTAAATTTTGCATCCGCCCCAAAGGAAAACACATAGACATTCTTTCTTTGAACACTTTAGCTCAATTATCTTCAAATAGCTCAAGTATATCCTGCTGTGGTCATGTGGCATCAATGATACTTTTTAATTCATGAGGGGGAAGGAAAACTTGAGAGCAGATGATTCACCTTTCTGTTCTGTGAGAGCAGATCATAATTTGTGTCCCAACTCTTCTGACTCATCACTGGAAAGGATGTTTAATGCAAAGAGCTACTAAATCCAGTTGTTAGTACTTTTCCAGTAAAATGAGATTAGAAGACTCTTGTAATGGCATAATTTATGTCAAATTATTAGACATTTATAGCACTCAAAGGCCCTAGTATGTCGGAAAGCTCATCTTGCAGTATAGCTGAACATCCTTAAAAATTCCATCACTAAGGCATGTATGTTTTGATCATCAAATTATGACATAAACACAAATTTACTTTTTGTATATGTGTTTCAAATCTATGTACCGCATATATGTGATACATATGCACACACGAGCACAGATTTAGGAAAGACTAAAGCAATTTCAGGATATGGAGACTTAGAAGACAGTTTGGGGGATTTTTTTATTTACCTGCTGGCTCAAGAAGTACACAAATCATAATACAAGATGCTGTGACCCTCTTCTTGGGAAATTTTTCTCTTGGAAGGTCCATCGCTGTGACTCAAGTCTTGTCTCAAGTCTTGTCTCCCCTCCTGTAAGTACGTACTTTTTGGTGTCTATTGGAGGAATGGGCTGAAAGCTGAAGCAGGAGGACTGTGCTACAGACCATGTAGAGTTCAGGCAAAGGAAGGAACATTCAGAGATGTTCACCAATTTTTTAAGTTCATGAGGATGCTAACTTTCTAAATATCAGAAACCAAAGAATTTTGCCTGCTACATATGCAGATCTGCCAAGTGAAAACAGAAAGTGAGGTAGTAGTTGTAGTGGGACAGTGATTACTGACTGATTGGCTTTATATGTTTTATTTTGTGGCTTAGAAAGGCACAGTTTGTCCCTTCTTTAGATATCCCTATCTTTAGATAAGAAGAACTTTTCTTTTTGTTCTTTGTGCAGAGAGAGGAGCATTTGGTTCAGTCTGATAGCTTCACTGAACTGCTAGATCATGTTGTTGTCACTGTGTGATTTTGGTAATGGAAATTCTTCAGTGAGGACTTTTCCAGCATTCCTTTCACCTATATGTGTCTTTTATTGACATGCACTGTCAGAACAGAAACTCAGTGCATTTCCAGAGCAGAAGCCTAGAACAAACAGAACTTTTGGTTCCAAAATACTATTAAGAAATCCTTTCGTAGCTGATAAAATATGTGATGGACAGAAATCATCAATACACTTCTTTTTGGAATCATCCCACTATGGAAAAAATTGATTCTGTGAGTAGCACCACAGATACCATTGAAAAGCCAAGAATCAACTAGGTAATCAGCATTATTTTCACTATAGTTATTTAGTAACACCTCAAGTTGTTTCTTTTTGTGAAAATTAACATGCCAGGTCCAAACTGCTTGTTCCATCCAATGCAGAAATGTTTTTCTGTGGCTTTGTGAAAGTAGCGCTTCATGCTGTAAAGTACAGTTCGTGCACTACAGTGTTTTTCGCTGAGTTTTTCACTAGATAACATTTGCAAAATACTTTAAAAAGGAAACTCTATAAGCTGAACTTTTATTTATATAAATGTTCATCAGTTATTACCCATTTAGTTGTACTTTTTGTACAAGATTTGGTCATAAAACCTCAAAGCTTATAAAAAATGATATTGCAAAACACAATACGTTTTTCTTTCCTTTTTCTTTCCCAACAGCTGCCTGTACGTTCGTGACCTGTGCTTGTTTACACAAGTCGGAGCTCAATGCCTAATGCAGTAATGCAACCACAATATGTACTTCCACAACACCCTTTAAACTCCTGTATAATTAACTTCCATGAATTAGTTAATGAATTAGCTTTCATTAACCTCTCTCCTCTACAGTTACAGGGATCACCTTCAAATGCAGAGAGGCAGCAGAGCAAATAGGAGTTCGCTAGGAGTAATTCTAAGAGATGCAAACTGACCTCATTAATAGCTATGGGAACCCACTTTGAAGCTTAAGAAGATTCTTAAAACTTGAAGAGCAACACAAATTATTTCTTTTTCCTGTCACTTTCAGAACAGTGATGCCAGGCACTTGAGGCTTCACCTCATCCCACCGATCTTAGTCCATGATCACAGCTGGATCTAGGATATATATAAAACGATTCACTTCTGGTACTTTATTGACTGCCATAGGTCGCAAATATCACTGCCAAAATCCGTGCCAAGCCTCCACAGTGTAGATGTGTTTTTGATAATAAAAGCATCGGCGCTGCAGCCTGAAGCAGCGGCGAGCGCAAGCGCGAGGGAGTGAGAAGCGGAGGCTGGGCTGCACGTCGGGGCCGGGTGGTGCGGAGCGTTGTCTGCTGGGGCTCCCTGGAGCCGGGCAAGGGCCGCCCGGAGTCTCCCCAGGATGACTGCTCAGCAGACACAGGGGACGAGCCCTCTGCCGCGGACACCCCTGCTTCCACAGCGGCGACCATTCCTGATGGCAGAACTTAGTACGCGCTCTGAGAACCCGCGTTTTGCTCAAGAAAGATCTACGGGGCAAGTCTCAGCATAGTTAGACATAGCATGTTAAAAAGAAAGAAGAGGGGAAGAAAAATAAAAAATAAATTTGTTCTTATTTCTCACCAAGGCATAATGTGCTTGGGCATTTTGGTGTAAAACCACTACAGTTTTTGTGTATGTGAAGAGAGTGAAAGACAGACCTTCAGGGAGAAAGAGAACTTCATTGACTTATAAAAATGATTATTTTTCATATATAATAACCATTAGGGAAAGACCCTTAGGATGGAGATGAGATTTCCCTATAAAGTTTCTTCATGCATGACAATTTAAAAAGATATTGGTGGCAGAAAGATCACGTAATTTTCGGTAGTCTCTAAGGGAGAGTTCTTACAGCCGAATACGTTACTCCCCTTGCCACTCATTACTTCGTGGTTGGTGTAAGGGATATTACAGTGATGAAGATGGTAAAATGAGGAACCAGGTAACTAATCTAAGAACCTTGAAGGTTATGGGTTGAAGACTTTGACCTCCTAGAGAAACAGCATAATACCCCGAGATGTGATATAAAACATTTATAATCTCCTTTTTAAAAGGCTTCCAGACTCAAAGTTTCAGTTTTTGAGTTTTGCTTCATAAAGCTTCACTTTAAGAAAGGGAAAAGCAGAGAAAGCAGTAACTGCCTCCCATCAGGGTTTTTTGTTTGTTAGCAACTTTCTTGGTCATTTCTACAAACTAAAATATTTCAAAGCAGTAAAAGATATTTGAGTTTCCTTTCAAAACAGGAATAGAAAGTGTATTTTAAAAAATATTAAATCTTCATCATATGCAGTTTGCTTTCAGTAATCCAGCCACAAGACAGATGAAGCCTCATGTTTCAACCATAGAGCCTAGGGACACACAAACATACAGTTAGAATATCTAATACACCTTTGTAGCCAAGAGACAATCTGTTTTCATAAATTTCCCAATAATACATATTTAAACAGTTATTACATTTATAGCTAAATAACACATATACGCATGAATTTCCTCACTTAGTACTGAAATTTGTAACACGTGATGGGACATCTATTTTATTTAATTTTGCTAGATAAAGTTAATAATGCCTAGTGACGTTATGTAAAAGTAAATTAAAAACCAATATAAAATAGAATTATTTTCTTTTAGTTCACCTCTCAATCTAGTATCCTGTGGAGAGACAGTTTTATATCTCATCCCAATTTATGTTGAGTTTTACCATCTGAAGAAACATATTTAAATGGAATAGTTGTAAAAGAGAAATCACATTCTAGTTACATTTTAATCCACCCACAGAGACGCTGTATTTTATTTATTCGATTAGCAGATGGCCATTCCTTTTCTGTACTCATGAATGCAAATGTTGCACTAATAAATTGAATATTATAGGACAGTATTGGTTACATAAATCAAATATGTATATATATAAAATGTGTGATGTATATTTACGTGTGTGTGTGTATATATATATAAATATATATACCTACATGTGTATATACATTATACGTATATATATCAAATACAATGTAAAACAAAAATTCTTCATTTATCTGCAGCCTGCAGTCATTCTTCCTAAGAAGAAGTTATCATTACTCTGAAACACATTTGTACATCCTATCTCCACAAAGAGGGAAAGGGTCAAAACAAGGAGAAGCCCTAACTGCCAGTTGTCTCAATTTCGTAGCAGAAATCATTTTTAATGAGCATGTTCACTTGTTTCAGGGCAATCCCCACAATATCACATTGCTCTGAGCAAGAACACCTGGGAGTCTTCAGAAAGGTTCTGTGTTAAGAGCAAACCAAAAATAGGCCTGCAAAAGATCCCATGATAAATTGCCAGCTACTGTGAGTCGCCTTTGAAACCTGAACTCGTGCTCTTTGCTATTGTTTCCATCATTTGTACGAGAAAGTTCAGTAAACTTAGCCACAAAAAATTTATGACCAGTTTGAGCATGTGCAAAAGAAGAGATTTGGTATGCTTCCTGATGCGGATGATGATGGAAACTAAAAGCAAGTAAGATTCCAGGTGCAAGACCCTACAAAGTTGCATTTAATGGGACTTGTGACTGTCCCTGTACCCATTTCTAACAAGACAACAGCACGGCAGTGGGGTTCACTGCTTCAGCATAAAACTATAACATGGAGGAGATTTCCTATATTCATAAATTCAAGCTGTTATACTAGGTACTGCTGGGAATTTGTCAGAAAAATCTCAAGAAAAAGTTTAAAGATCTAATTCTGCTGTCCCTATAATGTAGACTGAAGACCTCCATTTGCCAGTTCACCCTTTACTTTGAGATCCTTTTAGATCTAGAAATCCAGCTTTATTTCCCTGCAAGGAGTCCATCACGTGGTGGATTCAGACCATGTAGTAGTAGAAATACCCAGTCCCTGTCCACAGGAATCCTACTGCTGTAGTTATGACTCATATTAACTGCTGTTAGTGCAATGATAGCAGATTTTCTGTAATATTAGTACATTCCTTTGGTTTCACAAGGAATGAATTAGCCTTGAAACACAGACTTTCCCTCCAGGCCCTTCAGCGAGCAGTCGTCTGTGCTTCACTGCAGGAGAAAAAAACCTATTGCTGGACCATAAGGCCTATCTGTTGTCTTTCTCAGGAAAAAATCAACAGCAATGCAATTTACCATTCCTATGAAGTGATATGTGTTTTATTATCATCTCTGAGTTAAACCAACACCAGTTCTTCAAAAACAGAATAACCCCCTACCTGCACCCTCCTTCTTGGTGACCTAGCTCATGTCCTAGTACTAACAGAACTGTCCAAGGGAAGATTTGCTGCATAGTTACTGAACAGGATGTTGTACAGGAAACCATTAAGCCACCTTAATATTAGACACTGCTTCTGCCTCATCTCAGACTAAATAGATCTTTGGACAGGGTTAGCAGAGAACCAGACAAGCATGATCTTCCCTATCCATGCAGAGAAATGGAGTTTGGAGACGTTATCTCTCTTCCCCAGAGTCCCCAAACTTTTATGTAATACTGCAGTCTCTTCAGATAAAGAGTGGCACAACAGGATAGATTCTTCAGAGCAATTTAGCACAATCCTGTGCTTTGGTTACTGTACTATTTTCTGTTCAGTGATGAGTTCCCACTGGTTATTTTGAGGGTATTTTAATATCTGTTTTATATGAGGTGAAGTATTATCTTCCCCAGAAGAACCAAGAAAGTAGCAAATACTACTTGTTGCAAAAGAAGCAAATGCAAATTGTTTGATACTAGGGAGAGAGAAGTCAAACTCAGATTCATTATGTGAAATATATTGCTGCCCAATAATGGCTCACCGTCTCCTCACTTAGTCTGATGATCACAATTTAGTTACACTTTCCTTTTGGTTTTATGAACAGCCTATTGATTCAAAGACAGACTATTTAAAATTAGATACTAAAGCAAAAACGAGGCAGCCCCGGGGAAAAAAAATACAATAAAACTAATACAAGTCAGAAAAAACAAGAGAAAAATAAATTTGCTAGAGAATTCAACTCCAAGATGTTATTACATCTGAGATTATTTTCTACAATCTTTAAGTCATTCATGTATTAATTTTTGGGGTGGAGATGTTAAGGGAAGCTACACCCAAGGGAATTCTTTAGTTTGCTCTGGAAATTTAAGAAAGAACATCTGAACTCCTCTGGGAGTTTTATAATAAATGTAACTGCTGCATTATTCACCAAAAAAGCATATACACTCATCCTTACTATTTAGTAAGGATTAACTAAGGAAGTGACTAGAAGAATGTTTTTTAGGAAGGCTGAAGAATGATGCTCAGAATTTCGTTGTTTGAATTGTTGGAGCTAGATATAGCTCCAATATTCTGTTCTGGTCTCCTTGAGTAGCCTCAGGACAACACACTCAGCTGAATGCTTTTCCACCCTTGTGGGCTATATGCTCTGTCCCCCTTGCTAGGAGGTGGGTGACGTGTAGCAAATGCCACCGTGTCACATTTTTTAGCCGTTTTGAACAAGCAGCCTGTTCCACCGCGTCAGCAGGCGCTCAGCAGGAGCAGCTGCTGCCCGCTGGAGCAAGGCACAAGGGATCCCGCCGAGCGCGGCAGTGCTTCCCGCTGCGTTCCTCCCAGCCCCTTGCAGACGGCTGGCGCGTGAGCCATCAGCGTCAGGACGAGGTGAGCCACTGCCAGTCGGCTGCTCAGCAGTAACCTGCCAGAGCACCTGCAGGAACGCAGCAAGAGCCAGGAAGGGCTGCTTCACTGAGAGCAGTTGGCAGGTTGCATGTTACCCAAAGGAAAGCAGCAACTTCCAGCCAGCCAGAATTGCTTACTTCTTTTTTACCCTCCTTCAGCCACTGTCCAAAGGTATCAGATAACTGCTACCCAGAAGGTCTTCTGATAGGTCCTGGTAAAGAACTGGAGAAATGTCAGTCTTTGAAAGCGGTATTGAGAAGTATGTAAAATTACGGAATAGTTGGGTTGGAAGGGTCCTTTAGAAGTCCTTGGTCCAACTCTCTCACTCAAGCAGGGTCACCTAGAGCACATTGCGGAGGATTGTGTCCATATTTGAATTTTATCTCCAAAGGCGGACACTCTACAATCTTTCTGCTCCAGTGTTTTTGTCCAAAGGAGCAAAGTTTGGTCCCCAGGTTGAACTGGAGCACAGAGTGGCTGGTGCTTGCATACTTTGGGACTGTTTCTTGCTGGAGAGATGGACCATACCCACTCTGCACAGTCATTTCGCTGGGTCTCCTCTGGGTGCCCCTCTGGCACTGAGACACAACCACTAGGTGTATTTCTTTTCAGTAGAAAATGCCTGAAATACTGTAATGCCAAGTTCTGTGGCCACTGGGCTGAGCACAACCAGTAGGCACAAGGCCCTGGCCATCCTTGTGTTAAGTACAGAAAACTCACCAGCAGAAGGAACAACGATTGCTCTCTATATATAATATTGTAACAGGAGAAGAAGTGCAGAGGAGGAAGCAGGTGCTGCCCTTGTTTCAGACCCCTATTTTAGAACAGCACCACAAAGCCCAGCTTTGTTAAATGCAGCATTACTGCAAGCACAGTGCTTCTTCATCATGTAGATGTGAAACAGTGTCTCTGCTACTGATTGAAGTATAGCCTTCCCATAAAAACATCAGCTATAGTCTTGATACTAAATAGGTATATAAAATATTTATTTATTTAATGAGGAATTATAGCTTCTTTGCTTCTGTCCTTTGACCCTGCACTACAATGATTTCTGCAATAGCAACAGGAAGGTCTGTATTGCAATCCAGTGGAAAGGTGCGTTTATAGCATGATGCTAATGGTATGTGTTATCTCGCCCGGGCATGAAATGGAGATAGTCCAATGTACAGTTTGTATTATCCCTTGCTGGGATTATATTAGAAGACCAGCATCAATTAATGGAGCCAAACTTGGTGTGTTTTACACCTAGACCCTCTGCCCAGAGTAGGCTTCCAGGTGAAATAGTCTGTAAATATAAGCTTTGTTTTAGAGAGAACTAACTGGTTTGCTTCAGGGTTGAGCTCAGGAGAACAAAATAAAACAAAACAAAAGGCTTATCCCTCTAAAAATTGGTTTATATGTACTGTGACTGATGAGAAGGCCAGAGGTCCAGGCATGGACTGAAGGGTTAAGAGATTTAACAGTGTAGCATAACCTCACACACCTCTTTCTTACCTTCCACCCCCTCTGAAGCCAAAAGGTATTTCCACAGAGTGACTGCACTGATGCAAGTGGAGGGACAGTTTCTGGAGCAGGACCTCAGCCTACTGCAGGCGCTAGCTCTGAATGCCACATTTTGTTTCATGACACGGCAAAAGACATGTACCAGAAGAGTGATTAATTCTCACAGTAAAGTAGGGAAACTTGGAATGGAAACCTAGCATCCTTGAATTGGGAGAAGCAGCACAGGTTAGCACATCTGCTGAAGGAAGGAGAACTCTCTCCACCTACGTGTGGTTCCTTGTAGGATAACTCATCCTGAGTAAGTATACAAAATATAGAAACACAGGTCTCAGTTCTCTAACCCGTACCAAGGACCAATGCTTCTGGTTCTAAAATCATGAAATACATTGTCCCAGAGCAGTAAATGGCAGAAGCGTGTCCCAGGACGTGCTGGCTCCTGAGGCTGCATGATGCCACTGCCAGGCATGATGGAGAGCTCTGTGCCCTCCCTCAGTGTCCCCATCAGTTTGATCCAGAGACTGTTTTATGCAAAATGAACAGCATTTCTTAGAGCACCAGGTACCGTATGTTCAGCACTGAGCTACATAGGTAACTCCACTACACCGTCCCCTCTGCTGCACCCCAGCCTCGAGCTGCTACACCCGTGGTAGGAGAGAGCCTAGCGCAGGGGCCAACCACTAGCAGTTGCCTACCAGCAAGAACAGTTTGTGGTGGGTGGATATCCTCAGTGAACAGAGGTAATTTTCTCCATCTCTAAGTAAGGCACATAAGCTCCAAAAAGAGCATGTATGTGCTTTTTGCTTTTTATTAGGTAGATGGGTTGCTGCATAATATGTAAGTTGTTTTGGAGCACCACTTCATAGCACTTAACTGTCTCACTATAAGTAACATAAGGTTTCCTCCTGCAGCCAAACAACTAGGTAGTTATCTTATTCTGCTTCCAGGATAAGGGTTGTTTGCTCCTTTTTTGCATGCCTAATTTAGACAAAAGTAAAACTCTCGACTGCTTCTTTCCTACACCATTTTCTTCTTTCTTACAGCCAGTAAGAAGATTTTTTTTCCCTCTTAGTGTGAGTCCTCGAGTTTCAAATACATAGCAGCAAGAAAAATCACCCTCTTGAAGAAACTGTGTACTTTGTACCAGAGGGTGAACATTTCAACACTAAGCTATGTAGCATCTATTTACGGTTTGCAAATTTAATTCACCAAATGATTCACCAACACAAGTATCTGGCCATTCAAACCCCTCCCTCCCCCCCAGGAAGAAAAGACATTGATTTTATTGTAAAAGAACACATAAGAATAAAAAAAGGACACAAAATGACATTCTAATTCCTCCTAGCATCCTCATATAGACTAAGTACCTACAGTTTCAATTACACTTTTTTTTCGTTGATAACAATTGGGATTAGTTGATCCATCCTTTTTTTATTTATTTTTAAATGTAATATAAGTAAAAGCTATCTTCAATGAAATGAGGCAATGATGTACATCAATAATTTACCTTCAACAGCTATAATATTTAAAGGTAATCAGGCACTCGACCATTTACTAGCCCTGGCAAAGGGAATACAGTGTCAGATATCACTGAAAGGCCTGGAGGATTAAGGCACCAACCCTACAAACTCTGGCACACTTGCCAGTCAAACTAGTCTCCAGCATACAGCTAAACCAGGTCATAACCCTTTGCCTGAAGTAAATGCGTTTAAGTCTATTCATGCTTCGAATCACTGTCTCTCTCTGGCTGCAGGGAAAGCGCAGCTCAGTATTGGAGGAAGAGTAATATACATTTATTTTCTTGATGCATAATTTGACTTGCAACCGGTAGTTTATATAATTTGTCTATAAAACTGTAATTATCTATTCTGTAAAGCATTATGATAACTAGAAATATAAAAAAATAGATTGATGTGCTGTTTTGGTGAGGTTAGGAATTTCAGCAAGCAGGAACCCTTCAGGAATTCTTTTAGACCCTTCAATGATGTACAGGAAAGAAAACTTTTGCTTTAAATATTTGAAGGACATTTTATTACAAAGAAAAGTTTTTTCTTCTCATATTCTGGTTTAAAGAGAGTCATAAAATCAGATCATGCTGCCATAGCACCACAGTGCATTTTATTCATTTAATACCTATAATTTCTGCAATACTCTGTGCATCCAAGAAGAAGAAAAGCAACACCAGCACTCTTTTTTCCCTTAATTTAACACCTTTTCATATTAGATTAATAAATGATCTGTTATGATTAGAAGCAATGCTGCTAAAGGAGGAGAAAAATGAAAGACCGAGTATTAAATCTGTCCTGTGCCTCCAAGTCAATGCTGCTACCTCAGGTAGCAAATAGAATTTTATTGGCATTATCTGCCCTGCTCCATGATCTGTCAGGTAGACCCACATGCTAGTTGACAAGCGTAAATTAGTCCCATTTGACATACTTTGTCTCAGACCAGCGAACTGAGCAATAGTCAGGTTGCCTTAGGTGGAGAGAGCAGCCAGGCTGCTGATGGTTCTCGGTCGGTGGCTTCTGCAAGAAGGTCACCCAGCAGCTTTTCTGGGGATGCAAAGAGCCCCGTTGAGTGCATGTATGCTTTGCTTCATGTGTGTGTAAGGCAAACCGTGGCCTGCACAGTGCCTTGCACAGGTAGAGTGAGCCTGAACACCTCTAACTTGGGCTGGATGGTTCTTGCTTAGGCCAGGCTTACCTTAAGCTCCTCTGTTTCATGATTATAAGGTGCATATTTAATCCTAGAAAACCAGCTCTGCCCTAGAAGTAGCAGCTAAAGTTTTTCTTCTTGTCAAGTTTCATGCTTCTACTAGAATAAAGAATTTGATTTCTTTTTTTTAACTCTGGATCTAGTTTTATGCTTATCTCAGAGCTACAGTATCTTGTATGTAATGAGCACACTTTGCTTCCTAGCAAACTCCATGTGCATTACTAGAGCTGAAAGAAAGTATGGACAGTATCAGAAATGCTAGGAGGAGAAAAGGGAGAGTATGGGAACATTTGTTTTTATTAATTTCACGTGGAAAATCAATAATATCAGATTATGACAGAAAGTCCAGTATTATGAACTAGTAAAGCCCAGCCAGTTATTATATGACAGCTGCTGAAGGTAATTAATGGGCCTGGTACCTTCTCATCATCTTTTAAACAAATGAGCCTATTAAACTTGTATAAGGAAACTTTTGCACACTGCAGGCTGATTAAAGTTTTATTGTGTTGCCACAAGGACCAGAAATGCCCTAAAAGTCATTGCAGAAAAGTACTGAAAGGAACTACAACCCCCTCGGTTTCGCCCGGAAAGGTAGAGTAGCATTTAGCACCATCCAAAGCAAGCAGGTTTGGGAACTGCAGGACTTGAGCAGTCTCATTTCCAGAGGTTCTCCCCCAGATGTATGGTAATGCTGCTGAACGCTATATGTCTTTTCCCTCAGTGGAGGACCTAATTTTTCCCTCAGTGGAGGAATTAATTTGGGTATGTCCTACTGGCAAAAGGGCCCAGGACGAAGCAGTTTGTAGGCAGGCAATACCTTTGAAGTCCGTACCCTTTTGGTCAAATTCAGCTGAAATTAGTTAACATATCAAAAATTACAAAGCGAAGCCCAACAAAACAGATCATAGAAGCCCAACTGCCTTTGGAAAGCAGGCTAGAAAGGCAAAATGGACCTATTCAGCTTTTGAGCATTTGTTATACTCTTAAAAAAATGAGCTCACACTAAGCAGACAAAACAGGAAAGAGACGATAGGATGGCTGGAAGACAGCATCTAGGAAAAAAAAACCCACAAAAATGATGATGAAGAAATAACAAAAAATTAGCACTTACAGTCATTCTTTAAAATCAGTAGTTTAAGTTGAATAGCACTGTTTTCAATGACAAGGGAGAGAGAAGTAGAGATTTTCAGACAGAAGAGGAATTGCTTGAAGGAAGGCAAAGTTTGAAAGCCCAAGACACAACTTCTGTTCTTCAACATCAGAAGAAAAACTTCAAGATAAACAGAAGGATTGAGTCAAGTTTATCTTTGGTGCATCTCTCAGATGATTCCACCAGCCCCAGCAGAGCTAGATCCCTGTGCCAGGGATGTTGCCTTGTAGTGATATTAATGCACCGTACAAACAGTCTCTGCTTTCGAGGTCCCACATTAGCAGCCGGATTTAGCCAGCAGCTCGTGACCATGCCTAATTTCACTCACCCGTAGTCATGTCCTGAAGTCCTTTGCTGAGACCAGGCACGTTATGGCTTTTAGTACCACGACCATTTGTGCTAACAGTGGATTGAGAAATACTAGGTAGAATTAACAGCTGTTTTCAAACATGTTTCCAAATTTGTAACTTGGTTCACATGTCGAGTAGTTATCAGATTGCTGTGCTGAGCAGAATCAGTACAGCGTGCTTTAAATATCTGGACTGAGACAGCTACAGAAAATGATCAGCAAATGGCACGAAGCAGATGTACAGTAGCTATAGAAACCACAGCTTACACAAAACAAATAAGCATGGACCATTACCTACAATTTGGTTCACGTTCCTTCAACTGCGTCATAACATCTGTTGTAAGGAACCTTGTAGGGAGTGCTGAGAAAATATGTTGAACACAAATACTGCTGAACGAAGAATAAAGCCATTTCAGACTTAATGGTGCTAAAAGAGTATTTAAATGTACTAATAAAGAAACTAATGAGGGATGCTGTTGGTGCCAAAGCAAAACACCAGAGAAAATTAGCTATAACAACCTGCCTGTGGAGCAACATGCATTACATCACATTGGCACAGGCTATAGCAAGGCAGGGATGTAATTGCTGTAAGCATCAATTAAAAAAGCAAACTGTTAAGAAGTCTGCACTTTTTTTATTACTTGATGACAGGTAATTGTCACCCTTGAAGATTTTGGTTTTCCCTTCTGAAAATCTGCTGCTCATTTCAAAAGTAGTTTGGAAATAAGAGGATTTGAAATGAAGATTGTATGTCAGCCAACAGCAGTGACCGCAACATTATTTGCCCCACTGTGGTTCTCTGAGGGTCTACCAAGAGAATATATGGCACGTTTCAACCAATAAAACCTGATAAAACCTAAGAAGGAGATACAAAAGCAGACACTGGAAGTAATGAGGTACTATGTCTCTATCCTCAGGCAGAGCTGAAGTACAAATAAAATACTTGCAGCTCACCTCTTCACGATTTCTTTGCTCTAATTGCAGACAAAATGGGCTGATGCCCTGGAGAGCGCTTTGATGTCGGCATAAGGCAAGATGTTGAGTTTAAAAGGGAGGTAAGTGTGTGAGAAAGGGGAGAGGAAAATAATTTGGGAGCCAATTCTGTGGATGGTCGTGAGGCTTTGCCTGCAGACAGGGCCATAGCTCTTCTCCAGCGTGAGCAGGACGAACGGGGAGGGAGCAGCCACCCGTCAGCAGCAATGCTGAGCCCCTGGTATGGGACTGCTCTAATTAGTCCCTGAATAAGCATGTTGCACTCGTATCTGGTGAAGCGGTTTTGCTGACTCTCTGCCATTAATCACAGTCAACTCACTGTTAACATATGTGTCCAGTTTCTAAAAGGACCCTTTGTAGGGGATCAGAAAACAAGACTGGAGGGAAGAGCAGACATATACACTCTAAATCCTGGAGTCTCTCTGCATAAACCAGCAAAATAAGAAACGAATATCAGGGGATTAGCTAGTATCATATCAAAGTATATCAAATAGACTGCTCCACTGCACTCTCTTGCAAATCTTGCACTAAGTTTTCCCTAGAAGTCAATCATCAAATCCCAAGTGTTTATTCAAAGGCCGATGTCGGATTTCAGACTATGCCATTTGAGTTTGTAATGCTTACAGGTTTATGATGGATAATACTAATTTTCATTTCATTTTCCAGGGCTTCACTGTAGTAATGCTCAGCTAAAATGTCTCATGATAGCATCCAAAGTCTCCGCTGCAGCACCAGGTGATACACAAACATATAGAACAGAAACAATCTTTGTTCTCGAGACATCGCCGTCTTAATAAACAAGAGCAAAAGACTGCAAGAAGAAAGGCCTGCTGAGCATATTTTATCAACAATAAGACAATAAGCAGAAAGATCAAGACACCAAAATGCAGAATCTGTAAGTATACTGAAATGAGTGCTCCTGCTCTTGCTAGCTCCAGAAAGTATGTCCTCAGCAGATCAATGACCCATAATACTAAAGTAAAATATACAAACATGCATGCATACATACATACATATATATATGTATATAGTTTTTCAGGATTGGAGACTAAGAGATTTTTCCCAATGCTGTGAAAAAGTTTAGGATTTCTCAGATCACTTCAGAGTGAGTCTGGGAGCAGGGAGATGGGAGTGATCACTCAGCATTATGCTCTGCAGCTATGCAAGATGCTGATAAAAGAATTTATCACCTTCACAGAGCGTCTTTCCCCTAGAATCATCACTGTAAGTAATAGTTACCAGTCTGTCTTTCTGCCCAGTGGGATATTTGGGAATAACCACCTCAAATTCAACATGTAAAGATTTGATTGGTGTGAAGAAAGCAGGAGTATGTCAGGTTAGAAGCGTGGCGTGTGGGCATCTTTCTGTTTTCCTAAAGATAATTGAATAATAATCCTCAAATAATTAATTCAATGCATTTAATGATATTTTCCCCATAAATTATTCATTTTTCATTACTCTCACAGCTTATAGAAGGAAAATTTCCCCAAAATGTTTAAATAAAATATTTGTAATAGATTTTCTTTTATAATTCATTGAGCTCTAGCATGCACTTTCTTTTTCATAAAAACTACAGTTCTTCAAAGGCATTTGAGAAGAAATGAGAGACTGATCCAACAGACACAGAATGGAAATGAGAAAAAAATCCTGCAAGTGTTTCACCTTTCACCATTTGGAAGGTAGGACTCTGGAAAGGAACAACATGAGTTTCTCCTGTCAATAAATATCCAGTTAGGATTTGTCATAGGAAGGAGTTTCTGATCCACCTCTGTTAAAGAAGGCATCTAACACTCTCTCTGCTAACATTCATAAGTTTTGTGACACTTTTTTTTTTTTTCTTTTTTTTTTCCCTGAGGAGCCTTGGCGACAGAATGAAGAAGCTGCATGAAAATCTTGTCTGTAACTATTCTTAAAAAGTGAGTTTCTCGTCTGCAAGCCAACTGAACAAAAAATTGAGATAGCCAAAATGATATCTCTGCAGAAACCGGAATATCTTAAGCGGACCCAGAACAGAGTAGTATTCTTCAAGTCAAAGGGATTAGCACTGGCACAGGTTGCCCAGAGCGGTTGTGGAGTCTCCTTCTCTGGAGATCTTCAAGGCCCGCCTGGATGCAACCCTGTCTAACATGCTCTAGGTGACCCTGCTGAGCAGGGGGGTTGGACTAGATGATCTCCAGAGGTCCCTTCTAACCTTACTGATTCTGTGATTCTATGATTTTAAACCAATAGCATGATTTCTAGGGAGTGGCTGCTTTTCTGGTTCACCAAGCAATCCCGAACGTTTGCATATAGACAGAAAAAGAAGGACAAGGCAAGGACCAGGAGCGCTAGAAGCAGGGACTACCCCTACAAGAACCAGTCTACATGAAGGTCAACAGAGTTCGTAATGCAGGCAGGAGGCAGCGGCACCGTGTGCCAACAGGGACTGATGGAAAATGCTCCGCGGTCTGCCACTAGAGAGGCAAAAATAAACAACCCTGCTCCGTGACAGGGAGTTATAGCTGCCTCTCCCACGGAACGGGACGCACTGAACAGGCTTTCTAGTCTGTTTAAAATTATTTGGTATTGGTTTTGTACCAGCTTCTGCTCATTTGTGGTGAGCGGCTGGAAAAGGTCACTTCTACCTTGTAAAAAAGGGGGAGGCATCTGAACGCAGTCTGTCACCAGCGTTTAACACGCTTGTAACGTAGCACAGCAATGATAATGAAAAGCATACATATTACTATTTTTTTTCTTCTTCCCTTGGTAGAAAAAAAGAGTTAAAAATGGGAGAGCTAAGCTAATAGGAGGAAGAGGAAGGAGAAGGCAAGTTAATAGCTCATCTCATGTTTTCCATTCAGTAAGTAACAAGGTGTCATTTTTAAGATATCTTGTCTCTGGTTATCTGAGCATATATGCTGTATCACTGACCTGCTGGGAATTTAACAAGCAAAATCCAAGTTTAAACTGAAGCTTTAGGCCTAATTTCCATATTTCCCAAGGGTGGACTGTCAGCTCCTACACTATATAATATTTTTCACATTGCAAGTGTTGCATTAAGCCTAATGCATCTTACCTGCCTGAAATCTACTTAATTGGAGTTGATAAGAGATTTCTACATGCAAATCTGCGATGGGTAAGTTAAAGACAGAGGAAAATGATATTAAAAACAAACAAAAAATTGCTTATACTATGTTTCATATTATTTATTATGGACCACTAAAAATGTGGCAGGAGACAAAACTGGCTGGGCAACCCCATATGTGAATGCCCAGAACAGGAACGACAGAATAGCTGAGGTAGCCCGCACAACTGGAGATCATCTAGCTCATCATCCTGATCAAAGCAGGGTCAGCTACAGCAGGTTGCCCAGAACCATGTCCAGTTAGGTTTTGAATATCTCCAGGGACAGAGACTTCACAACCTTTCTGGGCAACTTGTTCTCGTTTAAACACCTTTACAGCGTAAGTTTTTTTTGTTACATTTAAAAGGAATTTCATGCATTTCAATTTGTGCACATTGCCCCTTGTCCTGTCACTGGGCACCACTGAGAAGAGTCTGGCCCTTTCTTTTTACTCCTCTGTGTCAGGTATTTATACACTTTGAGAAGATCCGCCTTGAGCCTTCTCTTCTCTAGCTTTTCTGGCTTTCGCAGCCTCTCCCCATACATCAGATGCTCCAAGGTTTTAATCATCTTTTTGGCCCTTTGTGGGCCCAGTGAAGTACATCCATGTCTCTCTCGTACTGGAGAGGCCATGACTGGACCCAGCACTCCAGATGTGGCCTCCCCAGTTCTGGGTAGACGGGAAGGATCACCTCCTTCCAGCTGCTGGCAACACACTGCCTAATGCAGCCCAGGAGGCTGTTGGTCTTCTTTGCCACAAGGGTTCCTTGCTGGCATGTGGTTGTCCACCAGCACCTCAGGACCTTCTCTGCCAAGTTGCTCTCCAGCTGGTTGGCCCCTAGCCTGTCCTGCTGCCTAGGGTTATTCCTTGCCAGGGGCATAACTTGGTGTTTCCTTTTGTTGAGCTCCATGAGGGTCCTCTTTGCCCATTTCTCCAGCCTGTTGAGATCTCACTGAATGTCAGTGAAACTCCCTGGTATACCAGCTGCTTCCTCAGTTTTGTATTGTTGGCAACCTTGCTGAGGATGCCCATCATGCAGATCATTAATGAAGATGTGCAACAGTATTCATCCCAGTTTCAACCCCGTATTGATGCTAGTGACTGGCCTGTAGCTGGAATTTATTCAGCTGATCACAGCCGACTTTGTGATTAACACAGGTACAAAGACTCTTTTCAGATCTGGAATAATTGCTTTCTTTCCTGTGAAAATACATGAGATTTCAAGTGCTAGTTCATGGCAAAGCTAAACTAAAAGGTAGATTCTTAAGGCATGAAGTCTGTAACTCCTATTTCTTACTTCACTCATAGGAAATTCCCTTACACTTTGGGGCAGGATCCTGCAGGAGCTGTTTCAGTTCTGGGGGAAGAGGTTCTCAAGGTTCTTCTATACCTGCTCTTTATTTCTTATTTTTAGCCAAAAACTCAAATTCCAGAAACAGGTGCTATCAAAATAACTATTTTTAAAAATCAAATAAAAAGGAACAGATAAACATTTAAAAAAGCCGGATTTCCTCAGGATGTGTGAGATAGAAGGGGTCTATATCCTGAAAATAAAATCTGCTTTTCTCCTCCGAGGATGAAGTTTTCTTAGGAAAACATCATCCAGCATGCCAGCTGTGCTAGAGATAGCAGCTGTTATCACTGTCATGCAATATTTTTGTCTTGCTAGCTCCTGACAGTGAGTTTGGCAGCTAAAAGAAAGTAGCTAATGGGCAGAGAAGGACAAATTTATTTTAAAAGTTGCTTGTCAAAAATCAAACAAAACAGGAAAAAAACTACATTTTCATGACAAAAGTTATTTTAAAATACAATCATGGAAAAATACAAAAGCGAATATGAAATACCTAAAGTATACTACTTGTCTCTAAGCAGTTCTCTATTTCAGTTAGTCCTGTGTAGGAAACTGGAAAGTCAGCATATTTATACATAGAGATAATTATTTCTTATCCATTCAAATCCAAGTTCTGTTTAAATCACTTATCTAAGGTTCAAGGCTCTGTTTCTTAATCCTTTCCTTCTAAGCCCCATTTTCCCTGAGGTTCTTAATTGACATTGCTTTAGAAGTTGATTTTGTAATGGTGTTCATTATCTGTATTTTAACACTTTTAATGATCATTTTGCAGAAAAATGTGAAAAAGATGGTCTACCAAAAGGGATTTTCACAATTGAAAGTTATTTTTCATATAGCCTGCTATAGACTTTCATGCCTTTGACTTCATTGTTTTCACATTTTTAATGCTTCTCATATTGTTAGAGAACCTAGTAATTCCATCCAATTTCAACAGTATGTTACCTTAGAGCTAATTTAATTTAGCCTACAAAGGGAATCACATAGAATCCTTTTACCTCCACTTCAATTTTTTAAATCAAAAGTTGCCGGCTCTGCAGGTTTAGGGTCTGATCCTACCCATTGCTCCAAGCTCAGTTACCTTTGTAGGTTTTGCTGATGACAAGAACGCATGTACAGATACTCAGGGTAAATACAAGAGAAGGAACAACAGATTTCACATAATTCTAGACTTAGCTCAGATTTTTCAGCCTTTTGAAGAAAAATTTGTTAGCATTTTTCACACTATAAATGGTAGAAAAATGAAGCTTCTAAAATCCATTGTATAGTTCTAGGAAATTTTGTAATATCTGATGGCGCATGAGATATGCTATTACTCAAGGAAAAACAACATTAAGAAAAGTACTTGTCTGTGGAAAGAAGTAGAAATTATTTTCTGGAGGGACAGACAGTATATCATCCTGAACTCATCTTGAGTTCATTGTGTTCTGGTTCTCACTAACTGTTGCATATTTCCCATGGAAGATTTATGGTTTAAACACATTTACAGGCCAGAAAAGTTAAGCCAGTGTGCTCTGTAACACATACCTTATGTGTTTTTGGTCTGGTTTCCCAGGGAAATACAGCTTATGAGATCTTGCTGTCTTTGTCCATCCATCTATCATATGCTGACTGCAACCAAGTCTGACAGCAAGGTAAGATATCAATGA
Source organism: Rhea pennata (assembly GCF_028389875.1). Taxonomy (NCBI): domain Eukaryota; kingdom Metazoa; phylum Chordata; class Aves; order Rheiformes; family Rheidae; genus Rhea; species Rhea pennata. The sequence continues at coordinate 92,138,627 of NC_084665.1, read as the reverse complement.
CTAATAATTTCCAACAAATTTCATGCAAGTCAGTGGAAGGGCAGGTGAGAGAGATCTAAATTACTGTCCCACGCTGAGGGAAAGGTTATAGAGTGAGTCCAACTTATTGCCAGCAGCCTGGTCAGCCCAAACACCTCAGGCAGATGGATGGTGTGATCAGATGGCACACGTGTGATGGACGCTTGCACAGCCCTTGCCTTGGCACAGAAAAGGGGACACAGTGGAGACTGGGTGGCATGGGAAGGTAGGTCACTTGGGATACCTACCCACGGTTGGTATCCCGTTGGGTCATCGTAGAGGTGTAGGGGAGGCACCACATTACTGTTGTGAAGAAATACAGCAATACAGCCAGCAAATTCATACAAAGGTATCTTTATTATTTCCACTGATTCCAAAGCAGTTTGCTTGCTTGGAATAATAATAGAAATTACTGTTGCGTTTGCTGTTTTAACATGACATTCCTGAATATTTCAGAGCAGTAAAGGCGGAATCCAGACTATTGGATCTATTATCATGAATTTTGCTGACAGACTTGAAATGCTCAGCTTGGACCCAATATTAGATTCAAACCTCTTGAGAGGATGTACAGCCACATTTGAATATGTATTTTACATGCACTATTTATTTATTTATTATACTGCAGTTCCCCAGACACATTTCCTCCCACAGTCATTGATGAAAAAAAATTTAAAGTTACATTCAGTATTTTGAAGGAAAAGAAATGAGAGTAAGATCTGCAGGTAGTGTATCATTCTGAAACTTCAGTGGCTGAAAAGATTTAGTACTCACATTAACAGCAAATAAAGAGTGATTGATTGTGTTGAGCCCAATAACTTGCTTTCAGCTAAAGCGTATCTTCTAGAGAAGCATCCAGTCATAATTTGAAGATAAAATAAAGAATCCACTACCAACCTTGGTAATTTGTTTCTCATTGATTACAAAAAACCAAATATTCTTAATATCTCATTTGTATTTAACAAGCCTGAGCTTCCAGTTATTAGTTCTTTTTATACTTTTGTCTGTTAGAACGAAGAACTTTCTAGGACCCATATTTTTTCTTCTCAAAGCACAATGTAATCATGTCACTTCCAAGTTTTATTTTGATAAAACAAGTAAATTGAGCCTGTTACTACTTGCTCTTAAATTATTTCATGGTCCTCTTCTGACCAGTGCCCAATTTTCCAGCATTCTGCAAGCAAATGTGGAACTTGTCTCATCAGACTGCAAACCTCTGAAAGGGTTTCTCTAAGCATCTTCTGCTAGCAGATAATTCACCTTGGCCTGGCTTGGATATCTATTTCAAGATGAGATTAGTCTCTCCAAGCTAATACTGATGCATCCCTGACTGTTATTCCAATATCAGGCTCACCAGTACTGTGTATTGAGGTAAAAATTACATCCTACTACAATTCACTGCTGCTTTGCTTGTATAAAGATGATTGCATTAATCCTTTCTGCTTTAGCACCACCATAGAATTTCATGTTGAATTGTCTGTTCGGTGTGACCTCTAAATCCTTTCCAGAGCTGTATTTTCTGGATGCAGCACCTGATCTTGTGATTTTTCTAAAGTACTCTGAAGGTTTTTCAAAATCTTCAGCTATACTGTGGCATCAAACCACACAGCAAAAATAAATGCTGCTCTCTAAACTGGGCAGAAAACAAACAGAATGCTGCACCAAAGTTTGGGTCTAAATTCGCTAAAAACAGATTTATTTCCAAACATGAGATAGTACTCTCTCTCCAAAACACCATGTTTTGTCCTTACATTTTTGTCACTGCTACGTTCCTTGTATGAAGACTGAGAGAGTTAATGTGTTCCTATTGCTGTCTCCATCCAGCTCTGGAGCAAAAAATTAATGCTTCACCTTGGCTTTATGGACTAATATTTTTAAATGACTTCTCTACAACCGTTGCGGAAGTTTCCAAAACAAGAACACAAACAAGAAGAGGGACAATGTAGCTGCCTATATAACTTATTACACCTGTAACCCATATAGTCAGATATCTACATTATTTCAGGAGTTTCTCAGGCTTACTTGAGAGAGTACTGGCTCACAGCCATTCCCCACTCCCCCTTAAAAGCTCTCCACATATTTTACTGTCATCCCTGTCAAAATATGCAAGTTGTTTCTCAAAGATATACAATTACCTCTCTCTTTATTATAACCTAGAACTCAGCTGGATCTTGATTCTTTAGAGTATGATATGTTTATGAGTATTGCTAGTCAGTGTGTTCTGAGCTGTGATACAGCTCTTTACCTAATTTAGATTTAAGAATTGTCAAGGAATTTCAAAGGCTACAGTTCTCATGAAATTAGGTAGATACTCTTGTCCAAAGTTACTTGGTTTTCTTCACTGTAGTGTGTAAACAAGAGAAGGCTGTAACATCAAGACATCAAAACAATATTGAAAAACATACATACAGTTTACAGTTATCATAAGCATAGTTGTATATTCCTGCTTCTCACTGACCCAGGTAGTCACAAAGGTTTGTCTGCATTTATCCGTAAATTATACTAAGCCAAATTTTATTACATGTTACATACACACATGGTAAAAAACAGGCAGGCAACCACTGATGTTGGGGAGACTTATAAAAATTATCTTATTGACCTCAACTTGAATAAGTAAACGCTCTCTGCTGCAGACGAGAATACCGAGCGAGAAAGCCCGTGAGGCCTAGGGAGGTGAGACGCCGTCACTGCTGAAGTTCTGAAAAAGATTCAATTTCATCAGGCCTGAGCTAAGGCTGTATAATGAAGTATTATGGTTTGAGTACCTAGTAGCACTTGTGTAATAGAAAATCTGTCAGTCTTTTTGATATGAATGGGTTTTTCTCTTGTTGGGACAGTAGGAAATTAGACGGTTTCAAATTTTTTTATTCTTTTTCGAGATGCTCTGAAAGGAATTGTCTCTCTATAGGAGAGAATAGGGGTGTTCAGACTGATTCCTAATCAACAGGCAAACTAATCTTTAGGATGACTTTATATATATATAGTTATATATATATATATTCGATATATAACTATGATGCTATAGCTTAAATAAACTCTGTGCAATGTACTATTTCATTTTGCCTGTGCATTTTTTTTTCTTTAAAACTTAAAATATCTTTCTCTTTCCCTGAGATATTATTTGTCACCTGAAAGCCATGAACACCGTGTCATTTCCAAGAGAACCTTGCTTGCTTGCTGCTGGCACTCATGTCACTCTTGCATCACGCCCTGGGTGCCCTCGAGCCACGGCCCTTGTAATTCAAAGGGTCTGCTGGCTGCAATAGCATACGTGCACCACAGCTTAACAACCAGTCAGTGAGCAACATTTGCAACTGGTTAGCATATTGGTGCTAATAGAATAGAGGAGAACAACTGGATAGCGAGTTTGGGCAAGTCCCAATGAAAAACAGACAGGTCTAGGGAAAAAGCACAGCCAAATTCATCCTCAGCATCCTTGTCATCTTCAGCCTCACCACCTGCTGCACTGGAGAGAGCTCCCATCGGGGATGATCACTGGGACCTCACCGCTGCTCCTTATGGCTGGCCACTGAGGAGTTTTCCCTGTTCCTTTTTTCTCTTGCTCCTGTTTTTATTTTTCCTCATAAATAACTCAAAAATAACTTCCACCATTAAAATCATCATATGCCATCAGCTATGGCCACGAATAAATCTTTGCACATGTGAGCCTGCCTCAGCATCCCTTGTACAACAATGTTACCGGGTATCTTGTCTTTCAGCATAGACTTCAGTGAATACCTAGAGAAGAGTGTGGGAACAAAGTGAGCCTATAACAGTATTTCCCCAGAACGCTTTCATAGACCCATTAATTTGTGGTTTAGGAGCAACCTGAGCCAGAAATCCTCAAGCAATATATTTGTTTTTAAAAGTCCTTAGAGCTTGAGTTAGTCCCATTGCTTTTTAGACCCATGTAACCTTTAAGTACCTCCAATATGCTTTGGCAAGGAATTCTGCCTCACTGTGCACTGTGTGAAGAACTCCCTTCTGATTATTCTGAAGCTGCAGTTTTCCAGTTTCATCTGATGCCTTGTTCTCCTATTAGAAGAGATGATAAAAGACAAGTTTGCAACCTCCTCTGTGCCACTCAAGATATCAAAAACACTCGGCATGACCCTGTGATCGTTTCTTTTCCTGACTGCAAAGCCGTAGCCTTGGAGGTGCCTGCCTTGGGGATTCAGAAGGAATAGATGTGGGAGGTTCCGCTCAGGTTACACCATTAATGAGCACTTTCATGAAGGGCTGGAAATTTCAGCAAACAGACCCAGATTCAGTGTTTTAGGGTAGGAGTTGAAACACATGCAATCTGGCCCAGCACCACACAGACCCGTACAAAACCATATGGTGAATGTTGCACCAGTGTGCACAGTGCAGTGTATGGGTGCACATTTGTGCACAATGTACATGCACATTTGTGTGAATGCACATGGTGGGGTTCAAAGGCTCATGCTCTCCTTTCTCAATGTACTGTGTACAGAAAACCCAGGTGCGCTGTCTTTTCGGCTCTTTGTTTTTGTTTAAAAAATGGGGTTTTTTTTCCAAGGGTGAAGAAGAAGGCCTCAGAGGTTAGATTTGGTTAGCAAGGACCTAGGTAAGATGCTTCCAGCTCAAAGGATCTGTTCGAAATTCAGAGGGTACCAGCTGTTTTGTTCTGGATCTAAACTGCACATGTCTAACTTGCAAGACAGACACAATACTGGCACAGGTTGCCCAGAGAGGCTGTGGAGTCTCCTTCTCTGGAGATATTCAAAACCCACCTGGACATGATCCTGTCTAACATGCTCTGGGTGACCCTGCTTGAGCAGGGGGGTTGGACTAGATGATCTTCAGAGGTCCCTTCCAACTTCAGCCGTTCTGTGATTCTGAGGGCTTAGAGAGAGCATCTGCACATGTAAATTCCTGACATACCTCTGTAAAGGAGACAGCGTACACATAAGTGAGTCATTCTGATGAGGGTATCTCACCTAGCAAGGAAAGGCAGCTTGTCAGTGTCAGAAGACTGTCATGTTCACAGAGCTCCAAATCGAAAAATGGTTTATATTTCTATTCACTATAGTTACATAAAGAACCTCTAAACAAACCAAACTCCCCAGCAAGAGAGAAAAAGTCTCGCCTGTGAGAAAGAAAAAGATAAAAACATACATTTTATTAGAAATACAATGTAAAATATAATTTTTAGTTTGGCATACTGACTTACCAATAAAAGGTGACTAAGTTACCTTGTAAGAGCTCATAATTGCATCTTGTACATTCTAAGTGTTAGACTTGAAAATAGAGGAGTTAAAATGCAATTTTTACTTCTAATTTGCTTTTTGCTGGTTTAAGGCTGCCTTGTAGCAGCACTTTAACCTAAATTTTCTGGTTTAATTAACAAAAGACATAATATAGCACCTTCTACATCACAGCGCAGAAATAAATCTTGCAAACTGGAGTTAGTAGTAGTTTTGTTAAGTTCATACTACATCTCATGAATAAAAATAGCACATATGGCACACTAAGCTCCACAAACTGGCAGAAGCATAGGCAGAAACATTTACTGTCATTTAATCTTGTCAATGTAAGGTGGATTAGAGCCTTGTCTGTAGAAGGTCAATGCATACTCAGCTCCCAGCAGCCTCTCAGGATGGGCCCTTACATTTTTGCCAAACTGATAAATATTTTAATCAAGGAGATTTACACAATGTAGAGCAGTGGAATATAGATGCTCTCTCTTAGTTTAAACTGTTGCCCAGAGTTTCAGGAAGCAGATCCCAAGAGAATGCATATATTTAAAAAAAAAGGTGTACTGAGCAGAGCCCACAAGCAACGAGAAAATGGGAAATGTTCAGGTAAAGTATGCAGTATTCGGACTTTTCTTATGTGATGAGCTGATGTTTCCATGTCCTCTCACCAGCTACGCACTTCAGGTCTTTAGCTTGCTTCCATTCCCCAATATGAACTATGTATCTGAGCCATCAAAGAAGATATTTCATCCTAAATGTCCTAGCTGATATGCAGACCAACTACTAACAAGCTACAGACCAAATTCTTCCTTGGTCACTGACCCCATGGTCTTTTGTGGACTTCGCAAATGCAGATAGATGTCTAGAGGGCAAATGGCAAAACTGAAAGTGCATTGCACTATGAGAATAGGTTTCTACCTGGAAGAAGAATCCAAAGGTCACAGGCAACCCTGGGAGGCTGAATACCATATTCACAACCTCCCTACTGGGGGGAAAGACCCAAGCTTTTGTTCTTTTGAAAAATGGAGCATGTAGCAGTTTGAGAACCATAGCCTCAGATAATACTGGAAAACAAAAAAAAGGCATCAAAAAACCTGAGCACGGAGAGTTCATACGAGCAATCACTTAAGTCTCTGAGATGTTCTGTATATGTATTTTTAATGTGGTCATTAGCATAATAGCTGCAAAACAATTTCCTTTATTCCTTTTTTTTATTGTTATGTAATTATTTATTTTAAGCAAGTAGCTATATCAGCCAAACTGAAATAAGATATTTACTTCTACTTACAAACGTTACCTATGTGGGCAAGCCAAGTTTGTAATTTAGAAAAGATTGATCTTAAGATGATCACAACTCCAGCCATGACATTGGTACATACAGGAAAAAACAAAACAGTTATTTTCTGCAATGAGAAATTGGACACTGTTTTGTGTTGGCAACCGGAACTCCAGGGTGAATATTTTCCAAAGTTTCTATCTAGGCTGAATGTTTCAAACCAGTACTGCATGTCCAGACCACCTTTTTCTGACTTTGAATGGGAGAAGCATTTTACTTCCAAGGTGAGCTAAACTGCCTAGTGCAAAGGGAAGGCTATATCTTGCCCTTTAAATGCACCTGGCCCACAGGAAGGATTTCAGTGCTGTCTTGCACATCCTTCCCACAGTTAACTACACAAATCAGGTCTAGATTAAATTATCAGAAAAGCTGTTCACATCTGATTGTAAAAATACACTCAGAGAGTCAGTGTGGGAGGACATGTGGAGTGAGACTTCTTATGCTTTTCTCCTCTGCCAGTTCTATTCAATATTTTCATTAGTTATAGAATGTAGAGTCATAAAACGGTTTATGACAAGCTATAGCAGTAGCAAATGCTGTGAGAGATCAGACCAAATTTTAAAATGATTTGGTGATGTAGCTGTCCAAAATCAACAAGCTGAACTTAGCCCCTCTTCACTTCAAAGGCAATGCCAGGACATTATTCCTAGTAAGCTGTTATGGAACAAATCTGTGGGGATAACAATCTGCTAGACAGCGTTGTGTCAGTAAAACAGCTAGCTTTAGAGGGGTCACTAAACCAGCATGGATTCAGTAGACTAACGTTGCAGAAGGAAGGTGACCGTCATTTCAGGAAGGGTTACAGAAATTGTTTGTATAGTAGTACGACAAGAAAGGTAATTTTTCTATTATACATGGTGGTGGTAAAGTGTTACCTGGAGCACCATATCCAGAGCTGGATCTTGCCTTGAAGATAAGACAGAGAGAATAGCAGGAAAGGTGAGCAGTAAGAGCCGTGAGAGGTTTGGAAAAGAAGTCCTACAGAAAGAAATCAAAAAGGAGTGGAAAAGGACTGAGAAAGAAATGGAAATCTTCCATCATGATAAATGTTGTTAAAAGCTGTTCTTACTGACTTTACAGTGTTTAGAGTGTCTACCTAGGGAAGGTTTCTTAGAGATATGAGTGGAGAGCGAAATGTCTACCTCTAAAGATTATGAAATTCCCATCAGTGCAGGACACTCGGGTTATGTCCATATTAGTCATTCTGTAATACCAGAGCGCAGGCCCAGGCTCTCAGTCATCCTCCCTGCAAAGCTGCTCGCTGTCCTGGGTCCATCAGCACCCTCCTACACCCCCAGACAGTTCCTGGGGATTTGCATGGGCCATGGACCGTTCCAAACAGACAGCTTCAATGTGAGTGCCCTTAACGGTAAGGTAGGGGAGTCTAAAAGTATGCTTGCAGATGCTGGTCTCAGGAGCAGAGAACTAACTGTCCTAGGCACATTTAACTTCTTAGTGCTCGAGTCCACAAGTAAAAGTCTGTAGTAAAGTGACCTCACCTTAGCACAGCAGGAATTAGGCAGTATCGTAAGATTTTATCCAACCGTATGGGCTTGTAATTCAATGTTACACTTAATAAATGACCTTTGCTAGAATACACAGGAAACTTTGTCCTACAGTCCTATACCAATCATCAAATCCATTCTTCAAGATCCTATAAAGAGGCAGCATGGCAGACCTTAAAACAAACAAATCAGAGAGATAATTTTAGAAGTTTTTTTTCCTCCCAGAGTGGTTTGTTTTGTAGATAACTCAGTAGAAATAGAAAAAGTTGTCTAATATATATCACATCCAACATCTCAGCTGGAGATAAACAACTTTTATCGACTAGAAGATGCAGAACTCAATTTATTGCTATATGGCATCCGAGGAACAAGCATTAGCAAACAGCATAAGTATATCGCCTTTCTACCACACAAGAATTCAGAGGCAGCTGGAGGCACCACACTGCAGCATGGCTCACAAACAACCTCCCTCTGCCAGCTGCAGGCCTAGCATTATCGTGCTTTACCAATTAAAAAAATGTCTATAATACAGTCACTGCTCCAGTGGTGCCATGATCAATAGCAGCTTCATTGCAGGAGCGTGGAGCTGCAGATCTTCCCGCCAGGGATGTTTTGCTCAGCCTGCCTAAGCACCGTGTTGTCCCCCTGGGATTCCTGATGTTGCACAAGGTGGCTCTCCTAAACCGCGCTCAGGCAGCTTTATGCCGGAGCTCCAGGGTAGACGTGGCAAACACCAGCATCCTTCTTCATTTCTTTCACTACATCTTAGGATCTTCCTGTTTTTCGGGGGGAGAATGGAAAGAATGGAAAGACAGACGCAGCCATAAACCCGGGGAAGGTGTCACCAGCTTACCCAGGAAACAGAGGATGAGGTCATTAACCTCTCTGCTCATAACGAGTAAAAAAAAATTCCCCATCTTGTGGTGAAAAAAGAAGCAGAATGTTTAGGGGCAAGGGCCAGTGCCTCAGAATAGGGAAATTCCATGGAAAGTGAACATTTTTGTGCTGTGTGAGCCTACTTTCCCTCCTCCTTGCCGTATTCATAGTCAGGCTCAGTTCAGACAGGATCAGTTAAGACACCTGATAAAAAAGAAAGGATGAAGGTGCTAGCTTGAGGGGAGAAAAAAATGGATGATGAAGAACCCCAAATTCTTGCAATTTAGCTGTAGCAACACAGTAATAAAGACAGTTCAATAGACCATCTGAATTATCTGAATCCAGGAAGTGTTTAAAAGTAAAGAGGAGAGAATTTGGGTCACTTGAAGTAAGGTAGCTTTAAAATAAATCTAGGTGATCAAGCCTGCTGCTGAGTGAGAAAATGACTTTAAGGAATGCTTGAAGTACCTTATCCACGACAAACCTCAGTGTCATCCCTTCCAGTCCCACACCATTTGGCTCTAAGTCACCTGAGACAACAGAGCATGTGGATGTGTAATTTTTTTCCTAGCCATATTCCCCTGGGTGGTCTGCTGCATGGCTTTACAACCGTATTTTTCCAGCTAATAATGAAACAAATTGACCCCTCAAGCACTAGGATCCAGGAGGAACAGTCAGTACATGGCAGGACTGTAAGTCCCCTCTGAGTCATCAAATCTAGACCCCGCTATCTCAAGCAATCGCATCATGTAAACCAATTCATAAATCCATCTTGTTCCAAATTGAAAAAGTTGTGGATGTTCGCCCAAATTCTAAGCTAAATTTGGAAGGATGGAAACTTTCTTTGAACTTCCCACTTTACTCACAAGCAGCTACACCCATCTTGTGGCATCAAGACCCATTATCTCAGCTCTTCACTCTCCACAACACCTACCTGCTGCTCCAGCCTGCAGAAAAACAGCAGTCCTGGCCCCTTCCAAATTCTGTCCTGCCAGACTGACAAATTCAGGCTTCTCTGAGAGGAGAAAAAGTCTCTCCCTTCTCCTGAATACTCGAGCAACTTCTCTCTGCACCTACAGCAGCTCAAATCCACTTTTTTTTTTTATTTTTTCAAACTGGGTGATCAGAGTTGCAATCAGTTTTCCAGAGGGATTTTACCAGTGGCTTGTACAGTGGGGTTAATACTCGTTTATCTGCAACAGAAACATTTAATCTGGTAGATTTTAGCTTCGTATTTGCCTTTTTCACTGCAGCATTTCATTTTTGAATGTGATTGACCATCACACATTTCTTCTCCTTTCCTTTCCTAATAATAAACCTCTAGTTCCTAAGAGCAGCCCTTATTAAATTTCCTCCCACTTCTGTAGTTCCAGTTCAAAGTTTCAGCCAAGTTCTTCTATGTGGTATTCGAATCCTCATTTGCAGCAGTAGTGCTGCTAACCTTTTCATCAGCAGCACTTTTCATTAGTGCACAATTTTCTTTTCCCATTAAATTCATTGATGAAAACACTAAATATGCAAATCTGAACACATATAATGTATTTTAAATCTAAAATGTAATATTGTATTTTCATGCTTAAAAACAGATAATCAAGTTTCAGTACAATCCATCATACCTTAAACTCCTGTCTCATTCAGTTTTTCATTTACATCTGTATGTAATTATTTTAAAAAACATTGTGCTTTCTGATACAGGCAGGATTTGTGAATGACAGCAGCGTACAAACCTTCATTCTGTAAAAAAAAAATAATAATAATAAGGAATTTCAGTAACTTCACAAACCTTTCTACCTTAGATTTATTCTGGGATATTTTTAGCCTGCCGGTATCAAGCTGTTTAGTAGCAATGGAAATACTGTTTTATTGGGGTTTCATTTAGAAACGTAGAGCCAAGCACAGCCTTTATCACAAGCAAGCTCCTATCCAAACCAAACACGCGTCCGAGCTCGCTCGCGGGCTGCGCTTCGCCTTCGTGCCCGTGTTTGAGCCGGCGTTGCCGTGCTCTGCGACTCCCGCCGTCGCACGCTCTCACTCCTCCGTTCTCACCGCCGTGACTTCGGAGCTGGTGAGAAGCCTCTAGGAGTCTCCTGTGCTAATTTGCTCCATCTGTTTTGAGCAGCGTTTTAATATTGAACTCGGTGAGAGCCAGGTGGGTGGCGGGAGCAGTAACATGTTCTTTCTGCTCTTTGTTTCAAGGTGCCCCAAATCTGCTGACTAAAAACTTGTGTTGAGAGGCGCTTTTGGCTTCGTTTTAAAGGAGGAAAGGCAAAGCTAGGAAGCATGCAGAGAGTAGAAGTAGCAGCAGAAGTCAATGAGCTGAATTTGGAAGTAAAAGTATCAACTGTTGGGTGCATCACTAAAGGGGTGTCCAGGGCCAAAGGAAAAACAGTGTAAATGAAGTTCCAAAGGGAAAATAAAGGCAGGAAAAGAAAAAGAGAAGCTATAAGAGAGGTACAATTAAACCATGAGAGTTTAACGCTCTTTATTATGAAGGGACAACTGTGTTTCCCTACAGCAGTCTCTAAAAGCACGTCCTGGGTCTGCTTTTAGCCTCCCCTTTCCCTGACCGATTAAGCTGGCAGTGGGGAGCAGCCGAGCAGAAAGGCAGCAGGAATTCCTCTGCAGCGCCCTGCAATAAATTTGCTCAAGCAGTTTCTGAGATAAGAACCACAAGCCACGTATCTGATGCAAAGTGCTGACATGGCAAACGGCACGCGTGTGGGGATAGCTGATACAAGGAGCTCAGACTACCAGAGCCATTCATTAGTTCAGCAGAGCCTTGAGAACCAGCCAAGCTCGAAGACCTCTGGGAGCTGGACGTTGCAGCCCTATGGAGGGCAGAAAGAAACCAAAGGCGAGAAAAAACTCACATGTCATTCAACATGATGACTGTCCTGCACAGGCTGCTCTGAGCACATCACAGTTAAGCCTCAGCATTAAGGAAAACAAGAATAGGAAGAGTTAGGGGAAGGAAGCAAAAGCCTAGGGGAGAACATGCAAAATATCTGGCTGCACAACTATCACTGAAACTTTCCTGTGTGATTCTCAGTGAAAAGAAAAAGAGTCACAGAAAGTAGAAACTGGCCAAAATTCTCTGTGGTGTAACCCAAAGGATTTTTCAGTATCAAACGTGTCCAAGCAGTGACAATCTGTTGTCAGCCACAGGCAGTGCTCTGGGGTTGTGCTGCTCAGAACCTAATTTTCACCAGCAAATCTCACCTCTTCCAGCTGCTCTCAGAAGTGACTGTGTTGGGAGGAATGAAAATCTCTGCGGAGAAGCAGTCTTCCAGCTTGCCACTATACTCACTGGAATCTCCGTTCTCTTTTTGGTTACGTCAGAAAAAGCTCTACAAATGTTTCAACTAAAACTAATTTATAAAAGAGGAATACACACACATAAACACACATGTTTGTTATTATCTTGATTTGGGGTTTTAAGTCATTGTATATCATTAGGATATACAATGGCTGACGAATAGACTAAATTCAGTGAACAGAATAGAGGTAATCCTGTCTGTATCTCACAGGAATGAACCTGTAAACTTCATTACAGAAGCACTGTAGACTTATATTAGCAGTAAAAGACTAACAAGACAAAATAATAACATCCTGGAAAGCCCAAAACCTCTCCAGTAAAATCAAGGCTTAGATGTCCATAAGGACTTTATTAGTTTGCATATCTGTGTATCAAAATCTTTTTAGCCTTTATTTAGGCTGAGTTTGGAAGTTCTTACTTCTGAAGTAACAAAAACACCAAATGATTAAGAACATCGGGATTTAGCTTTTGGGCTCCACAGTGTTTTTACAAACCTAAGACTAAAAGCACCCTGCTTGCCATTGGGTAGCTCTGGTCTGAGCCTTCACAACTTGCTCTGCTGTTCATCAGTGCAACCACCCTGCAAGACCTCTTCCCCCCGGAGGGCTGGACCTGATGCCTTGTATCGCACACCAACATGCTGGATGCAGGTCAGCCCCGAGATGGCAGGTCCTTGTCGTGGTGGTCTCCATGTGCCTTGTGTATTTTTTTCTTCCCACCTTTCATGGGCCACGAAACTGGGCCAGCGCTGGCCCCTGCTTATGCACCAGCGAAGCACCTGCACACGGGACCTGCATCTCAGCTAGGCCCATAAACGTTTCTGTAATACAAATAAAGACCAGGGATACATTCAAAGGCTATGCTAAGAGCTCTGGTTTCTCCACTATTAGTTAGGCTTCATGCCTTACAATAAAACAAATACCTGTGCTTTGTGTATGATATATAATACACACACCTATAAAAAAAACCCACAAATTACTGGGCAGGCCCTGATGATTCACTTTTTTAGCAGGGGAGCAGGGAACCATCTATTTAGTAAAGAAGAAGGATCCAATGCAGAACTAAAAGAGAGTGTAAAATCAAAGCCACAGAGCTGTGTGTCACCTCACAGGAGAACTTTGGGCATGAGAGTAACTAAGATATAGCAGAAGTTTATCTTTTCTTTTAATACACAAAATTTAGCTCAGTTTAGACTCTTTATTCTCTTTTCTTTTTTGCCTGTTTCGTCTGCAGGGTGATGAGGTTCCATAGCTCGTTTTGAATATGCTACCAGTGTTATGCAAGCGCGATTCCCTGCTGCGCTGTTGCTCTAAAATAATCTGGGACCTCTGCATCCCACATCACTGTCATCCCTATTTACTCACCTGTGGCACGATGACCTGAGCTGAAGCAACTGTGCCTAACAGTAAATTTGTCTATAGTCTGTATATGATTTCCATAATGAACAACCAGTTTTCCATAATCTCCTTACATCACTGCAAAGGGACTTTTTTTGATTTGATAAATACATTCTAGAAGTGAAGAGGAAACAGTACTAACTATTTTAAATAGGAATTGGATCTTAATGCTGCAAAGATCATGTCTTTGCATAACAGACCTTTTACCTTTTGCAGTAAAATCAATGCAGCTATTTCACTTTCCCTATGCTGAGTATACTTTTTCCATCATTTTGTCACCATGGTGAGCAAATGCGTTGTTATTTAGTTTTTCCACTTCAGGTATGTCCACCCTTCACCATGACGTAAACAGTGAGAATATCTAACTGGAAAAACCAAGTAGTTAACATATTCACGCAGTGCAGACACTCCGTGGTGCAGTGTAGATACACCTGGCACTAGCTCAGTTAGTGGTGCTTGCAGCCACAGTCATGAGAAACCCTGAATGTGCTAGTTTCTTAGCTCAGGTATCTGCAAGTCGTGCGGGCAGTCTTCTAAGAGAATGGGTGGGATTCATCTCACTCAGGTCTCTAAATGTGAGGAGTCAAAGTCTCAGCTGGCTACCCTGCTTCCCTTAATAGGCAGCGGGGGAAGCAGGCACATCCAGGGGGAAATTAATCTCATCTGAAGGCAGGTATCTAAAGTAGGTCAGACAGAGAGATCGCACTTGAGGGAGGTTCACCAGTGACTATAGAGGAAGCCTAGAGCAATAGAGCATATTAGACAACTAAACCTTGAATATCTATACTGAGATGAAAATAACGTCACTTAATATTTCTCTATCGATGATAAACAACTTCTACAAGAAAAGTTGTGTTCATGGTCATAATTCATGATTTAGCTTGTAAAACATGCCCTGCTCCCGTGTCCCCTATGTGACCAGAGTGTTATGGCGTGCAAGTAGGTCAGCACTCTGGCTAATGTTGTACTGCTCTAGTGATAAACCTTTTATTTCTACAGAAACAAGATCCAAGTGCTACTCTCCAGCATCTGTTTGGCCGTGATAGCTTGAGTATGGCTTGCAGTACAGTATTTGTCCTTTTTTAATAGATCCATTACTTTATTCCCAGTGCAGAAACCTTCATACAGATTCACTGTTAGAAGAAAATAATAGCTATGTAAAGGACAAATACTTCTAAAAGGGCAGCTTGTTTTCATCTACACATGCCCACAATGCCTGTACTTTTTTCTTCTATTTTATAACATAAGCATGGATATCACATTATATAAGTTTTTTGTTACTTCATTGTATTGAACATAAGATAAAATATTTTTCTAAATGAAACTGTTTTGTGTTCAGTAAATTAAGTATAAGAGTGAGACAGAAACAATTTGAAGTCTTGAAGGATCGACATAAGAGAAATCATTTAGCACAAGCTTCTGCATCCAAACTTTTTATATGTTTGGATACAATGAGCTTAATTATGTTTATGTCTTTATATCCCCTCCTAACTAGAAGACAATAACAAATATTTTTACTGTATGCTAGTAAAACAAATTAGTTACTACCAGAAAATTTAATATTGTAATTATTAATCTTCTATCTTATTTTCACCTTACAGCACACTAAAAGATCAACTGAACTTTCTTCTTTGTAAAATAAAATCTTTTTGAGAACAAATGTATTATTTGACCACAGCCTGAAGCCTTCTCTAAAATCTTCTTGGTTCAAGCTGCAAGTCATTTGTTTATGAAAATATTTTGAAAAAGAGTCCTAATTTATTTGTATTATTGAGCTCTGTGCAAGATGCAGAAGTTATTTTAGTCTAATGCATCTTTAAATGTGTCTGCTCTGTGGATTATATGTGTTTTTTGCCTCACTTTCCTTGTTTAAATATAGTATACTTTATGGCATTCTACCTCAAAAGACCACGATCAGGGTCAATTAGGGCTTAAATAGCACTTGGATTGACATATAATTGATGACATGTAATTGGTTGCAATTGTATAAACATCATGCTAAATATATTGTCAAATGTTCATTATTTACAGTAACATTCAGATTTCTAAAGTGATTTAAAAAAGAAAGTACCTCTTAGGGAACTGAGAATAAATAAAAGCTATAGCAATTAGGTTTTAATTGTTTGTCACAGGCAAACATCTTCTTTTAGAACCTGTAGACTGGTTTGAAGGAAAAAGTAAATTATATGTCTAAAATGCTGAAGCAGATTAATGAAACAAAGAAAGAAACAAGAAAAAATTATTCCGTCTATCTGCTGTCTAAATATAACACAAGTAGAAGCAGAGGATAGAACATTTTTGGAGGCAGAAATGATTAAAAAAATAAGGGACCTTGTTGATAATTATCTTCCCCTTGATTATTGCTCATAGCTTAGTGCTTCTTGATATTTGTCTAACCCAGACTGAAATATCTTTAACATGGGAAACAAATTTATTTTATAAAGTCCCACATAGACTGATCTGGGTAATGCCGCACCACACAGTTCTTCGCCATAGTCTTTGCTTTGGTCTTGGCCAATATAATTATTCTGAAAAATATAAATCATTTTGAAAAATGAAATTTTCAAGAATAATGTTTTTCCAGAGTATAACGGCATGGAAGACCTACAGTATGATTTGCTCTCTCCAGCTCCATGGGGCCAGCTGGCCACTTTCTCTTCAGTTGCATGAACTAGGAGCTTATCCACGGACATCAAGACTGTACTCAACAGCTGGCACCAATTGCCTAGTGGGTGCTATTATATATCTCCAGATTTTACTCAATCAACAACAACGTATCTCCCTCAGACTGTTGATTTTTAGGCTCACATTTGAAAGGTCTTTG
This sequence comes from Rhea pennata, assembly GCF_028389875.1. Taxonomy (NCBI): domain Eukaryota; kingdom Metazoa; phylum Chordata; class Aves; order Rheiformes; family Rheidae; genus Rhea; species Rhea pennata. Next base: position 92,122,139 of record NC_084665.1, on the reverse strand, counting down.
CTGATCTAGCAAAATTTGGCAGCTTTCACTAACTTGGCAGCTTGAGCAACTTCAGCTGAAAGTTAGCAGATACACATGACTTGTTTTTCATAATTTTTTAAAATTTAATCATATTAAGCTCAAATTTTTAATTTAAAAAGACAAAGAAAATGTTAAATACTTTACTGTCTGGTGATATCAGTGGTAGTATCTCAGTAAAGTCAAATTAAAAATATATTGAACAATATCCCTAGACTTTTCTGAGAATTTGGATATAGATCCAAGCCCAGTAAATCATGCTTTACAGTGTATGAGATACCAGCTCAGTGGCACAGGAATAAGACTGGATGAGACTTGTTTTTCAGTGATATCTCTGTACCTTCAAGGACATGTTACGGTAGCACAAATAAGGAGGAGACCAGAAGTCCACCTGACCCTTAGAGACCAAGGAAATACTCCTCACAGAAATGCAATTGGGTTAATTATTATATTGTAACATGGATGAATTTGGACCTAAATATTTTTCCCATATATTTTAATTATAAGAGTCTGAAATTGCTGAAATGATTTATAGTGCTACAGGCAATAAGATTTTTCAGTTGTTTTATTTATTGCGTTCCTCAGGAGCATAAAGAGAGCTAGATCTGAGAGATTATCTTCGTGTATATATCACAACGTGTTTTGAAATTCATGAGTGCAGTAGTTTCCATGCCTGTGAAGCTGAGGTTGGGTACCAGAGTGACAAGGCTTCCTGCAGCACCGAGGAATCGATGCCCTCATCCTTCAGTCTGCTTTTGTACGTGCATGTCTTGTAAAGATACCCCACGCGGCGCGGCTGGGACTTTGTATCAACAGCCAGAGCAGGGGGATTGCAAACAGACCCTGACCAGACATACAATTACTGGCAAGCTGTGTCTTTGACCTCTCTGTTCCACTCTGTGTCCAAATTTAAAGCTCCTGATCCTCAGAGCAGAAGCCCAGGGCTCACCTTCGCTCTCAGAGCGGACAGGAGCCTTAATAACCACCTTGTCTGAGCCATAGATGTTCCCTGGCAGTTTTGGCTAGTGTGAAAACAGAGACAGGGAACAGTTTGTTCAAAGCAAAGTCTTGACTTACCCACGAGAAAACCCACAGGAAGCAAAGAGAAAGAAGTTAGAATAAAAATACTCATGCAATCTTTTCCTCTCAATGGGGTCTTGGCCTTTCCTGGGCAGTGTCAGGGGAACACCAATCACACAGTCCCCAGGTCCCTGCACAGAAAGCCCTCCATAACATTATTCTAACCTTTCCCACAGTTCAGAGTACCCCCATTCTAGAGAAATCTTGATTCCATAAAACCCTTTTCTGATTTTCTAAATAATTTGCCTATAATAGGAAAGTTTTTCAGGTCTTCTCTTCACATTGTCTTTAAATCATCCAGACCTTCCTTCACCTTCCCAATCTGACCTTAAACTTAAAATGACTGATGGTGCTGTTCTGATGACAAATACTACAGTAATGAGCCAGAGCATGTATATTTTCAAGTTGAAAAACAGAAAAAAATGTCATTAGATCTATGATAAATCAATAATTTGAACAAAAACACAACCATGAATAAGAAGAAAGAACCAGAAGACAATCTGTCAGTCTTAGTGACCAACAGCAGAAATGAGATATAGGTATAGACTATGTATTATTATTATTTATTTATTTTGTTATCTTATAAAAAGGCACTGTGCTTAAGCAATTTGTCATTATCTTTCGGTGATATACTGTAGCAGGCCATCATGTAGGAAGGGAGTCCACCAGCAAACAGGAGATGGGAAACAACAACTGGTGAATATATTCTCAAAGTTTCAGATCAAATCTGATGGGAAACTCATGTGAGTAACAGAACTGGCCAAACATGAATATTTGTTCACATACAAAGGAGCTGTTGTTCAACTTGACTTTCATTCACAAAAGCAAGTGATCGTTCAAACAAATATTTGGAGGCTAGCCCTTCTTCATACAGATACTCTCATTCACACAGGGACGGTAACAACGTTTGTTGTTTGCTATTCGTCGTCTGCTCTCCTGTTTAAATTACTCCAATTCTCTGACCAGTGGCAGAGACAGATTCAGCATGGTACAGGTGACTGGACACTACAGTAAAAATCAAAAAGCACCTATAATCATAATTGGGAGGGGGCCGTATTTTTGTCACAGATGACTCATCTCCCTTAGTGAAACGAGCATGAGGAACATTTCCTACGAATTATATTTTTCTATCAGTCGTATAAAACTTAGGATATAAAGCTAGGTTAATAAAATGAAGGACAGATCAGAAGTAGAAGGATAAATCAATAACTCACCCATGTCTATAACACCACTGTCAATTTTTTACACCGAAGGGGGTTATATTGGGTTTTGAAAGGCGGAAGAGCTTCCTGCTCTCTGCGGCCAAGGCTCACGTTCCCTCTGGCTTGACTATTAGCTAGGACGAGAGATTGAGCTCTCAGTGCCAGAAAGGAGACCTGTCCTTCTTCAGCTGAAAGGATAACTTTCTCTCATACCAATGCCAGCAGCAGCGCGATGGGCTCTAGCAGAAATCCTGCACTGACGCCCACCGGGGCAAGTTACGCTGATACTGCTCCCAGCTGTTCTCCCTTCCTGCCGGCAAGCATTACCGCTCCATAACAGGTGGAGAACGGGATAGATGTCCTCGTTTCAGCCACCTTAGTTTACAACCTGGTAATTCTTCAGCTGTTTCAGCTAAAATGCTAGCTTGAACTGGGGCAGCTGAGGCATGAATACACGTGCCCTCCTGCCCCTGCCACAGGAGCAGCAAGCAGCCAAGGGGCGGAAAAGGTGACAGCTGCTCTAGTAGCTTTTCTGACCACAGCTTTCCTCAGCAGGAGACATCTGACAGGCCCTGCTGTTGTGTTGCTTCATGCTCTTTTTGATGCTCCAGTGCCTGGGGTCTTGGAATTACGTAAGATTTTCACCTTCCATTTTCTTTTTGTTTTATTACAAACACCAGAAGTGATGTTTTCTGAAGGCTCATAAAAGAAAAGGCACTTTAAAATTTTATTTTAAAAAATTCATGCTTTTTAAGTCAATTTCATTGACTTAAAGGAAGGAAGGGGAAACGATTTTTGGCTTTTGGAAGCCTGATGCTGGCAATATTCTGCAAAAAGACAATTATGCAACCATTCACAAGAAGGTATGTCATGCATTCTGTCAAAAATACAGATTGCCAAGAATAGCCCATCAAATTCTACATTTTAAGGGGAAAAAAAACCTTTCCTCATAATTCTCTTTCAGATCATGGGCTGAAATTCAATAGGCCAAAATGCAAAATTTTCAGTTAAGATCCACCATAAGCCAGAACATAAATGTAATGACAAGACATAGTAGTTGAACAGAAGATGACTAAAAGCTCCCAGGCTGGTGAAGTCAGTCTCACAGCGTATTTGAACAGCTATCTATGATATGCTAGAGATATATTAGCGCAACAAATAGTATGTATTATCAGTCCCACTACAACAGCAAGGTAAGAAGGTACGGGGGATCCAGCATGCCATTCTGGTTAGTCATGTCCTCAAGGATCTCTGCCTGGGCAAGGTACAAAGAACAGCTTGTGCAATGCCAAGGAGCTGTGGAAAGTCTTCGTAGGAGAAGATCCTCAAACTTTGCACTGTAAAAATAAAGTCTGAGACGACACAAGGTTGCTGCGTATAGACATACATGGGGCTAACCACAAAGGAGACAGGAAAGCTGCTGGATTCAAAGAACGAGTATGAACTGACCATGAAGAAATGGAGACTGGAAATTAAAAGATTACTTATCACTGGGAACCGGTAGCAGTTCAACTGATACCTTCTTGTGGTTCGTTGCCTTTTGCGCTAGAGGATTCTGCCTGCTGCTAGGACAGGCAGGGAATTCTGTGATTTGTGAGGGGGAGAGGAGAGGGTAGTGACATGGACATTTCTGTAGACCCTTCCATATTTAACAGCTGTTACACCAAGGATGCATGCAATCTTTTCCAGTTCTTTGTTCCTATAAAAAGAGCTGTCATATTTTGTGTGGTAATAGGAGTTTCAGTGGCAGGACACTACCTGCTGTTAAGATGGAGTGTGTCAGTTTATGAAGGGGTTGTACAACATGATGCCCATGACAGCAGGTTGTCAGGCTCAATCATCCAGGGGGTGCTTAATCTTGCACCCCTGTCCCTGGGTGATATATCTTCAAAAGCATAGTAATCTGCTCACGAGCTAGAGTAGCTGGAGTAGGACCAGCTGCCCAAACCCTTAATCAATCTGATTGCATTTAGACTTCTGGAAACATTCAGATGCTTAAAATGGGTGTCAGTATGGTCACTCCCATATCAGTGACAGGATATCTATCCTTATAGAATCATTTTACACCACTTTACCAGCCCTGCTCTCCAGCCAGTACTGTGTGCCAAACTTACAGCAGACCAGCAGTTACCTTATGGTATTTTCCAGTTTAAGATGCTGCTGAAGAACTAAGCAGCAGGCTGGTAAATGCAGCTCTGACATTATTGTTTGTATAGGATGCCCCAATATATAGATGTCAATATAATCACTCCAGACTTTTGTCAGTGGAAGAAGACCAAAATTCAGCAGCTGTATACAGTTGCGATGTTTCCTATTGCTGGAGTGCAAGAGCTATATACAAGTGTCAAATAACGAACACAGTTTGAGCCAAATTATGTTCTCTGTAACACTTCAGTGACTTCAGTGGACAAGCCCAGGGTGCCACAAAATAGAGTTTTGCTCCTGATTTCAGACTTGAATAGAAAGTTATTTAAAACTACTCAAAGGGAATTTAAAATTCATTTTACTCCTTCACTCTTACAGATTCCTTCCAAACAACATCGTGGTGATGTATGATTTTCTTATGGCCATTTCTTTATAAAACTTTGCTTCCAGTTATGAAATTATCCTGTGTATCTATACGGAGGAATCACTTAGAATCCATGCTTTATATAGCACTCATCTGCTATTTTAATAGCGTATTTTTCAAATACAAAGCTGAAATATGAGAAGTGAGTTTTCTGGTAATAAGCTTAGTTTTCCTAAATGGTATTATAATGGATATAGTTTTTTGATGGAGTTAACAATATCTTGTTGAACACAGTCATCCAAACTTACGTTTTCACTTGCAGAAATATCTGCTGAAGAATTATAGTTCAAGGAGGGGGGAAGCATGCTGTACTAAACCTGTGAGTAACCAAGATACCATGATAAAATTAAATTATGCTCCAGAACTGAACAAAAGGAGTGCTAAAGACAAAATATTAGTATATTGCAATACTAATACATTAAGGTGATATATTAAGATACTCTACAATGTTAAGAAAAATAATCTGCCAGGATGTATTAGTTCAGTGAATGGTGGGGTTAAAATGACTATTTGAAGAGATGATAAAAAATGACAGAATTATATAGCTTATTTGACAGGACTGTGTTTCAAAATGTTGTTCTTCAAGGCAATCCTATTTTGTTAATTCTGAACAGATTTCAGAGCCAGAAAGTCCAAGTTGTGCTTCTGACTCCATGAACATCTCTTGATAGGAGAAACTGTATCATTTTACTCGCTCTCTGGAGCTTCCCCCCAAGTCTTTAAGGAAAGATTGCCAGAGCTAGTCCCTGAGCACAGTCCTCTTGATCTCTGCGTACTTAATTGTTGGCCGTTCAGAGCCATTAGCAAGAAACAGGTGATTTGTTGCAGAATGGCAAAATGACTTAAAGAGCAAAGAAAGGCAGATCCATAAAACCAGGCTTAACCCATGGCTGGCTGCCTTTGATGTTGCTGTTATCCAGGCAAAACGCCTTTCAATAAGCCTGCTGCCTGAGCAGGAGCTTGCAGGGCTGTTCTAAAAAAAGCCATTAGAACTATTTGAAAATTGTATTTGGGCACTGAATCTTTTAGAACTGCCTTTCTGGGCAGCAAGGTAATACCGCACCGTCACGTTACATTACTGCTTTGCTTTAAAAAGAAAGCAGAAAGTCAGAAGTAATCCCAAGATTGCAGGTGACTTTTTAAACCGGCACCTGCACTAAATTCCTTCTCAGTCTCTTACAGGCAAGCAGTGTCCCAGGAGGAAACACTTGTAAGAGTTCATTGAGTAAATTATAAAAGTATTCTCCAGGAAAAAAAGTTCATTTGTGGAATATATTTTACAATCCTTTAAAATATATTTTTCATATCTTTTTTAGAAGCCTGTGAATTCAATATTACCATACAATGTACTATAAGTATCTGCACAATAATTTCACACACTGAGTGCCAGTGCAATTAAGATAAGGTTCTGCTGTATCTATTTTTTTAAGGGAACGGACATTTACTACCATTTAAAATTATTTTTCCCCTTACTTTTGCCAGTATTCCTGCCATTATATTTCCTTTCTGGATCACAAAAGAAGAAGTTACATCTCAGGGCCAAATCCCAGGCTGAACTTGCCAGTAGGTGACAAATATTGCCAAGTGCTTGATTTGAAGTACCACCACTGGAACAATTATTTGATAGACACAGGTGAAACCTGATACCTTGTGCTTGGTGCTATGGTTCAGGAACTCCTGAATTATTTTAATCCCTGTATGCCAGGGCCACGTTGGAAGCAGTTTATCCGGTTTGATCTCAGCAGTGTGTCTGCTATAGGTTGCCTCAGGCACATTTTGCAGCCCTCCCCCCCCCATCCCTGAGGCATTTCTACTGCTCTTGGCGCAGCATAAAGCTTCTCCCCTTCCTCTCCCAGCAGCTGCTTCAGCAGTCCCCACTAAGTCTGTGTTCCTCAAGTCATGCCTCCTGCTGAGGATCTTCTCCCAAAGCAGGTGATGCTGAAATGATAGCAGTGCTGTGTGGGTGACCTTGCTTAAGATCTCTGCGCTCTGGGTTTTCCCCTCTGCAAACCGAACCTCTTGTGAAGGTTAATTAATATTTGTACAACACTTTGTCCTTAACCAGCTCAATGCAAGTACCAAGTGGTATTAAACAGGGATCTATCCCGCCCTAGTGAGGCACAAAGTAAATATCTATTTGATTTTTTCCAAAGATGAAATGTAAATCTCTCTTTCACCTAATGAAGAGAACAGAAGGGCTCTCTTAAAACTCCTCCACATAGGGAAACAGAAAACCCAAAGGCACTCAGCAGGGTTACCCACACTGCTTAATTATCAGGGAGCCAGGAAAAGCCTCTAAATAATGAAGAACCAGTGCCCTAATTGAAAGTCCATCTGTCCTTCCCCTTGCAGAGAGCTGCCAGGGGGAGAGGAGCAGGTATGTGAACCCAGTCCTGCAGTGATGCACTGGACTCATGGCCAGGGAACCAGGCCTGGAAGAGAAAGTGCTGGGTGTTAAATGCACTGGGGGCCTGAGCTGAGCTTTGCCTGGGAACCGCCCCGTGGCAAAAGGAGCTGCCCCCAAGGACAGCCACCAAATTGCATGTCCTCAGCAACCCTTCCACTACTTCCCCACCAGTGAAGCTATGTATTTCTTGTATTAGAGCCAACTCACGACAGTGCTACTTTAGTGCTCTCTGTTTCCTGTTTCTGCAGGTACCTGACTGCAACTGCCTGCTCATCTTCTGCCTAATCCTGAAGGCATCTGACATCTGCAAAAGCAACATTTCCATCTATGCATTTCCCCAAACACCTCAGGATCTGATGCCCAGAATTACTTCAGACTTCACTAATATCTGTTTGGGATTGTCAAAGGGGAGAGCAACTTCCCCAGCAGCTCCTGCCTTTGTGAGAAAGGGTTGGTTCAGCATCCAAATCCAGAAGCAGTCGAAGGATTACAAATCTTTCTTACAGAATGCTATGGCACTGCAGCCTGCCATGAGGGAATTACACTCCCAAAAGGAACAGAAGTTCAGGTTCAGCTCTTCCTTCAGAGTTTCCAATTTGTTAGCTCAGGTACCCTGCTCTGAGCAAGCTGCCCCTTCTGGATCCCCATCACGAGCGGCTTCACTGTCCCCCTGAAGGTCACAGAAACCCTGGACATCTGAAATGGGCAGTGGTTTCCAGAAGGCAGCGGGGCAGCCTGGAAGTCAAGGCTGAAGTTACCCATCAGCTTTGTGGCTCTAGCCACTGGTGATCAGAAAGCCCTGGAAAAACAACATGGCCCTGTGGGTCATACTCCAGCATAAGGGCTCCTTGTAATGTGCTGGAACAGATAACGCATCCCTAAAGCTGTGTGGTGCCTGGGGCACTGAGCAGGGTTACGTGACCTCACGCTATGGTGCCTCCGCTCTCAGCCATGCAGCTTGGCTCCAACCAGTAGTATACCATCAAGAGTGGTGGGAAACTGTGCATGAGGGTTCAGTGGTTTGCTGGCTACCACAGCCATCGAACAACAGAGTAGTTTTATTCAGGAAGGCAGCAGTAAGAGTTGCAGTTGTATTTGTTCAAATGCTTGGAGAAAGCTGGCACTCACCTTGGACAGGAGCCCAGAGCTTTTTAATGAGTTGTAACTTGCAATATTTCTGATCTGTGGATGAAAGAACATCCTTTCCGGGGAGTGATTGTTACCATTTTTTTTCCAAGTGAGGTATTTGTTATGCTTGAATCTGTCAAAAGCCTTAGACTTTCCAACTGTCTGCAGCTTTGCAGCCTCATTATCAAAGGGGAATTTTCTGAAGTGCCTCCTCATGAACTGGAGCATGCCAACCTAGGTTTCTTCAAAGAATTATATTCAATCATCTCTGCCCTTTTGCTTTTAAACCTGGCTATTGGCCTAGATAGAGAACTTCTCCTACCTTCACCCATCACATTTTCTAAAGCCTCAGTTCAAATAGATTTAAACAAACCTTATGCTCTGAAGAAATTGCCAGAACAACTTTTAGATCACGATGAAGCCAACGGTACACTGAGACACAGCAGAAGAGCTTTTGCATGATCCCTTTTACTTCCTGAACTCTAACATGTGGCCCAGCCCCAGGTCTTGGAGCTTGCCAAGAGCCGTGTTTTGTACAAAAATGTGCCACTCTTGAGCCACAGCTGGTCATTACTCAGCTCAGAAGTGTTCAGCAGGAGCTCAGAGTCACAACCTGAACTCAGCCCTGATCACATAGCGGGAGTATCCCAAAGGATCTGGTGCTCCTTTTCCCTCTCCCAGACAGAGAGCACAGGGCTTAGCCCAGCTCCGAGTTACACAGCCCCAAGCTCTAGGTCAAGGCAGAAACCATCAAAACAGCCAGACTCAGAGTCTTGCTAGACCAAGAAAGCAGGGAAATTTATTGTAACTTATTTGTAGGCATAAGAAATAGTCTGAGACAAGAGAAAGAAGTGGAGGATCGTCATAAGAAAGCAGATTTCCAGTAGAGCTACAGGGTTTGCTATGGCACACCTGGCTTTCCATCCTCGGCAGCTGAAAAGGGGAAAGAGGAAAATATCTTCCTAAACACCTGAGAGGACAGTGCCTTTTGTTCGCTGCATGAAAGCAGCACAAAACCTCATAGACACAGGGGGAGCAGAGGAGAGTCAAGGTAACCTACTCAGATCTGGTGGCTTCAGGAGCATGGATCCCAGGGCAGTTTGTGTGCAGGTATTCCTATATGCACCAGAGGATTTGTCTACACTGTCTGCATTAGCTATGCCAAATGAGGGCTTGAGTGGACCCTGACACCATAGCCAGTTCACATTCGTGTTCAGGGTTTCACTAAACACGCTGTGTCCCAGCGTTTTCAGAGTAACTGGCCCCAGACCCAGACTGGCCTTGCAGCAGTGTTGGTTTTCAAAAGGTGAATGTAAAACTTCAGACAACAGCATCAAGAGCTTTTCAAAGCATTATCATTAGAGTATACTAAAAATCCTATCTTTTTGTTAATAACGTAAGGTCAACTTTCAAAATCTAAATTTTCAAGTAATTTAGGTAGATATGAAGTCTCTCAAACCATCAGAAGTCAGCCATGCTGGTACAGTTCTGTATATATCCTCAGTGGATGAAATAACATCATTACATTATCTCTCCCACTTTCAGGTTTCTCAAATATAAATGTCTTCTGAAGACTGTACGGTGTTTCCCATTTCTTCTTTGTTATTCTTTCCCAATGGGAACTGCAAATAATCTATTTTGTGTACATTTTTTGGCAACTACGACATAGTATAGGTTATTTTTGATACATGTCTGTCTTTTATTTCTCCATCCCAATTTGGGCTCCCAGGGTTCCTGTATGTATTCAACCAACAGCAAGTCCAGCATGACAAAACAGCCGCACACTATATAAAGACCTCTACAGAAAATAAGAGAATAGATCTGCTTTTTCCCCTCACTTTTAAACAAGAATTTGCCTAGAATAAATTTGTTTTTTTTTTTTTTTGTCAGTTGCACTGCCAAGAAGATGTTGAACACCAGTAATGCATCCAGTGTTCCCCGGCTTTAGCAAGAAGGATGTCCACTTCTGATTCTAGGTGGTTAACAACCCTGTCCCTTGATCAGGTTTATTTTGAGTCATTTGCTAGTTTCTCTTGTTCTCTTATAAAGAGTGAAAAGCACTCTGCTTAGAGGACACATGACAGCTCTCTCCAGAATAAACCCTTGTGTCTGTCCTTTTCTCTACAGCACCTTTTCCTGGGACTTCTCACCCTTTTTTCCCTGGATCAGGCACCTGCACTGCACATTTCTGAGCTCTAAGTAGTTATGATGACCCACATTCTGATAGGTCAAATTGCTTCTGGGGGACACTTATTAATCCAAAGACTATTCTAAAAGCAATTATTTTTATATCCCAACCACCCCCAACAAAAGAAAATATATTGAAAAGAACGACTGTCCTAATAAGTCCATTCACTACATAGAAAAACAAACCCTATAGAACCGCCCCCCCAAGTAGGTTTGAGGTCTATACCACACTTCCATTTTTAAGCGTTGAAATCATTGACATCATTGACAACGTTCCAAATATTCTGATACATTAGCAGCTGGCAAGAGTCCTTCCCTTCGAATTACAGCAGAGTTTGATCCTGGTTGCTTACTCTGGAAACTAATGCTTTGCCTGTTTTATTATGTTAATGAATAGATTTATTATTGTTTTATTTATTATTGTTAATAAATAGATAAATAAAAGATTTTGGTCATTAAATAAAAACATTCTTCATATGTTCGTAAGTTTTTATTTGACTTTGCAGGCATAAACTTGAACCTTATGGAGCTCTTCATATGCAAAACAGACAACAGTGTTTCATGGGCTAGATTAAATCCCCTGTACAAAAAGACTCAGCTAACTCCCTTCTGAAAAAGAGAGAGCTGTAGGAATCTTACCATTTAAGAGTAATTTTATTCTCATTTTAATTTTAAAAGTGATTGAGGCTGGAAGTGTACATGTTCTTCTGGAAATCGTCCCTATTATAAAGATGAAAAACAATGATGTGATTTATATTAAATTTCATTCGCTGTTCCTGCTTCCCATTTCCTGCTTCCCTAACAGCAAGTCGTATTGTCTTGGACTTTGCTGCAGAAATCTGGTGGACACTTACTGCAGCACTGATCTAAATTAATTTATGTTCCACTTCCATTTGTTTTGCAGTGAAGTATGGGCTGCATTAGCCTGTGCTACCTCCATAGTGCCTCACTTTGGGCTCTTTTCTATGTGCTACCGTAAGCACTTAGGCATGCATAAGTAATTTTCTGCAAGCACTGAGAATGATACAAAGATTTTGTATCTGCCAAAAGCAAGGGTTTTTTGTTTTTTGCTTTTTTTAATCATCTGAGACATTGCTGGTAATGAATGGTGCTACTGACCTCCCGTTTCCAGGCTCATAGTTTATGGCACATCGACCTTCTTAGACAACTGCTAAATGCCAGCATGCAGCCGCTCCTGTTCCCTTACGAGAAACGGCTACTCTCCTTCCTTTCTTCTTGGCGTGGGAGTGGAAATTTCATTTATTCTGTCTGGATTTATGTTCTCTCCCTTCTTCCCCTCATGCTAATCTCTCTGAAAGTGCCTGACTTTAACATCCATATAATGATGTCAACAGGGAATCCATAAAGTAAGAAGAAAGCTTCCAATCTCCACGGGGGAAGCAGGATTCATTTTAGGACATGTTTGTCTGTTTTATGGAAAAAGCAGATTTGACTGAAAGCGCATTTTCCTTGGTCAGAGAACCTGAAGCGCATGTTAAAGGAGGGGCTGAAAAAAAAGTGAAACAGAAATGTGTTTTCCCCTGTAAAACATTCCAGTCCGTGAGCTGAGCAGGCAAGAGGAACTCACATCCAGAGGGCGAACACCATCATCCCGCCTTACCATAAACCTAAATTACAGAAAGATTTTTTCCAACCTAGCTGAGTCCCCTGCAAGAAACCAGCTGGATTTACTCGCTCTGGCAGGTTTGGCCCAGGGGTGGTGTCTCTGGGACCACGGCTTCGCGTCCCCTCCAGCCATGGGGCAGCCAGAGGGCTGCCGGAGCTGAGCGTGGACTGCTTGGGCCAACCTCACAGGTGCTCACAACCAGCATGGCACAACGTGGGGCTAATTACGCTTTTATAGCTCCAAATTCGCCCTTCGTGGACCCCCCATTGCTCCCACTAACAACGGCTGGGCAAGCGAGCGTGTAACGTCGGAGCAGACCCAGCTACCACCAGCTCCCCTGCAACCCCCTAGTCACCTCTACCAGTGGGTGAGCATCACTTATAAACAAACACAATGCGAGTTTGGCAGGAGACAGCTGGCATTCCCTCGGAATTACCTTTTTCTTTTCTTTTTTTCTTTTTTTAGGAGCTTTCAGACTTTGATTCAGCGGTTAAACTCATTTAACCAAGACTGGCTCTGGTAGGGCTCCAGGCAACCCAGTATCACCACTCCGAGACCTAATCCACTGAGTCCTAATCTAAGCCCTAACATGCCTAATAGCTGATAGGGAATCAGCTGCAAATATGAACATTTCACTCCAGAAATGTAGGCAGTAAGCCATACAGCACACTTACTGATGGGTATTCATGTAGTTAAAGGTACTAAGAACATCTGTCCAGGCAAAAGAGATCAATAAGCATGTTTTGCAATATCTGTAGAGTATATTGTCTACTTTCAGGTCCTGGATATTTATTTAGGATTCCTATACCCAGCATAGGAAGATCCAGCAAGGAAAGCTAGCTCCCTCCAAGAGCGGCTATCTCAAACCAGCAGCCTTACTTGCCAAATGAATGAGGAAGCTGGCCGAACAGCTTGTGAGTACTCAGAAACTTTTAGGAAGGAAAAATCATCTCCTTATATTAGGATTTCTTTAGGTTGACATATTCTGAAATATTCTACCACAGGGACTAGTTGAAAGGTGACTTTTCTGAGTTTTCTTCTATACAAAATTCAAAGACAGAAAATAATCACTAGCAAAGTCTCCAAACAAAAGGAGATGATGGCACATAAGCGTTAGGCAAACACGTCCTTTAAAGCTGCTTTTGAAGAAAAAACAAAAAAAAAAAAAAGATTTTTAAATCTTTCCTTCCTGTAAAACCACCGTTCTGATCATGGAAAGAGTCGAATTTTTATCAGAGAGGGGAGGAGTTATGAATACTTGGAATTTTCCAGAGATAAAGTTTTATCAGCCTCATTAGAGAATCCACAGCTACTGGTACAAGAATTTCCGTTGTTATCCTCGGTACTGACCTCCTAGGCCAAAATCACACAAAAGTAAGGTTATCTTCAAAATCAGAGGTGAAATCTGTGCCAGCGTTTGTATCATTTCAGAATTACTTTGTTCCTCAGTTGGAAGGTTTGAGTTCCTTCTGTTTTGGCTTTTGTTTAAGAAAAACATCCAGTAGCGCAAGAAGGTGTTTACTCCAGCCGTAAAAGCCTCTCTCGCCCCTGCGGGACTGACCTTTCCAGGTCTGCTCTACAAATGAGCAGAATCGAGGAGCTTTTCCTCGGCAGCATATCAGAAAACTCCCGGCAGATAGCACAGCTCTCTACACCCTTTATGGCAGTAATGCCACGCTGCGGTCAGCCCCAGAGGTTATTAGAAAAAATGATGATTTCTGCTTGTTCTTTCTGAGACTTCTGGTCTCCGCTTTGTATCTCATGCCTCTTTACGTTTTTGCCCATTACATAAGAAACCCCACTGTCTGAAAAATTGTGTCAACAGTGTGTAGAGTGTCGCAACTGTCTGGTAACAAGCCAAGACATATATTTAATAAATGTGTTTATGCTCATAGGTGCTGTAGATTGTAAAAAAAATAATGTTAAACTTTTCTGCTGTATAATATAATGCAAGAGGGATTTTTATATAAAGGAATTGAAGGCCGAATTCTGTTTTTCACTGTTACTGATAAAAAAACCCTTAGCAGTGTAATTGAAGTCAGTGGCATAGCTTCAATTTTACACAGATAAAAAAGAACATAGCTGATTAGAATCATTCAAGCTCCATCTATAAATATTTCCCTAACAGTTTCTTTAAATTTTGTCTAAGACAATACATCCACCCCAATGAAATCCAGGGCAGTTTCCTCCAGAGCCAGGACTTCACACATCCTTTTGGATCTCCCTGAGGTTTCTGATGTCTCCCTCACTCTACAATGATCTCCCACATCCTCCTCCATGGGGTGAGCTCAAGCAAAATCCATGGTTTATTTTTTCTTCTCTTCTATGATCATGTTTTTTCCCTATATTTAATCATAGCAGATTATCAAGTGGTAAATAATGATAAAACTAAGAGTTCCTGTTCCATGGAAGACATTTTCTTCTAAGAAGAAATCATTTTTCTTCATCACAGCATCCAGCAATGTAGAATGTGTCCTTTGAACCGTTGCTGGGAATGTGCCTTAGGCACCAACAGCAAGTAGACAGGTAAGCAGCAAAAACCACAGCATCACTTCCAAACCTTCAGTAAGAACTGATTCATGCCCACCTAAAGCTCACATGTTACCACTTGTATCTCTGATGGGGCTTTTTCAACGTCATTATGTGTGATATAAAGGCTTGAATCAATATAAAAACTCAACTGCTGAGGTACTTTAGAATACTGCTTTTTCTTGCTCTTGTCTCTTGACACAACAGTGGCACACAGCAAAGAGACAAGCGCTGCATCTATCCTGCATGACGCAAATTACACCTTCACTGTCACAGTACGTCCTGCATGGCATACATTACGCCAGTACGTCCATAGGCTCAGCCTGAGCTTGTGTCCAGATCTGCAGCCCCCAGCTGCTCACACAGCTGCCAGGCTGGCCTGCATTTCACCCAGGACCTAAAGTAACCCAAGGGGCTTGTTCACACAACATGGTCATGATCTGGGGTCTGGCTGGGCCCAACTACTATCTTTATAGACTATTATAGACTATATGGACCTGATCAACGTGACCTGACTCAATCTCGTTAGGGATAACATCACATGAAATAGGTTAGTTACAAAAGCGGCCAGAGCAAAACCGTATTTTCAAACACCTGTTCTAGTTTCCAGGAAGGGCTCTGAATAAGAAAGTTACTTGATTCTCTTATCACTCAGTTCAGACTGGAAGCAGGCACAGCAGAGACATACCATTAGCAGATTGTGTCACGCAGCACTGTCTGATCAGCATTTCTCCCTATCTTCATCCCTTGCTTGGTGTTTCTCTCCCACTCATTTTTCCAGCAACTTCACTAACAGAGGGGACATATACTACATAAGTCATCAGGGCTGACTAGAAGATCTTTTCCTCAATCATGTATGTTACCATAGCTATCCTGCCCCAAAATCATCCATACCCTCCAAAAGATCCTTCTGGGACAGAGAGTCCAAAGGAATGAGATCCCACATGTGAAGGTGCAAAGTTTGTGACAATAACCCACACCTGGAACTGGGAACTTGGAAGCTCTCCAGAACGTGGTAGTACAGGTGTAGCCTGGAGTGCAGAGCAGGCAGGATTGCTGAAATGCAGTGTGCCAGATTGCCCTACAGTCAGCATGACATCTGTGAATCAAGTGGAGTGTGCAAGTTGGCAAGTCCTGCTGTGGGAGCTGCAGGCACACCTGGAAGAGCCTGCAGACCTGTGTGTGAGCCCAGCACAGAGCAACATGGATGCACGCTCTGCACACTGGGCTGGCAGCACAGACAATGCTTAAGAGGCATGCTCCTGTCTCACGGACCTCAGCACATGCTAAACAGAGGTTTCAAGGAAATGCCATATCTACATGCTTTCTTGAGTTCAGAGCAGCTGCAGAGCAAATAACATGCCTTGCTGTGGGTGAAAAGTTAATAAAACTATAAAAATTTTCCTCCAGCTCTGAGACAGAATCCAAGCTTGGGAGGTGCAGCAGCTATTTCTTCTGTGACCCACCCAGTCATAATACTAGGATTTAATTCATAAAGCACAAAAAGAGGAGAAAACCCCAAACAAGAAGTGGGAAGTTCATATGTAAAGCTAGCACACCGCAAAATTTGGTGTTTTTCTTGAGCTATTCAATGATCCTTCAAGCCCTATATTAGATATACATGTGCTGGGATACTGCAGAAGTCAGAAGAAGCCATGCACCAATTAATTTCTTAAGCCCAGATATCTGGCTACCTTTTCAGTGAAGAGACAGGCTTGGCAAAATGCCTTTTTTTTCTTGCTCCAGAAAGCCCTTGGCTAGAGCTGTTTTTCCTTCCCCATCAAGTCTCTTTTCAGTGTTAGTGCAATGAGATGGTCCGGGCAGTCTCCAGCCCAAGAACAGCTGGTCCAAGCTATCTGTGTAAGTGTCACACCACAGTACAACCCATTACACCAGCACCCAGGAGATTTCATAAATGCGGTCAAAAAGTATGAGCAGGAGCAGAGATTAGCAAAAGAGCTGTTTGACACACGCACAGGCACATGGGGGAAGACTTGTCTCTTCTCTCCACACCATCACCAGCTTGAGGGTCCAAACATTTTGGTCTCCCTAAAGGTGAGCAGGTGATGTTTACACATAGCTTTTTCCTACTCTTCATTTCATGCTCCACAGTAGCAAAGTCACCAAAGAGGTCCCCAGGTAGCTGCTGTGCCCACTTCCCAGAGCTGTTCATTCCTGCCACCATTTGCACTGATGGCACCAATGCACAAAGGCACAGGCAGCTAGAAATCTTTCTATCAATTCAAGTCCCATTAGGAGCAGTTTAGAAAAAAATCCAGATTGGTGCATAAAGTTCCCCACTACTACAGATAAACAGGAGTGTGTGAATGACAGCGCAGCAAAGCAGTGCTTCTCCCAGTGCTAAACTGCTTTGTGCTGCCCAAACAGGCATGAGCATGTGCCAAAGACCCACTTTTCACTGATGCAGACTGACCACCTTGCACCTTTTATTTTCCCGGCTACCACAAGTAACAGAGAACAGAGTACCCTGCCCCACCGGTCACTAGGCACACCTTTGCAGACTTCTGTTTTAAGTTTTTCAAGTGGTTTGTGGACCCAAAGGGCAGGGGTGAGCAGAGGCAGTAGTGGCAACACAAGCTACACTTATTTCTACTTCAAAACTCTTACAGCAACCAGCAAAGCAGAAAGCTATTCAAATGACAGGTGCTTATGTGGCAATGTAAAAAGATCTTGATCTACACATCACAGAAGGGCTTTCCAGCTTTATTTGACAGAGATTTGTCAATAGGCAGATTTGTCAATAGGCAAATTTGCCCATCCTGAGAGTGGCTGACATCTACCATGGGGGAGAAAATTTCAGAGTTGCTTCCTGGTATATGTAATTAGATTGCCAAGGGATAGTTGAGAGAAGAATAAGGCTTGCAAGCAGAATCTGGAACAACTACATGCTCCTTCTTGTGGTATGACTGAACCTGACTGCAAGAAGGCAGGCATCGGGGGCAGAGTGTTACTTTTAGCACTTAAATTTTTGCTCCTGAAGCCGTGATAAAGCGAAGCTTAATTACATGGCAGCTGTGAAGTCTTAAAATGTATCTGTGAAACAAAGAAGAAAAAACATGAAACAGCTCCTCTGTAGATTTGTTGCCACCGGCTCCCATATGGTGGGAAGCCTGTTTGCAGAGATCTCCCAGCTCCCTCCTGTGATGCACAGATTATTCCATAATAGGGATTCTGCATATTGGGTGGAGGAGGTTAGAGGAAGGATTTTCTTCCAGTTTCTATGTTTAGATCTCAATTTTTTGCACCCAACAGTTGCCCTTCTGCCTTCAAAAAAGGATTTACTGAATGATGCCAGGTGGCTAATTAAAAAATATTTGGGGGAAAAAAAAGGTCCTGAATAGCATGTAAAACAGTTAAGACAACAACTTCTAAAAAACTCTGTAAGCGTGAAAAGCTCTTTTAACAGGGAAGCTGGGAACAGGATTTGTGTGCAAAGTTGATAAACTCATGCAGAGATTATAAATTCCACAGGGACTCATAGCTACCACTGGAATGAGAAAAAACTAGGCCCAGGATACAGCTCTTTCTCTCTTTCTTTGTTCCACTTGCAAGTTTTCATACATTAGGAAATCCATAACCCACGTAGAACAAGAAACAAAATAAAAACCAAGATCTCTTCTCTGTGGTGCCAAATGTTATATAGGACACTCCAAAGATGTAATTCTTACAAGAGAGAATTGAAAAGGTCAGACCATTGCCATTTGAAAAAGGAGTAATAATAAATGTGAATTTAAAGATTTTTTTAAAGTGTTTGCAAATCAAAAAATGACAATCATGCAGCTCATACTCATAAAGCTTAGAAATAGCTGCAGCACCTGCCCAAACTCTGCCAGCAAGTGGTGACCACAGACACACTCTAGACATCAGTCACAAATTCAAGAAAAAAAATTTTGAAGTTAACAAGTTATTTTTTGAATGCCAAAGAAACATCTTCAAAGTAATTTTTAGATGTCACAATCTACAAATTATCCTCCACATTTAAGCAGTACAAGACAGGTTCCAGTTGGGATACTGTGGACTTCCATGGTGGACCAGGTACACCTTTCCACCCTCTTTTCATCAGCAGAGAGGTCTCTGACCTGGTGATAGCTCCCATGCCTTTCAAGAGGAAACTAACTTTCTTATCCTGACATCAAGGAGAGAAATAAGATGTGAATTTTCAGGTATGTAGAACAAACTATGCAATCCCCATCTTCTGTTCAACCTCACAGCAAGAGGGGCTCACCTGCAGAATTTCGAGTCAGGTTAAATTTCTTCTCGGAAGGTGTGTACACAGTCGCCCTGGGGTTTCAGGCCCCGTTTTCTTGTTTGTTTTAGTTTTGTTCCAGCAAAAGCAATAGCTGTCTTTGGTGAAAGAACGTTGTCAGCAAAGAGAACAAGGTACAACAGCAGCCGGGAGGGCTGCGAAGAGCAGTAGCGCTGCGCCTTGGCTCGTACGCTGGATCGAGTGAGGCAAGCCCCTCGTACCGCTGCCGTTGCTCTGCTCAGTCGAAGCCGTTTCCAAACAACAGCTGGCGCGCAGCAAGTTTTCAGTACTGAATCACTTTTCCTCCTCGTGGTCATTAATAATTTTCCTAAAAAGGAAACGAGCCCCTGGCAGCCCCTGGCTCCTCCTGGCGGGCTTGGCGGCGAGCACGGTGCCGACGCGTGCCCCCAGCCGCCGCGGCCGTGCTGGGACCCACGCCGCCTCGCACCTGCTTAGGCTGCTGCAGCTCTGCCAATGCTGAGGAAAAAAAAAGGCAAAAAGAGTGTGATTTTAAAAGCTGTCATTTGCTCAGCTTCCTTGGGGGAAGGGGGAAGCAAATCGTGGAGATGTTTTGCAGCTGTCTTGCTCTGCAAGCCTCTCTGGGGCACCGTGTCATGCTGGAGGGTTTCACTGGCTTTTAGTGGCTGCGGAGGTCAGCATCTGATGCCAGCTCCTTACAGGTCAAACCGCTAATAAAGGTCGGGCAAAAGCATCATGTGGTAAACCAAGCCCCCGGCACAGCGGCGTTGCCTCCTCATAACGCCGTAGCGCTCCAACGCGGGTCCCGGCAGAGCCTACGGGCGCCCGCCTAATGCCGTGCTACGTGCCTCGGGGCACGCGAGCCCTCCTCGCAGGGCTGCCAGGCGCGACACTGGGCCTGTGGAGAGCCCCTTGCCCTTCTGGATCAGCCACTGGGAGTTAGGCAGAAAACCGAGGGCAGCTAGGCATGGGTGTTCACCACCAGCGTCCTTCCCGATGGACTTGAAGACGTGTCCTTCACCCGCTGCACTGCTCGGGCAGGAGGCTCCGTAACAGAAATAGACAACAAGGATGTGTAAAGCACAAGTTAAAAACTGCTTCACACTGAAGAACAATTTTTCCCTGAAAAAAAAAGCCCACTGTGTGGTTTCTGGACCAGGTATAAAGTCACCTCCTTGGCTGTCGTTGTTAGTACTCTGTTGTTACTGGTAGGGCTTTCCAGCTCTGCAGGCTCTTCCTCTGACTCCTGAAGCACTTTCAGGTTAGTTAGTCCTGTTCTTTTGCAGAGCAGGTAGCAATAATCTTGCTTGGCGCGTGGGATGTTGGCAAGGATAAATGTGACGTTTAGTATGCTATGGAAATATGGGGCAGACCCACCGGAGCTCATCAAGTTTCCCTATTCTCATGCAGGCCTGAGGCGGACACTTTCCTCCATGCTGACTGTGACAATTGCTTCCACCCTCCTTTTTCTTAAATACAGATGCAGACAGTCTAGTCAGTGTTTAAAATCGTAAGTTCCCATGTTGATTTTTTCAGGGTTGGCACATCAGTTTTTCCCTCTATGCCTGGCAGCTTCACCAGGTGTTGCTTCACCAAAACTTTTTTGACTTTTCATCTCCCAGTTGAAGAATAGGCTTTTACAGTACTAAAATACACTCTCTGCGGCTGGTTGAATGTGGTCCTGCCACAGAGAAAGCACTGTCACATCCAGAAGCCAGGGGATTCTGGTTCCTTTGTGGAACAGCAGTTTTCTGGTGACAGATCTCCATCCAGATCTTAGTTAACTAAAAAAAAAAAAAAAAAAAATCTTATTTTGTGTTCACAGGTGCTGCACACAGGCCTCCTCCTGCATGTCTCTTCTGGGGTTTTGGGGGGATGCAGAAGCATTTAGGAATGCCACTTGTTACAGAGGACACACAAGCACGTCCAATGTGGCAGCTGAAGTCACAGAAAGCAGAGTGAGAATGACAATAAAAGCAAAATGCTGCGCTGCCCGGACACCTGGCATAGGCACTGGGAGGAAAGAAAGGTTCTCTGTTTCATTTTTACAGCAGCCTCCGCTGTGGTGTAACATATCACTGGTCCTGGGTTTAGCAGAAAAAAACCCTTCCAGCTTCAATTCAGCAAATGTAGGTTTTCTGATGATGCTGTGGGGTCTCCCAGTGGGAGACACACGGGTGCAATTCAGACTTCTGCTTCGTGTGAGGTGGCTGACAACCCAAGGGAGATGAAATGATTGCTGCTACCCCAACCCACACTATTGCATTCCCTGAGGGGGGAAGCCCCAGCGTGGGAAGCTGAACAGAATAGGTAGCTGTTTCTGAAGGGCAATTTACTGTTTGATACATTAAAATGAATGTCAAATAGTTTATACTATGCTGAGCTCAGAATTGAGACACTCTGGAGAGAGAGGTGTGTCGTGTTTACCTGCTGCTGAGTTGTTAATGAAGAGTGGAGCATCAGGCAAGGGCCTTCCCTGCTCCAGCTGCCCCTGTTTCCATCCACGGTAGTATGGGAGCTGGCACCATTAATGACGATTTTTTGGAGAGTCTGAAATGTCAAATATGTTTCAGAGGGTCTGACATGGATACTCTCATTCTCCGAGAAATCCCATGCTTGTCTCCCTGTCCTCCTGCCCTTCTTCTCACCAACTGCTCCTAGTTCATCCCCCAAACCCTACACAAAGTGTGGGAAGACTCTTTGTACTCTTCTCTCTTTTCCCTCCATACCCTCTCTTCTGTTCCGCTGGACCTGCATTTTGCTCCTCTCTGTTCATTGTAGCTCTCTCCTCCTTTGGGAGACCTTCCTGACCCTGCTCCCCTTTAGCTGGATTCCACACATTTTTACACAAAACACAGGAATCTCTCTTGGACACAATTCTCCTTTGAAGGAAAGAAGGCTCCGCCTGCCTTCCCTTCCTCTCTAAATTTGTTAAGTCAGGCAGTATCAGCATGATCAGCAATGCCAGGCATAAAAATGTTGGAAGCTTGGATTACCTAAGTTTTAGGTTGGACTCTTGGAGACTTGTGACAGGCTCATTGCCTTCATAGTTCATTTGATTCTCACAATTCTGCAGTAAATATCCTCACACTCCAGTTATTTTTGGCCAAATATAGTGTCTATGAAGCCAGAATTTTGCAGGCCAGCAACTTTACGGTGTTTTAGCTGCTGGTTTTGAAAGATAATGGCAGATTTCAGCTGATGCTTCTTCCTTCATCATTTTGAAATGTCAAGAACTAATTTAAATGGGGGAAGGCAGAAGCCCTTCATAAATATCTGTGAATGAGAAAAGAAACTCCTCGTTCTAAAAACATGTGCTCAACAGATGGTATTAAAACTACAACACTCAATGTTTGAGGAATAGTTTTAACTAATTTGTTAAGACATCAGATAGGGAATGGAGGAAACTGCAGATTTTGTACTGTGGCCAGATCTGTGCCATTAAAAAAAAAAAAAAAAGCAAGATTAGGTCTTAATTCATTTGCCAATTCTACACTGTTTTCTTACAAAGATTTGTTACAAACTTTTTCTCAAAGCTGAGCAATTCAAGTGATTAGTGGATAAACCACATACAGAGTGGTTTAAATAGTGACCCAGTGTAGGCTATAGAGGGTCATTGCAGAGAAATCTGAGGTCTGCCAGCTCTTTCCTTAGTGTTACAATACAACAGAGAAATCTCAGTTTTACATTCTTATTTTGACCACTGCATATATGAACACATGTGTATGTGGAGATACATGTGCACATACACGTGAGAAAGCTACACCTGCATGCAAAATTTGCTCTCAGTGCCTCTCTCCTCTATTATCCTTCACAGTCAGTATTGCCAGAAGTTGTTCCCAGTAAAACCTATCCGAAATGTCAACCATTACAATAAAAGCCCTGTCACTACCATTCCCTGGGTCCTATTTGTTAAAACAGAAACTGTTCAAACAGGGGTGGCTGGAGAATCAGAAAAGCAGTGTACTCTTCCTGCTGCTTTCACTGGCAGTATGTAAATCCCTTCTCTTGCCTATTTCCATTAATAGCTGATTTGGGGTTTGCAGAGACACTAAGCTCTTTGGAGAGGAAGTATTTCTCATTCAGTATTTACCCACGTATGTGGAGACCTCGTTCACAGCCAGAGCATATGCTAATCTACCACTGACATGCTCATTGATGATATATTCACACAAAAGTCTCCCCAACACAGCATCAAGAATGCTCTCTGATTTTGCTCATATAGCCTGAAGTTATTTGTAGTTTCAGAACAAACACCTCTCCTGCTCAGCTTGCTGGGATATCCAAAGCATCTTAGGAAAGGTGATCGTCCAGTTGGTTGGGTTAATTAAGTTGTTGCACACTGGGTAATCCAGGCAGACTGTGCAACAAAAACCTATACATGCCACTGTTCCTACCAAAATTAAGCAGACCTTAAGGAAGGGGAAGAACTGTATCGGCTTGCAGCAAAAAGAGACCTCAATGCAATACGGTGCTTTGTGGTGAACTACAGATGAAGAGTTTGTATAGTGTGGTTCAGTTATGGACTGATGTGTGCCTTAGCAGAATTGTTTAATAAATGTATGCAAGCATCGAAAAGAGATTGGATGCAAAACAAAATATTTCTGTAGTGTGAAAAAATTTTCTGCTTAAGCAGCCAGATACTCAGCACGAGCTTGCATCTTCTCCTCCCATAGATACAAACAGACGTGGAAAAGTCCCTCGCCTCCCCTCCCCTGCTTCGCCTCTGGGAGCCATGCTGCTGAAGCAGATCAGTGCCCAGGCTGAGTATCACCAGAAACCCCTTGTAACAGAAACATAGAAGACATATGGTTATCAAAAAGCTGACTAGATGCTGCTGATAATTTTGTCGTGGCTCGGGCAACTCTGTCCATATGTTTCCACTGAGCTGGAACTATAAAGCACGTAAATGCCAAATGGGTATAAACACATGCAGTGACTGCAGTCCCTGCTTCACTTCAGTTGTGCCGTCTGTAGCGCTTTTGGAAGTGGCTTGTCCCACCTCCATCCCTATTTCTGTCACTTGCGGTGCTGGACCTGAGAGGACCAGCCACGATGGGGACAGACGAGGCAGCTCCTCAGCTCAGGGGCGAGCAGGTCTCATGGGAGTAAGAGGAACTGCTGGGCAGACATTACAGAGCTTCTGTGCTAGCTGCCTATGTCCGCTCCATGCTGAAACTGTCCTTTGAAGGCTCATTAGTATACGGCAAAGAAAGTTCCTTGTTCCACCTTTGTTTAATGTGAAACTGCAGATTGAAATCACTGTGTGTGTCTGATGAGAAAATGATGAAAGAAACCTCAAGTCTTTTTTAATGGAAGCTTCTGCAATGCAGTGTGGAAGTTATCCACATATTTTATTGAACCAAGTCCCTTAGAGAAAAGACTGAATACTCACAAATGGTAAAAGAGAAGAGGGAATTTTTTAATTACAATATTCAAATATTCCTTTCAGCATGTTTTCCAAAGAAGCCATGAAGACTCTCTGTTACTGCGGCATACACAGCAGCGGAAGTTTTTGTAGGTAGCATTACTGGGAAAGTATTTAGAACATAACCATTTTTAAGAGAAAGTTGCAGCTGGAAATTTCCAAATGAATGCTTTTTCTTTTTTTTTCCTCTCTCTCAACTATCTGCTTTACAAGCAGTCTATGTTCCCTTTTGCCCGATCCATCAGGGTGACGTCCTGCGAGGATTTTAGCTATTGCATCACTTCTTACCTGCGGTTCAGCAGTAATAGTGCCAAGTCCTCAGGAGGCACTTTTCTCTCAACATTATAATCCTCTGGATTGCCTATACATGGAGAGAGATTCATAACTAACATAGTCGGTGTCACAAAATTCCACAGGCACAGCAGCCATAGCAAAACGCAGCACTAATTATGAACAGTACCTATCTGCTCAAATTACTGCTGAAATGCTAACTTTGGGAATAGATATTTTTATGCATAAGCTTTTCTGCAAAAGAAATATTATAGAAGGGAAACAGCCACTCTTTCTGTTATGAGAATGAGCTCTGCTTTGTTCTTATTAGAGCTGCTTTCAAAGAGTAAAAAAAAAATGTATCTTCATGCCAATTTCCATCTGAAGTGAAGAAAAAGAAACAAACAAGCCATCATGGTGAAACTGAGAGAACAATTTTCCAGATCACGTTATTTTACAGACCCAGGGTTGTTTG
This sequence comes from Rhea pennata, assembly GCF_028389875.1. Classification (NCBI taxonomy): domain Eukaryota; kingdom Metazoa; phylum Chordata; class Aves; order Rheiformes; family Rheidae; genus Rhea; species Rhea pennata. The sequence goes on along the minus strand of NC_084665.1, from coordinate 92,096,973 downwards.
TTTTAGCAAGCATAGAAATTGCTCAGACCACTTACAAGTGCAAGATGTGGTGTGAAAAAGATTGCCATTTGCATTGTAGCAAGTTTATTAACGAAATATCTCTATTTCATGTTGTATAGTGCACAAAAAGCTTCTTAGAGAAGCAAAGAGAAGTGTTTTCCAATCTAAAGACTTTAGGGTAGTTCTGTCCCAAATTCCAAAACCTGAAAACCATGATACATAGATGCAGTTGTGTATAGATACAAAGTTTGATAAACCCAGGAGAAACAAGACTTGCCTCTACCAGAATCAGCAAATGTTTTGGTACTGCCTTCAGGAGGGTCAGGCTTTCACCCACGGCAGCTGCCCGGAGGATCCTTCAGCTATCCACAGCACCTATTCAGGTGCAGCGAGAGGAGGTGGCTTCAGCCGTTGTCAGCATGAGAATCGACACAGAGCAATTTTCTGGGGACAAAACAACAGCAAAGACAACTTATGGTAGGGATCTGAAGAGAACGGAGAAAGGATGCTGGTTACACAAGAAGTAGTACAAAATAATAACCTCTAACCACAGCGTGATCCTAGACCTAAGTGAAATATGCTGTTCTAGCATAAATCAGTCCCTTCCAGTCTGAAGACTGTGAAAGTTTCCTGGCAAAAAAAGATGAAACCAAAGACTTCATAGGTTCAGGAAAATCATTTTCATCGGGTTTTCACTACATAATAGACTGTTTGTTTTAGATACCACCACCATTTGTCTCAACAAACTGTTGGCAAGGATTTATTTCTTCTCTCGCAAAAACCTCCCACCTGGAGTGGAGGAAGTGCCTTCATATCATACTGCTGACCAGAATAGCTCCTTATTTCTCAATATGCCATTTGTATTGTAGGTACATGTTTTTCCTCTGCACATGAGAATTATTCAGTACCGAAATTATGAATCTCAATTATGAACTGAGAGCTAACTAACAAAATGTTTTCGTGTTTACTCATCCTACTGGTTACTTTTTAAAAATCTAAACTGTTATTCATTGCAGATGAAGTTTTCAAAGGGGTATGAATTCTGTGTTCTTTTTCCAGTAACAAGCAATTAGCTAAATCTCCTTTTTTCCTCACCTTCATGAATTTCCTTAGCTGCTTCTTTAGGTAGCTGTTCATCCTTCTCTACATGAACTGTAGCAAAGTAGGTAAAGTGATGCTCTGTGACACCAAACACACACTGAGATTCATCTTGCTCCAGATTCGTGCTAAAACCTGTTCTACTTTGACTCAGCTTACAATAAGTATCTAGCCACTGGCACTGGAAAGTGAAAAGTGGCTAGATGGGCTGTAAAATTTCTATCTATATGCTTCAAAATGATGATCATTACAATAAGGATGAAAAGTCCACTTTTTCTCTTTTTGGGGGAGGAAAAAAAATGTTCTCAGAGTAAAAAATGGCACATAGAAGAAAACTCTTTCCACAATACATGGAAATGAAATAATGATGGTTTTTAATATTCCTTCTGCCTCATTCATGTGCTACTCAACTTAACCAATCCAGGCTGAAAATGGAACCATTACATCTGCAGTCATACAAGCAAAAAGGTGAAGTATCAAAAACGATGCTTAGATGAGTCTAAATACTGGAGTGACGAACTTCAATTAGCAATTACTTGATATTTCAATTAGCAGTGGCCTTCAGTTAGCGTGGCCTGGACTGTCATATCCCACTGATTCCAGTGCAGTTCAGTAGTAGCTAGCTGGTTGTTCAAGACATGAAAAATATGAGTATTTTATCAAATGAAACATGGTAAGTACTACAGCCTCCATTAATATTAGCAAAGTTTTTAATTTGTTAGATCATGAAGCATCAAAGTTTCTATAGCAGCTGCTGATTTCAGCTCTTAGAAACATTGACCTTTTAAATGTTACCGTTCAAGTGACTGACTAAAATGTTATTTTTGGAATAAAATATTATTTGTATGAGTTTTTATTGATTTAAATAAAAAATTCTCTATCAAATTCTTTGAACCTGACATATTTTGAAGCACTGAGTAACAGCTGTTGACTGTGTAACTACCACTGCTTCTTTTTGCTGACTGGCAAATTTTGTAGAGAAGAAAGGCTGAACAAACTTTAATTTTCATAACAATTTTCAGAAAAGCAAAAGCCCCAGAAGGACATCCTGTCAGAAGGATGAGCATCCAAAGACAGCGGCGTTTAAGTAGTCAGTCCCCAGATGGGCTGTAAGTCCAAAAACATTTGAGCTATTGCACAGCCCCTCCTAGGTCCTTCATTTCCAGAAAAGCAAATATAGATGAATAAAACTAATTTAAGTTTTAAATGAATGATGTAAATTTTTATTCTTTGAGTGACCAAGATTCATTCAGAAAATTTTAAGAATATATTCTAAATTTATTAGCCAAATAGCACTGAATGCCCATTTTCTGTCATCTCACCCAGAAGTCCTCACCAAAATGTGAGTTGATTTTGACTGATTCAATCTAGTTAATCTACAGGTTGCCGCTCTCATTTTAATATTTTTGAAGCTGGAAAAAGGAACTGATTGCTAGCATGTGGGGAAAACAGCTGCCTCCTCACCTTCCAGTGAAAAGGAACTTTAAAAGCTATTCTCCAAACCTGAACCCAAAGTGCATAGCAAAATGCATTTACCTCTGCAAAATACAGCACAGCCAGTCAACGCAACAATTTGTTTTGCTTTCCTTAGCTTTTTTACTATTTCACTGTCTTTTCCTGAGTCTCTGAGGACAGAGGTAAAACAGTAGTACATAACATTAGAGAGCATCCAACAACTTTAACTAAAGGACAGCTGTTTTTCAAACTGAGCCAGTGTACTGGGGAATGTGGGCAATCTGGGTTTAATCTCGTTATTCAGTCTGACTGATTCAAATGTCTTTGTCCTTGTTCAGACCGACACTTGCCACTCAAGCCACCAAAGGCCTTGGGGCCCCTGCAGAGCTTGAATGGGAAAATTTGTGCCTGCTTTCCATTTGCTTTCTGAAATAACGGAGAAATGCCAACCTAAGAGGCAGACCACAGGTCCATGCAGAGACAACCACAGGATCCCTCCTCAGTCTTGCTTGGGTACCAGAAATAGCATAGCTGTGCTGTAAAAATGCTGTGTCTCAGCTAAAATATCCATGTGTCAGTATTCACAGATGACGTCAATATTCACAAAATTCAAAGAAGATGACCCACGTCTCACATCATTCCATGATGAAAGTGTGGACGAGCTGACACAGGATGCAGTGAAGAGAAAACTACAGAATCAGAATCTAAGTGATGCCAGTAACCACAGCGTATTTGGAAATAGAATTTAGTTCTGTGGTAAGACTGAAAGTGTAATGAAGGCAACTGTGGAGATATTTTTGACCCATATTTCTCCTGAGATTAAGTATTACATAACATTCTGAAGAAACGAGCATGTCACTGTCCTGGTCAGAGTGTCATGTTAAATGGATTAAGATCTGGTTAATTAGTAAATCAAAAGTGTCTGTCGTTAAAGAAAGGACTTGTTACCAGCAGGAATTCTGTTAAAAGCTCAGATCTCTTCAGAATCTTTGTTGAAGGCATGAAAGCACCAACGGTCACAAATCTGCTGCAAAAACAACACCCCATGGCTACTTCTCCCAAACCAACGGACTAGCCTTTCTTCCTACAATACTGCCAATATCAGGTTGTAGAGCACAGGGCTTTCACCTAGGCATTTCAGTTTGTCCTTTTCACTACGTAATTTCTTAGAGGAGTAGTAGATATAAGGGCTTCCATGCATGGCCTGTTCCTTTTGGGATCTGCCTTCTCTGGCCCCCGTACACAGCTGGTACCCCAGACACTGCTTTCTTATATTGACTCTCCAAAATCTATTTCTAATCCCTTTTCTCTGGCAGGCTGAACTTCTTCATCCTTGTTTGGCCACATACCTTCACCTAATATAGGATTTATCCTTTTTTTTTTTTAAATCCAGTTTATGTAGCTAGCAAGTATAACACTACCATCATAGTCAGAGGTAGCGCAGGGAGGTGCAACTGGCCAACAACACAAAACACTTAATCTTCATCTCTGTTATTTGACTGGTACCTGCCTAGTCTCTCTACTACCTAGTTTTCCATCAGTGACGCTCTCAGGGTTCTGCCACCTGAGTGGCTCTACTATAATAACACAAATTCATGTTCTTTAGACCTTAAAATCCCTGCTTTAGGCTAGGACAGGGTAGAGGGTTTTTTAATTGCAGACCACGAGTGGTTGCACATCACTTATGTTTGTTTGTTCAGAAAGGTCACCAGTGCCTAGCTAGCTACCAGAAATTTGATCTATACTTAAATATCACACAGCAGTACCTGACACACTGCATGGTCCTGCTGTTGATTTACTCGATAAAACATTACTAAGACTAATCCATACTGTGTTTGTACATCCCAAACTACATCTGAGAGTAGCCAAAACTCTTTCCACATAAATCTAGACTTTTCCATTCATTTGCTTGGGAAAGGATCTAATACCTGAAATATCCGTACCTTGATCTGATCCAGTTCTCTCTATTCAGCCGTCTGTGTGCTAACCTGGGAGATAAGTGAGCATGAAATGCACTTAGATATTTGCTCTACATTTGTTCTACATTGATAACTCTTTTATGCTGCATGACGGAGTACAGTACAATGTTAAATGCAGTACAGTTTCCCTCCCTCAACATAGGACATTTGTGACGAGCTTAAATATCATGCTAACCCAGTATTGCTTCACTACCCAGTCTGCAGTGAGCAGTAGCCTAATTCTCAACTGCCCTATACAGGCACAGCATTTGTTGTCTTGCCTTTTTACCTGGTCATCCACCAATTTGTTCGGTTACTGTATGGTGAGCAGCCACCAGCAGGAGTTATACCACTGCCCAGGGAACTCTTAGGGACTTCACACTCAGAGCTGATATTAACAGGACACCAGGAATTTGTTAGAAAGGTATGTGATCTAACTTGTGGGCACAGCTAGTCGGGTGTGCACTCAGGACTGGGTAGGAAGGAAGGAAGAAGAAAGTCCATCCACCTTCCGGATGTGCAGGGACTTCTGGAAAGGCAAACCGATGAGGGGGCACTGCTGTTGCAGGTCATATAGTTGAGGCCTGAAGTGATTTGGCGTTAAGGGAGAACGGAGAGTAAAGGATACAACTGCCATAGAAGTCCAGCGCTCAACACTACCCTCCACCACCTGGCCTCAGAGCAGCTGCAGGTGCTGCAGAGAGCAGAGGAGCCCTAGTCTCTGCTCATCGCATTTTGGGAAAAGTCTTTCTCTGTTCAGGCAAATCGCCTGAGCCCAGCTAGTGCCAGAGCCAGGGGAAGAGTCTACCCCATGAGCATGGACATAGCACTACCTAAACTGCCAAACTCATTTGTGGCCTAATTTGAAACCTCAGGTTCAGCTTCTTGCACTTTTAAAGTTACATGGGGAAGATACCTGCTATTCATCTAAACCAAGTATGATCACCACTGGCAGAGGTGCAGGAGCGGGGACTATGGCTGGAAGTGCTGAGGCGCAAATGCTTTTAAAGAGCAGTGACTCAGACCACCCTGGGGCTGCATGGTGCAATTCTGTTCTCTCTAAAATTGCAGAGATTTGTTTGGTTTCCCTGTCCTCACACCCTCCTCCACCACACTACCCTCAATGGCCTCCATGTCTTAAAATGTCTCTGCAGTGAGCATGGTCTGGTCTTTCATCCACCAGTTGGCTTGAAAGCACTGGTAACTGTGAATACATTACCTTCTATGTTTATTTTTAATGGATGAATAATTCATTTTAGTGAACCAGAATAGTGATTCCCTTCTTTCACCAGAAGACTGCATGCAGTACAGTATGATGCTGTCTTTTCAGAATATCATGTCTTTTCCAGAAACATATCTACTATTATATTTGAACTCTCCTTTCATATTAATGACTCACCAGATGCTAATCAATCTTAACTTCACCCCATTTCCAATACAGTGGTTGTAATCTTTGTTTTTACAGGTGGAGAAAATTGAGGTAACCATGCCCTGTCTCCACGACTCCCTACCGGCATCATTTCTTTGGCCGACATCTTCACTTTGTCCCTTACACGAGTCAACGAGAAATGTGAGGAAAGAGAGACAAGAAAAATGACCAACAGCAAAGCAGTAATGAAGGCACCTGATGCCTCTCTTGGTTTTTGCGGAGCATGCATCCCACAGAATTGCTCATTCTGGCCTTTTCCACGCTGAGCAGCCACAGGGTGAAAGAGAGAACACAGTTTGAGGCCTCTTTTTCCATCTACCCCATCTCACTTTCATCAGCCTCGCTGAGCTGCTGCAGAAGAGATTACCTCGGTATGCAGGCTAGTCCTTGCCAGTTGGAAAGAGAAATCTAATACATGTTCATTCATGCCTCAGAGAAATCAAGTTTGCCAGACATCTTAATGAGGGGTAAATTTAAACACAGAAAGTAAACTGCAATTTTTTTCTCACCTTAATTTTTTATTGAGGTGTGTGACCACGCAGCTTCGAGAAACCATTTGAAAGTGGCAAACATAGATCCTTGCTTACTAATTTTAGCAGGGTCATCTTGATTTTAGTAGTCTGTCTCACCCACTCTCTGTCAGGAGCACTGATTTCCCACTTAGCGCTGTCCTTGCTGACTGCTTGATTTGCAGTTGTGAAGGAAGAGAAGGGAGGATAATCCTGGAAACTTTTTGCGCTTGAGGAATGGCTGTTGGGTGCTGGTCCAGGAGGCTGCAGGGCCAGCCGTACTACAGCCTAACTGCAGCCGCTGACCCCGGAGGCAGCTTTGATTTACAAGCATGCATGGCTTTTCTAGGGTAGGTGGTTATTAACCTTAACTCGTTCAGCTCCAAGGACTAAAAGCACAGCAGTTTACCTTCTGTCGCTGCAGGGAAATTTATTCTCTTACAGCATGAGAAGGCAAAAGTGAAATCCATCAGCCAGTGAGTTTCTCGCATGGGCAGTGTTAAAGGACTCATTATTCACATACTGTTGGTGATCTTGGTGCCTGTGAAAATAACTCAATCACATTCAAATGACATTTCACATTCAAGCTGAAAGACCTTTTTCTTAAGCATGAGGGGTGATCGTTCCACGCCTATGCTTAAAATGGTCAACAGCCTATAAATAGGCTCTCCTGTGACCCACACCATTGCTTCTTACATGACTAAAATGATTCAGAGTTTGGCACTATCTGACTATGCTCACAAACATATATTTAATCTCTTCTTCTCACTATCCTCATTGAATGAATGGAAAGACAAATGTAAGAACATTGAGACATGACGTTTTGAGATCATGGATCTGGATGTGTGCCTTGTCTCACTTCAGCTTTCCTGCATCTAGATCACACATAAGCTGTTCAGCTGCTCAGTATATCATATCTAGTCTTAAAGCCTAGGCTCACTGCTCCCCAAACTCTAATAGACCTGCTGAGAAATACAAGTACAACTTTACACTCCATCTCAGCTGTTTCCAAAACCCAAGAAACTGTTGCAATAAAGAGAGGAAAAATGAATTTAAAAGGAGAAAATAAATTGAATCTGTCAAACCAAATAGCAAGCAGGCTGCCTGGTTAGGTAAATAATTTTTATTGGCTTTTTCCAACTAATCTGCCTGCAGGATTTATTGGTCTTCTACTGTATCTTCAAATAAAGCAGCCAACTCTAGTTCCATTTTATGCTTTATCCATTAATAATTTTGTATCTTAGAGAACATTTAATAATATTTATTTAATTTATCTAACTGTGATTACAATCATTGCAGCTGTTTAATGAGAAGCTATTCCAGGTCGACTTGCTAGAATTCAAACTGCATTTTATCACTCTTACTGAGATGGCTTTTGGAACATTTTGTTCCTAACTCAAGGGCTTTTTTCTGTCCCGGCCAAAAAACATTATGAAGAGGGGCTAACTAGAATGGGCTGTGCTCTGATCCTCCCCGAAAGAGAAACAGTGCCATGTCCTGTTATTCTCTGGGATAACTGCAAATGCAATTGCTCTAACTTGCACCACTCAGATTTGCACCAGTGTCCAGACACACTTACCATCATCCCAGAATGGAGGGCAGGCAAGGAGAGAGGAGATACAAGGCTGCTTCTAACCTCCTGCCCTTCTGATTTCTGCACTAAAGCTGAGATCAAAGTTTCTGCTTTCTAGGTTACAGATGTACTCGCATCTTCACAGTCTATGGCAAGGAGCCAACAAATATATCTTTATGCAGCCCCCTTCTCAGTTGCTCCAAGACTGTAGAAATGAGAGGTCTGAGTCGCAGAAAAGGATGTCTTCTTTATTTTTCTCTTAGTTTTCCAGTGTGGATCCGCTGGTTCGCTGATGAGCAGCTGGTATGCAATTCCTGTGCTGTATCTCACTCCTTTTTATTGAAGTTTTGTCCTTTCGAGCTCTGAGCACCTACAAACCTCCAGCCATGCAGTCTGTCACTGAATAAAATCTCTTCTGTTGCCTATGAAACCTACATTTCGTTATTTGAAGCCAAGTGGGCAGGAGAAAGTCTTCTCCACCCAGGTATGCTACAGGAAGGGTTTAAGTGACCCAACACTTCACAGAACAGAAATGGCAACACTGAAGGCCATAGGGCAGAAGCAAATCCGTAGTGCTAAATGGTGCTTTGGTGGCTTCTCCTGTTTTCATTCAAAAAATTTACAGGTGTCCAGCCTATTAGGAAAGTAATCTGACCTAGCTTATCTAAATGCAAAAGAATCTGCTTCAAAGATCCTTCTTAGAGCATCTCCACTTGCGAGGTTCAAAGCTACACGAACATACCTCAGAGACGAACACTTCCTTTATTATCACACTACTAGTAAAAGTCATATTAATCTGTGTAAGCTAACAGATAATATTAACACAAAATTACCTTACTCTCTATAAGATAAATTAAATCCTTTTTCTGTTTGTGAACAAGCTGGCTTTCTGGCGTTTGTCTACTCAAGGCCCCCACTTTTTCCAACTATTTTATTAGTCTAAGTAACTCCAGGCTCAACATGCAATGTTTCCACTCCTGCATCTGTAAGTTGTTCCCTATACTGTTGACTCAAAATATTTCTAATAGTTACTTAGACATTATCGTGCGTCTACAGAAATGTGTTAAGATTAAATGACGAGTCTGCAATCTTGAATGTCCAAGCCAGAGACGGCACCCAAGCTTCCTCCTGCAAAACTCCCAGGGTGCCCAGAGGCATCTCCGCTCAGTGGGAGCAGGGATGGGAAATGCTGCTTGCTGCTAGACCAAGGAGCTGGGAGACCCTCTGGGATGCTAGGGGTTAGACAAGACACTTGAGTTAAGTTGCTAAGGGCTGACATCTTCCTCTGAGACACTTAAGGAGGCTATCAGGTGTTTGGGAGAGTCTAGAAAGTTCTTTGCAAGTAATTGTGTAGACTGAGTTGAATTGGAAATTAGGAGAACAACTGAGAAGTCACAGATAAGAAGTAGATATCAGAAGTGAGTGAACCACAGTGCCTGACCTCAGTGCCTGGGGGAAATGCATGATTTTGTTTTTTGCTTTGAACTCCTGTGCAAGGTCCAGTTTGTCCACGTGCAGCCCTTGGGACCAGCTCCACAGTGCCGTCTGCAGAGCAGGCAGTGGTGGCAGCTGTAACCCAGTCCCTACTGTGCCAGACACAGTCTAACCACACAAGATGGACAGAGGGAGAAATGGTGAGCAGACTCCTGCACTTTGCAGGTGCAAAGACTGGAAGAGATTCCCTACAGGACCCTGACAGATCAAGGAAGATAAACCAAAGCTTTTCAATCCCAAATCACCCTCTGTTCACTGGCTCCTGTGATCTATCTTTTACCCTCTGCAAACCTTGAAGTGGTTGGCTCGAGGGCACATGAGCTGCAGCACTAGGTGTATTTGTGGATCCCTGTTATATGTCAGACAACAAGTCCTGGACATAAGTTCATCCTATGCTGCAGCACAGCTGCCACGGCAAGGTCGACGGCCACCTGCAGCTCCTGAGTGTTGGGGCACCTGTCAGGGGGGCTGCGGTGACCCCAGACTCAGGAGCAGAGACCGACGGGGTCTGGGTGTGCTCAGGTTTGTGGGACATGGCAGATCCGCGGGCCAGAGAGATCCCAGTGCAGGAGGGGAAGGGCGACACAGGCAAGATGGGACAGAAAATGGTCTGGAGGAAGGAATGTGCCATGGCAGGCTTTATCCCTGTTATTTTCTTTTTCCTTTCTAGCAAAGAAAAAAAAAACACAAAGAGATCAGTAGAAAGGATTTTCTTCCTCCTGGAGAAAGGAGAAGATAATGGCAATCCTAGAAACTTTTACAAAGGTGTACAGTTTAGGTAACATTAGTCAAGCTACAGATATGTTAACCAGCGCTGAGTGAAGTACTAATTAAACCAAACACTGAAACTGCATTGTACTCTCAGCTGCTTAGCTCTCACTCTCTGTTTAAAATCCTTATTTCACTAATATTTCAGTCATCCTAATGGAATAACTAGGACTATAAAATGCTGCTTTTAGGAAAATACGTCTTTTATTTAAAACTGAACATTCTGGATGAAAACTGGGACATTTAAAAATAAATCCAGAATATAGAAATGAATATGATATATAAACAAAAATTATATTAATATAACTGTATAAATTCCACAATAGTTGTCATTCTGTTAAGTATTTACTTTGCTAAATGCAAAAAACCTCTTGTAAAGAGGTTTAACTGCAGTTTTCAAACTAACTATGATCTGAAGACAGTCATAAAATGCTAACTGTTAAAGCTTTCAAAGTCTATACTTGTTTACTCTACAGGAGAGAAGTCCTAGGACATCTGATAGCCAGCAAGAGACACAGAGAAAGAGAGAGGCCAGGGAACCTCTTATCTAGGAAAAGAAATAGCAGCTGACACAGCTGCAGACAAATTTATATTTTTTTTTATTTTTAATGTACGAATGAAGTGCTTAGCAATGCCTGCCCGAGATTTGAGGATCTCTCTACAGAGCATTGCAAACAGGACGAGTATGGGCACCCACCACCTCCCCCTGCACCTCCACGATATTAAAAGAATGAAGAGGTAAGTACAAATTTAATACAAATAGAGCCCACTCAGTTCTGGAGGCCAAATTGTACAAGGTCACCTTGCAACCACTAATTTGTTGCTAATTTGAGTAGCCATTAAGCGCCACTGTGTGTTCTTGTAGTCCCCACTAACTTCCATTGAAGCCAGAGCAGGAATCTGTCTCCAGAGGTGCCCAGACCCTCGCTCACCTGGGTACAACTGTGTGAGTGTTGAGTAGCAAATATTAAAGCAACATCGGTCTAAGCTTCTGGCAGAACTCTTCCTGCAGGGCCAGTGGTTCAGTCAGGAGGGGACGCTCCAAACTGAATCAATCGCTAGAATTTGCCTCTGTAAAATCGTTTACCCAAAAGCTCTGGAAACGCACTGCAGCCCTGACACAGGGAGTCTAACCATGAGCACCGCAACAGGGGAACAGCATTGCTTCAAGCCTCACAATCCTATTTATTATCCTTCGCATCATTACGCAGATTTATGCAGCAGCATCATGCTCCTGAACAGCCCACAAGCAACAGCAAAGCATTAGACTTGCCCATCTCCATCACAGCTGCTAGTGAAAACAAGGGAGGTTTTCGGCAAGAGGAAGAAGTCTCCCCAGGAGGGGGCTGAAGCACTAGGTTTGGAAGACAGCCCCTTTCGGACGCTCGCTAGGCTCCCTGGGCTGTCACCGTGTTTGCTCACGGCTGCTTTACAGGAAAGAGATACCGTGCAAAAGGCCAGAGTCAACCTGTGCTCTTGCCAGATGTCCGGAGGGCTGCTGGGGAGCGACAGAGTCAGATTTCCTCCCAGATAGACACGCCATGCCATGCCCAGGGCTATGGCGGTGGAGAAAGGCCACGAGTCTTCCCAGACTCCCGTTTATCTCTGCAGAAGCGTATCAGTGACCGGGCACGCTGTAACCCTCGTAGGCTCCAGCCTCTTACAACACGGTGGCTTTTAACATATGAAATACAGCAGAGACAGACACTCCCCCCACAGAAAAGCTCGTCTTCAGAGTTTTGAACTTGACCGGCAGCCATGAGTGTGGTTGAAGAAAAAGGTATATCGAGGACCGTAGTTAATCTCTTTCAGGTAACTCTAACTATAAATTTTTCTTTTCCAAAAAACAAGTGTTGAAATACTTCCCTTTGATCAGAAAGGACAAGAATGATGTTCCTGCTTCTCCAAAGTGTTTGGTTTTTCTATTTGTCATCTGGCTAGGAATCAGTATTTAATCTTGCATTTTTTCAGGGGAGACCTGGTACGCATCAGTAAGTTTCCAATCTGAGTAAGACATTTTAATCCTTAAAGATACCCATCTTTGTTGGGGCTTCCGATATATTTTTGTCTTAAACTCCTCTGCTGCTCTGCTGCTTTGTTCTTCATATTTGTCCTTACCTCCCCTTTTCTTCTCGCTGTTATCAGCTTTACCCAACCTTTTTCTCTGCAGATTTTCTTGCGCCCTCTTCTACACTCCTGTGATTTCAAACTTTCCTATCCCCCAGTCTTGTGCTTTTTCTGTTCTTCCTTTTCCCTTCCTTGTTGTTAGCAGTAGAATATCTCTCCGCATGACAAGTTTATCCTTTTCTCTTTCTCTTCTGCCAATACTCCTGTTCGACAGACAGCTCTCTTTCCCCAGTTCCTCACTGCTTTCTTCTCCACTAACATCACTTTTTCTGCTTTCTTCTCACATTGCAGTTACCCTGCTGCACAGTCCCCCATGTACATTGAAAATGGACCCATCCTTGCACTACTTAAAAAATGCATATGCACTGCTTTATTAAACAAAACATTTCAGATGATCCATAATGATCTTACTCAGCTTGCCTGCAAACAGTCTACCCTTCCATTCTCTTTGCTAAGATCACATACTTTCTTGTTTTTTATCAGACCTCTTTACCATTTTCTTCTCATCCCCACTTGGGCTATTAATGATTTAATTTTTCATTTTTGTTGACCTGTCCCCTCAAGTAGTTTGGGCTCTGATTTGCCTCTCTCCTCAAAGAAAACCAAATCCAGAAAAAAAATATTCCTCAAAACTGCATTTCCAATTGCTGTTTTACTGTATTTCTTCCCTGGGTCACTAAATTCATTGAACCTCATTTGTTACCTGAGCCTGCAATTACCACTTCCAGCTTTAGCCTGGGTCTCTTCCAAACTACTTTTTATTTTCGCCAGTCTCCACAAACTGCTTTCAAAGTTTCTAGACTCGTCTTGGCTATTATCCAGGGCCTGAATGATCTCTTGATCCTTCTGCTGCTCTCCCACACTCACTCTTTACTCTCTTCCCCCCACACTTTGCTCTCTCACTGCTCTCTTCTCTCTTCCTCTCGAGTCTCATGGTAGTACTGGGTCATCTTCTCGCTCTTTTTCTTCCCTCTCCAGCTTTCTGGATGATTGAAGCCAGGCACAAGGCTACTGCTTTCCCATGTGTGCCTAGGGCATTGCAATTCCACCTCGTCTCCTTCATTCTTCTCTGGGATCTCGGACTGTCTCTAAACCTCCTCATTTTCTATCACCAATGACAGGCAGACAGGAAGTTAGGGAGCATAAGATCACACAAAGCAAGCAAGCAGCACGTATACGTACAAATTCCTCTCTGCCCGTTCTCTGTTTCCTTGGTCTCGCAATGCTCATTAGAGTCTTGGGGCCTTACTGAGACAGTGATGGACACTCTTGTTCTTGAGTAACAGCTCCTGACATACATCGTGAGAAAACCTGGGGTGCAGGATTATGGACAGTATTGCACCGTCGCATACTGAAAAGAGAAATGTAGCAATAATTCAAAACATCTGGACAGTAGGCTGCACAAAATGAAAATCCAGATTGTATCTTCCTTTCCCGCAGATGTAATCTCTCTAACAGCAAAATGCAGAAGGAAATAGCTGATGTGGAATACAAGTGGGATATAATATGGAATAGGCATGCAATTCCTAGTCTCTGGTGGTGTGCTACAGTATTATACTGGTGACAGGGCCGGAGTAATTCATGGGAGAGAGCATGCATGCTGATCCTGCTGCACTGGGATGGCTTTGCTGCTATGCTGAAAGGGAAGGTCTGACTTGTGTCTGCAGTATGTCCATGTGACAGGCACCACCGTGTTGCTCAGGCACAGTTCACAACTCAGATCACAGCTGACAAAGTGGAAACCAATACTTTTCTCTGTGTTATGTAATAGATCCCTTTATTGCCAGGATTTTGGCAATACTCCTTTGCAGAGGCCAAAATGTCAGTGGAGGGCCAAGGAGGCACCCCTATGGGAGCAGTCCGTATGGAACAGTTAAACATAAGCAGAACATTTCCTGACACCTCTGTTCTTTTTTGACTCAAATGTCAGTTTAAATCCAGAAAATACTAATCAGCAGGATGGAGGGACTTAAAAAAAAAAAAAAAAAAAAAAAAAAAAAAAAAAAAAAAAAAGCAAACATTTTCCAGGAATATCTACATGACATGATCTTTCCTCTATTTCAAGAGAGAAGAAAACACTCCAGGGACTCATAAAAATAAAGATTATCCCTTTTAAGTGTATTGGAGGTACCCTTTCTAAACAGCTAGGAGGCAGAGGATGCTATCTGGAGTTATGATGCTATTCATTAACATTATAGATAAACAGCAGTTGCAGAAGGAAGGAAAGGTTGCAGTCAAATATTCAATTTCTTGCCTGAGCAACGTTAACTTCCCTCTTTCTTTTGTTAAATATACACTTACTAATGTCTACAACTTTTCCCTAAGGAACCCCCAGCCTCATCTTAGCATATAGGCTGGTTGATGTTCTGGGATTTCGTAACCATTTCATTTGTATTCTCATTTAGACTGTGACCACGTGGCCTGATCCCAGATCCAGGACGCGTCTTGATCAGCCCTCAGCGCCACCTTCTCTGATGGTTGCTGCTCCTGCTGTCACTGCTTCCTGACCCTACTGTAGCCTTGTGCAAACCCAGACTCGGAAATAGCCTTTCCTCTAGACAGCTTAAAATTCTTGAGCAGCTTTGTATTTGCCTTTGTCTGGGTAGAGGTGACCAAGCGCAGGTTTACCGGAGTGCCTGAAGAAGCTGTTGCCTCCCCAGTGGCTTGGCTTGCACAACACTGTGTCTGCCTCACTGGAGGTGGTCATAGCCACACAGAGTCCATTCCTGCAGACACATACTTGTGTATCGGAGTCTACTGTGATTTCACTCTCTTGCTTTCATAAATGAGCTTAGTAAATTAGTTACAATTTATTTTAAGTGAAGCATGCCAGGTAAATCCACCAGCTTCAATAAATCTTAATGATAACAGTACTTTCCCTTTGTTTCTCCAGTTTATTCTTAGCGAGAGGTGGCATATTTTGCTGAAAATATCACATGCAGATAAATTTGACCTAAAGTCCACAGATTTGGTGTGTTCCCTGAGCCCAGATGGAAATCTGGCAAAGTTACAAACACCTGAAAAAAGGCTTTTATAATGGAAAATAGGATTTTAAACAACATAGCTGCAGATATTGCTACAGTTATACAATCCAGAGACATCAATTCCCAATTCACACTGGGGGCAGTGTTTTAGGCATAACTTGTTCATATGCAGATAGTTCTACCTATAACTCAATATCAGGAGACCTGTTCCCATGATCTGCCCTCTAAACCAAGTAGCGTCTGCGGGCAGATATAGAGAAGGGAAGGTAAAGATCATTTTCTTTTTGACTTGTAGCATATATTCTAGCTTTGCATTGTAGTCTACATAAATAAAACTGTCAGCTTGACAATTAAATGAATATGGAGTGAATGCCATTACTCAATAGGACCCTTTTGCTGGGTGTATACAGTATTTTAATACTGTATCCTGATCGTCTCTTTGGGAACGATTCTGTAAGACAAAGACATCTTAGAAAAGGAGCCCCTGGGAGGAAGACAACCCCATTTGACACAGAGTAGCAGCCGCTCTCGTATTTGACTTGAGTTACTGCTGTAATTCTCAATCCCTTTGATTCCCTGAGGTGCAAGTGATATTTGTGTGGATGCAGATTTTAACCTTTTAATCTTTACTTTGTTTCCATTTTCAAAAGGCCACCACATTATTTGTATGATTAGTCAATTTGACTAGAACAAAGTGCAGGCACACTCCAAATGATGAGAAAAAACAAGGAGTTATCCTAGACATCCTGTAACGTTGCATGATAACTTTATTTGGAGGAGGGAGGTGCAAGGAAGCATTTCTTTCTGATAAGATTGTTAGACACTGCAACACTGAATTTTCCTTTACAAAGCTAGCACAGCTAAGCACTTTCTTCTTACCCTTCCTTCCTGTCTACTTGGTGCTGATTTCAACACAGCAAGCAGCTGTGTGGATGCTTTTCACCAGGTTGACCATGAACATAACCACGGTCTCATCAGCAGCATCCCAATGACGGGTTTAGAATGAGAAGACAGAAAATCTGGCTTTCCTGTAAGGGTTCATGGTTTCTCTGGCTCTCCCATAATGAAAGGGCTCCTTGCAACACATGTATTGACGGTGCTTGCAGAGATCTCTTAATTTTTTGGCAGCATTTTATTTTTTCAGTCTCTTTCTAGTGTAAAAAATGTATTTCTCTACCAGTGGTAGGTAATCAAAATACCCGATTCCTGTGCAACACCACCAATAAGACAACATCTCCCGCATCCCTGTTATCTCTAAATCCCACTATCCACTTGATTCTCTCCTTTTGCCACTCTGAGGTACAGGTATCCTGGACACCTGTCACCAGCAGTGGACTGAATTAATAAACAGGATCTTTCAATCTAGTACAGGGCTAGCTCTTGGCAAGCAACATAGCACCACACGAGATTCATGCAAGGATTCAGAATGGCATCATCAGCTTCTGCTCTGCACCACGAAGCGAGAGCTGTGTGCCTAGCTTCATGTCCTGATCTACCCACACCAGAAAAGCTTCACAGACTGGTAGAAACAGTGTCTATGTGCTTTCAGTAGACAGGCTGGAAAATATTAGTGTGACACGCACCCTTAACAGCTTTGTCTCAGCCTCACACAGCGTGGCATTAGAAAGTCATTGGCAGGCAGGATTATAAGTAAGTAAAGCACATGTATTTGATGCTTGGGAAAAGCAAATCATCCAGGGAACATTAGGGCTCTCTCTGCTCTTTGGCCATCTTCAAAATACAGCAACTGGTGCTGTAGAAAAGAGACCTCACTGTCACTCAAGCTTGCTTTAATGATCAATATGGCCACAGGAGAGTAGCGACCAACATGTCATATTTTGCACAACTAGGAGGACTGAGACTGTTGTCACCACCCCTTTGGTGCAAATGAGTAAGCACATGTGACTGCGCTAGACCCAGATGCAAAGACCCACAAAATCATTTGTACAGGAAACTCAAGTTTCAGTGGCATTTATTCATATGCTGAAACTCTTCTACAACTTCTGTTTCTTCTTTGAGATGAATGGTTTTCAACACTAAAGTGACAGGCAGGTAAAAATGAACAATATCCCTTAAAACAAAAAAGACACTTGAATCTGAGGCTCCCAGAGCGGTAGTGAATTTGTGAAATACAAAGCCATTAGGCCAGTCGAAATGAAGGTCTTTTAAGAATCTTCTGCAGGGACTGTGATACTGAGGTTTTACAAATGAAAATATGAAACCATACACTGTCAAAACAGGAGACTAGGAATGCGTAACCCTAAATCAGTTCATTCTGCCTGATACGTGGAATAGCAGGATTTCTACCCTTCCTTTTTCACACAACTCATAGATGCACACACTAATTTAAATGCAGAGCTAGCACCACTTCTGCCAGGATGTAGAGTGATGGGTATGGATAACAGGATGATGGAGTGTTGATTCACTGGGGTTTCTTACGATTCTGAACACCCAGCAAAAGGGTCCTATTGAGTAATGGCATTCAGTCCATATTCATTTAATTGTCAAGCTGACAGTTTTATTTATGTAGACTACAATGCAAAGCTAGAATATATGGTACAAGTCAAAAAATGCTGGTCTCTTGCACTGAGAAAAGTGGAAAAACAAAGTTCCAGATTTCTGCTGGCCTTACATCTCTTGTTTTCAGCAGTGAATGAGTCTGAGTAAGCAGCTTAAGAGAACTGAACTCGCAGACTTTGTTTACTTTAGCTTTCTATTAACTATCATAAACTGGACAAAACACATCTCAAGCAACAGCTGCACATTCTTAACATTGAAGAGTAACAATAGCAAAAGAGCCTTTTTTCCCCTTCATCACCTCTCTGTGAACTCACAGTTTAAAGTTAAAAACAGTATTGGTAGCAAATAATGGTCATTGTCACATGCAGCAAAATAAAAGTACTTCACAGAAAAGATGTTTTTACCCCCTAATTCTGTATGTATATACAGCAATGAGTGATTCTTCAGCCAGTCCTAATGGCAATACACAAGCTCGGACTGAATAAAGCTGACATAGTCCCTGGGATTTCATTCCCTGGGCTGTGGATCAGATTTCTGATGAGAATCAGAGAGTCTCTCATAAACACACAACGTGGGAACAGCTTTATAAGTCAGAAGAAGTCTACTCTGTTCAGTGTCTTGTAGCTGAGAATTGGGCAAAGGCAAATGCCTGCAGTAGAAGAGTATAAAAACAGGGAAGCCCATATGATGCATCTCTGCACACCCCCAGGCTCCAACCACTTGCAGCTCTGGAGCTTCTAGACCAGTGTGTATTTGGTAACCATTTGTTGTATGGTCTTGTCAAGTTTCCAGTGTAGATTTGTTATATTCTTTCTGTTTCTTGAGTGACACAGAACACCCGCTTTTGTTTGTTTTGCTCCTGGCTTCTTTTGATACCTCCTCGTTCCACACAGGAGTCGACAGCAAGCAGTCAGTCCATCCCTATCCATTTATCCTCCTCTAAGCCTCTTGCGTCTTTACAGACCTCTGTCATACTCCCCTTCAGCTGTCTGTTTCCCAGGTTGACAGGTCCCTGCTCATATGGTAGTTTTTCATGCAGAACTTATGCCAGGCCTCTTCTCTTCATCCTCTTCATCCTCTTCTCAGTCCCACCACACCATTTCTGAGCTGGGGGGATGGATTTATGCCAGTGGCCCAGTTATGTTGTCCCTCTCTTATTGCATCTCTAATCCAGCTGTGATTTAGGACATATTTTGAAGTTTTCCATTCTGCAATTCTTCCCTTAAATGTGTCACCCTAACCAGAGTGTGGAGAGCAGTGAACATTTCTACATGAAGCCTCAGTGCTTCTTCCTCCTGCACATACACTGTTAGCTCCTTAATGATGCAGCTGGGGGCAAGGGCTCTCCCTTAATCCACTGCCCTCACCGTGCTCCTGCCCTGTAAATATTTCCACACTCCAGCTACTTAAAAAAACACAAAACAAATGAGGTTCGTGAAATGTCTAATTCACCACTTTACAAGGCCATTCCCGTATTCCCAGCTCAAAATACACCGCAATAAAGGATTTTTACAGCTGTTTTCTGGAAACTTGTCATAGCAGCTAACTGCAAGACTTCAAAGAGCAATTCAGGCCTGCTGCCTGAAGCAGGCTTGCTACTCATGGTCATATTTTGGCTGAATATCTCTCTGTGTCAGTGCAAAACTTCCTCCCCCCACCCCCTCCCCGGGAAGGGCAGCAAATGCAGCCTCACGCAGGAGCAGAGGCAGCCTGCTCCGAGCCAGGCACACTGCTTCGGCCACAGTGGGCAGGCAGAGCCAGCCGTTAGCCCCGAGCTCTTGCAAGCACTGGTACCCTGTTGTTACCCTCCCACAAGCCATGTACAGGGTATGCCTGTACAGCGTTTTAAATAAAAAATGAATGATGGTGTTAGGGTGCTGCGTGAGCAATTCTGCAGAATCAGCACTCCCATAAATCACCCCGTGTGCACGGTGAGGGCAATGTTTTGGAAGTGGAGGGAACTCGAAGGACCATCAGAGAGAGAATGAGTTTTTCTGAACACAAAATTCCTTTTTGGCAATGAAAGCAGGGGGGAGGGACAGGAAGAATAATTTATAGGCTCTACATCTCTTTAATAAAGGAGGAGATTTTCAATATTTCAGCTATACTAGTGTTAATTAGAAATATATTGGTAGTGGAGAATTGAAACAGCTTTGTAGCTAACCAGTCAATGGAGGCATCATAGCATGAAATCACACTACAAGTCCAAAAATGTGTTTTCCTAACCATCCATTAAATCTTAATCGCAAGTTTTGCAAGCCATTAAAATTGTAGAGAAACTTTCCACTACAGCCAAGTGAACCGGGGGCAACACAGCTACTCCTGTTGGAGCAAAACATCTCAGAGAAGCAATCAGCTCAGAAATGTATATATGCTTCTCCCCCTTCTTCAAGCATATATACATTTTTGTGTTATTTCTATTTTAAGATGAATGTAATTCTTTTAAAAAATGTTGGACTAGCAGAGCCAGAAACAAAGCACAGAAATAATAAAATGCTGGTTTCAGCTTGCAGTTATATTAACCCCTGTCAACATGCCTTTGATCTGACTTGGAGTAACAACTTCTCTTACTGCAGTAACTCAATTTTCCAGCTTTCTTAAATCTCATCCTCACTTCTGAGATTACTGAAGTTACTTTAATGCATGCAAACGGACCAGAGTACTGTAAAAAGTCAGGGGGTGCCGATGTTCTGCTCTAAGGCCAATTCCCACTGCTCTCAAAGCAGAGAGAAGCGTTTTGGCCTTTGGATAAAAGTGCAGCCATGGACATACTGAGCAATATCTGCTTTTGCTTTTGGAGAGAACCAGCAGAGCTGAGCACTGCTAGTTTGCAAGTGGCGCTAGATGAGTCAGTCTCAGGGAATAAGTTTTTTGTTTTTAATAGACACCTAATGCCTATGTCTGGATGTGAGTGAGTGGCTGAATTTTTCCAAGTTCTGAACATCCTGCAGCTTCTGCAGTGCTGGGAGTCGAACTTTTTAGACACCCATTTTTGAAAGCCTTTCCCAAGGGACTACTTCACACCCACCTCCATCGCCTTCAGTTAGCAAAGTGTGAGAACCTGACACGTAAATGACAACAGAGCCAAGCTACGGCTGAAGTCGTTCCTTTAAATCACTGACATTTCTGGGACAGGGAAACTAAAAATGTCTGAACATTCAGAAGAAGAGCTTTTGTTTCATACACTAATAGTTCTCCTTATTCTGATTATGCAATTGTCATCATTTATTCTGATTTGCAGCCCAGCAGTTTGGGGTGCCAAGCAGACGCTAGGGATGGTGAGGCTCGCGATAGCTGCACTTTCCCCTGCTCCTAAAATAAAAAGGACTGTTCGGGGTGGTTGCAGCCCCAGCAGTGCTTGCCTCTCCAAGACCAAGCATTCATTTTTGGCGATGGCACGCTGGCAAGGCCACCAGCCTTTTGTTGGTGAGTACATCAGCGTAGAGAGGAAGCTAAGAACGGGACACGTGGGCAGCCCCCCTCTGGCAGCCGCCTCTGCTCCTTGGATGCAGCAGGCACAGGTCTTGCTGCAGCGATTCGTCTGAGTCGTCTGTCGCTGCATCCACGGCTGCACACGAAGAGGAGCTGACCTCTCTCTGAGGTTCAGCCCTTGTGATCCTGCAAAGTTAGCTGAAGAAGCAATATCTGTATTAAAATAAAAAGTGCAAACTCCAAATCACAGCTGTGAACATTTCTAGTCCAGCTGCGTATAAATGGACACGAGTTCCAAGACTTCCATGCCAAATGAGAATATTGAGGGAAATGCTTCTAGAAATATAATTTGCTTAGAAGAAAAGGAAAAAAAAAAACTCTCCCATGAATGTAATTTATGTTAGATTTTAAATCTTGCTTATGCTACAAGCATAACGAAATAGGTGGGAAAATTGTAATAGGAGATACTATTTTGGGGAGATAAGGCAAGGAGATATATTTACCTTCCCATAAAGGCCAATCATGAGGTTATAGGTGTTATGTGGGAATATTTTATCCCTCCTTTGCATTCATCCTAGAGATGCTAATCGGAGAAACTGTTCGTTCTCTTTACTTAAAGCTGGTCTCACTTTCTACTAACACTCTGCAGTTAACGGCCTGGACTTCTTGCTTAGCAGAGCCTCTCAGCTCCTCCTATTCCCTGTGCTGGACCCTGGGTGAGGAGCGGGATGGGAGCTCATGGCAAGCACCACACACCGTGGCCACTGAGCTGGTGTCCCTACACGAGCTGGACATGCTAATACTACCTTGCTTGTGAGCAGTGCAAGCTATAGACCCACCATACATGTGAAGGCAAGACTCTACGTTTCGGGAAGTCAGGCTGACCCACAACACAAACCCCCTGAGGTTACACAGGATCTTCTTACTGAGCACACTTTACTGTGGCTTTAACTTGAAACACATGGTTTAAAATAAGAGATAATTCAAAACTTCTGCCTTTGTCCCGTTCACTTTAACATGAGCGATGTGGAAACTAAAAATATTCCCAGATGTGCTTCCAGCCCAGAGTAACATCCGAGGAAGGCTAGACTGCGGGCACGGCTGGCTCAGCACAAGCTCTGCCTCCCATGGAGCCCCCCCAGGACCTCACACCTTTCCACCAGATGTGAAGCAGCTGCAGAAGCATCTCTGTGCTTTCATACAGCCCATTTAATCTTTAGTTTTTCATAACTGTTTCAGTGAGTATTAACTGAGGGAATTCCATTTGGGTGAACTTTGATCGTGTTCGGTGAATCAGCTGTTCACTGGGCATTGGATGCACCTTTTAGCCCGTGTTCGCAAGTACTGCTAGTAACTTAACACCTACTCCTGTTCCCAGTGAGTCTGGCAGGCAAAAAAAGTCCTGTAGACTTACTAGTAGTTTGGGATCCTTTTCAAAATGGATCAGAAATGCCGAGCTCAATCCATATGAGAGAGATGTAGTAGAAGCATGAAGATCTTAAGGCAGTACACATGTGATGCCACAAGTAGTAATAAATATAACTGAATTTAAATTGAAGAAGTCGTGATACTTCTTTCAGTAAACCACATCACATTATCACATGCACAACCAGCAGCTCTGAAGACCTGCAGAGAAAGATTTTATGAAGCCTGGGAGGCTGGGTAGGGAATTAGAGGCAGTAAAGGGAGTAGGATATGGCTTCTGGGTTAGGAGTCTGCAGGGAGGTAGAGAGCTCTGAAGCAAACTTTTATTTATATTACTGAAGCACGTAGCCCTTATTGCTGCATTTCGCAGGGTGAGGGTGCAGCTTGCAGACAAACTCCAGTGAATGCACATGAGAATAGTGGGGGGGAGTGTGTATATTTAGAAAGTGACCTGGAAAAACATAATTCATGGTTTCAGTTGTGCCGAGAGCACGCTGACCCACTGTGAGTGGCTGTCCTCTCTTCCTCAGTGCAGATCAAGTGCATGCCCGGCTGAGAGGGGCTGTTTGCAGGCCCATATAGTTGCACAATTCCCATTAAAAGTTCCCATAGAAAGACTTTCTACCAGCTTGGAAAACCACTTGAACATTCCTGTGACAAGAAGCTTTTCTTTGTGGGCATCATGTCATTTCATACCCATCACATGTTTTTACCCAAGCAGTACAAGCTACAGCCTCCTGCCTGGCTCCCAGCATCAGTCAGCACCTTGGCCATAGCAGAAGGGTGTCAAAGATGTGTCCCACTCCGGAGAGTGGTGCCAGCCTGCACCAGGCTGCTCCAGGAGGCTGCCAGGTGACACCATTTGATCAGCCAGTACCTAAGGAATGGAGTACGTTGAGATTACACACATGACGCTTTGTTTTCAAATGATGTTCAAAGATGCAAGATAACTGCATGCAATTATTCTGCCCAGGGAAAATGTTAAACAATTACTTCGAATACTGGAAACAGTTACTAAAGAATAAAAAAAGCACAAGAAGAAAAAATGGATAAGGAAATAAAAGAATCCTGCAGGATATGCCATTGAAAACTGGCCACTTTGAGCTACATCTTTGTCTTCCTCTTGCAAAAGGTGTCCGCTCTATTTTCAGGATAAGGGGAGTTAGGCAGCAGATACAGACCCAAGGGCTCCGATTCCCTTTTCTCTCTCTTCGCAAGTTGGATTATCCTGACCTATTTATCCTTTCCTTACGAGTGTTTGCTTCCTTATTCCCTCCTGTTGAGCACAAGAGCACTGCACAGTAATGGGCGATCAGATTCCTGCCCGGTAGAAATTCAGCTTTCCTTCAGACCTCCTATTTGACGTGCGTTCCTGTTT
Source organism: Rhea pennata (assembly GCF_028389875.1). Classification (NCBI taxonomy): domain Eukaryota; kingdom Metazoa; phylum Chordata; class Aves; order Rheiformes; family Rheidae; genus Rhea; species Rhea pennata. Next base: position 92,072,823 of record NC_084665.1, on the reverse strand, counting down.
GCTTGGTTTTTCCTGTTGCAGCCTTTGGAAGGCCCTGTGCTAAACCTTCCAAATCAAACAGCTTGAGAAACAAGACACTTACCGTCATTTTAGCAGACTCAAAATATTATTTCTGGAAGCTTTGTTGACCATGGCAGTGTCTGGTGCATACATGCATACAAAGTATAGATGTTTCTAATTTGAAAAGTTTTTAGTTAACAGCAGTTAGCAGTGAAGGAAATTCAGAAGTTAGGATTAAGATCTGTATTTCAAGTTTAACGCACAGGTAGCTATATTGAAGTGAATGGGATCTGTGATAAAAAAAATCTATTGAATTTATACAGAATAAATCATGTCAGAAATCTGACTTGTGCTTGATGGAATTAGGGAAATTAATGGAAAAAAGGAATATGGTGGATGGGTTATCTTGATTTTGCAAAGCATGTGAACTAGTTGCATGAAATCTAAAATAAGATTACATCAGAATGGACTGGAAGATGCACAAATGGTTTGGAAAGAGATTAAAGAACTGTAACAAGGGTTAAGAAATAGGTTTCATGATAAAATGTCAGAATATGTGTGATGGGATAAGGAAAAATTACTGTTAGTATGACAACATTGCCAAAAAAACCCCGAGTGCTTTAAAAGTCTGGATTTTTTAGGATTTTAGGATCCTTTTTAAGGATCAAAATCTCAGGACGCACCTTTGAATCTTTAGGCTTAATACTCACATTTCAAATCTGATGCCAAGAGGGCTGGTGTTGAGAAAGAAATTGTAGGGACTTAAAACTTAATCAGAAAGTCAGTTTAAGTTCCTAGGTCACTTAGACACCTTTGCAAATATCTCATCTGCCTTGTGAAGAATTTTCACTGAGGAGCTAGAAAAAACGTTACTTGTGTATAGGAAGCGCTGAGATGGAAAAGACCATGCATATGCTTTGCAAATACTCTGACTGAAAAAACATGCAATGCTGATATGATAGTATAATAAGAACCAGAGAGATAAGAACATAGTTATTAAGAAAATGAAGCCTAGCCAGGAATAAATGTAAGCTATCTAAAGCAGACAAGATGAAAAATCTAAACCGCACACAGAGTTAAAAGAACTTGTGTGAGCTGGGGCCAGGCACGCAGCTACACACTGCCCAGCTCAGGATTTCAGTGTCTGAAAGGTGTTAACAAGCACGATGAAGTCCTGGAAAGAACAAACTAATTAAGAATTTGGAGAGATTGAATAAAAAATATGTAAAAGGAACCATAACCATTGCCAGAATCCGCTGAATATAAAGGCTCTCTGCATCCATCAGCTGACGGCCTAACCCAGTTTACACCTTCAAGGAACAAGCTCCCTTTATCCATTGCTCATTACTACTTTTTTGTCCAGGTTGCAAGTACTGCCATGATATCACTTGAGAAGTGTTTTAATGCTTTTGCTTGCATTTCTTGCCTATAACCAGAGCATTCAGAAAAAAACAAAATAGTAGAGGAGAAAAAACTTACTGAATTTTCCCAAAATTTTAGACAAGCTTGATTTGAGAGGAGTGCAAGGTTCTTGCTCTATTTTTATTTCAGTCAGAGACATCTGCTCATCCATAATTGTGATAGTGATGAAAACAGACAAGCACGACCTGTTGAACACAATTGCCCTTATAGTACTTTCCAGGTCCTGCAATTAATACTACGTCAAACAATGGTTTATTGGTGGAGGAGATGCAAACAGTACCTCCACAAGGTAGGTGACTGCCTACAGGGTGATTTGATTTACTGAACTGAGAGGATGATATCTGTCAAAACTTGTTCACCATTAGTGTGACTTCTACCTAGATCATCAGAAAAATGACCTATTTCAGACAAATAATGCCCCTAGGGTATAGATATAAAAATAAGGGCTATCATCCATGGGGCTAGAAGATAACCTAGGACCTCAGCAGTATTAGTGAGGAATATTCAGTTTTCAGAGAGGCAGCCTTGTGTTTCATCTTCATAACCGCACGAATTTGAGGAAAAGAGAGTGGAGACTTGCAGCGGGAGCAGAATAGAGGAAGAACATTTAATAAAAATAAACCTTGGGGAATATACTTACACTTGGAACTTCAGGATATGCTTATGCCACCAAACAGAGTGTGCCTGGACCATTCTCCAGTCCTTGATGCCCTCTGGAATGGCATGACCTCAGTCTATGCTCTTACCTCCAAACTAGAGTGGCTGCATCCAACCTGCCTCTTGGGAATGATCCCTGGACTATGCTGATTCCCCAGACATTAGAGAAAGATATTATCCAGGAATTATCTGAAGCAAAATAATCCTTTGATAATTTTTCAGATTATATCAAATGCAATTATCAGCAAGAAAGTTAAACTACACGAATTCCTCATATTTCTGTGCTAAAGCACTGCATGATTCCTTTATTCTTTCCAAGTCTTTGTAAATTTATTATAAGTCAAACAGTTCCTAACATTATTGAGAAAGACTTTCATATACAAATCACTGCTTCTACTACTAATATATAGGAGTTCAATAAATAAATTATCTATAGGATGATTCATATGAACCAAGCATCTGTAAATCTCACTCTTAATGACAATATTTATAACAAGATCTTATTAGTTTTATGCAGATATAGAGCTACAGACATATATATAGATATGATGGCAGCATTCACAAAAAGATAGAGAACCTAAGACTAATATTTTATAGATCCAAGGGACACATTAAAAAATCTTGGCTTATTTCTCAAACAGCTGTTAGCAAGAAGTACTTAATTTGTTGATTAAAAATTTGCCACTAATTACAACTGAAGCTTCCTACCCACCATGACTGAAATTGCAACCGATAATTAATTATCTGAATGTGAAAACAACTGCCATGGCCATTCTGGAACACAGAACAGTGCAATGCCACTATTGCTACATTTCCGCGGCTCGCCTTGGTGAAAAGGTGAATGACTCTGCTTCTTGGCAAATTCATTCCCATCTGGCAACCCACACAAGGCTCTTGATAACAGCAATTCCAATTACTGCTGCTATCTCCTCTGCCCAGGCACTCTCCTCATCTCCTGCAACCGCCTGGGCAACTAAGGAAGCTATTTAAAATATGTAATAGCACTAGCCACTTTTTAAGCAAAGGACAACATAAGAAAAAGTTATCTTCTTGCTCGGTTTAAAGAAATTGTGTATAGGTAATTCCTCTACTAATTTATTGCCTACTAAAGAAAAGGAGCACTCTTCAGGCTCCCACCAAGTGATAAGTGACAAGAGGCCACTCACAAGGACAGAAGTGACTGACAAATAGATATCAGGCAGTAATCAAAATATCACGTACTTCACACGTGATCTCATTCTCACCTATGAAGTCTGCCACATGGCCAGGGGGGTTTAGTAAGGGAGAAGACCCAACAACCAAATCTACTGCCAGCCTTTTACATGATATCAAAGATGGGAGGGTTGGGGGGAAAGCCTTGTAGGGGATAAAGAGAAATGGTCAAGAGGCATGGAAGCTGCTGTTATTCATGTTATTTATGACTGATTCTGTTTCTTTGAAGAAGAAGCAAGACAAATATGCACAAAAGAAAAGAGGAAAGAACGGCATCAAAGAGAGAAAACAACTCTCCACACTGAGTGCTTTCTCCTACTGGAGAAAGTCTCATGGCTGGAGAAAAGTAAGTCATGAACACAGCCTTGTCGCCCCTTATGAGCCCAGGCAAATTTGTGTCAGCATGGGGACACATAAGAAGACATTGTTTTTAACCACTGTCCTAATCATAAGGTTCACTGCAGTGTAATAAAAGAATTGAATAGGCCAGATACACCAAGCTGTTTTGAAGCAGACGCCAAAAGCAAAGAAAGAGGGAACACGTAAGGGAGGAGAGGGTAAGGGATAAAAAAGGTTTGGGGGTTGGATAGCAAAAGAAACTGGAATCTCGTTTGCAAAACTGTCTTGAAGATTTCCAAAACTGGTGACAGTCACCTCACTCCTTCTCTGGTTCAGGATCTTCTCTTAGACGGGCTCTAAGCAGGGAGAAGACACCCCATGACACGGTGGACCAAGCAGCCATGCAGGGAATTAACCCTCCTCTTGGAGTCCGTGGTCGGAGTTTCCTTTTGTTTGAGCCATTTGGTATCACCACGTCTATTCATTTCTGGCCCCTCACTCATGTTTATCAGACATGATTTCAGCATGGATTCCAAGTTCAGTGAAAGGGTCCTTCTTGTATGGATTAATTGGTTCTTACTTAACTTCTTCTGAAATGTCTAAATTTTTATTAAACGTGCAGAGTTACCTTGGACAAGTCAAGCAAGTGCAGGTCTCCAGCCAGCCAGTGCCCAAACTGGTACTCTCAAGAGAGCAGATGTTACCTGGAAATCTGCTTGAGGCTTAGATGATTGCTACTTAGCAAAGAAATATGATTATGGGGAACCACAAAATCTCACTTTTTATTTCTTTGTACCTGGATCAATGGCTTTTGCTTGTTCTTTTTTCTGGCCAGTTCTTTATTCTCTCTCTCTTCCTTTCCTCTGGCACCTGACAACCCTCCTGAAATCCAGAGGTAAGAAATTTGCTGGGTAAAAGGGATCATATAAAAGTTCAGCCTCTTTTATGATTTTTTTGGTTTTCACATGAGCTTACTAGATTGTCAGTGCTGACGAGAAAATAACTGTAGAGTGATTATTAAATAAACCTTAGCTCACACACTCTGAGATGGCACATTTATTACTGAGTACCTTATATTGCAGCGTAACTGGCCAGATGGGAACCATTTCTAAAAGTCCAGCTCTCAAGAGGCAAGTACGGGCCATAAGATGAGCCCTCTTACAAGCAGGGTCTTGTATGCCCCCCCAGAAATTACTTTTGGAGAAATGTCATTTCATCACTGAGTGGCTATTTTGCCCAGTGCTGCTCATTTTAATTGGCTGAAGCTATGACTTTAGTACTGCTACGGGAATTTTTGTTTTAAAAAGGCTTTGATGAGTCACCTGGTCGATTTACCACGAGTGGGAATTCACTGGAGGCCTCCTGAATGTGTAATGTCTTCCTAAACTCAGAGCTCAATTAAGCAACTAAAGAGTGATTTCCTAAAGGAGAGCTTAGGCACAGCTGGAAGGTAAGAAGCACCGTTTGGTAGGAAGTTTCAGCCCAGAAATTGTATTGCCGATCTGGAGTTTAACAGCGGTCTTGTTTTCTCAGGTGGGAGTCGTTTGTTTTTATATGCTAAAAACGAGAAGGAAGGAAGTTTCAACACAGCCGTCAGAGGTGAGACCCGCGGGCACCTCCTGCGGCCCAGGGCTGGGCACGCCGCTTCCTCTGCTGCGGCTCAACCACCATTTCAGATAACTCCCCTCGAAGATCCACCAAAATACTTGCCTGCCTCTATATCTCATTTCCTCAATTTCGAGCCTCTCGCTTTTCACTAGCCGCTGGCAAAGGACAAAACTAGTGTCACACCGAGTTAGATCTTCATTCACCGCCACCGACCACCTCCCGGCGCGGTGGCCGTGGCTCGCAGGCTCTCTGCTGCCGCGCACCGATCACCTGAGAGCCACCCGGCTGAGCTCCTGCTCTGTCGCAGGCCCGTTTGGGCACCTCGGAGCAGGGAAAATGAGGCGAAAAATGTTGTGGCCTCAGGAATAACAAACCTGGAGCCGTGGGAGAGCTCTCTCTTCTACTGAGCAAAATATTTTTTAAACGTTTTATTGTAAGCCTGGGATTTTGTCTTCTAAATTGACTTAATTATGGGTGTGGATGTCTATGTGAAAAGTTAAAAGAAAGCCAGATTTTAATCACAGTTTGAAACAGATATTTATGCAATATTCTCTCACCAGTGTTTGGAAGCTGCATGGAACTTGTTGGTCTACATGTAAAATGAACTTTATTTTCCTTTATATTTCATTCATTTCTGTTGCTTAGATGGAATCATACCATTTTTAAAAGGTACTGACTGCCATTATCTCCAAACAGGGCATAGAGAATTATTAGAATTAAAAGAAAAGAATTAGCAGTTGGTTTACTAGATTAGCAGAAAAATGACCTTGCAGCCGAGATCCAACCTTAGAAAGCAGTCCTTTCTCAGTTGAAAGGTAGGTGGAACATCAAAAGAGACAAAGACCAAGAATGAAAAAGCAATTAATCTTTGACAGTCAGCTTTCAGGAATAACTTATTCCCTGATATCACTACATTCTGCACACAGGTTGGTTTGTAAAAGATTCGGTATTATTATCATGCATTATCACTCTTGGAAAATGCTAAAATACAGGTTCACAAGGGCTGTAGAACAGGTGGCTGGTTCCATTTTGAAGAAGGGGATAGAGTAGCCACAGTACAAATCTTAGACTAAGGAATAACTTTGATTTCACTAACCTCACGGAAAAAACGCATTCCCACAGCGTTCGTTAGGTGTAATTGAAATGGAAACTAGTTAGAAAGAATGAAGATCCTGAAATAGCATGGGAGAATATGGGGGTTATTTTTACACTTCGGTGCACATGGAGTGCCCATTAATTTTAATAGGATCTTTGCACTGCAATTATTAATGGAAGAAAGTATCCCTTTGTATTATTTTATGGGACTCTGGCCATATTCAGTGACTTTGCAAAGGAAAGCTAAAAGTACCATTGGCTTACGTGGAATGAGAAAAAGCCAGAATGATGTCTCGTGTGGCTCTAGTAGAATAAGAGGCACCTGCAATTTAAACCACAGATAATTAAGAAGTGGGATTAGTGTAGAAGTTAGGTATGAGTAAGCCTCCAACAAGACATTGAACCTAGGGTGAGAGAAGCGCAAGGATGGGGACTCTGTAGCTGCAAGACATTGCGGAAAGGCCTAGCAGCTCCTCGAGATGCAGCAGGCTAATACATCAAAAGAGACCAGGCAGATACAGAAACACTTCAACTATTCAGACAACCATCAACCTAACTACCTGGTTGTGTTTGCTTGACTTTAAGGCTGCTGGAAACCTGTAGATGTTGGATGACTGGGTGCACCAAAACACTTCATTTTATGATGGATACTACATGGTAAAAAAACAGGTTTCTCTAAGGTCTTCAGGAAGTTCAGCAGGTCTCAGAAGGCCAGACTCCCCGCTCTTCTGAAGCTAGGAGCCACTCTCTGTTGTCACTTCGGGCACCTCTCTCACTCTACCTTTGTTACCTGCCCTGAATATTACTAATTCAGCTAATATCCCTGCAGCATCATAGTGCCATGGTCATGAACTAGGAGTTTATAGACTGCTACCTGCGAAAGACTGTCTTTAAAAGCCAAAGATATTAAACAAATATAGACAAGATAATATGAAACACAACAAGTGAGATGATTTTGGCTTTCAATTTCAATTCTCTTTCATACTAGTCATGAAACCTCAACACTTACATAATGTTAGAATCTTGTGTGACTTTATGGAGGTAATTTTCATTAAATTAAATGCTTACAAGCATCAGTTTCATCTTTCTTCATAACCTTCCTATAAAAAAAACCTAAAGAAACATAAAAAGTAAATTATTTTTAAAATCCTGCCCCTTTTATGCCTGTTAACATTTGCTTTTTTGATTCAGAGAGTGGAAGTTGAGATTTATTGAGTGACATCTGGTTAATTAAATGTCTATTTCCTATGGCGTGTTAAAGGAATCATAATGCAGAAAGTCAACATTGAGAGAGTAATTAAAGTGCACCTAAAGAGCAGAACTAACCTTGTAGTTCACTGTAATTAGAAACAAAATGGGAACAATATGTTTGGAGAATTACCTCCTTTATTAGGTTGCCATCGACAGAAACCTGTTTATGTATTTGAAATCTCATTTTGCACATCTCCATTTTGCTTTTGCCCATCTGTGCAACTTAATACCTCAGCATGGATGGCTCTTTCAGGAGTAAGCAGAGCTCATTTCTGTCTTCCAGATATACTAGTTTGGGGGCACTGGAATTATTTTGGAGAACAGGACCTCTTTGCAGGGCTTCAGTGTGTTTTCTTTGCCAGCAGTGGCTGCAGAAGTTTTGAGAAGTTATACTGCATCTCTGTTAGAAAGAAGAGAGCTGATCAGTGTAGGCGATCGGGCTTCGCCCCATTTAGTTGGCAGGCATGGAGGTTGCCATCCAACCCTTTCATGTGAGGCTTCGTCACTCGTCTGAGCCTCTCGCTCAGAGCACTGTCCCCGCTCCCCTCACCCCGCAGAAGGACGAGGAGCCCGGAACAGCAAAGAGGCTGCATCCTGGAGCCAAGCAGGGGACCTGGACCCTCCTTTTCAGTGCTACTGACCCTAGGGAATACAGCGCAAATCTGCAATCGAGATCCACCAAAGTACGAGGAGTGGCCAGAACAAGCAGAGCTGGTCCAGGCACTCCAAGCTGTAGACAGCTCGTAATGTGCAAGGAGTGACTGATAGTTAAATCAAGTTTCAAAACTATGTGTTTAGAGAACTACACTTCAAAATAGGAAAATATCATCTAAAAGCTGGAATCTATGAGCCAGCTTGCAAAAAAATTCAGTTTGGAAATACCATGAGCTTTTCTTTTCTTTCTTTCTTTTTTTTTTCTTTTTTTTTCTTTTTTTTTTTGGTCACTGAAAATAAATTTATTAAAGATGTTTACTTTTAGCCTTCTATTTAGGCTACCTAATGTCATAATTCTCTTTAGCTCATCACACTGGTTACAAGAGGAACAATTACAATGTGTAATATTATTATGTTAAGGAATGAAGAGCAGGAGCAAGTAAACATTTATACATACAAACTGCATTTTTATGCCAATGAGTGAAAAGAATTGTCTTTTATTTCTAAAGACATGATTACAACAGGAGGATACAAGGTAGATTTTACTTAGGCACTTAGTGTACAGCAACCGAGAAAAGTGACTGTGATGAGGATGGGCACAGGATTGCTGGCAAGAGCTCCCCTCTGCTGTGATACTGCTGGCATGACAACGATTGTAGAGTAGAAATACCCAGAGCATCAACTTCTGAGCCCTAAGCTGCATCTAGAAGCTAAGAAATGAGGCAAATACAAACCTCCCATTAACCACAACTCACTAATTCCAGAGACTACTTGATTAAAGGGAAACTTTCAAGCGGTGACCAGGCAACGTAGAGGCATTTTCCACATACCAGCTGATGCCACTGTGTTCATCTGTCTGCTCACTCCTGCAGGAGTCCAAAGCATTCAGATACCAATTTTTGCTTCTGGAGGATGTCCATGCCTTTCTCTTTGATCCCTTTTCAAAATGGTTCATTCCCTCTCCAAGGAGATTTTTAGAAGTCTTGGTGACAATTCCTCAGACACTCCCCACCCAGCTTCCTGAGTCAGCCTGCCTAGAACCTGAACAGGTCTGAAGAAAATGCTTTTTGATATAAAATAACACCAGTAATTTTATATTTCTAGCCTCAGATCGTTTTTTAGTGTTGGCTCTCTCCTTGATATGAACCATCTCAGGTTTTCCATGGTCTCTCTTTCCTACTGCAGATGTTTCCACACATGAGACACTCCTTATTCTTAACAACTATTACGGTCCAATTAGAAAAAACAATATTTTGTCTCAGAATAGAAGTGTCATGAGTTTGATCACAACTGACATTACAACTCGCAGGGGTCCATATGCAAAGGCTGTTATGGTCTCTTGCAGCTGTTGTGGCTCTTTTAGCCACACACACATTAACTTTTCCATTTTAATCTTGTGGAGCTCCTCTGTTTCCTTGATTTGGAGGCAATTGTTTTAGTAGTTCACCCTAAATCAAGCTCCAAATGGGCCCACACTGCTAGTTTCAAAGAGCTCTTTTAAATAAATTAGTCTTACAATAACTCTCTTTGTAAATCGTTAGCAGTTCCTTTTCAGGTAGAAGATAATATATGCAACACATTAGCACTTTTTACAAAACCTTTGTGTTTCTTTTTAAATTGAACAGAGCTTAGCATATGTTTAGCATTTCTCCAACTCTTGCATTCTAATAACTTATTTAGCACTCTATTACCATATTGTACATTACTTTTATATTACCTTTTTTTGCAATTTTTGGAAACAAAATTGCCATTCTGATCTTTTCTCATTTCTCAGAAATGTTTGCACTCTGCTAGGAATTTTTTCAAGTACACATTAAGTCTGATCCAAGTACCTCTTTTTCTTCTTTGGCAAGTATAAGAAAATATGCGTGAAACCAATAAGGTTTACTCTCTCTCTTTCATATCTTTCCAAGCATAACACATTTCCTCACCATTTCATGGCTCCTCACAAAACAAAGAGCTTATAGGTTTCTCTGGCCCTGAACCCTGTCCTGTCCCAGTGCTGCACTAGTCCTCATTTACTTGCCAAATTTTACGTCTTCTGCAAAGTTGTTAAGAGATGTGTACATGATATGAAAGATCTCAGGAGGCTCTTAACAATTCCTTCATATCTAATCTCTTTCAGAATATCACTCCCATCAACAGCACTGTGTATCTGCTCTTTTCCTCATCATAGCAATATGAAGAAACAGGAACCCAGTCACCAGGCCTAAGAATGTACAAATAGCTGAGGATGATCTTATGCAGTGTAAAACACAGTGAGCATCAGCAAGAGAGCTCAAAGGCAAAAGGAGTGTGGCAAAGTCCTTAGACACCTCAATTGTACTAATTCCTAAAGTAAAACAGTTCCAAATCTCTGGTCAGCTTGTGCTTCCATGACACAGGGATCTGAAGCAGCAGGAGAACTCAGAGGATTCCCCTGTGTACAGAGTGTTTCTCTGCACAGGGTGCAGCCACCACACAGAAGAGTCCCTGCCTGCTCTCACCAGCTTTCCCACCCCCAGAACATACATGGGCCAGAAAACAAGAGGAACATATATTAACGAGCTTTCAGGTCTGAAGGAAATTTGGTATAATATTCCAGTCTGACCTCTAGATGCCAGAGACAAGAGAAATTGGCCATGAGGTTTATTCAGCAAGCCATAACTTCTGGTTGAGCAGATGTTTAGGAAGATATATAGTCCCAGCTTAAAGACTCTGAATTGCAGAAAATCCACCACATAACTAAGGATGTTTGAATGATTAACTACATTGCCACACCTCATTTTTAGTCTGAAGGCATTTAGATGCTTCTACCCATTCCATGCCTTTGCCTGCTAAACTGGAGAGCTATAAGTCTTCTCAAGCAATGAGGACCCAAGTTACACTGTGCTGGGTGACCACAACATGCCATCACTATTGCTCCCTGGGTCATGACTTTCTTCAAATGCCCAGTGATGCTTGTAGTACATAAGTACTTCTCACTTCTTGCTTGTCTCATAGTCAAACAGATCTAGATTTCAAAGACATCAGATTAAGTCCTTAACCAGGAGAGTCCAGCACATCCTGGCTCAGTCTGTTTTCTCAGTCAGCCAGGAAGGCAGATTCACCACTGCCTCCTTTCTGATAAGAAGGAGGGAGAATTTTTATGGTCTAATGTAAATGTTTTCCCCTTTCCCCTCCTTGCTACCTGCCTACCTTAACCACTAGGCTAAAAGTCATAGCTGCTCACACCTGCTTCTTCCAAACTGTCCCTTGACTGCTGCATCTCCAGGTGCATGGTGGTCTAGATGCTACCAGAGATTGGAAAAGTGCTTTGCTCTGGATACCCAGGGACATGCTGATGAGAGCTTCTGCATGAAGATAGAGGTTAAGTGTTCCAGCATCACAAGTCTTCTTAAGCTCTTCAGCTGCTTTGATATTTTGCAAAAAATAGAGAGTGATCATGCCATAATTTTATCTGCTAAAGTAACACATGTGAGTTTTAAACAAAGTCCCAAATTAAGGGTGACTTAGGTGGCTTCAATTCCATAATATTCATGAGATGTTTTCAGCAATAGTATTTAGAATTTAGAACATTTAGAAGTATTTAGTATTTAGAACAGAACAAACATTTCCATTTCATTTAACTTCATGGTTATGTTTTCATTCAATACTAGGTACTGAAAACTAAACAAGAAGTTTTACAAGCTTGTGTTATTCTTATTTTTCTTTCCCTATGTTCTTTCTGTATCACTGAATGCAAGAGAATGCATGAATTCTAATTTTGCTTACTTTTTTCAGGTTCTGTGAATTTCTAAAAGCTTTCCTGTGCTTGAGTACTGTTTTTAAACAGTGTCAGAATAATGACTAATCCCAGCTTTAATTTTTTTCTTTGTTCCTCTAAAACATTGCATTGTAGAAATACTGAAAAGTTATGAAGTGAAAAAAAAAAGGAAACTAAAAAAGAGTAAGAAAATAGAGGAAAATCTCTCTGCATATAATTCATTTTATTGCATTAGATGAAAAAAATGTGTACCTGGAGCTGGGGATTGTGTAGGGTGAGATTGAGAGAAATAAAAATGAATTTGATTTTAAGAGATTTGGAGAAAATCATCACCTGGAAATCATTCACATGATAGAAACTATTCCAAAGTTGTTCAGAAAGTTATGTTTCCCTTTTTGAATGGGCTTCCAGTGCTCTAGGAGAGCCTCATCCCAATAGAAGGTATAATCAGAAAGAAATACTCTAAAGTCATCTTTCCGTTCTTAATTTTAATCTGGATTTGGGGAAAGGAAGTCCCACAAAAAGGAACAAACAAGTCAAAACAATATTGATTTGAATGAAATCTAGGGCCTGCCAGTCAGTAGCTGGAGCAAAATGGCTTTTTTTGTGTTTCATAGTAGAAGGGCAATTCCCTCTACATAGAGCACAAGGTGCAGCATTTCAGTCAATGACTCTTGGGTCAAGTCAGTAAACATCATTACACATCCTGCTGCAAAATTGAGAGTGTCTGCTCAGTACAACTGACAGATACTTGAGGAAGGAATTAATTAAATTGTGTTGATTTAAACCGAAGTGGAGGGAAAAAGTCATTGTAACGCTGTAAATAAAGGATGTGCTAGTTACAGAGTCACAGTGAGTCAGCTTTCCAGGAAGGGATTACTCGAATCAAGAGGTATTATGAAAGAAATACACTGCTCGGAGGATAACAATGAGTTAAACTGAAAACCCTTTAATGAGGAGAGTGAGCAGACTGCATGATAGATTGTTGCTCCAACGTAAGAGAGAATGAGCTAGAAGCAAAGCAAATAAATCCAGGAGGAGCTCGGTGTGTTTTGTATATTAAATACTTGCAAGCTGGAGCAGATCTTGTATGCTCTAAAAACCTTTTGTAACCTATGAAACACTTCCATTCAATACAATTTATCCTGAAAGATATCTATCCATATATGTATTGCCCATTGTAGTAGTCACAGAGCTAGATGGAAACCTTGATTTTCAGCACCGTGCATATAGAGATGGCATATGGTGGCAGCATCTTGCTTTATTTATTTGTAATTGTGGATACATGATTTGCACTCTGAGTTTAAGGAGCTGTATACCAGCAGGCTTCTCTGGCTAATCTCATGCCAGCAAAATTCCTACTGAATGCAGCTGTGGCCATGAGAAATCTGTACGGCTGGTCACCAGGAAAGGAGCGCCTCTTCCGCGTTCCTGGGGCCTTATGCATTGCCCCTTGCACTCAGTGACAGTCTTTCATTTAACTTCGGTGGACTCTGGATAACAAAGTACAATAAAAATGGTTTTATATTCACACCACCACGCACTAAGGGCAATAGTAATTAACACCAGTTGATAGGTTACTGTTTCTCACTAGACTATAAGCCTTTCTCTCTCAATCTCTCTCTCTCCCCCCTTCCTTCCCATTCTCAGAATATAGGAATATCGCTATAATTTATCTAAATCTAATTAAGTGAACAAATAAGTTAGTTAATTGATATATTTTAAGACCAGAAAGGAAGTTTGTGATTACATATTCTGTTCTTCATAATCTTGATTCCATAATATGGAATACGATCCAGTTATTTGGGGGTCAAAATTACCGACATCATGAGGCTACACCAGCACCTGTCTTCTAGAGGGACACATAGTTTTGATTAAAGACTTCAGGTCAGGGCAACGCACAGCACCAACAATGTCTCATGCCCGTGGCTCACTACAGCAAGTTAAAAACAAGCATCTTATTTACACTTGGAATTTGTGCTGATTCAGCTCCAGGCACTTGTGAAATCTTTCACTGCCAAAATGAAAGGATACCAAAACCCTTTCTCTCAGTGTACGTCATTTTGGAGGTGGCCTCCTAAATTAAAAGAACAAATTAAGACCTATTTCCTGAAGAATTAACACATACCAACTCTAAATTACTGAAGGGAAAAATTAGCACAAACATTACAATAGCTTGCAAGAACCCAAACCAGAATTCACTGCTGTGTCTTAAGGGGAAAAATCATTTCTTCTGCTATTTCATAAGTATGACTATTTGTTGAATATTAAAATATTTAGATGTTAAATTCCAGTTTCCTCCACGGGGCATTATACAGTAATATCTATGCAAAAGATGAAAACGAAAATAGATTTGCCAACACATCAGCATTCCAAGCCCTCATTAATGCCAAGACAAACAAAACACCGTGTTCCACCGTGTTTGTCTCTACATCGTCTGTCATTCGTACAGGCTGAATATAATGAGGCAGAACCTTAGAGCTTGAGGCAGGGGGGGAGGAAGTTCAGTTTTTATCTTTCATTTACAATGAATGAAATAAAAAAGCCCACATGAGGGTTAGAAAGTAAGAAAGGCCCTAGCAGACAGCCCTAGTCCTTGACAATGCCCCTAAAAAGGTCCTTCTTAAAAATACTCACCAGCACTTTCTGGTGCTTTCACTGCTCTTAGACCATCTCCTTACTATATGATGCTGCTCACCTTGGCGTCAGACCAAGAGACTATGGGCAGTATCGTGCCCAAAGGACACATCTGCACATGTTTGTGTAGGTGCTCCTGGGCTAGAAAAAAATCATTTGCCTCTGTTGGTGTCTTTCAACGCTTCCGAATGCATTGGTGCACTTCAGTGCATTCGTGTTTTCATCCACTGTATCCACGGGGGTATAGACCAAGGCCAGTGGAGAATCATGAACCAACGGTGAGATGCAGTCAGTGTGCATTGTAAGGGCACCAGAGACCTGCCAAACAGCTTTTTCTTTATGCAGTATCAGGATGTACAGCATTATTAGACAAAGATGCACACTATGCAATAGCCAGCACAGACTGCATTTCAAGGATGGGAATGCCCCTGCAGAGGATAGGCATCTTGGTTTTGCGCATGTAGAAGTAGCTATGCATTTTTCCTAGAAATTAAGCGGGTTTGGTTCTTTCAAGGACACAGAGTAATTATTAATTTTAGTCAATAATTTATTTTAATTAATTTAACCAATTACTATAATTACTTTGCTCGGTATAAGGAAGATAGAATAAGCATGTTTATAAAAAGAAGAACTCACCAGGCACTTCATTTCTCAAGTGTCTTAAGTATTTATGACCAATGGCAGGTGGAAAAAGTTAAAAAGCAATAACAATGTGTGCTTACATTATTTCAGGTTACTGTTTATGAGGAAGTTTCTGATGGAATGAGACAGGATTGGATGATAAAATATTCCAGAAACCTTCATTCTCACCTAAACTATATATTCTGCGAGGCTAGGCTTCTTGCCAAATAATCAATTCACTGCTGTTCTCATATTTTCCAAAGTAATTCCCAAAAGACATTTGTTATGACGAAGCACTCTGTTGGAAAGGTGTGACATTTTCCATTTATTTTGTGTTAGAATAACTACGCAAAGAAACAAAGGAAGTATGAAACATCACAAAAAATTGAGGAATTGGGTTTTTTGAGAAAAAAATGAACAACATAAGTTTCCATCTGCAAAAGCAACCAACTGAAGGGAACCGTTTGCAGAATGTTATGGTAATTCACAGTAAATTAGTTTTAAAATGTGTAATCAAATCATGTTTTCCTGCTTTGCAGGGATACATGGAGTACTTATATAAGTGAAATACCCTTTATTTATTGGATTCTTCATTGTGTTGTAAGAGTGAAAATTTTAATGCTGCCCCTTGATATCAGGAAAAAAGTAGAACAGAATAATTAGCCTTATAAAAATTTCAGGACACTAATAAATGCTTTGGAAAGTTTTATAATCTTTCTTTTCTTTCTTTACCAAGAGCTTGAGCACCTTTGCATCCTTCTCCTGTAGTTTCCCCTGTTTTTTCTCATCTAACCTACTTAAGAGATGGAATCTGTTTGAAATTTGAATGTCAAATGAAAGGTTCAGCAACATATTACCAGTTTTCAAAATATACGTGTGCTACCGAGGCATCCCCCCACGTGATGCCAGGCAGATGTGTATAAAACTGCCACCTCCGGCAGCAGCAGCAGCAAGGGAGGCTGAGGTCATTGGTCCTCATCAACTCCTAAAGAATAGAGAGTCACAGCCTCCAAACCATGCACCATCAAAAATGAAATAAAACCCAACTCCTTCACATTCCAGGTGTTTTCTAGGGTTTGTTGAAATAAGAAGTCTAAATTTCTCAAGGCATTGTCTTTCCCCGGGACCATTTTCTTTTCTGCCACATTAGTCTCCATGTACACAACACAACTTATGCTGGTTGAACTTGGCTTGACAAAACCTGGACTGCCTCTTGGATAGAAATTCCCTCTTTTTTTTTCTTTGCCCCTCCTACCCTGCTTGCTCAGAGTATTATCTCTGCTATTCATTGATTTTCTCTGATTCAGAAAATACACCTTCTGAAAGAGTATAGGCTAGGTAGGGAGGACTTCAGCCATTAAATCCTGCCAGGTCTACCGAATAAGTTAGTTGTGATCGTATTTTTCATATTCTCTTTATGCTGAATTGTTACAGTTAGAAAAATCCACCAGTAAAAGAGTTCTCACTAACAAATCTACTTATCAATCTGCATTCCCAATATTTTTGATAAAAGCCAAAAGAGTCTTACAGATGAGCATTAGCAGATCCTGATGGTTATTTTTAGTTTTTGCTGTTGTCCAAGGTTCAGTAGGGAAATGTTTGTGGTGTGTGGTAGATACTTCTGCTGCCTGCCTCTACCACAGTAGGAGTTGTGTGAATGCATCTCTCAATGGTCAGGAAAGGCTTAAACTTTGCTGGTCATCATTTTAGAAAGCATGAAGACATACCTATTTGTACTGATCCTTCCCCAGAGAAACACCCAGCAGAGACAGGCCCATGCTCCAGGTGATTTGCACACCGGTCGCCTTAGGCTGGGAGTGATTAAAGGAGTCTCTTTTCTCATTAAGTGCCCCTACAGCCATGGGCAGAAATGAGGAGGGAAGAGGGCGGCTTGTTGCTATTGCCAATAACAGCGGCGAGCAGAGAAAGCGAGGGTACAGGCAAGGAGTTTTACCACTCCACAGGGTTGACTCAACTCAGCCACCTAAGAATAGGAAATCACAAGGGAAAATATTAACTTGCGAGTGCCTCTTAGTTTAGCCAGTGCCTGAAAAGACAGCGAGCCTTGTGCTTGCAGCACCTTCGGGTGTTTAAGCTTTGGAGAAGAGAAGTTCTTAGATCTGGACGTACTCTTTGGACAGTGCTCCTTGGACAGCTTTCGCCAAAAAGGAGCCATTTGCACCACACAGCCCCTTCTCACAGAAGCCTCAGCAACCAGAAATAAATATAGTTAGTACAGAAAACAAACATCTGATTAGTATACTGAGGCCACTGAAATATTTAGGGCTATTTAGTACAAATTCTAGATGGCAATAATGCTGTCTGATAGTAAGGAAAAGCACCCTTGTTTAAAGTAAATTGTTTTTCCTTTTTTGAGCTCTAAAAGCGACATGATTCTGTGAAAACTTTGACTTGCTCTTAGGAAAAAATGGGTCATAACACATTTTATTTTTTCTGGAAACTCCAAATATAATTTCTTTTTCTTTTTCTCCATATGCTCCTCCATGGGATTAATGAACCTTAATGTGAACACGATCAGGCCCTTGGTTCAGTGTCTCAGTATCTGTATGGAAGGCTTGGTTATAATATTGGTTTGGGATGTGATAACGGAACTGAGACTAGCAGTTTAAGGCTAACTAGTTTACTGCAAAATTACAGAATAAGGGTAAAGGCAAGCAAATATTATCACAATTCCAGTCAAAACAAAAATGAACTTAGCTCTCCAATAATATCAAGCTAGCGTGAATATGTAAGCATGCAAGTACTTACAGAAGGACAGATACCAGGCAAACTTGCAGGAACCAGAGCATGGTTTTAGTGGGCAAGTGTCTCAGACCAGTCAGTGGGTTCAGTAAAGTCCAAATTTCCCATTCAGACTTGTCCCTTTTATTTGTTGAGTCTTGGAAGCACTATCCAGACCCATCTGCCCATCGTCATCTTGTTACAAGTTTTGGTGTGGTTTCCCCGTTTGGGGTTTTGCAGCTCTTTGTGCCTCCAGTCCTTTGTCACATTTTGGTTATCAGTGACTCACATATTTAGGTTTTTGCAGGGAAGTGCTTGACACCAGATTACAGCATGAGGCAATATTAGCCTAGAGTTGTGTTACAATATCCCTCTTGTAAAGTCAGGTAGAACTGACTCACTTTTAATATTCTGGTGCACAAGTTAAGTGATCACTTTGTTCAGTGACTTTTACATTGATACAGTTTGAGGTCAGAGATCCAATATAGCTTAAATCTGCAATTTTAAAATCTGTTTTTAATAGAATAAGAGCTCTTATTCCAGCCATTTAAGGCTACATCCATGAAAACTTGCCTCCCATAATTAGAATTTGTTCTCCAGGAACTTCAAACGTAACAGGCTGAGTCAAGCAAAGGGCAAATTGTGGTCTGTTTGGGATAAAGCTGAACACGAACTTGTTTATGGCAGGCTGCAGATGAATGCAATACAATATGACAAAACAACGATGCTGTCCTCACTTGGCAAGAACCAGACGACAAAGTTATTGCAGAGCTTGCGACAGTGGAGTTGGCCATATAATTCATTTTAATAAATTGTGTTATATTGGCTATTTAATCTGTGTAGACTGAGTCAGGACTCATCCTCATCCTCATTCTCATATCCTTCTAAGTCCCAAGAAAGGGCAGTAAAAAGCATTACCTACGTATGTATGCAGACACACACACATATACCTCCGGGCTTTGTAGACTCAGATAGCTGGAATGCCGCTGGCATAAGCGGATGCTTTCCCTCCCATCCTCCTACTTGCTCGGCATTCCAGCTTCCCGTCAAGTGCTACTTCGCTATCATTTATTTAAGTACGTAAACTATGTTTTGTATATAAATATATTTGGATGCCTTAATCCTTAGGATTCCAGCTCTCTCTCAACTGCTGCTTCCACTGCTAAATGCCCACAAATGCCTGTGTTCAAGGCTGTTGTTTGCTCAGGATCATCAATATCAAATATTCAGAACAACTTCTGGCTCAAACCAGGTATTCGTTAATATATAACCCTTGTGGGAATGTGCTAGTTAGCAACTGTACCCTGCCTTGGGGATCCTATTTCTCCATTCACAGATATAATTAAATGTGAGAAAAAAACATTCATTTTATTCTATTTTGGAAAAAAATGGGGAGAGGGAGGAAAAAGATTGGATGTGAGGCTTCCATCCAAGTCAAAAATTGAAAAAAATGCATCACTCATCACTTCACAACTTTTTTCCTTCTGATTAGGAAGCAGACATTTAAGATGAGCATATACACAAACTGAATTTGCCAGTTAACTGACTTCTGCCAGGAGAGTTGTAATACTTGAGAAATGAAAGCAAAAATACTATTATAATGAATGTGAGTTAGTAGCCCCCTTGCTAGAAGAGAGAACCCCTTTGGCAAACAGGGAGAAAGATGTTAGCTGTGAGAAAGATACGCACTTTAAATTGAGGAGAAGGAGGAATAGTAAATGCAGATGGAGGGATTAGAGTTTTGTGATGCTTCATATGAACCTAGTTTAAATACAGACTGCTGCTAGTACTCACTGTTTCTGGTGGTGTCTAGTTAAAATCTAAGCAGCTGAGATGAGCTTTGGCAGAAACACTGGAATTACTTGCCATGATTTCTCAGAGATAAACCTGTGACACTATATTTTGGAAGAAATAGAATAAGAAGAGATACGTTCAGACTTAATGCATTTTAAAAGCCCAGTATCATGTTGCATTTTTTCTTGAAATGCTCTAGCTGGATTTCTGGCAGCAGCAGAAGATAGGTAGGCATTTGTGTGTTTCCTAAGGAAGACAACTGCAAAAAAACTCCCTCAAGGAGAAGAAAAGCCTGGTCAAACACGTTAGCCTTAAGAGAGGGAAATTTGCTGCAAGAGAATATTGTAATCACAAGCCAAAAAGTGCTATTGATTAGGCAAAGTAACTTCTGTCAGTCATGAAACAAAATTTAGGTTAGTAAAAGCTTGTCACCGAGGGACTATCTTTGAGCACTGCTTGCTTGCTAGGCAGTACCTGCAGATGAGCGTAGGCATTTCCAGCCTGAGATCACCTCCCTTCACCATCCGCTCTTACACGTGCGGTGACGATAAAGGAGGGGGGAGCTGGGAGCCAAAGCACCAAGCTTAGACGGCAGATGCAAGAAGCCCTGCTCGCCCCGTCCTTCTTGGGTGGTTCCTGCCAACCGCTGCGGCGTCCCCTGCGTTGGCACGGGGCAGGCTCGTGCCACCTCCGCCGCGGGCACGGGGCACAAGCACATCTGTCTGCATGACATCGTTTTTAACTTTCTTTTGTTCAATAGAGTGGCTATTCAAAACAATGTTTTGTACCCCACTGAAAGCTCCAACGCTGCACTTGAGTTCCAGCTCGGTTTTCTGCTCAATTAGGTCTATTAAAGTCATCTTGACATTTGAGAAGTTAAAATGATTTAGAGAATATGTAAGTTTGAGCTCAGTGGATAAAAGAAGCTGTTTTTCTTTGTGAGTCTTATAGATTTGATACTAAAAAAAGGCAGTGTGTCCTACTCAACTGCTCCCCGTTACAATGCCAGATTCCCATCTGGCACTAGAAACTGGAACTGGCAATAGGCAGGAGCCCTGATTTGTGATGTGAAAGGCTAAATGATACTCAGAAATAACTGTCAATCCAGATAGAGATGGAACCATTTCAGTAAAATGAAGTCTAAGTAGCACATCTGAATAATTTATTGTGGCAGCATAATCTGCAGATTTCAGCTGTGATTACAATATAAGACTCTATTAAAGACTAAAAAATACAGAGAATAAAGCTCAGAATAAATCAGAACCATAAAGCCTCTGTTAGCAAGAGGAAAGGAAAGTCCTCAGAAGAAACCAGCTAGAGCTTCATGTTATAGAAGTCACTTCTGCAGGTGCCAGGAATTTGGTCTATGGAGCTGCATGATTGACTTGAAGCACCTAACTAGTGTCCTGCTTTTTTCAAATGATGCTGAATTTCTTGTGAAGCTAATGCAAATTGTGGGCATCAACATTTTTGAAAATCGGCCATTTAGGAATATAGTCTTCAATTTTGGTTCTCCAGAATTCGAGACATATTTATTGCTGCCAAAACACCTGGATACTTCTAAGGAAAGTCATGATCTCTACAAACTTTTTGTATATATATATATACCAGAGTAACAGAGTAAGTCCTACTCCTCACTTCTTGCTCTGAGAACTATTCTGTTACCAACATCAACTCAAGTTAGATACTAAATAAAATACAGAGAAGATCAGCTTTATAAATGCAACACAGTGGCTCCTTTTGTCTTTACCCCTTTTCCAGTAATGTGATACCAGAGTTCTGCATTTTTACCTCAGGAACTACTTTATGGGATAAGCCCTAATTTATCCTGGAATGCTTTTTTTAAGAATCGGACAGCTGTATACAGCTATTGTTTTTTTTTTTTCCTTAGGGTTTTGAAGGTACAACTGCTTTTAAACCCACCCCAAGAATATAACTTTGGAGAGTGCAGCTGTCTCTCGCCTCTCACACGATGGGATCTCAGTCAATGGCTGTGGCTTCTGGGCAGTTTATAATGGGTATAAATAAAGAAATCAGAGCTTGCTGCACAAGCTCTGAGAAGCATAACACAAAGGGAAAAATGAAAAAAGTAAGGGTGCAGATTAAAACCTGATGGATAGAAACGCAAGAGCGATGTTTGCACAGATGTCTCCCAGGGGAACCTGTCCTCAGTCTCTCCCTGTTAAGGCTGTGATGAATGACATGGAAAGAATAGAGACTGCATTTTAGATTCAACAAGAAGAGGATAGAAATTGCGCTTAAAATAAAGGCAAAACCTAAAAACGTGCTTTCCTCAGCAGAAAGTGATAACTAAATTAAATCTTCCACTGGGAAGAGCTCTCAGCAGAGGGAAGGGAGCTGTAAACAAAGTGGTTTCTTGTAATTGTATTTGTATCTTCTAGTTATTGCTAAAACTCCAAAGACTTCTGGAGAAGAGAAGAGAAAGAAACAGATCCCAATATAGAATAAGGCAGCTGTAAAACAACACAGGCAAATATAGGCACCACAATTCAAACCGCCTCACTGGATTTCTTAACTAGCTGTTTTCACCAAACATGTGAAGCTTTGGACAAAATGAAAAAGAATTTAAGAAAAGTATAACTCACATCAATAAAAACATCTGTGTATAAAATAATGCATACCAGTAAACAGTCAAGCTTCAGAATAATACCCTTCCTAATCTGGAAGTATGCTTTTCTACAATTTGTACTTCCTTTTTTTTTTAAAAAAAAAAAAAAAAAAACTCAGTGCTAATGTCAGTTGTCCTAATGTCCTAATTCCCTCATCCTGCCCTCCATGATGGCATAGCAAAGCTTTCTGTGTGGGCAGCTAGGGCAGAAGTAGCACTTTGTATTTTCCATATTTAAGAGCATGCCATGCTGCTGGCTTAGATCAGTGGTCCAGTCAGCCCAGTAGTCTGTCCAATGGTGGCAATAGAAGAGGCTATTTATGGGCACGCATGGGCCTCACCACATTCTCAGGCTGTCGTTATATTAGATCCCTGTCTATTCCTTTTAGTGTCTGTTTATATACTTGTTGGCCATAAATGTGGCTTATATAGTTGTTGGCCATAAATGTGTCTAATTCCTTGCTCAACCTGCTGACGCTGCCTCAACAAAGTCCAGCGGCAACATGTTCCAGGCATTTGCTACCTGTTTTCACAACGCTTTTTCTTATACCTTTTTTTGACTGCCCTGCTTGTTTCAGTCAATGCCTCTGTTTGGGGTATTTGATAACTAAAAATACCACCTATATACCACCTCTATGGCACTGCAAAGCTTGGGGAAATGTCCCTTCAGCCTTCTCCCCCACCCCAGACAGAGGTGAGAACTGCCCGGGATGTTTGATAGCTTAAAAAATACAGCCTGCATTAGTCAAATAGCATTTGGCAAATAGGCAGCGGTTACACGGCAGTGAGAGTCCTTGGGAAGCACAGCAGTTCCCTTTATGAAGTGGCATTTACCAACAAGAATTACCATACTTTTATCCTTGTGCTTAGGAAAAGAAAATAGCTGTGATAATAGCTAGCAAACCAAGTCGTTCTGACATACTTCATTGCACCAGTGACTGGGTGCTTTCGGGGGTTAGTTCCCTTGCCTTTCACTGCACAGAACATGTAAAACCTGCTCTAGTGCATAGCAGTTTGTAATTTGTCTATCAAAAAGATATTTATAGAGTACTAGTCACCCAAGCACTGAGGATCTAGCCCTACTGACGCATTAGGAGAAAGAGAATAAGTCTCATTACAACAGACTGATGAAGCATTTTTCTCTAGCAAAGGGCTTGGAGAAGCTGCTTTTATATAGCTTCCTTTGAAAAGCTAAAGGTTTTAGAAAAATATTGTGAAAGGAAAAGTTAAAGCAGAGATGCAGAAAAGGTGATTTCTGTAGAAAAGATAAAGAGGAGGATATCCTAAGCTGTATAATATTCTTTTTGAAGTAGAAAAGTAAATGAGCTTCAGAAAGCAAAAGAAAGGTTCTAATATGGTGAAAAGGTTACTTCATATTACTTCCGTTATTTCAGGACTATTTCAGACCGTTCCACCCCTGACCAAAGTACAAAGATCCCAAGCAACTTGGAATAAGCATACTTACTAAAAAATCGTCCTGATCAATGAAGACCATGTTTTCACTGGCAACACTGACTGCAAGGCAGACTATCCTACAACCATCACGCAGGAAAATGCTAAGGGAATTGAAAGCTAATTGGAAACACGAAGAATCTTAAGGCTTTTCCCTTTTAAAAGTGCCTTTTGCCTATTGTTCATTGGAACATTCATCTCCTTAGAGAGAGCTGGAAAAGACAGATGAGTGTTTCAAAGCATTCAGGACTGGAAAAACTCTGCTTTTATAGTTGTTATCTCCAGAATCAACAAGACAAGGGAAGAAATGGGTGGCTCAGTAACTTATGCCTTGATTTATGCCCCATAAAACACTGCTGCAGAGTTCAAATTGACATTAGCAAAAATGGCTCAAGAGGAGTGTACGTCTAACCCAGGCATGAGGTTAATGCTATACATCAGCTCAGCTAACACAGAGAACCATTACGTGCACGAAGGGCATGTGAGATCTGTTAGCTGGACAGCAAGGGCTGTGTCTACACAACAGTGTCTGTAACTGGGTGAGTTTAAGTCATGTCTTGGTATGGGATAAAGTTCTCCAACCTGCCAGCCCTGCTTTGCTTCTGGTTGCATGTCAAGCCCAAACAAGCCCCACGCAAACAGCTGGGGACATTGCAGGCAGCTCCCTTCCCTCTCCCAGCCTCCAAAGGAAGCTGCCGAGAAGTCTTCCTCGCGGCATTTAAAAACAAGTGAGATCCAATATGCATTTAATTAACCATAAATATATTTAAAATAACTAGTCCTTTAAAATTAAATTGTATTTGTGGCTGCAGAACACAAATCCTAATGCAGTTCAAGGGCACTTTAATGCACCGCTCATGAGAAAAAAGAAGATAAAGATAAATTCTTCTCCCCGAATTAGAAGATCCTTTTCCAGGAGGGAGGCCCTTGCTGCCGGCGTCCTCAGTGAGGGCTGCAGGTATCGGCAGACACTGAAACTCCAGGATTTGCTGCTGGCTGCTCTTCTTGGGGCTGGCAAGCTCCCACCACCGCCGAAGGCTGGCGCTGGTCAACGGCCGCTTATGAGCTCGATCCAATGCCAAGTCCTTCCAGAAGAGAACAAGCAAAAGGAATAGCGATTTAACAACTTGTATCTCAGCTATGTATAAATGCATTTTCATAGGCAGAGGTGGAGAGGGAAAAGCATTATCTACCCCAAGCACTTTTCTTCAGCTGAAAGTCGCAAAAGCCTAATACAAACAACAGAGGTATTAGACTTTCTTATAAAAAGGCTCCAAGAGTTTTTATAATAGCACATAATACTCAACCTAAATATAGGTTTAGTACTGGCTTTCCTACAAAAAGACAAGCACCACACAACTGAGATTTGATCTGAAAATTTTGAATATTTAAATGAGGTATTCAGAAGTTTCCTCCCCTGTGATCTTCCAATTTAGTTAAGAGAAAGCAAAAGAGCAATAGATATTATCCTGGACATTATCTTTGGTCAAACTACTTCCTATGATTTCTTATTTTTCCTTGCAAGGGTTTTACCAAAAAAAAAAAAAAAAACTTTAAAAAAAAAACCCACAAAAACGCTGCAAGCGCAGCGCTTGAAAAAATTTGGAAAGGATCAAGAAGAACAGCACTAATCCTAAGTTTAAAAGAAATGAGTTATGAGAACAAGTTGGAAAACTATGTTTGTAAGTAGGGATTTAATAGAAGTGACCAAAATCATAAATAACCAAGATAACAGAAGCTTCTTTTTTAGCTTCAGTCTTGGATTGGATAAGGGGAACACAAACGGAAGCTAAAGAAAAATAAATTGAAAGTAAGCATTAAAAAATCTCTTTTCATCTCTGATAGCAGTAAGCAGGTTAAATGACCTACTGCTCAAAGTTGTGATGTGATGACCTTGGGAATACCAAGCAAGGAGACTGGACTAGAGAGTATTGTGAAAATAAGCAAACTGCACTGAGTGAAACAGCTGTTACGTGTGGGTTCCCATGTGCCCTACTTTTTTAAATATTGCCACTTGTGGGCCAGGTTTAGCTCAGTTGGTTAGAGCGTGGTGACACTAACGCCAAGGTCACGTGTTCAGTCCCCGTACGGGCTATGCTGAGGGTTGGACTAGATGACCTCCAGAGGTCCCTTCCAACCTCACCATTCTATGATTCTATGAAATACCATCTATCAGTGCTTGTAAATCCACCATCCTGCACTGTGCTTTATCAAACTTGCAGAAATACAAGACATTTATTAGCTCAAGAAAGAGCTAAGCTTCTGCAAGACCTGAGTAAGTAACTTGACATTTAGGACTTGCCATCCAGGCACCGTTTTGATGAGTTTGGTGCGTGAGGAAGCAAATGCTGGCATATGAACATGTCACAAGTGTAATTATGTGTATGAACATGTCACAAGTGTAATTATGCTGAATGAACAGGAATCATAATCTAATGTGAACACTGCGAAATAAACCCATTTGTTATCTTCTATTACATTAGTGCTAAAAAGGAAGCTTTCTTCAGGCTGAAATCACTGTATGGCAAGCCCTTCTGCACCATCAGCCTTACATACAGGTCGGGAAAAAATCATCGTGCATGAGCGTGTATATCTGGCTCACGAGGAATCTCCCACAAGGCATATAAGGGGTAGGTCCTGCTGCAGGCATCGTTCACGCAGGTGTCCTGGAGAGCTCTTCTTTGTGGCAGCTATGAAGGACTGAACGCACCGCAGACTTTCTTTAGCCTTTCCACTTTCTCGCTTGCTGTATTGGTGTAAACTTGGGTCCGGTGAGCTGCTCTGGCTTATGAGCTCTGTGAGACACACAGAAAGGTCTGTTTGCAATCCTGTTAAACTGAGGGCTGAGCCACTGGTACAGAGCCCAGTAAAATCAGTGCCTTCCTCAGGTTAGGAATCAGATCTATTTCTCCAGCAAAGGTGTTTTTTTTTTGTTTTGTTTTTTTTTTTCCTCTCCTGTTACGTTGACAGTAATCCATGGCCTGGAATTTGAGAAGGACCAGAAGGATCTGAGTGACTGGGGAAGAAGTAGACCAGAACGGATTCAGAAATCCAGAAGTAAGGCCAGAGCTGAATTCCCATCTCCAGCACCCAAGCTGAGGTTACATGTTACAGCTCACCCACTCTGGTCTTTGAGCACAGAAGAGGCCCTTGATGCCACGAACGGGAGTCAACGTACACAAACATCTGGGAGAAGGAGATTCCCTGGTATGAAGGAACAGGAGTAGCATGCTGCAAATTATGAAGTGTTGTAAAAGGAGGCAAAAGCTAATCTTCATGCAGTCTGGTGTGACAGCTGTGGAAGATACTTCACACGTAAGTGGGAATGGAAAGTACATAGCTGAATCCTAATTATATGAATTCTCTCATTGCAATAGGGCTTTGGGTCATGGCTTCCTGAAAGATAATTCTACTTGCACAAGCTCCTATTTTCCATATATTCACACAGTTTGAAGTCTGGAATGATGGCAAAGGTCTTTAGCATATGAACATCGGGAATTACTAAAAATAGCATTAGTGAGTACTGACATGCCATAGCCATGGTTTAAAAGTCCGTGATGAAGAGTTTGTACATACATAAAAGAAACATTATTTATTTATTATTATTTATCTTAATAAAACTGAAAAGATTGCTTTTCTAATCTTTTTACCATCCACAAAACACCTTCTCCAGGTATGAATGAGAATTGTGTGACTAGGGGAAATATTTCTAGCAGTTATTCCACCAGCAAAGTCTCATTTGCCCTTCTCTTGCCTCCTGTCTCTCCAGCTCTGTCTAAGCATCTTGATGCCCTTCACAAATATTAGGCAAGTCACATTCCCTTATAAGTTATGTCCAGATGTTGCTGAAACTGAAATTTGAGAGCTCACATACAATAGAGGGATTAAAGTATGTCAATTATTTGATAGCATGCGTCCACATGAACCATGCTTCAAAACAGAAAGTGAAAAAATACTTCCTGAGTAGTAAAATGTGGCTGTTCTAATGCAATTCTTCAAGCACAGTAATGTTAAGTGTGGAAAGTTCTTAAGATCTGCCTGGTGTTTGCTTTGTTCAGGTGGGGGGAGGAGGTTGCATATGTCTTCTAGCGGAGATGATTTTACTGAAACTAGTTTCCTCTCTCTGGCATTACTGCAGTAGTACATAAAAACAGGTAGGAGGGTAAGTAGAAAATACAGGTGATGGTGGAGCAACTTAGGTTGTGGATGTTTGCAAATACAATCTAAGCTCTATTTTTTTTTTTTTTTTTTTTTTTTTTTACAGTGACCTTAACAAGGCTTGAAATACATTTAGTCAAGGACATCAGACTGACCTAGGAATAAGCAAGACTTTTAATGTAGGATTTAATCAGCCACCTCCCAAACAGAAGAAAGATTAGTACTTAGGTTTGTGGTTATTTTACAATTCTTTCTAATTGCATATTCAAAGATAATGCCTTTTTTAATAAACTTCTATCCACATCCTTGATTTAATTATGCAGATAACAGATGGGTGTGAGGCCGACACATTATTATTCCATTCATCCTTTGATGCTTTTCTAGAAGTGTCTTTATTTATGGTACTTTAATCATAGATGTGAAATTCAGGCCACACAGCATCAAAAAATGATAGGTCCACCTCAGTTTCTTGAAACAGTCTAGATATCGTCTAGTAAATTTTTTCTGCCTATAAAAACTTCATAAGACCCAGTTATTTAAAGTAACATGGACAGTCATTGCAGCTCCTGTCAAGCAGAGGTAAAGGTATCGAGACCAAGGTGCTGGCTCAGCACACGCTCAGGAGTCAGGCCCTTTGCGTGACTCCTCAGAGGGGAGTGACGATTTCGCGCTGCTCCTGCCTGTCCTCATCCACCTCTTGGAGCGGTGCGCGGAGCAGGGAAAGCGCTGGCCCACGGGCACGGCGCCGTGCAGGAGGGCAGCGCGGCTGGGCGACGTCGCCCTCGCTGGTCTGCCTTCCCCACCAGCTCACCCTGCTGACGCTGTGTTTAAAGGGGAGATCGGCTGGCAGAGGCAGGCGAGACTGTGGTCCACTCTGTGCCTATCCTGGTCCTCGGCTCTGCCGAGAAAGGCCTCCTGTCCTGGAGAGCTGACATCCTCCTATGTTACACAGGGAGACTTTTGCCTGAAGAATGATACACAAGCAGTCCTTGATACATTTACAATCCGTTGTTTTTCACAATTTTCTAAAGAAAGAATTATTGGTCTGTAAGTGCCAAATCCATTAGCATTGTTTTTATTTGGACCATTTTTTTTAGTGAGTATGTATGTGACATTTGTGACTCCCCTGGGGAGCAGCATTACAGACTCTGCAAGCTTATTGAAACCTTGCAGTAGCACAGCCAGGAAAACTGGCAGCTTTTCTGTATGTTGAATTCAATGGCTTGAGAAACACATCTTCTTCTGACATCTTTAAACTCTAGCAGTGAGTCAGCTCTGCTTTCTGTAAGGAGCAAGAGCGAGCAAGCCTCTCTCCAGCATCCTCCGGTGAAAACAGAGGTGAGGAAGTCACCCAGCTTCTTTCTTTGCTGTATTCAGCTTGCCTTTCAGTGCTCCACTGACTCCCAGATGCTCTGGTAAACTTGCCGTTCTTTGATTCCTGCTTCTGACTTTCAAAAGAGCTCGTCCGCCAAGGTGAGTAGGAGACACTGTAGCAAATTATGCACCGCTTAAGACTTGTAGGTTTTGCAAGTGTTAAAAAAAGAAACACTTTCTCCACAGAGGATAGAGAATGCATTACTGCATGCAAGCTATTTAAGAGAAAAGTAAACACATTTTACATTATGCTTTGACTGGTAAGACTTCCAAAAATACGCGTGTCCATGTTGACCATTTCCTGAATTGCCCTCACAGAAGCAATAGCCAAAGGCTTCTCTTTCAGTTGAATTTTGCATATGTGCAAATGTGTATTTCTGGAAGCTCAATCTTTAAACAGCCAATGGGCTAAAGGTACTTCTTGTTAGCCAAAAGAATATGTTACCGGACAGCCCTGCTCGCTCTGCGTCCGTGCCGGCTGCGCTCTGGTGCCCCTACGCAGTGGCTTGGCAGCTGCAGCCGCTTCCCATCAACCCCGATGGGTGCAGAGGGCACGTCCAGCCTTCGTCATTTCCCTCCCCTTTCATATTCGCCGAGCCGGTTTTCATCATCAAACGAGGCCGGAGCGGCTCGGACGTGCACTGCTTTGCCGTTGCACGGGCCGACTCGGTTTCAAATTCCCAATTGCTCGGGTGCCCTGCTCTCGGACACCCGGCGCTGGTGCACACGCTGGCTTTTCTCGACCCTGGATGCCTTGGGAATGCTTCTTGCTGTTCCTCTCCATGCCTAGGGCTGCAGACAGGCAGAAACTGGAGATCTGGACCGGATTCCTTCAGCACTTGCCATTAGACCGGCTCCAGAAGAGCAGGAGCCTAGATTTATTTCAAAAAAACGAGGCTTAGGAATGGGAGGGAAAGCAATGCTCTCCCTGATGCCCTCTTCACCCGCCCCCAAACCTATCCAGATTTCATTAAAACCTCTCCTCAAACAGCGGTGAAGAAGGTCTGTGTGTCCTAAGGGTCATCTGTGCCCTTAGCACTTTCATTACCTTTCATTACACTGAAACGGCAGCAGGAGTAAAACGAACACCAGGTCATACCAGCACTGTTCCACCTTTGGCAACCTGCATATTTTTAAATTACAAGTTTAAATAATAATATATCAAATATAACTCTTGAGAGATGCTTACTAAAGTTGTTTTAGTCCTCTGCATGAAAGTATTACAAACACTTTTCTCTGATGCCTTTTTTCTCTTTTTTCACTAAAAAATGAACAGTACCCATCTGGTTTATTTGCAGCAATAAAGAAATTATATATATATATAATTAACAGTGATTTAAATATAGAGGAGCATGGATACATGAAGGAAAATATTCCCATTACATGCCTATTTCTGTATTTCAGTGGGTGTTTAGGTTACGTTAGTCACATTACTTTAAAAAGAGATAGAACATATACAGAATTTTGTCAATTCTTTTGCAGTTATTTGACTTGTATAACTGTATATAATTATGCAGTTGGGGTAAATACACCCAGTATTTG
Source organism: Rhea pennata (assembly GCF_028389875.1). NCBI lineage: Eukaryota > Metazoa > Chordata > Aves > Rheiformes > Rheidae > Rhea > Rhea pennata. The sequence goes on along the minus strand of NC_084665.1, from coordinate 92,041,891 downwards.
CAATATGTAAATATCTGGCATAATGCTGTTCAGAAATGGTAAAACACCATGGCAGCATATACAGGCTAATTAACGCAATCAAAAAAATAGCATTTTATTCCATTTCATATATGCAATTTATATTTACTTATTGTAATAGAGCCTCACTATCACTTTTGCTGGCTTTCTTATATTCATGTTTGTGCTTCTTTCATGCCCGTCCACACCTTTTAAAAGTTTCACTGCTTATTCTTTTCTTCTATTATAAAGCAAGACCTCAGCAATTTGCAAGCATCTCTGACCTTATCTAACCGCACCTTCCTTCTCAGGAAGCATTTTCATTTTCCAAGAGTTTCCATTTATTTTCCAGTCACCTGCTTCGGTTTGTATCTCCCACACCAAAGGCCCTTTCCATCAAATCCAAAATTTCAGAAACTAGACTCAAGCCCTGCCTGACCTCTGTCCTCTTCTTACCTCTTAGACATGTTTTAGTTTTAACTTGGTTGTTATTAAGAAAAAAATCTGCAGAATTTGGGTGTTGGTGATTAGAAGCTAAAACATTGATTCAGTTTTCTCTCCTCTAGTTGCTGGAAGGCCTCAGAGTGCCCCATGTTACTCTTACCTAGCTTTTTCCCACGGAGTACTAAATCAGCCCTTGTTCTGAGCTAACCTCCGGCCCACCCTGTCCCTGTACACTCCTTTCGAGCCAAACATTGCAAAAAAGTTCACAGTTACATAAGACAGATCCTCTTCTTTTCCCATCGTGCAGCATAATAGAACGTTTTGAAGAACTAAAAGTTTAAAGTCCAAAACCAGCCTGCATTTCAAATTCACATTGGAAATGCGTCTTCTATTTTCAAGTTAAAAGAAGGCATTGCAAAGAGGGAATAAGGGACAGGCTAGGCACCATAGGAGCTGCCCTGACAGACGTAATCTTGGCAATACGCTTTGAGATATTTGAGTTATGAGGACTTAATTGGCTCTCTGGGCATTCACAGAGGTTAATTGATCACTTCTGCTCCACACCCTAATTAGGCCCATATCAGGGGACACACGCAGATGAAATACAGGGCACCAGGAGGACCCCGTCCCCTCTCTCACTGTCCTCCCAGAGGAGCACATGGTATCTCTGACACGAGATGGAAGACAGGCACTTACACACACATACAAAGAAACAGTAAAAACCTACAGTGAGAACCTAATTAACCATTGAACAGCTGCTAATGGGAATCATTTATTGAAAGATTTAAGGCTTGTTGTCATGAGCACAAAACGCTATTGCTGAGCCTTCGGAGATTGCTGGCGTTCCCAGGGATCTGGACTCACAAATCTCTAATTTGGGGTCTTCAGTTCTGCAAAATTTCAGGATTTAAATCGAAACAGTACTCTGCAATTAATGAGGAATTTTGTTGAGGGAACCCAACAAGGTTTTGCTTTGCAATAAAATTACGACGTGACCACATCACGTAACAGGCAGTTGCTTCTAAAGGGAACAGGATCACGTCTGCTCTGAGACTCAGAAAGGTGCTCTTTAACCTTTCAAACATATGGAGATAGTTAAGATTTATGTTTCCTTTTCTGTTTCTGCTGCACCTAGAGAATGCTGCACCTGCAGATTTTGACAAAGTAATATATGAACATGCTCAGTATTTTCCCAACTCAGAAGCCCCCGGGTTCCTTAAGGTATGGAGATACTCTTGGAAAGACAGCTTAGTCCAGCAAGCATGCACTAGGTACTTTTTGATTATATGCATTGTAAATGTAACTTTGTCAAGTACAACTCATCACTGGGAAGAGGTACATGACACAAGAAAGTAACTGTCATTTTAAAGCAGCTTCATATTGTAGCTATAGATTTCTAATGTACTTTTAATTACAGTGATTACAAGTGCTTATAAATTATCAGCCAAGTCTTTGGGAATATCACTCCTTTTACTTAGCTCTGCTTTAATTTATTGTTCCTAAATAGAACACAATTATCATTTACAGCCAGCTGCTCCTGAAACACACTAGAGAAAAAGGATTTGGTTCTGAAGCTCTTTCTCAATTGTTCTTTCTTTTTTTCACAAACAGAAAGATATGCGCTTTCCCTTTTTTTGCCAAGGGACAGACCAGTCCTGTGGATTCCATTAATCCCAAGACTGGTCCTCACAAGCTTTTGATTTGAGAAGACAATTTGGTGGGTGCTAAAATAGGGGCATTTTTTCCCATTTGTGTCTCCTAGGAAGGTACCTGGACACTGCAACTCACAATCCACCAGGCCTGACAACAGGCTGTCCTAGCTCAACCCGCTTAGAGGAATTTCTTGAATGTGAGGAGGAGGAATGAGATGATTTAAGTCTTTCTGGGCTGCTCCAGAAAGATTCTTGGAAAAGGATTAGCAGACACAACTGATTAGCAACTGGTATTTGCCTGAGAAGAGCAAACAAAGCTGGTGTAATGTTACTCCACCATCATCCGCTGGGGCTTGCAGAAGAGGGGCCCAGTTGTGAAATGGTTCCTCCCCAGCTACCCAGTGCCACTGCAGCAGTGGGGGGGAGGTGTCACAGTTCGTTGTGAACTGTCAAATATACAGGATCCCAAACTCGTTAGGTTAAAAAAATAAACAAAAATAAAAAAGGGGGTTAATCCCTTCTCTGTAGACTAGCCTAAATTGTTACTTCTCTAGTTACTTAATTCGCTAGTTCGTTAACTTGATAATTTATGCTTCCTCCTCCGCCACGATGCAGGCGGTTTCTGAACTGCCCTAAGAACACAAGACCTCAGCCGCGAGGCTGCTGGTGGACTTGCTTCAGAGGTGGTTTGGGAGGGCTGGTGTATTCACACCTTCCTGCTCGGGCGTTTGGCCTGCAGCATCCCTGTTGCTTGTTTTGGTCACTGGGCAAAGATTTACTGATTTCCAAAGAGTTTTGGTCCTGTCAGGTGTTAACAAGCAGTTATTTATAAATCTGCAAGGACGGCAGACCAGATTCTTTTTTGTCCTTGAGTATCTGGTTTAGGTCTTGCTCTTGCTTTAGCCTAACAGCACTGCTCCCAGCTTGCACGAGGCTTTAGCACGAGCTGCATGTTCATCCCAAAGCCTAAGCAGGAGTCACGTGAACAGTCCCGAGGGCCAGGCAGGGCTGGAAAACAGCAAGAGGGATGCGGGAAGTAGTGCCTTTGATGACCCAGGAAGCCTCTCCTGGCCTCACCTCCATCCGGACAACTGAACCAAGCCCTATTCATGGTGGGAGAGGGAGCACGCCTCCGTGCTCCAGACACAGAGAGACCCCTGCATTCATCCAGCCAAGCAGAAGCAGGTCCTGCAAAAAAGAGAAATGGAATTTAATGGAAATGGCAACATGTCAGAGAAAACAAGAAAGAAGTTATTTATTTGTATATGTTGTTAATGAGTCTTCGTATTTAATCAAAAAAGAGTCATTTAGGCTCTAATCCCTGTAAGAAGCAAAACTGAAGTTCAAGACACTCCTATCCACCATTTAGGTGGCACAGGAGCATCACGGCCTCACCTGGGCCAAGAGCTGGGCACAGCACAAATGGGCTGAGCATGGCAAGCCACAGCCAACAGGGCAATGCACACAGTGACATGAGCCTTGCATGGGCCACGGACCACCAGCAGCCAAGAGAGCACACTGGAAACTGCCAAAAAGGCAGTTTCTCTCCCAGAGACTATCCCTCTCTTGGTCTGCTAAATTAAATTGAGCTTTGAAGAGCCACATGGTTTGTATTCCTTCACCCCTACTCCTTGCCATTAGGTAAAGCATATGAAAAACCTTGTCAAACTTGGGATATTCATTAGAAAAGACCAATGAATATTTTATATTTATCCTATCAGTAATCCTAACAGGCAAAGCTACTGAAAAGTTCTTACCGCAATTTTAAATCAGCATAAAGGAGCAGAAAGATAGCTGAATTAACTGTAGATAAAATCTGATTTAGAGAAACAGGGCTATTGTACAAGGAACATAGGTTTCCAGCTCCCTCAGGGTAAAAAGCAATGCTCTTCATCAGGTCTTGTTGACACAAACAGGACTGGTGTGAGTGAAATAAGGACAGCATCAACAAATCAAGCTTAATGTAGCATTATCTGTTTCAGGGCTCTGTAAGAATGACAGATAGATAAACAGACAGCAGGACTGTGACAAGTATCTGCACTGCACTGGCTAAAGACATTTTTGGTAGAGAAAAGATAAAACAAACTAGCAAAATACTGGACTTGGACAATGGATTGAAGTCCGTCATTGCTTTTGGAGAGAACAATGTTGCTTCCTTTTGCTTCCAGTTGACATCGGTCAGCTAACCAACAGACACTTGATTGAATTTATTCCTATGTTTATCACGTACAAAACTGCTCAGATAACCCAAACGGACGTTATTAGCACAGCCTTAATGATTTGGCTCTGTGGTACGGAGAAGAGAGGAAGGTAGAAGGCATCATTTTCTCACAAAGTTTTCTTCCTCTGACCTGAAGTCATAAAATATAATCGTGCAATGGAAAGCTGGTTTGATTCCTTCCACTTCAGCCTCTAATGCTTCCCTTTTGCAAGTGGATATCTGAAGGAATAGCTAGCAAAGCTACCACAAAGAGAAAAACCTAACCATTTGAAAACAGTTTTTAGTCTGAGGTTCATACCTCTGAGCCTATGGCTCTGTGATCATTAGTGCTTATCAATATACTATCAGGTTACTCAGTAGTTCATATATGATCCAGGGCAGGCAGAAAACAGATGGTCATATTTCTGCTGAACAGCCTCCATGTTCAACATGGAATTTATCTTAGGTTTATGGAATCAGGAGCGCTTTATATCAGCTACAGAGGACAGCTGAAACCTAATCTTGTGTAAAGCTTCTCAGTGCAAAATTAGCCCGTCCAAGTTTTCTGGAACAAGTCTGAAACCACAGGGTAAGTTCATGCCATGTCAGCTCACTGCATCGCTTTGGATCTGATATCAGGAGGCCCAAAGCTGAACTTACTGTACCATCTAACCACAGCTTTAGATATGAAGTCCCAGTAAATTCCTTCATAATCTCCGAGAGTTTAATTCACTCATGCCTGCAGTGTTTTAGATGGAGCTTTGTCCATTAATTATAACCTGTTTATATCAACACCAGCCAAGGCTTAGTTTAAAGTTTATGAGGTTTCTGGTATATTAACAGTAGAACAAGCAAGGTTTCTGGTCTACGTTATGTATTATCGGTATTGTATACAGCGTTGTCGCATGTAACCTGCAGCAACACAGGGACTTCCTGGCATGGACAGACACACGAGACACGATGTCTCCTGCAACCTCACAGCGTGGTCCCCAAGCTGGACACACTGAGCTATGCTGCTCACCTTGAGGTCTTGACAGTTTTCCTAGTGGTTTCCTTGCCCGCGTGCTTAAATCCGCTGTTACCTGCGGCAGTGTGCTGATGCGAGGCCTTGGCCACAGGGAACCCACTGCACCAGAGCCTGAATCGCAACAGTTTATGCTTAATTACAAGGTTTTAGGTAAAGCTCATTCCTGCTTCAGTGGCCTTTCATGGACTTCTGCTTTCAGATTGGCAGAACGTATTTAAACTTTCCTTGGCCTTCGCATTATTGGCTGACGTAAGTTGGCCTGAGGGGTATATTTCATTATAGTTGTACACATACAGGGTGAAATTCAGTTAGCACAACACCTCAGAATCTCACGCATTTCACTATATCCCGTATTTGCTCATTTTGAAGGCAAAGAAGAGACATAAGCAATACCCAAAGCCCATGCCAGTGTGACTTTCATCACTCTTCCCACAGATGACCTAAGCTCTCCAGCAAGTATTTCACAATTCTATTTAATGAAGAACACAAGTTAGTTCCTTACATTTTGCATTACTGTGCTTGTTGGTTTCTTTCAGTAGGTTTTCCTTGCTCCAGAGAGAGAACAGAGATCAATAACACAAACCCAATATTAGAAACATCTTCAGAGCAGCCACAGCCGCAGGTGAGCTCCTCACCTATGGCATCCCCTCACAGCAGCACGCGGTGGCACCTGGGGCACAGCACCGCTGACCCACGGGATGTTGTGCACGGGCGATGGGAACATCAGTGCTCCCTACCTTGTTGAAATAACTGTATTCTTTGCAAATAATTTGGAAGAAGCCGTGGTGTATGATGATGTTCATGTGATTTACTTTCAGCTGTCGCTATCGTAAAGGTAGATTAAAACTATCCTCAGAGTTGAGAATAATATTTATTTTCATGTTGTAAGGCCTAAGAAGCTACAGCAGTTTGAAGATAAGCTAGATATTACTTTTTCATGAGCACTAGGCTTGTCTGGTAAACAAGCTAGAAGATAAAAATCTGTAGTCTGCTACATGCACATGAAGTTGTATGGGTCTCACCGAAAGCATTTTGACCAATAACATTCCTAGGGTTTTTGTCTTATGTTAAATGGCCAGGTATACTTAAAATTTTATAGGTTTAGTATCCAGCCCAACAAATCACTAAGACGAGACCTCTATACAGGCATCTCGCTGTCACCAAGATCAAGAGTATCACATTGCCAAGTAAACTCATTCATTAATGAGATGTGGAAATGGGTAAAATTTTGTTTCTCTCACCTTTTGGATCACAGCAGGAAAGACAGCATACAGGTCTGCAGCAGCTACCTAATGCCATGACAAAACCAGGTGCTGCAAGGTTATTTTTGAATCTCTCAAGTTTTCTGCAAGACATTGTCTTCTATCAACACCCTTCTTAAATCCTTAGCAGCATAAAATTTTGTTTGCAGCTTATTCAGCTCTACTTGCAATGCTCAAATAATCTGAGTTACTCCTAAGAACAATATCTCTGGTTAGTGAAAGAATATTGTCTGAAAAGCCATTTTCTAGAAACAGACACTAGAATTAGTGGGGGACTCAGAAAGAGAACAGGGTAATGACAGTAGCCACCTCAGTGAAGGAGAGGCCAGACCTCCTCTTCTCATCCCCTGTTAATTCAAAGAAGACAAGAACGATAGACAGGTTCAAAGAGACCTAAAGGCCACTGAAACAGTCTCAGAGAAGACTCAACTCTCAATAAAACTGCTATCCCAGTGGCAGCATCCAGTACCAGACTGGAGGAGTAAAGAGGGAAAGGCCTGGTTTATTTTAAGCTTTCATAAGGCAAGAGGAGAAACCTTTATACGACTGAATTCTGTATCGCCATTATATCCACCCACATCTGCAAGGAATGGGTATATTCATCTCAATTTACTGCATTTTTCTATCAGATACACAGAGGGTAGAGCAAATGGTGCTTTCTTTTCATAAATCACTAGCAACCCACTAGTATATTCAGAGGCTTCATATGTAGTGGGATGCATTCAATTTCCAAAATCTCTATTGCAGTTACAATAAAATTACAGGAAGAAAAGGCAGAATGGTCTGTATGCAAATAAATGTCTAGTAAAATTTGAAGTTTTAAAAACATATTTCTAAAACGCAGAGCAATAAACCCATGCTCACATTATCATCACCGCTCAGGCATTTAAAAATTTTCTAGACACATTTGCCACGCCTGTATCCTTCTCCTTTTTTCCTCAGTACAATCTCATTAAATGAGCAGCAGCATAACATTTCTAAGATGCATGCATAACACCAACAAAATATGTTACTCCAGATTCTCAGACTGTTATTCCTGAGGTATATATTGGCCGTCTTTGGTTTCTCATGTAGATTGTCAAAAGGCTGCAGAGGAAGACAACATACACAAAGGATCTTCCTGAGTTTGTGCACCTAAAATATAAAATTAGAAGGACACAATATAAAACATCCACAGCTACTGGAAGGCAGTGACAAGAACAGATAGAGGCTGAGGGAATCTTCCACTGTAGTCAACTGCTAAGAAGCAAGAGCAGGGAAAGGCGAGGAGGATGCTGTCATTGCTAACAGCTCACTCCTGGCCTCCCGCTGTCCAGAGACCTGCCAGGCTGAGGGATCTGGTGGACGTTGGCTCAGCTTTGAGCATGGGCTTGGGGTGAATGGCCTCCAAGGGTGCTTTCTGACTTACGTGATCCTGTACGTCTGCGAATGATCCCTAACCACATGTTTTGTTTTGTCTCCTTGGATTTCAGAGAGGAAGGGGTAGGAAGGAGCTGCCAGCTAAGCTTTGTGCCCTGGAACAGATTTGCAGATAGTTGGAGGCAGAGAGGATCCCCCAAATCCTGCCGGTGAATTTGGGCAGGATTGCTCTCTTCATCCGAGCCCAGAGTGCATTTTTCACATGGTCATGCTGCCCATTAGGACACGCTGCCCTGTGTTTCTGGCCAGTGGGATCCAGGACAGATACCTCTCCCAAAGGTCCTGGCTTGCACTGACACAAGAAGAACCTCGGGTGCAGAAGGGCAGCGTTCACCACTTTCTCTGCATTGATGCTAATGCTCACGTAGCTTCAAGGAGCCCTCGCTGGGAAAGGGGCTCGCTCTCTGCTGTCTTTTCCGCAATGGGTCTGGAGCCCCATGTGGGGCTCCCCACCTGCCCTGCAACCGCACGCCTGACATACCGTGCTTTCTAACAGGAGATCAGAAAGCCTCACAGGAGACAAATAATACTTTCATTTTACAAACAGCAGGCAGAGGCATAGGAAAACAGCAGTCACAGAGCAGACCCCAGTTCTCTTGACATCCAGTTCAAGGTTGTATCCGGCTGATGTTCTTCAGCAAACTACTGCTAATAGTCTACATGCCCAGCACTGCTGCACAGCCACCAACTCCTGAAATCCCAGATCGCGGGCAGAAAACAATCTGCACCCCAGAGATGCCCTCAAGCCTTAAACCGTGGAAGCTGAGCTCACAACTCACCTGCTGGGAATGCTGGGCTCAAAAGAAAACCTGCCAGCAATTTACTTGCAACACTTAATTTTGCCAGGAAATTCACAGTCAGCTTGGGATATTACTGAATATCTAATGATATTTAAGAATTTATATTACTAGCCTTGTATTTTTTTTAAAAAAAATGTTTCTTTAACTTCCGGAAAAATGACTGCTGCTGGGAAGAACATCGCCGTAACTGTCACAGAAAGGGACACGAAGACGAGGATTTGCCAGCAGATAGCTTTTGCAGATAGTTTCTATGGAGGAACAGGGAGAGGAGACAGGGCCATTTTAATTCTAGAAGCAATTTGATTGCTGAAGCTTGTCTTCATTTACATCTAAGTGGTTATTGCATCCTGCTTATGTCTGTTGTTTAAACCTTAGAGTCACAGACAGCCCACAGAGGGTCTTTATGCTTTTTAATCAAAGACTTCTGGAATATTTTCCTCATATTCTCAGCCACATACTTTAAGCTTCAGTGTTGCACATCAGTTCAGGAGACATATTCTCTACTGACTGGATTTTTTTGAGTGTTTTTACTGTATTTTTTCTTCAGCTTCTCAAGGAAATGGCACCAACCGGCTAACTTTCTCTTTAGAGGGTTCTGAAATCCTCCAAAGGGGTCCAAAAAAGAGGGAGTTTCTTTCCTTTTTGCACTATACAAACGTTACACATTTTCTTCAGACTTCTCCAGGGCAAAGGTCCCGAAACAAAGTTATTTTCCTTAACAGACTTATAAGGCTAATATCAGCGCTTCTGATGGAACAGCTCTCTGTGGAATTGCTTTATATAATCCCTGGGCCTTGAAAAGATACCTGCAATTACTCTGAACCTTTTGTGAAAACTTAGGAAGTTTTAGTGCATCACTGAGCAGTTAACATCTGTGATTTCCTACTGAGTTCTGAGGTTTAAATCAATTAGCAGTAATTGGGGCTGTTTACAGTGCACTCCCATGTGGAACAAGCATATGCTGGTATTTTAAACTAAATATTCAGGTTCCTGCATCAAGTGACCACACTTCAATTTTTAAAAAATGCTTCAACCCTATGCTGCACTGCTAACTTGATTATTAACTCTTGCTCTTAACAAAAGCCTTTTAAACCAAACTGAAATCATCAGGTTTGGAGAAATGAGTGATTTTCTGTTTTATTTTTATGTTCTCCATTTCTCAACATCTAACTGCTTATGCTGCACTAAAATTACATGAACCTGAATTAATTAAATGTAACAAAACACCTAATTCTGCATGGAGTGGTCTGTAAAATTTTCTCCTGCCTATTAAGGTAATAAACCTACCACATCAAATTGCTCGCAGTAGTGCTATATGCAGTTTTTGCAAGGGCTCAAAGCCGCTGATAACAGTAGTTAGCTGTGAGGGAATAAAGTAGAATTATACTGCACAATTTTAAATACATCTGCTGATCTTTCAGTATCGAGAAAGTACCAAGCAGAGTTATCTCAAAGTTTGCTGGGGCATTTTCCTGAGCACCTGGAAGCAAATTTCCCCATTGCTTCCCAGCCAGGGCACCAGGAGAGGAGTAGAAAGGTGTCAGCTCTCCAGACCTTCAAAGAATGAAAACTGGGCTGATTTCTCAGAGTTTGGAACTTTTCAGTGTCTTTAGGTAGATTTACCAGTGTTAGCACTTCTGAAAACAGTCTTCAGAGGTTAAACTGAAAGTAGGGGCCAACCAGCAGGAGATGCCTCAGCACCTGCAGGAGAAAGTGCTACTGTTCATCCCAGTTTAGTCAATGGGAAAGGTGAAACATTGAGAAGCAGTGGCATCAGCACGTTGAGAGAAACCTCATCTGCACGAGTGATACTTAGGAGCTCTTTCACCTCTACGCTAACAACAAAGCTAGACAGCTGCTGTGGATATAAAAATGACTATTGCATATTATAGCTGAAGCAGAAAAGATTAGTGCAAATTCTTATTTCCATTTTGTTATGTTGCCAAGGAAATCTATAGCAAACACAATCATTGCTGCAGAAAGCCAGGTCAGCCAGAGAAACGCTTTTAAAAAATGAAAGTTGAAGGGAGACACAATTATATTTTGTTCAGGTCAATAAGGACTTTCACTCAAGAGGATAATTATCGACTAGCAAACGCAAAGATGCAAATCCATCATTACTCCATAACGAACCGAGCCTGGAGCTAATTTAGCAGCTATAACCTGAGGACAACACGACCTGCTGTGCATTGCTCGCTACCTGCACATGCCTGGCTTTGCACCCAGGGCCTCCTCCGATAGTACTACAGTGGGACTGTGAGAGCCCTTTGAGTAGTTTCCCCAAGGTAAATTGGGATTATTGAGGGGCAGAGCAAGAACCGTCCCTCTCGGTGCTCCTCAGCCCCAAGGTCATATCTCTGGGCTGTCTCAGAGCTTGGGAGCAATCATTTATTTTGCCCTGAAGAATGGACCCGGCAGAAGCTGTTTTCAGTTCTGCCGGCACGTTGCAGCGCACGCTTGAGCACCGCTCGCCTAATTGCCTTGCTGTAACCCAATTCCAACAGGAGCCTCATTTACATCCTGTGACATTGCAAAGAGGCATGGACACCTACATCCCCATCCCCAATCTTTGATCTAGCCAATACAGCAAAGCAGAGGAAAATGAAGAATGCAGTCATCCAGAGGCTTGACTATGTACGTTTTTGTTTAGTTCAGGCAATCATTCCAAATTCTTTCTTCATGAATGTTATTACATTCCTGATTTTTCTTCTAAACCTAGCTAATCTCATACTCCTCTCTATGAGGTTTCTGGATGTAACAGAGGCGATGTAAACTTAGAAACTGACCTTTCCTAGATTTGTCACAGTGTCACCGTCAAGTTTTTTTCATTATGTTTTCCGTTTTTAAAACCAAAAATATCTCTTATTTGAGGAACTGAGTAATCTGCAATTATTAGGGTAACTACATACTGGGACGACTGATGTATTTGTTTTATCCTAGCATCTTAGCTAGTTCTCATGAATGAAGAAAAAATGTTCCAATCACCTCTAAATACATAATTTCATATTGAGGCTTCACTGTCTTATGTTAATATGGTGATATTGCAATGTTTTACAATAATTCCTGGAATGTTTATGCTCCATCAAACAACCCAGGGCACATATTAAAGAGCTGCAAGTGTATTCGGGAGACTAAAGGTGACAGAACCGATAATTACCTTGTTTCTCATTAAAGATGACTTAGTACTCCAGGGATCCATATTAGAATAAATATTGTATCGCCTGTTTATTAACCTTTGTTCTTTAAAATGGTAAATGAGTGCTAATAAAGCTATTGCTGCTGTGACTGGCTCGAGAACTGATGACGTTTCCCCAGCTCCTAATATGATTTGGAGTCACCTTACCAAAAATAAACTTGACTCTGTTATGCTCCAGACTGTCTGTATTTCCAACACGTACATTAAATCTAAATATACTTTCGATATCAAGTGATGTCTTACCATCTAGTAGGAATGAAACCTACTATATATCTCATGCATAGTTTAATACATATGAAGTTTAGGGACACAAGTGCAGAAATACGCAGAGTCCTTAAGTTTCCTTGGCCCATGTTTATTTTGGAGTGTGAGCTCTTTTTAATAAGAAATGCATCCAGACTTTGTTATACTGCATGGGAACTGTCATCTCTCTTGTTTCCAACAGTGGCCAGAACCAGCAACTTCAAAAGGAAGTTCCCAAAATCCTAAATTTGGCTGTTATGGAGCAACTTGTTTGTCTATCCCCAAACTAAATGTCCTGAAGCAGGAGAGTTTATATAACTGATAATAACTTCAATACCTGATAATTTTAGATCTGGCAATTTCCCCTAAATGCCAATGCTAATGAAGTATTATTGTTTTGACTGCAGAACCTCAAAGGAAACAGAACAAACAATGAAGAAATGGCATCAGCACCAATTTCGTAACAAAACAGGATTGTGCCATGACGAAGAATAGGCAGCTGGGGTCAAGAACAAAGCGAAATATCTCAGTGCTACCTTGTCATATTGGACATACTTGGTGGGAGTAAGTCCAGTAAGTGTAAGAAACAAGGTGACTGGAATCAAGACAACTAAACTCTCAGTGGCTCGGTCACCATCTTCAGAGTGAATTAACATGGTAACACTGATTGCCCTTATGCAAATTAATACTTTTTTAGGCTCTGTGACTGGATAGCAAAAAGATGTTCTTTCTTAAGTCTATTACAATCGTGTTTGCATAAAACTTGAAAATAAAACATTTTTTGCAGTCAAGGAAAAGTGAGAAAGATCAGACTTCATGTAAAGATTTCAAGACTGCCAAAGGGAGCTAGAGCCAAGCTCCAATCACCTACTATGGGTGCCTTTCATGGACACTGAAATTATTTTACTCATTGTCATCTAATAAGCCAAGACCATGGACTACAGACAGTAGACACTCAGAAACTCATTAAGTTTCTCAATGGTGCACGTGGGGATGGACAGATTATGGTTCCCAGATGTTCCTACTAATGAGGCTGGAGAACAGTCAGTTTTCAGTGACACTGAAAAAATCTCGGTTGAAAAATTCCAGTGTTTATATACCCTCTTTATTTCTTGCTGTAAAGAATTCCAGGAATGATGACAACCATTTTTGATAGGAACTGGAAGACATACCTGAAAGTCAGCTACACTGATTGCTTTGTTACCTTTTAACTTCTCTGCCTGATGGCCACACTGACAGGATTGACATGTTATTTAGTGGAGATTGGTAGCAAAATCTTCTTGAATAGACATTTGACATCTACCTTGCCTTGTTATGTTTCTCCTCCCAGAGCTGAGTCATTTTAGTAGCATTTACGGCAAGCAGAACCCACTGGAACACAGTCGCAGCTATCGGGTATCTGGCTCCATGCTCATAAGCTACACAGGGAGTTATGCCAGGGGCAGGGAACTTGCTGAAGTTCCCGAAAGTTATATGCATTATTGGGTTTGGGAGGAAACACTCAGCTTTCCTAGCTTACTTATTAACTGAAGATTATATGCAGCAAATCAAATGAAACAAAAGCGAATCAACCTTCCATCTGAAGACCAGCTTGAGAAACCCAATCAATTCCCTGCTTCTCTTAAACTGCAGAAACCCAGTCTCACTGCGCATGGCATGAGTTAACTATGATTTCAAATGGAAAAGCATGACAGCGTGAAATATGTGACAAGAGAAGAGAGTCCATGGCTCGCCTTTCCTAGATGAGCATCTTAACTACTGGGCTAAACAGTCTTTCTCGATCCCAGGGAAATATTATATCGTCCCATGAGATGTGGAGTGGGATTAACAGGTGGGATGGTGCGTGGTACGGCAGAGGCAGTCAACGCACTCCTGCTGCACAAGGAAGGAGCTCCTGCTCTTCAGCCCCTTTTCTCCCCTTCCAGGAGAAACTTAACCCAACGAAACCGAGGTGAACGGCTTGCGCTCGGTGAACACAACACTCTTCTGTGCAGTCAGCGAGCCATCGAGGCTGGCACGAAGGAGAGGGCCGGGCCACAGCGCCGGCACGGTAAAACACAGCTGAGCCAGTCTGTGCCTCCTGCCTCCCAGTAAGTGCCCTGTCCACCGGGCCAGTATGTGAAAGTGGGACTGATACCTCTCCACTCTTGTTGGAAAGGAAGCCTAAGGTTGCCCTCCCCCCGTTTTTTTTTGTTTTTAGCTTTTCAAGAAAGTGGTCAAATACCTACCTCCAGGAAAGGGCTCGGAGTTGTTAAGATGCAGGAATGTGTCTCCTACACGCTTCCTGCTTGCTCACTCAGGCGGCAGCCGGGGTTATTTCCCTGCTGAGGAGAGACCAGGGTCTCGCTGTGCAGCCCATGGGCTCCATAATCCCACTAAGCTGCTCCGCCAGTCCTGAATGCTGCAGTGTCTCATGTCCATCTGTCACGCTGGCTTTCAGCATGCCCTTAGCCTTAAAACAGTTGCCAAGGAGGGTTTCTTTTGCTTCAGAAAACAAAGAGAGGAATGCGAAAAGAACTGCGTAAATGCTTGTGGATGTGCATTACTACCTCCGTGCCTTTGCGGGCTTGCCTAAGAGATGGCAGCGATAATTTCCTTTGCTGGTTTCTGATATCCACGTGGCAGTATGACACTAACAGTGTTCTGACATGACTGCTGCTAAGCTACCTGTATTCCCAGCAAGCCAATAGCCATTCGTGAAGAGAGAAAGAAACAGAGAAAGAGAACTTCACTCATTGCACTGAGGTTTACTCTTCCAGAGAGGAATAAAAACCCAGCATGACTCAAGTGTACTGATGGCAAATTCCCTCAGGACCACTGAGAGTCAAGTACGTACCTCACTATCCTGCTAAAGATCCCACCCAGTGATTCCCAACCAAGGGAAGAGACAACTCCTTGCCTCTGGGATACCACCTCCCAGGTACCTATCAGGGCTGCAGCAGCCTTTAGCAAGGAAAATCTTGTTTTTTAACCACTTACTTTAACTCAAGCTGAGCTAAGGTAAAATTCAAATAGGAGTACCTATTTACAGCGTCCAAAATAGACAACACAGAAACAAAAGTGTTTTCAGGCTTAAGAAAGAAGATGACACTCAGTCTGCTTACAAGAGGAGGTGTAAAGGTTCTTTTTATTCAGTATCCCACTCATTTGCTGCAGATGCTCTCCTGACACACCAGGGCTTCTGTCCCCTGGCAGATCCTGTGTTTCCCATTGCTCTTGTCTGAGAAAACCTTTCCTCCATGGAGCACACCAACTTCCATAACTAATTTCCTTTTCAGGGCCTCTGAGATTTAATTTTTCCTTCTGAAACTTACCTTCTTTCTGTCTGAAACTTCCTTACTTC
This sequence comes from Rhea pennata, assembly GCF_028389875.1. NCBI lineage: Eukaryota > Metazoa > Chordata > Aves > Rheiformes > Rheidae > Rhea > Rhea pennata. The sequence goes on along the minus strand of NC_084665.1, from coordinate 92,026,308 downwards.
TGACTTACTCAGAAGATGATCTTGACACTTCTCCAGTTAAATTAAGAGAGTCTCACTTACCTGGAGAGGTGTATGTCACTTTGTCAGACCAGCTGTCAGCCCCTCTACTTCATTAGCCAACAAGCAGCTTCTTGCCTCAGTGCGGTTTCACCTGCTAGATCTCTCCTTTGGTGACTCAATTGCTTTCTTCGTGAAGGTGTCCCTGTGCATTGAAGTTTGTATCTGATATCAGTCAGAGCCCTTGTAAACACCCTTGGCACAAATATCCAACGCAACAAGTGAGCACAGCTCATTACTGTCCCCTGGATGAGGCAGTAATACCAGGCTGAAGACACTTGAAGGAGACAGAGCTGAAAACCTTTCTTCCAAGTACACCTTGAAACTATCACGAAGCATTGACCACCAAACAGCCCTTGGCACTTCTGACACATATTTTCCCAAAAAATGCCATATTTTCAACTCACATATTGACTCTGTGTGAAACAAAAGCCTGTACAAACAACAGTGGGAGGGAAAAGTCCAAGCCATTTTGCATGTACATTTAAATAAGGGTCAATCTTATTTTAAGACTCTGCTCTTGGGATGATCCGTTTCCTTTCAAGGCTTTTAACGTGCTCCTGGATGGGCTGACAAGTGACTGGCAGCGGAGCTGACAGTTCTATTAGCTGCAGAGCGGACCGGCCAACGCCGCCTTATGTCACCTCCGGATAATGAGCCGCGTTTCCGAATGCAACCCGGATTCCTGCAGGACAAGCTGCAATGTGACAGGTTGCTGGTAGATGAAACAACGCATTCTGAGGACTCGTTTTATATCCAGGGCCTTTACTAACGTGCCTGCTATATATAGTGCAAAGAAAGAAGGAAAAGTCATGTCGAACGGCCCTGGGCTCAGCCTCATGAGGACAGATTTCGGCTACCTGCAAAAGTCTTCCCAGAGAAGCCGCTGGGGAAGATGCTTTGGGTGCCATCATCATTCTGCCCCAGCAGCGCTCTGCCCTGACGTCTCTGCAACTCAGGTTGTGATTCCTCGCCTGTCCCTTCCCGCTTGCACCACCACTCGCCGGTCCAGCGCCAGTGGCTTTCTAAAAAGGGCTGGAAAGAAGGTAGTTATCTGGGTTCCTGCTCCCGGGTCTCGCCGTTCCCCGATTGCAAACCAAAAAGGTGAGTCGACAGCCGCGGGGAGGAGGAGCCCGGTGGTCTCCGTAAGCCTAGGAAAGCTGCAGGGACGGGGACATGTCTGCAAACTTAGGGACTAGCACAGCACGATAAAACGCACTCGTGTCACCGCCTCCGAGCCAGCTGCAATGTTTGACGGGACCTGGGAAGCTCTCTGGGAATTACCGCTGTTCAGCGCACTCAGCCCAACTTTGTTACTCCCCTATTAAACCGCACGACTGAATCATAGCAAGCTGTGCAAGCCTGGGCTGTTACTAGGGTTGCCTAAAACATCAGCGGTTCGTCTTTTGTGCTTCGTCTTGCTCCGCTGGCTCTTGTGGAAGCTTGTTTCTTCCAAGTTTTTCCAGGAAAACATTTAACTATTGAGCATTTGTTCCCTTGTGCTCTCCTTTCCTTTCCTCGTGCTTCACCTGCTACAAAACTTGTAAGTAAATAGGATTCAACAGAAGGGAAAGGAAGAGAAAGTGTGAAAGTGTGATTTATTGAGAGAAAGTGAAAAAATATCCAAGACAATGAACATTTTCCAAGAAATATTTAGGCCATTTTCTTTGAGGAAAAGATATTTTTCACAGAAAGCATTTAAACTCCCTTTATTAGGTCTCCACTATATGGCAGAAGCCAAGGAAACAAATCAAAGCCTTCTGTTAGGGAGCTTCAGCCCATATTCCTAATATCCCTGAGATTTTTTGCCGTATTCCTAATTTGAATCCTTATCGGGGCTTGAAGAAAGTGAAAATCTTTGTGGGATCCTTTGCATCCTTTCATATTACCTGCTGAAAATCTCTCTCCGCGCCCACTGTCTCCCCACAGTAACAGAATTCACAACACACTGCGAAAAAGTTATTTCCGTTGTTCAGTTTATAACTTCAGTCTGCAAAAGATGCAGAAGGGCCTCACTATGAAATGGTGAAAATAAACTTAACTGGGAAGCAGAAGGTGCTACTGGTTATCTTTCAACGATTCTCTTACTAGAGGTACTAAATACACTTCTCAAAAATACATTTATACGGAGACTACTGGAATTACTGTGCCTCTGCTGAAAAAGAAGAGGGGAAAAATTGCTCCTTGACATGAGAAAAGAGGCTATGAAAGATGATACATGGACTAAAAAGCAAAAGAAATTTCAGAAACTGCAAGACATTAAGGAGATGTATTGATTTAATTAGGCAGCACGACATCAGTCATCATGCGAAGCACAAGAGACATGCCCAGAAAAACTAGTGTTTGAAGGTCCCAGTCATACGTAACACATTTCTGATGCTACACAGATGTCCAGCTGTATAGATCCATTTTACTTAGACTTGGAAATAAGTCGCATACTACTGAGACTTCTAAGTAAGCAGCTTTTGAAAGATAATTGTGAAAAGCCCCCACCTGAACTAGACAGGGCTATGCATTGCAATTGGATCCACTTATCCCGTTGATCTGGAATTTCTGTATTTCCAGTGTTTAGTGGATTTAAATGTCAGAGGTAAATAATAAAGACTTATTCAAATTGCAGTATCTCCGACAAAGTTGGACTTGTTAAAGTTACAGAAATATAATTATAATTGTAAGTTCAGGCCTGCTAGTCTTTTTCCCCTACTACCTCTGCCTGTTCATTATTCAGAGAAGAACTTAAATAATGATGAGGCTCTGAAAGAATTCTCAACAGCAAAAAGCTTCTTCAGGGCTCATTTATCATTTCAGCTACATTGGGGTAAGTCTCAAGTAGCCTGATGAAGTGCACAGAGTTCCTGGGGATACATGCGAGCATAAAGGAGAGCATAATTTGGCCCTAAATTAGAAGCTCTCTGTCAGCTGGGGGTTTAGATATCCTACAGCATTTGATGCTGCTCCTCTGACTCTGAGTATTTTTGCCTCTAATTGGAATTTCCTTACTTTTAGTAGGCAATTATGCATTTTCAAAATTAAGCTTTTAATGTCATTTCCTTTTTCATTTTCTAATTTATAAAGTGCTTGTGAAAAGTGCTTTGCAAGTGTTTATATTTGTTCCAGGTTTCAAGCAGAGCATGGGGAGTTGTTATGTTTTCCTGCACATGTATTTCTTTAATTGAAATTTCTCTTTTAAAAAGGCATAATAGGGTCCACGTTTACTAATTTCCTCACCCACCTTCCCATTAGAGTTAGAAAGGTCTCCTTCCCCCACCAGCAACACACAGTTTCCACCCCCTTGTTCATCGGATGAACCGGGGAAGCTTGGAGCAACCCAAAACACGGGTCAGCAGGAAGGTGTCCAACACTAACACCCACGCGAGTGACAGTCAGTGCGATTCTGGACGTGGCTGCGGCAACGTCTGTTTGCACACGTTTTGGATGCCTCAGAGTTGAACGGTGATGTTGGAAATTAGAGCCTGCTCACAACTTTTTTAGTAAGCCTATTTTCCTCTACTATATTTAAACTTCCTCTGCAATTGGTGCACACGCGATTCAGCCTGAAGGATGCTTTCTGCTGCAGAGAAGGGGGGCAATTTACGTTGTTTTTGCTTCATTATATGCAGAACACAAAGAGCTTAAGTCTTAATATAGTTCTTCTATTTCTTCTCTCTCTTCATCCCCTCTACCCTTGCTTCCTACTTTTTAAAGTTTCCTTTGGAGTAATTTAAAAATGTATTTTTTTAAAGTTAGCACAGTACCGAAGAACCATTTCTAGCACAAAATGGCCCAAATAATTGGCCACTGCAGCTGGTGCCATTTTCTGAGGTTATAGGGAGATTGAAAGCTATGATGTTCCTACTGACCTAAGAAATGCAGTGCAACAGGTTGCGCAGACATAAAGGCAGATACATAAGGTTATCTAATATGTAAGGTTATTATATATGTAAGGTACCCTGACGTATGTAAGGGTATTTGCAAGTTCATTGCTAGCACAAAGGGAAAATCCCTGGAGGGTAGGCCAGTAGCTTTCTGGGGAGAATCATTCATCAGGGCAGTCATTAGGTTTCACTACACGGTTCAGCCTTCAGCTTTCCAGGTGTTTAATGCAATAATTTGTTTTAGGACTGCACTCTAGCTTTTGTTTCTTTTGCAGGGTAGTCAGGAGCAAGGGAACATCTGAAATTTTGCCTCATCCTACCTATACATACAGGTCCAATGTAATGGACAGGGCATTTTTTTTCCTGCCTCTGTTAAACCTTCCTGTATTAAATGTCCCTCAGCACAGATAATATAGCATTACTCAGATTATACTAGAATAGTTTATACTTAAGTAGTCATCTCGTACCCACACAGAAAGGGGTAACAAGGGTGGCCTTAAGGAAAGACAACACATCTCCTAGGTCTTTGGAGCTGCCTTGAAAAGAAGGGACACTACTGACAGTTTAGCTGGGCATCTGCAGTGCAGCGATGAGGTTGCACTTCATCCACTCAGGCAAAGGTGCCTCCTAGGATCCCTTGCAAAGATACAGTTGTCTCCTTGCACAAAGCAAGCATTAGATTTGGAGATGAGAGAGGTAAAATTATATCTTTAATGCTAATCCTTGCTCCTTTATCTGAAGCAGGAACTTCCAGCCCTATCATCAAACCAACATGTGTAACACACAACTCATTTAACCTTTTTTTTAAAAAAAAAAAAAAAAAAATACAGATGAATTACAATGAAACAAGCAGTGCACATTTTAAAGGGACTGGATACTATATTAATGTCAACTCTGTGAGAATATAAATAAACTGCTGCAGTTTAATAGAAAGCAGAATTTCCTACACTAGCATAAACTAATGGCTCATTGGCTAAAACAGATCTGCAGTCTCCATTTGCTGTAGAAACCCAGCTACTCTGCTGATCTCAAAGAAAGAACAACTGTAACTATAACAAACACCCTGGGATCTTGAAAAATATGGGAAGACGTCAGCTGCTGTTAAACAATGTAGAAATAATAGAGTAGTGAAATTAATAAATAAATACAAACAGGTTTAAGGCATCCTCTTTGGAAACACTATTCTACGGGTTAAAGATGTGAAGATTTAGCTTTTTACAGTTGTGGCATACAAGAAACCCATCCTCTCCCCTGTGTAAGTGCTTCAGTTCTCCTTCCTAGCTACATAAATCACAGGCAGGTAAATGCATTACAAGTTAAGAAAAGGAAATGATATGATCTCCTAGCAGATACTGGGAACAACAGTTTTCCACATATGTGCCAAAATGCCACGTAATTATTAGTAGGGGATAAAACACACTGCCTTTTACAAACAGTCTACAGCAAATTAGTATTTTGTCTATGAAATCCTTGAGTGCTTACCCAAAATATCACAATTTGCAACATGTTCCTCTTCCCAACATCTTTTCTAAGGCTGGCCAGTGCTTTTCTCCCTTTCTGTAACTGCAGATTTGAGACACAGCCAGAAACAGGTTTAGCTCCACAAAAAGAACAGGGTGCCGGAACCACGAGTGCCACCCACAAAGCCTGTGTGTGACCACTCTGGTGCTCCAACTTTTCCCAAGCTCCTGAAGTTCTTCAGATGAGCACACCTCGAGTCATAACTTTCATAGAGTCCAGTACCGCAGCATTTAAAGGAGCTACGAGAGTCACAAATTTAACATCTAGGAGGCCTGCTCCTTCTGTGCTCAAAGCATGCCTAAAACGCACCCACAGCTCCACAGGAAGCAGCTCCACAAGTAATTTAAATAACAAAAAGACAAAGTTGCTAAAGGAGTTGCTGGAACCTCTTTTTGTCTAATAGTGCAATGTTGCAGTGCTGTGGGGAGGTGACAGTTTCAACACCTTCCCCAACCTAAAACACCATGTCCACAGATCTTGCCTCAGGTGCCCAGACCAGCAAACTGCAGACAAAGCTGGGGAGGCAGGAAAGAGCCACAACGTCGCTCACCAGCCTTCCCGCGGAGGCTGCGCCGCGGTGCAGAGTCATGGGGAGAAGTGCAGGAGTCAGGGAGAAAATGGACAAAACAGACCCTGGCTCCGCAGCTCAGCTACTGGGGCATGTTCCAGCACAATAGCTGGGGTTTTTAAATAACATAAGTTCTCCAGCCAAGACCCTGGAAACCTGCTCATCGGATTTTCTTTTTTCACAGTCACAGGAACAGTAAAAGATTGCAAAAATTCAGGTAAGTTTATTTGAAAGCACTTCTTAGCCCAAAGATATCCATTACAGCAGGTAAAAGCCACAGTGCTGAGAGACGGGAAAGGTCTCAGGTCTAATACAATTTGACAGGGGTCAAGAGCTGACAGAGTCTGTAGATGCTTCTGATGTGTAACAGCTCCCTCAGGATAGTGGATACACCTGAAAGTGAGTGACCAACAGATAGGAAAACTGTGACCACCTTGTCCACATTTTATGATTACAAATCAGTTTTCTGTTGACAAGGCTCATTTTTCACAGCAGCGTCTTTGTCTCCAAGCCTTTGCCAAACAGTTATAACTTCATCAGCGCATTCGGGAATTCATTTAACAAAATTGCCTTTTGCAGAAGTGAGATAGTACCAAAGCAATGCAACTCTGAAAAACAACAACACAGAGGGAAGGAGAAAAGCTATATGGAAAAACTAGTGAAGATGGCCTTCAATTTTCTAATAAAACACCCCAGTGCATTGTTGCATGCCTATTATTTTCTTTATGAATGACTGTAAAATGAAATTACTAGTGTTGTGCAATGTGTACAACATCATTTCATTAGAAGGATAGAAAGGCAAATTGGGTTTTATTATCAACAGGCTCACTAGGAAGACTGCTCATACATGACCTTTAATCTTGAATTCTTCAAGAAATCAGATGAACAAGATATCACTATTTGAAGGAGCAAGCCCAGTCCCTGAAGCTATATAAGAGACTGTGTATAAACACACGTGAAGCTCAGAACTGCTTGATATTTTCTTCCAAATATTCAAAAGCCTTTTCATACATGCCATCAAAAACTTAAAACCACACTTAGGTTATGTGACAGAACACCATAAGGCAGAAAATACCAAAAGTAAATCTGCACGTTTTGTTTTGTGCATTGCCATGTAATCTTTAATTATAGGATCAAATAAAATAAATTCTAAAAGCCTGGGTTATTTTCCACAGGTTGTTGCATATATGTGGTGTTCCTGTGCATTTGTTATGTGTGCATTAGGGTAAAGTCCATGAAATGTGTTAATCTACAAAATACAGTTAATCAAAATTTCTGCAGTAATTCTACTCCTTTCATCCATTCTTCACTTTGTAAAGCCATACCACTGTCATTAAGCTGCCTGATGTTCAAACAACACTAGCTTGACATGAATTGTTACTTGAAACTGAATTTAAGCAGGTCAAAGCAGTTGGAGTTTGTGGTAGCAAGCAGAGGAACGCAGAATCTGTCACCCTGGTGGCAGACTAACCATCTTTTGGCTGGCCACTGTAGTCTGCATTTTAAAAATACTACTGGTGATAAGGCTAAGATTACACAATCCACACTCAATGGATAGTTTTTAACACAGTTTATTGACAAGAAAATTCCTTCAAGCCTAATTTGAATAAAATACGCCTGTCAGTGACCTAGTGTCTGCTCTCCATGCAGCTCTCTCTTGGAGTTGTAAAATCAAGTCCAAGATCCTGAATGTCTCTCTTCAAGATATCTGAAAACCTCGGCCCAGGACAGCCATCAGACTGTCCAAACTTCTAGAATAAAAGCTATGTTAAACCATTCTCTGCTTAGGCACAGTGCAGAGTTATCCCCCACGCATAAGGCTGACGCACTCAAGGGGAAAAGCTTTCCACAGTGGACAAGGCAATTATGGAAGGATCTCGCATGGGGCCGTTGGACCACGACAATCCCAAGCACCTTCTCCTCCAAGACACAGCTCCGTCACCTGCCTCTTCTAACAGACGCACCAAGCAGGGCGCCCAGCACCCCCACCACGTCACAGCACGCGGGCATTCGCACCTCTCCTCTGAGGAGGAAAGGCAGCAGCTCTATCACACTTGGCAGGTGGCACCTGGGCTGTGCAAGGTGCAAAGCTGCTCAGACACTAGAGCAGTGACAAATCCACACCACAGAAAATAACACTTCTGAAGAGATCACAGTTTAAAATAAAAATAATTTTAAAAAAGCTTACCTAGGACATAACGCATTACCATTAGCCTGGGATATATATAATATTACATTCGGGAAAACTAAAGCACAGATCAGTTAGTGGTCTGTCAAACGTCTCTCTGAAAGTGTATACGCTGAGGCAGGAAAAGTACAAATCTCCCTGGTCCTGCTTATCAGCACAAAGCTATCAAGGCTAACACAAGTTTCTGAGCTCAGGAAAAGCAATGCTTTTCTTGCTCCCACTATTCTGCTTTGGTCTCAGTTCATAAACAGGCTGTGTTTAATATTCACTGCTGAAGGGAGGGAACAAAACACTGTGTTTTTACACGAGCATTTGCAATGACATTCAATTTGCACCAAAGATTAAAATAATAATAAAAAAACCCTCCAGAATGCATTTTCTATGGACTAACGGATCAGCAACAGAGCTAGATAGTAACAAAATGTAATTTTTATCTAATAGTAGATAAAAAGAGGTAATGCACCAACACACATCTACAGCAGACAAGGGGACACTATTTAGAGTCAGTATTTACATTCCTGATCGGGAACCGCCAGTGGGGTGTCAAGGGGAGCTAGGGGACTGATCCTGGATGTAGATCAGGAAGGACCCTGGGATGGAGATCACAGCACTGAGATCTCAGCTCCCACTGAGGTCTTAGTTGAATTCGCAAAGTAAAAACTCTCAGTGGAACCCCAAAAGAGAATTAACTGCCCAGAGGGAACAGTAATTCCATCTACAAACCAACTCTGTTGAATATTTTCACTAGTGACTCTGGCTCATATAGAGGGCATATTTTTAGAATATTTGCTGATGCCACAGTCAGAAGCATCGTTAGTAAAGACAAAATCAGGAGAACTAGCAAAAGCAAAAAACTTACTAAGCACTAAACAACGCACTTACGAAATAATGATATTTCCTGCCAGAGAACGATGCTATTCTCTGGTTCTCCACAGCTGGAAGTGGAAGAAAAGCTGGGTTATTAGCTGTGAACTATCAGTGTAATGCAAATATGCAAAAAAAAGAGATGTAATCTCTGATGCAAGTGAGGTATTTCCAAGAGGAATAAGGAAGTATAAATGCCACTGTGCTGGAATCCACACCTTGTTCGCAGTTTGGTCACACCTGCACAAGGAAGATTCATTCAAACTGGGAGAGACGCAGAGTGTAGTAGAACACAAAGGCTATCCTTTGGGAAGAAACTATTAATAAAATGAACACTGAGAGGAGACAGGATTGCTCTCTAAATGCAGAATGAGGTTTAAGAACCTAGCAAGAAAACTAACTACTGACATTAAAGAAGGCTGTTGGCACAACAACAAATGGGTATAGATTAGCCAGCAATACAGTTAGACCAGAAATCAGAAGACTCCTATCAGAGAATAAGGCTCTGGATCAATCAGGTTTCCAGTAAGAACTGCAGGATGGAAAAAAAAAAAAAAAAAAAAAAAAAACATTAGGGTGGATCAGGATATGAAATGAGTCATATAAGATAAAATCGTATGAAAAAGCACCGGAAGTAACAGGATTCAAGTGATAGAAAATCTTTCTCGTCCTGAATTGTAATTCTTTCGAAAATAACTTAAAATGATATTCTATATTCCAAAAGAAAATGATTAATACAAATAACGTAACAATTGTCTAGTAGAATAAGATAAAAAAATCAGCTCTAAAATGTGAAATGATAAATAACAAAACAAATAGCTCATTTAAGGTCTTTCATACTAGCATTCTGGCAGCAAGTAGCTCTAACAGCAAATTGTGCTTTGGCTGGTTTCTACTTCAAGCAAATATGCTCTGAATTTGGTGAAGGCTAATAGGCTCTTGTGTAAATTGCGACTCTTGCTGAGCAAGTGTCAAATCTAGCAGAGGATGAAGGTACAGATGGTAACACATACCCTAGTAAAGCCACAGCTAATTTGAAATGTTCGTAAAATAAATCAGAATTATTATATAAAAGACGTTCTTTTGAGTTCATGTGAACACTGAAAAAGCCTGACAGGCTAGGAGATATGTTTTCATTTACAAAATTATGATGCCAATTCCAAAATCCCCATCCCACTAAGATGTTTCTTCAAGATGCCTCCAGCAATCTAAAACACTACTTTTACAAATAGGAAATAATGTCCTTGAGGCAAGCGGTTAATATATTTTCCCTGTATGCCTTTTGCAGAGTGCTCTCCTGCACTGCGCTCCCTGTACGCTGCTGGGCTCTCATGCCGTATTTACCTACCTAAGTGGAGAGCTGCCAGCCCCGTCACAGCTGTGTTTGCTGGACTGGAACAGACACTGTTTTGTGGGCACTGAAGATAAGAGGTTGCAAGAGTCAAGCCGCATTTGCGCATCTCAAACCCAAAATACGATTTTAATAATTACTGTGAATCAGCTAAAACATCAGCTCATATCTTCTTTGCAATAGCCACTTATTTAAAAGGCACTCTTAATTTAGTGCATTTTCATTTTGCTTCATGTGTTTGAGAATATTTGTTCCACCAATTTTACAAAACCCTTTTCTCCTCTTCAGCAACAAAGCATAAGCTGTAAATTGTCCCATACCACAATTTTCTTTCAAAGCTCAAACAAAGGACTGTTCTTGCTCTTCTCTTATTAGGTCCACATAAATCAAAGCCTGGTAAAGGGCAAGTCTGGTAATCTGAGAAAACAGCCTACACTAGCTACACAATTGAATCATTGCATGTCATGCTTCCTATTAGTCACAGATAAGAGCAAAACTTTTGACAAAGTTTGCAAAGAAGTTCGGAGAAGAGCCTTGATGCATTGCATCATGAATAATCTCAATTAGCCTAGCAATCCAAGGCTGTATCATGCAGCTGTTGATGGAGTACTGCCTGATTTTCTTTCTCTCTTTTTCTTGTTTTACAGCTAATGTCCTCCTACTGCATTCGTACTCATGACCTCTGCTGAGCCTTCGCATTACAATAGCACAATGATGGTTACAGCTATCCCCATGTCTTCCCAGACATAGTCTCAGGCCTTTCTCAGACATGTCCACCTACACTTCTATATGCATGTCCATTTAATTCTGCATTTGCAAGTGAGGATGAAAGGGAGAACTGAAGACAAGAGATTGCACCTCCCTCCTGTCCACGCTGCATGTCCTTGGCTGAGGTCAATTGGCAATAGCGCTGTTAAAGTCAGGACAGCCGTGGCAGTTTTATCTTACCTAAAAATCTGCCCTCAGTGTGTGTAACTCAGCCTGTGCTCACATGGGGACTTCCCTTACGGTTGCACTGCTGAGTAATGACCTTGTTACTGATAGGAAAACGATGACCTTTGTGGCATGGTCACAGTCACATGTTGGCATAGTCACATGTTGGCAAAAGGCAAGGTATCCAGCCAATTAATGTGTAATTAATTGGGGTAATTAATTAAGGGGTAATATTTGTTTCACCACTATTAGCTGGTGGAGCTGCCAATGATGGAAACGGAATCCATCTGCTGCTCAGTCTTCTTGTGTGCACTACAGAAAACTCAGCTAGTGCAGAGAAATAATAAAACGCTTTGAAATCTCCAAGAAGTCATTAAAAAAATATGAATTAAAACGGTATTTTGTATTTTAAACTAAACACAGTTTCTGCAGTTTGCAATGATAAATTGATATGCCTTTATGTCAGCCTTGCATCCAAGTGGAGAGAAGGCGCATCTGTCATTCAGGACGCAGTACACGGACCTGCACAACCCATGTGTGCATTACCCGACGGGACGGGAATAGCGCGTATGCCACCAGACACAATACGGCAGCGAGACCATACGATCACTGTCATGTTTGGAAGTGCATCATGTGAACACACTGAACCACAATACCCTGGGACCTGAACACAGCAATTGCTGTGGACAACAAGCAAAATGCCATGCTTAAGTGTCACAGTCGGATACGGGAGGACACACAGGCTGTTACTGAGTAATTAGCATGTGGACTGAGTAATCAGCATACAGTACAGTTCCTGATATTTTAGGAAAACTGCCCAATACTGCACAGTTTCTGTCTCAAGGCAATTTATTCTGCTCCAAAAGAATAAACCCAAGAAGCCTAGTGAAGACAGAGCTGTTCAATATTTCCATTAATTTCTCCATGTACAGATTTTGCAGTGCTTCTATGGCAAGTGATACAATGCTAGCAAGCAAACAGGTGGGAAAAAACCTAAAAGAATCAGGCAAATAAACTGATGCAGTACTTCAAATAGGTTACTGCCATTCTTAAGGGAATAAAAATGGCTAGGAGAGAAATGAAAGAATGCGAAGTATAAAATCAAAACATGAAAGTGGTATTTTGAAGGAACAAAACTGAAGGCAGCAAAATATAAAAATCTACTGAAACACATTTGCACTTAAACTCAGAAAGCTAAAGTGCAAAAATACCTATTTTAAATCTTAATTAAAGTAGCTCTTTATATCTAAAAGGCTGTCTACACAGAAAAGTGATACAGAGTTAAGCTAGCATTTGCACTTCAACTAATAGAATAGTATCAGTAGAGCTCTGTGCATCAATCCCTTATCAGTATTCAGTTTATCCTGAAGTACTCTGGAGAAGAATTTAAAATAAATTAGAAAAAGTCACTCTAATTTTGGAATTAAAATAACTGCATTGGGAGTTAATTTGCTATGCCAGTCTAACTATCCCTGTTAATTATAATGGTCAAACTTAAAAAAAAGTAACAAGCCCTACAGTAATACAATCACCCTACAGTCCATTAATGCCAGAAGCAATAATGTTGTCTGTCTTTGTTTATGGGGGGGCAGTTCTGGTCTGATAGATAGACATGTTTTGCACACCACACCAATAGCCATCTTTATAACTTGATGGCATATTAGAATTAAAGCTGACATTTTTAATATCTTCTTGTTGCCTTACACTATTTGGAAACTGCACATTAGGAAGGGATGCACATCTATCTCAGTTAATGTGAGCTGGGGACTTCTTAATGTCATTGCTGATTTATTATTATTACTTTAAGACTAACACTGTGCTTGGCGATACAGAAAGCAAAAATTAAGACTCCTTCTGACATGAAGAATGTAACAGGCAGCTTAAAAGGTACAGGTGAGTTGGGGGAAGCAGTAAGTGGGATAAATAATTTTCTAAAAACTACAGCTTCTACAGCAATGCCTATTTTAGTGCATACTTTTCCATTTGCAAGGAGATACCAAATTTGCCTATACAGTTCAAAACTAAACATGCTTCCTGCTACACACATATCCAAACATGGCATTTAAACTGTACAATGTGCCACTGTGGATGCTAAGAGAAGAGCACAGTAACTAACTGTACTTTGTACTCACACGACTTTTCATCAGTCATTCTCAAAATGCAGATTTCAACAAGCAAACATTGTGACGCTGCTCCACAGACAGAAATCGAGGCAGGGAGCAGTGAGAGACCACGTTCAAGGAAGGAGCTGTGAGCAGAATTCAAGAGTTTTGCTTAATCCTTGTTGTTTATGGGGTAGTCCATGGTTCACTGTGAAGACAGCCCTGGAAAAACGGCCAAGTTTCTCTTCTTACAAAATGGCTAGAAAGCAAGAAAATGTCAAATTACGTTGTCAAGATTCAAATCCACTACTGCCTCTGCAGGAAAGATCATGGTGCTCTGGGGAGCTTGGGGGCTGGGGAGAGCTAAGAAATGTCTTCAGAAACAGTTCTTCACTGAATAATTGCCTGTTAACTTTTTAAAAATATATATTCAAAAACATTCCTTTTTTTTTCCGAACATGGCCACAGAAACCTACTTTCAGATGGAAACACTTCTGAGGCATTTATATATTGCCATATGTGGACAGTTATTTTTCAGGTAATGTAAAAGTTAACAGAAATCCCAGGACAAGAACCAAGGAAAGGGAAACATGTTTTCCACAAAGCAACTTAAACTGTCCTGCCCCATGCTTGGACACAGACTGGCAACTGGGGCTACTGGTAATCTGGAAAAGGAAAAAGTGTCCCCAAGTGAGAGGACAGCTGGAACAGAGCATTTTATTCTTTTACCTTTGGGCAATCCACAACTTTCATTTCCAGTGCATTGAGTAAAAAAGAACAATGGAAAATTTTAAGGTTGTGCAGGCAGTATCCTGGAGAGCTTAGTGGTACAAGTGTACATGCTGCGCTTAGGGCTCTCTCAGCATTTGCTTCTCCAGACCTTTTTGAGCCAACCGCAACACTGACACGCTAGAAGTATGACACGATGTCACTATCTCCTCCGAGTGAGTAATACCCAGGCAGAATAGGTAGATTTGTGGTTTTAGTACTTCATCTCTGGAATAACCTTGCCCCCTATCCTTCCCTGAAAAACTCTGTACTGCTGGTGAAACAATTTAAGTATCTGTCTGTACTTGCCATCCTGAAACAACATACATTATTGCTACGGGCAGATTAACTCTTTATGGCCACCACATCAGATAAGGTAGCACACAACAGAGACTTAAACTGAAAAGCATAAATATTGTTTGACATAAGATTGTTCCATCAATGCAAAATCCACAGGGGTTATTTAAACAGGCTGGAAAAGATTTTGAAGTTGGATTATTTATTTGTGATATAAATGTTTTTCCTCTGCAAATTGCTCAATCATATTCTGGAAAACCAAAACTGTCACAGAAATTTAGCAAAATAAACACAGTAAACTGATTCGGAAAACATATTTTATTCATAAAACGACTAAACTCTGGTGCACAGACAAAATACCTTGGAGCTATATAATCTAGTTCCTGAACATAAAATTCAGAATATTTTTTTCTTCCTTGAATACTGAAAACTAAAATAACAACAGAAAAATAAGATGCCCAGGATGGGGCTGAGAGGCCTCAGCTACTTGCTGTTGGATACCTAACAGCTCACAGGTGCCCAGAACTTTGCAGGGTCAGTTCCTGCATTATAATGATTTCATCATCAAGTGAGTAAATGGCATGTTAAGTTTCCATGAAATTCAGAAATTTTGGAAGAATTCCTCTACCAAGAATATTCTCCTCAAAATCAGTTCCTTCCATGCAGCTGTCTTCCAGCAAGGTAGTATCTTTTTGTTTTAAGAGATTAAAGATGGACTTTGAAAAAGTCAGCCTAGTTATTCTTTTTTCTTTTTTTTTTTCTTTCTTTCTTTTTAGAAATCTTTTTCTATACAATTTGAGAACACAGGAATGCCACATTATCCGACATAGGTCAGAAAAACTAGTTTAGTACCTGGTTATGATGTGTCAGCATCAGTCGCTTACAGAAAACTACAGACAGCCTAAGCAGATACGGGACAATCTGCCTCCTACATGAGATCTCTGAATTCTGTCTATAAAGCTGATTTAATCCCTGAAACATCAGCTTTATTGAGCCTTCCAAAATCTAGCAGAAAAACTATTACAACAGTGGTCACTCTTGTTGAACTGTGTAAAATTTACAACTGCTGTTTGAACCCTTCCACTTGTATGATCTGTACAACACTACAGACTTGTGGAAGCATCACAAGGAGCATCTCTGAAAGTTTCACAGTGGGAGCAAGATCCATGTGCATGTAAAAACAGAGCTCAACTAAACAGTAACAAGTATTTTCCTTATGGCTCAAGCCATAGACTTTGTCAAGACAGAGCAGGACACAACAGAGGACAGTTCAGGGAACCGGTACTGACTTGTTGCAAGTATCTTCTATCTCCATCAGTTTCTGCCATCTCTCAGCCATCCTTCACATACAGACTCTTTTTTTGAAGTTCTATGAAAATAATTCCAAGGAATCTTGAAAACTTGATTCTCCAAATCATTATAAATTTCACCAAATTCTGTAAGAGCAGGAATACGGAAACTGTCTTCCTTCTCTCTCAAGAAGGGGAGAGACCTTGATGTGGAAACAACATACATGATATATATATATATATAATTTTAACAAAACCCAGATTTTTTTAATTTAAAAACTGGACCTTTAACTTTACCAGATCAAAAAAGTAAAGAGTTTGTTTTAGCATTCACAAAACAAAATATTTCAGAACCTTTCCCTATTACCAGTTGTTCATCTTCCTTCGGACACATAAATGACTATCACAGCACCGTCCTATAAATGCGTCCCATTGGGTACATAGATAATTCTATGTATTCATTTGGCAATGAAGGCATCCAAACTTTCAGTCATCCCAACTTTCTAACATGTCAGATAAGCCACTCTCAGAATGATGGCTAGGCATATAGTCTCTGTCTTGGGTTTTATAATTTTGAAACACATCGAGACATGAAGAATATCCCCTGCACCTCCAAATTTTGTTCTGTATCATCAGCAGATTCTTTTCTGGAAAGCACACCATTAGAAGGTAGCTGTACATTTTTGCTGAAGACGAATTTGAGAATAGTTTTCAACATATATATCTGGATTCTTCACATCTTCAAAAAGGCAACCTGTAAAAGGAAGCAAAAACAAAAACATAGTCTCAGCACTGCAGGTAAATCAAAGATATTTCATTCAATTCACTGAAAGTATGTATTAGAATGATCTTTTCACTTAAAGAAAAATAGGATAATATATTAATGCAAAGTTGTTCAGTACTGTACTGAAAGAGCAGACACTATATTTGAAATCAGTGATACTTTCCTACTACTTTTCTACCTAAAAATATCTTCTAAAAGCTCCCAAACTCCCTCTTTTTCATCATGCACTGCACTTACTGCTGAACTTAGTGAAGAGTAGAAGTTTCCATAGTTTAGATAAAAAGGATTTAAAAAACTCTCTGGTATGTACTCCTCTGTAGGAAATTCAAGTACATGCATTTTTTCTGCTTGCATGTCAAAAACCTTCTTCTCTCGCAGAATAACAAAGCACAAAGTGTTCATCTCGTCTATCTTAAAAAGCTATCTGACAGTATTCTGAAACTAGCTGAGATTAAATCTCCAACACATTCCCTGTTTTGCCCAAAGCATTAGCATGTTTGAACAATATTGTTCCTAGTTGCTATGACTGAAATCCTGATTCTAAAGTCAATGAAAAAGGGCCTTCGATTTTGAAGTGACCAGGAATCAATCCAAAACTTTTACCTTTATATAGGAAAATATCTTACCCAAGGCAAGCATGGGGGAGAAGAAATGAACAACTGCATGTGATTTAGAAGATAGCAAATGATCTACCTTCTTCTCTCCAGTGCTCTAAGTGGGCTCTTAGAATTAACAGTTATTTAGACAGAAGATAACCTATCAAATATAAAAAGCCTAAAGATTTTTGGTGTCCTAGCACATTTGTTCTTTGTCACAAGCATGCAGCACCTTCCCCTCCACGTTTTGTGTTTGTTTAGCCTTCTTCAGAACTGGCAGTGACCTAACTCAGGAAGATAAGTTAAATGACTGGAAACACGGTCATGTGCCAAGATTCTCATATGCCAAGGAGATTGCTTCAGATACTGAATTGAGAGTAAGTATTACACTTTGCTGATTACAAAGACAGAATAAAAGATGGACAGATATCACCACAGAAGGACAAAAAAAGACTAGCAGACTACTTTAATAGTATGCTGAAAATGGAATCTGTTTCTCTTTCCCCATAAAAATGCACAAGAAAAAAAGAAAAATGATACAAACACTTTTTTTTTTCTCTCTATGCTCTTTTTCAATTGCAATGGATCGACCAGTTAAGTGAAGATTCCAATTACTACCAATATCACTTTGGATTTTCACAGAAGACCCTCAGTCACCAGTCTACTTGATACTGTAATTAAAGAATGCATGAAGCACAATCAACTCTGCAGCACAGAGTGCAAAAAGGAGTAAAAATAAAATCTATTTCGGATTCTATGGCCAAAGAATGTTTAAGAGAGAGTTGTATGTTCCTTCAGAGGATGCAAAGAATTAAACAAGCCTAAAATATCTAAAAGATTTCTCAGGAAATTATTCATACAAAGAATCCACATCTAAACCTGAATACAAGGCATGAATGGGACATGACTATAGCAATTCTTGGCCAAAAGGGAAAACAATCAAGTCATCTCACTTGCTTAAGGTCTCCTTCCCTATTCTAATAATAACAGCAGTAACCTATTAGAAAGCTACAATGTTACTACTCAGAAGAGCTTGTACAGATAACACAGCTGAGATCTATGAAAGTTTCTGCATTTCTGAATCATTCTGTTCCTGTTCCAAACTGAAGCTAAAATTCTGAAATAAGATTTGCAAACAGAACACAAATTCCCAGAAATGTCTGTAGATTAAGCTGTCAGCAAGTAGCCAGCTGACCAGCCTTAGAATCTGCCTAGTTTCCCTTAAAAATCACACACTGACAAATTACGACTGTGTGTTTTGATTCAGCTTAATCAGCATTTTTGAACAGAAATTTTCTACATCAAAAACATTTCTGTCAGCTCAACCAAGGAGTTCTGTAAAGGCTAGAAACTACTTAAGGTGTAGGAAAATTAATCCACTAGGCCAAAGACTCCCACTGTCAAAGACATAAAATGAGAGAAAAACCGATAATGCTTGTCATCTTTCTCATGACTTATTCACTCATATGAATAAAGATAGACACATAATCAATAACAAATGCAAAACCTTATTTATGCAGAAGAGTCCTAAGTAGCACAGGCAAGGGCTGAAATCCTGGCCTCAATTAAGTAATATATTTGTGTGTGTGTGTGTGTGTGTGTGTGTGTGTGTGTGTGTGTTCATATTGACACTAACAGTGCCACAAATTTTTTTCTGCCTTGCAATACTAGGACTAAAGACAAAAAAAAAAAAAAAAAACAATAATCATTTCAATACACCAGGTTTGAAACTTTGGGCAGCTTTTGCTAGCCTAATGATGCTGGCTCCTTTGATACACATTTTTGTGGTATCATTAGAGCAAATATCATTATATTTGTTTAATTTGTCCATTTCCTATATGTTATAATGCATGAACCATGTTCTTTTGCCCCTTCAAGGGGTTTATTTGCAATGTTATGTTCCTCTGGACTGCTAGGCTCCCCTACTGCTCAATAAAATGAAAAACATCAAAAGGAATCACTTGTCAGTGTCTATACTTGTAATTTCTACCAATGTGAATGAAAAAAAGCACATTGAATCATCCCTGCAGTTGATATAGCAAAAAAAAATGACATGCGGAAACTATAAGCTGCTTAATGCAGCAGCTTCCCCTCCATAAAAGATGCAACACATAAAAGATGGTCTAAAACAAAAACAATCCAAACTAAGCTACTTACAAAGTTCCACCTTTATTCCAAGTTCAATATGAAGTATATAAAATACTTATCATAACTGTTATTCTAGATGCACTCATTATCTCTAAATGGCAAAATTACATTCCCTAGATTATACATCCTGTAACTGTGCACCAGCTTCAAAATTACAAGCCTAGTAAAGTCGGAGAGAGTAGTTCTCCCCCAATTCTCAAACTGTTCGATTCCTTTCCCTGCAAGATAGACAACTACTGGCATCTTCAAGGTCTAGTAACAACTCTTTCAGCAAAGTCCACAAATCCTGTATCTCAATGCTAGTGGAACACTTTGGAAGAAAAGTAAAATCCAGACAGCTATCAGATCTACAAACTAAGGCTTATCGCTAAATTCACAACAAATGTCAGCCCTCTAATCAGTTTACACAAGGATTTTTTTTATTGCTTTTAGCTCAGCACACTGTACCCTTTTTAAGTAATGTAAGATAGCTAATACTAATCCCTTGTTAAGAATTGCTTTTTGTACCCTGCCACACTTACTTATATTACAGGAGACATCGCTTTTCATTTTCTCTCACTTATTTCTGAAGATGATAATCTTATTCTATCTCAGAGTATCAAGTGCATCTCAGCACTCCCTCTTGTTAGTCTTCACAAGGCCAGAAGTTGCTAAGAACTCTGGAGAATGAATGAACAAAAAATCTACATTTTGAAGCCTTCTAAGTATTTCTATATATAGCACAGTCGAACACAAGAGACATATGAACAACATACCTCACAAACTCACTTTTTTGTGAATGATAAAATAGCAACAACAGCATAAAAATTATCAGAAACAAAGTTAAGAAATGCAGGGTATGTTCACCCCTAGATTCAGTTCCAGAATCTGTGCTCTCTTAGATTTCCCAGAAAAACATGAAAATGCAAAACATTAACTTGTTAAATACAACCCAGACTATATGGAAATGATACTGAAAATTAGGAAAAGCATCTAGATAGAGAATGTGTTTATGTCAGTGCCACAGGCCAGACCTCTGCAGCGCAACCGGGGTTCTCATATCTGGGCTACCTGTTGTTGCCGCATGCTGACCCCTTTGATCAGTTGTGCCTTTCCACCTGAGACCCGCTGTCTGCAACTACTTCTCTTTAGCAACACCCACATCACCAGAATGAAGGTGACAGAGCAGATGCCCTCAGTTTTGTTTCCTCAACGCTCTCTGCTGGAACCTAGCACTGAGGAAATGCAGCATGCAGATTTCACAGCTATGTGCATGTGTGTGTGTGTGTGTATATATATATATATATATATATATGCTTACATATATACACATACATATATATACCTCCAAATACTTCCCAAATGTGATTCATCCACTGAAATGGCAGAGTACTCAGCAAAAAATGCAGGACATATGCTTCTTGACCAATTTTTCTGGCATAAATTGTTGAAGCTTTTTTTTGATTAAAGTATTCAAGACAATTATATCAGGGTAGTTAGTGGCCATTCAATGTTAAGAAAAGATCGTGGCAGATCTTATCTACACATATAAATACCTGATCGGAGGGAGTAAAGAACACAGAGATTGACTCTTCTGTGTAGCAGGTGACAGTGGCCCAGCGACAGGACAAAAGGTAACAGTCACAAATTGAAACACAGGAAATTCTATTAAAGATAAGAAAACACCTCTTCACTGTGTGAGTGGTTACACACTGCAGTAGGTTGCCTAGAGAGGCTGTGGAGTCTCCATTCTTGGAGATATTTTAAACCCAATTGGATACAGTTCTGAACAACCTGTTCTAGCTGACCCTGCTCTGAGCAAGGTGGTTAGGCTAGGTGATCTCCACAGGTCCCTTCAAACCTCAATGACTCTGTGGCTCTGTGACAGCTTAAAAAAAATAAAAATAAGATAAAAATAAAATAAAAATAAAACAAACAGCAGCAGCATGCCAACAGAACTCTTTTTGCTATAAACTCCAGAAACAGAGACTGGCAATATTCCTTCCTAGATAGGCAGAAGGTAGTGATGGGGTTATAGGTTCAGCTTCTCTGAAACCTTCTAATAACCTTTTATGTTATAGTGTTTCATCAAGCTGTATCTCAAAGCATTTTCCTTCTTGATACAATAAAACTCTCACAGAAATCAGGGTAAAAGCATTCCACAGTGAGTTAAGCATCCCAGTCACAGAGTCAAAAAATACTGAAGAGTAACAGGTGAAAGAAAAAAGTTGTAATTTTAGAAATATTTAAAAAGCAATGGAGACCTAATGAACTACAGAGATAAAAGAAGGCTGTTCCAGATGGCAGAAAGTGCAAAATGGGAACACAATGTGAACAGGCAAAGCAGATGACTGGTGTAAAATTAGAAGAGGTGAGAACCAGCTACACAAGGTATTTTAAAGAACTACTATCTGCAAGTCCAGTGCACACAATCTGTTTTGTGGGGCCGACAACAGACAGAGCAAACGTAGCACTAGGAGAAAATTATCTTCTCAGCTAAGTAAAGGAAAAAAGGTTCTTTCAATCAGCTGCAAGAAACAGAGAAGTCAGATTCTTATTTCATCAAAACAGGAAAACAACCCGTATGTCAAAAGATGCATTCTTATGCTCTAACATAAACATGTAAATTACTCTTACATTTCTGTTCTCTTCAAGAGGAGACCAAGAGAACAATGCACAAACATTGCGTGTATCTCTAAAAGCTGAGGATGCACGATCTCTAATACCTATGCCTCTCCTAGTAGTTAAATACAGGTAGGTAGAAGCTACACAACAGTATTCAGTATTATAAGGGGAATTGTAGTTCTGTTTACTCCTGCATAATTATAAAGGAAATAATGGGTTAAAAGTCTAGAGTGGGTTATATATGCTTCAGTTTCAGCACAAACTAACAAACCTGTTAAACCTAAGACTGCTTCCTGAAATATGACTGCTCTGGTTTTGCTTTTCCATCGCACACTGCAGAACAAACTTCTGCCACCAGGCTCAAAACTGAGGCTTAAATATGTAAAATAAATTTTACAGTCTTCCTGTTCTTTGAACATTAGACCAATTTTTAAACACTATCACATACACTCACTACACTGTACACAGCTTATAACATTACATAGTAGAACGTAACTTATATCGCTATCTTAAATCATATCTAAAGCAAGCAGACAGTCTGCACATAAACAGATACCTATGCTTTAATCCTGTACATGCACTATTGTGAAATCAAGCATGCTTGAATCATCTTGTAGGGGAAACATTGATCATACACCTTTGAAGTCACAGTGTATAATCAGTGTCAAATACTGTATTCATTAGCTCTCATAACTAACAAACCATCAAGCAGTACCATGTGGAGCATGGGTACAGGAAATGAACAACCTTCTGAGGAAGAAGTGGCCAGCTGTGGGCATACTGCTTCCAGATCCAGCTGTGCTGCTAGAAGAATTTAACTTCACAGGTTCAACAGCATCTTCTCTGCTGCAAGTTACTGTTCCTCTCTCCCCACAAAAGGTCATTTCAAGCTTTCTACATAGTTTCTGGTGAAATCGGACAGGTATGCTAAACTCTGTGCTACTCTGATTGATTTATCCTAGAAAAAGAAAGGAGGGGAGGGCTCACACAAACAATTCTGCTGGCAGATCATAGCGGAGAGACTAACTGTTGGGGGCAACAATTAAAAGCTGGGAATAGCATATTCTTCCAGAATTGGAAGATACCATACACTCCAAGCCTCAGACCAAGGTCTAATTCAATACAGATTTGTATTACCACAAACACCACAGCTAGGGCTAAGTTTTATGGTTTTACTCTTAATAGCTACAACTAAAACAACAATTTGGGTGCTTGCAATTAGACTGCCATCAAGATGCCATAGGCATAGAATATACTCATTCCTTGAAACAAGAATCAGGGTGGTATAAACACATTTTTGTGAGGCTGCATGGAAAAAAGCTTATTTAATAACACACTGGTACAACTACAGCAATAAATGCACAAACATGCAGACAAGGACTTAATTCTACCTGATACATTTTCCACTGCTGTAAAATGAAGACAGATCAAGGAGCGAGAGGATCAAAGCATCTGCACCACGTCCAGGTCACAGCTCTATAAATATCCATTTTCTGATAAACTCTACTCAAACTTTAGTGTTCCCGTGCCTGCTAAGGAGGGACAGAAGGAGTCAACAGAATTTGCCTCCTGTGAGGCACACATGCGTTACTTGGTTCCTGCACCACCAGTTAACTTGTGGATCAGCAGCTCTTGGCCATATTGGCAACTGACTCTAATAACCACAGTAAAACTTTGAGATCACCTGCCCATTCACACTGCACAGTTTACATACTGGTTTTCACCTCAAAGGTAGGGACCAAGTCCACTAAGATGAGATGCACAAACACCTGTTCCAGAAAGATGTTTTGACAACAGTGTGAATGAATAGTAGCAAAACAGATCGCGTTAGGTGAGCAGAGACTTGAAAGAACATTAACTGTTATACTTGTGCTTGCCCTCACTGAATCCTCAGACCCACAAAAAGTAGCTCTCTCTGCCAGACTGAATGCTACCAAGCAGTTATTTACTATCACTATACCTCTGAAGCTGTTCCTGGGGAGTGAAAAGGCATTTGTAGATTCAATTTTCAGAGGAAGAGAGCATATTCAATACTAGAAGAATGACAGCAACACAGCAGCCAGGTATGCTCCTACCTTAGCAATATGGGATTTACTTGGCTCAAGACAGTCTCCTGGCAGTCTGCAAACTCCACAGCTGGACTTCAGCTGTAGAACCACCCTCCAATACACTGATGTTTTATTCTCTTTTTCCTATGTTCCAGGTTCTTGAGATAACAGCTGGAAATTATGACACTGCATTCCTGTTTCCTTTATGCTACACAGGTCATATAAGTAGACTTGGGTGCTCTAAAATCCCGATCCATGTCAATCAATCAGTCAATAAATGGTAGCCACTTATCGTAACCTATCAAAAAGTATTATTCCAGTTCCCCTTTCAGATAGGGAAAGTTCTCCAGCAAGCTTTAAATGTCATGCAGTGAGAACTCTGGCTTTTATTATGCACTATAACGTGAGAAAGCTTTTTATATAATTACTCTTCCTTGGCATTCCTGGATTAAGCAAACTGCAAAAGGACCTCTCTGTGCTCATAGGAGCAGAAGTTCACACTACTAGGCTGTACGTTTTAGATACTTACCTACAAACATAATTTCAAACAAAAATATCACTAGAGCAATAAGACTCCTTGCAAAAGTTCACTAAAACAGTATTACAGATTGACTGAATGGATACAGTCAGACAAACCAAGTTTCAAATATTAGGTCAAACAAGAGGCCACAAAGTCTAGAGTCAGCATAAAAGCATTCATGACTATTTCTATTATGCTTGAATTCCAGTGGAGATAGAAACTAAAATATTTCCAGTAAACTCTCAGAGCCAAACACGGCAGCACTACGCTGCACAGACCTATGTGGTCACAGTGATAATAAAGTTAACAGAAACAGAAGTTGTCGAGTACGTTATCCCAATGAGTTAAAACCTTGCAAATTAGATTGAGTAGTAAGGGAATGTGGAATGGCAGCTTTACAGTCTGACCCACTAACCCCTATCAGGCTCAGATTTGGGGGTGGAGGAGAGGTGTGATAGACTCTTACCACACTAGCTCCACTAGAGTTGAGGATAACCTTCTCACATGTATTTGCAAGAAATTTCTCATCTTCAAGAGAACCATTTTCAAGCAGCTCTAAGGTCTTTCTCATAAAAATGAAGCTGGGTTTGAAATGTGACACAGACAAACGAGAAAAAGGAAGAGAGTCCTCCAAAGTCCCAGGCTGTGTACATGCACTTCAGGCTATCTTTTTGCTAACGTAACAGTTGTATGCTGAAGCTTGCCCAAGCTTGAGAGGGAAACCTGTAACAGCTGCAAGGACCGGAGAAAACAAATCTCTGGACATTTTTATTTTGTATGAAGACAATCAATTGTTGTTAAATTAAGGAGTTCTTGATGTGGAAGAAGAAAGATGGGGGGAGGGGTATTCTCCTTGGGTTGGAAAATGCTGTTAGTCTTTTGTTTCTTTAAAGCCAGATACAAGAAGCCTCAAAACTTCATGGTTTTATTTTGTTTTTTGCCAAGTCTTACTCATTAGCTTATAAAAGCTTTCTTTCCACTGCAGACATTATTTCTCGTGGTACACATCATGAAGACTGGCACAGAAACAGCAGTGTTATTTATCTTTGTTAGAATGAAATACAGTTTCTCTCTTGAATGCAAACCACAGTGCAGGATGGAAACTGATACCAATGTTGCACTATAATTACTGATCTGAATCCAGCTGTGATATGAATTAGGATTTTCTAACTCAACACCAGATGATATTTAGTTTACACTCTGATAATGACCATGATGAACTTCAGCCTTAGTTACCCAGGCATTCTTAGCAGCACATATTCTTCTGCATTGAGTAGTTTTACACTGCTATAGATAAGGTATTTGTCTGAGCATGTATGGGCAGTTAAGAGACAGATGTTAACCTAAAACAAACAAGACACTGTAACTGCTAAGTAAATTTACAGTGTGTTAGCTATCCTATAGCAACTGTCTGCTCTCATCACATACTAAATACAAGAAAGCTCATCACCTCAAAGAAGTCGAGATAAACCATTTACCAAGTCAGAACACTATGCGCTTACTCCAGAGTATCAGATGAACTGCAAACCCACATGCTGCTTCTTGAGAACTTATTCATGTAGTCACATCCTAAAGCTAGAGATACATGAAGAGATTAAACCTTGGCAAGTCAAACTGGAGCTTATGATGTAACTCTTAAAAATGTCTGAGCTCCACCAAAAGGTGTTGCCCAAGGCTGAATCAGAGGACTGTGTTTGCTGTCCTTTCATAGACCTGCACTCCAACACACAGCTTAGCCATTTCACACTTTCAATTGAGCAGCTTGCTGCCACAGCATGATTTGCTCCAGGTCAATTTACTACAAGTCATTTCAATTTAAGGCTCTGTTGTGTTTTCTCAGCTCCAATATAACTAGATTTCTTTGCACTCTTGAGAATCTGTTTCAGCTGACCAATATCATCAATACCAAAGCATAGCCTTATTTCCCATAGAAAGGTGAATGGAGTGGCATACCGCTTCTCCTGTAGGATCCAGAAATTGCAGCCTTGACAGCATTTAAGCAATGGGGAAAAGAACAAACTATGAACAAGGCACTGCACATAGTCTTACCTCCCTAGAAAGCCTAAGTAAAGGGAACCATGGATACATTTTGGTGAGTATGGACCAAATAAGTGGTATCTACTCCTAGAGGGACTAAACAGGGTCAAAAAAGAGCCAGTACTATTTCTATATTACCAGTTAGAAAATAATACTTTTCATGATAGATATTCCATATAATTTGAAATCACTATTTTCTTGGTTAGAATGTTAGTATTGCTATACTTTGAATCTACTAATGTTATTTTTGCTTAGAAGGCATCAGTTAAAATACAACTTGTAAAACATAAACCAATACTAGCAATCTATGAGCTCTAAAAACATCTTCAGTGTCTCAGTCACACAGGTTAGGAACATGGCATTGTGACTGGTGCCTCTGAGAAAGCCAAAATAAACTTAATGGTGTATACACATCAGGCATGGAAGCAGTATCTTTGAAGCACCTGTCTCAAAAGTAAGCTGATAGGATATGTACGGTGCATGTCAAGTGTGACTGAGATCAGGTGTGCAATCAGAGGAAACCAGCACAGAACGAATTTATCTTTTTCCTGATGAAACATATGTTTACAGAGATGTGTGCTGTTCTGTTCACGTGCATGGTTATTGCTCTAAACTAGATGCCATTTGGTCCTATCCTCTGCACATCATTTATGGAGTCTCTTAACAAAATACAGTTATTGTATTGCAATCCCATTATGTCTTAAAGACAGTGAAGCAATCACAAATATGAAAGAGAAGCACCAGTTATAGTTCTTTCCTACACAACACAATGCTCTGCTGGATTCTAGGCTGCCTTGTTCTTCTTCCTTCCTCTCCTTGTTCTCTCCCTTTCAGCCCTGAAGTATTGTAACAAACTTGTCTAAAAAAAGGAACGTGACTTTCAAGTGCTGCATCATCCAAACCAGAGAAATGAATAAGACAGTGTTCTTTTTCCTGTTCAAATCTTTTACCATAAGCTAACATTTGCTCCTTTATTTCCTTATATTGAATCATTCATCCATTAACTCAGGTTCTCCCTTTCTCCTCCCAAACCTCCTATTCTTAAATCCTGCCCCTAATGTTCTTCTCATCACACCAATTCAGTCCTCTCCCCTAGACCCACATAATTAATGCTCCTGTGGTCAGGATCTACCTCCAACCTCTGCTATGGCTCATATACTGTACTAGCTACAGTAGCAAACTCAGTCCCCAGGCAGACTTGAGCATACTGTTTTTCTGATTCATTGGGAAAAGAGAGATCACTAAGAAAAATTATTTAATTATTTGCAACCAGTGCCAGCAGGTAAGACCTGCAAGACAGAATCACATTCAGATTCTGGCTGAAGAAACCTGTTTCTTGTTGGTGTTTCCTGTCTTTCTTTTCTCCCTGTGCCATCCCCCCATTCCATCTTAAGTAGCAGAAGAACAGCAAGCTAAGATGAAGATCATTTTGACTTTGCTGAGGAGAACAAGGAACTGAACTAGAAACATAGAAAGAAAGGAAGAGAAAGTAGGATCTCTTGCTAAAAATGAAGTGTAGACAAATATTCACACTAAATAAAACAGACATGTGAGCAGTGCAGTGCATTATCAAGGTACCATACAAGTATCAACTAAAAATTTGATCTGGATTTCCTCATGCTCTCCATAGCCATCAGTATATTTTGCAATACAGTTGTCTGCAAGACACAGTATTAGCAAGAGAGCAGAAATATAGGTCAATGCATTTTTGTATTTTAATTTAATGAAAATCTTTCTAATTCTCTTCACCCAACTTTAGTAACCTGTTAAGATTCTGCTTGAGGACACTGGTAAGAAAATCTTCTCATCTCTTACCAAGATGTTATAGAAAACCCAGAGGACAGGTAACATAGATGCAATAGGTAATGGAGTAGCAGCATCAGAGATAATCTGTTCTGTCTTCAAACTGTCACTAAGGAAAAGTTCTAATAAAAAGTGTTGTGGTAAAGTCCTTTAAAAATGAAGAGGTAACAAAGAAACAAGCAACTGCTTCTGGTTGAAAGAAGTTTGAGTTTGTTTCTGCTTTAGCCTTCAAAATATGTTTCATTTATGTCCAAAACAAAAGTTTGCCAAGAAACAAAAGCAAAATAATGGTCTATTATCTTCCTCTCTTGCAATATTTTAGCCTTAGTGATGACAAAGAAACCAGTACACAGAGGCAAACAGAGTTTGTAAGAATATCACCAGCAAATGCTACATGAACACATTTTGAGGTAACAATGAAACTGCTTACCACCTGCACAGCACAGGCACGGGGTGAGGAACGGCTGTCTAGGGGCACATCTGCTTCTGAATACCCCAAAACTAAACGCCACTTGAAAGACCATTTGAAACACCCAAAGAAGCAGGGAGGGAATAGATGCATTAGCAGAAAAAGATTCCCAGGGATGGATATAAATAAGTGGTTTCTTTTAATGAGAAGTGTTTGGTTGAGTACTCACGTTTACATGGAATGAATAAGGTCCAAATAGTAAATCTACTGTGAGTCAAGAGAAAGGTAAGAGCAAACTAAAGGACAATGTGACGCTGTTAGCAAATACTTTGACACCAGACAATTTGAGTAAGTGTCTTCACTGGATTATCTTTTGAAAACTTTCCAGAAAAAGCAAGAATGGAAAAAAATAACTGCTTAAATTCTCTCTTTGCTTCCTGGCAGTTAAAACTGGAATGAGAATATGCACCTCCCTGCAGAGGTATGAAGATTCATTAGTTTGTGTACATAAAGGGGTATATGAGCATCAAGTACTATTTTATTTTTAACACCTTATTGGGACTACTGCACTCCTACCCTAGAGCTCAGCTTTTGGCAAGAGATTAGGATAGAGTTAAGATGGGAACAGGTGTCTGGAAGATGATATGGTAGCAATAAAAGCACTAACCAAGAAGAAGAAGGAAAAAATAATTTAAATATGGCATTTATTTTTACCCTGTGAAATACAGAGAGAGATCCAACAGAAAATACAAAATCATTTGTCAATTAACTAAGACATAATTCAGGAAAACGTCTGTGCCCACTGTGATTGACTCACATAAAGTCTGAGCAGCATTGTCCCTTGGTCAAAGGTGAAAAGGGTAGACATTTCACTGTTTAACAATGGCTGGGTAATAAAACATTTTCAAAACCTCAAAATGGAGGTATTTTGGCCACTATCAGTGAGATACGGGCTACTAAACTATAGCAGGTATTTTTATAGTATGGATCTCTGGCCACTAAGACTCCCTACAGCCATTACTGGGCCAAAATGATTTCTCTTTCTAGCAGAGATCTAGCACACACCCTTTCCAGCTGCAGTCGAAAGAAAAGCTGAAACTATCCATTTCAAGGATCAAACTCAGGAAAACAGATGCTTTCTTAGCAAACAGAGGAGTTAATTGACATTGAAGCTTCATAATAAAATACAATATTCGTCTTCTTCAGAATATTTTTCCCTCAATAATGACTAAGAGTAAGATAATTAAAAATAAAAGCTTTCAAGTGTTTTTAAACAGCAGACTATGCCCAAACCTCAATGCCACATGTTAAACTTGTTTTAATTAAGATGTACTAATAATTTCATCCAGTAGTAAGAGCAAGTTAAGCAACGGTTCTAAAAAGGCGAAGACTTATGGTGGGAAGGTGTTGCAGCATTACGGTGTTTATTATTATTTTGTTTATTGCCAAACCCCAGGACTGTTTTTGTGAGACCAGAATATAACATATATGAAAAATACAACTGAATTGAGGAGATTTAGGCAAGCCTTTCTATGTCTGCAGCATGGGTCCGCAGCTGTGGGAACTCGCATGCTTACTGACTCTCAAGTCAGAACTTTGAATGCAAGTATCAGAAGAATTTAAAATGATTGCCTAGACTACATTAAATTCCCTTGTGTCTCTCACTATTAAAAAGCTTTCCAGTAGCCTGCAGAACAACTAATTGAAGAACCTAGTAATATAATTTCTGGATGCTAGATGTTTATGTTGCTGGTATTAAATGATTTGTGTATTTTAAGCAGGTTTAACTAATCATCTCTGACTTCAGTATGTTTAAGGTGCACCCTTTCCAGGTATTTTTTGTTAGTAGTCACCCATGAGAGAACAAGTCTATTTTATTAGCAAGACAGTAAGGAAGATTTTAAAATGACAGACGACGTGCACTCTCTCTTTGAAGTAAAAACCAAAAAAAACCAATTTCAACCTGAGACAAACTCACAAGTCCTTTTGATTCTAATGATTTTAGCAACAATAACAGTTATTCTAAGGCTGAACTTAGCCTTTTATCATCGATCTTGCAAATACATTTGAACAGCTCTTAACATCTCCATTTAACTTAACTGGCCATAGAAGCCAATTATTCATGTGGCGAAGTGCTTATGGCACACATATCTAGATTCATAAACGGGTTGTGAACTCCTATATCTGACAGGCATCACACAACTGTAAGTACTTACTCTTTATCAGGATAGAATTAGAGAATTTTGATGAATGCATGCTTTTGACACTGTCTCCCATAACATCCTCCTAGAGAAGCTCAGCAAGTGTGGGATAGATGAGGGGACAGGGAGGTGGATTGAGAACTCGCTGAAAGGAAGAGCTCGGAGGGTCGTCATCAGTGGTGTGGAGTCCAGTTGGAGGCCCATGGCTATTGGCGTCCCCCAGGGCTCAGGACTGGGTCACATCCTGTTCAAATTCTTCATCAATGACCTGGATGAGGGGACAGAGTGCCTCCTCAGCAAGTTTGATGATGATACGAAGCTGGGAGGAGTGGGTGACACACCTGAGGGCTGTGCTGCCATTCAGAGAGACCTGGATAGGCTGGAGAGTTGGGCGGAGAGGAACCTCATGAAGCACAACAAAGGCAAGTGCAGAGTCCTGCACCTTGGGAACAACCCCATGCACCCGTAAAGGCTGGGGGCTGACCTGTTGGAGAGCAGCTCTGCAGAGAAGGACCTGGGAGTGTTGGTGGATGACAGATTGACCATGAGCCAGCAGTGCACCCTTGTGGCCAAGAAGGTCAATGGTATCCTGGGGTGCATTAGGAGGAGTGTTGCCAGCAGGTCGAGGGAGGTGATCCTGCCCCTCTCCTCAGCCCTGCGGAGGCCTCATCGTGAGAACTGTGTCCAGTTCTGGGCCCCCCAGCACAAGAGAGACACGGAGCTACTGCAGAGAGGCCAGCATAGGGCTACGGAGACGATCAGAGGGCGGGAGCATCTGCCCTAGGAGGAACGGCTGCAAGAGCTGGGCCTCTTCAGCCTGGGGAAGAGAAGACTGAGGGGGGATCTTATCAATGTGTACAAGTGCCTGAAGGGAGGGTGTCAAGGGGACGGGGACAAATTCTTTTCAGTTGTCCCATGTGACAGGACAAGAGGCAATGGACAGAAATTGAACCACAGGAAGTTCCGCCTGACCATGAGGAGGAATTTCTTTCCTGTGAGAGTGACAGAGCACTGGCACAGGTTGCCCAGAGAGGTTGTGGAGTCTCCTTCTCTGGAGATATTCCAAGCCCGCCTGGATGCAACCCTGTCTAACGTGCTGTAGGTGACCCTGCTTGAGCAGGCGGGTTGGACTAGATGATCTCCAGAGGTCCCTTCCAACCTTACCGATTCTATGATTCTAGAATTAATGATCATTTCTGAAGCCTTTGGAAGAACTTGGACTGGCCTTCCAAAAGCAGGGATTGAAGCAAGGAATCTAAGGGATTTTAAGATGGAGCTGGATTAATTTATGGTATTTGACATGTCGTCTGCACTACCACGGGACTGAACTTGATAACACACAAGTACTGCATGGTCCTAACTGCAGACCACACTGATTACTGCAAGCCTCTGGAATAAAAACTGTTCATAAAATCTCAGACATCTGAGAGCAGAGAATTCAGTGCAGGGGGCATGCTAAAGATCATTTCGAAAAAGTCTTTTCATCAGGTGCATGTGCCAGCCTAATAACATAGCAGCAACAGGGGGAAATGGTAATGCTCTGGAAACAGAGGTAAGAACCTCTCCCTCTGCCACAGGGACAGCAGCTTCCGCTGTAGGGGCAGGACTGACTCTTTGTGACAAGGATCTTTTTAAGTGCCCTGACATGAATCAGAACATTCTGAGTCTCAGAACCCTGACATCCTTCCTCTCAATAAATCACTGCTATCCAAAAGAGGAAGAGAAATGTAAAGGGGAAGAAAAAAGCTTAGGCATTTTATAGGTCAAAAACAGAACTCTCACTTCAAGCAGAGCCGTTCTTCTGAGTCCAGTAAAGGTGATTAAGACGATTAAAGCACTGGAGAATCTCTCCTGCGAGGAAAGGCTGAGAGAGCTGAGACTGTTCAGCCTGGAAGAGAGAAGGCTGAGGGTGGATCTTATCAATGTCTCTAAGTATCTGAAGGGATAGTGGAAAGAGTATAGGGCCAGGCTGTTTTCAGTGGTGCCCAGCAATAGGATGAGAGGCAAACTGAAACACAGGAAGTTCCATCTCAACATTAGGACAAACTTCTTTACTGTGAGGGGTGACTGAGCACTGGAACAGGCTGCTCAGAGAGGTTGGGGAGTCTCTGCCCTTGAAGATATTCAAGTATCATCTAGATAGGGTCCCAGGCAACATGCTGTAGATGACCCTGCTTGAGCAGAGGGGTTGGACTAAATGATCTCTAAAGGTCATTTCCAACCTTAACCATTCTGTGAAACTTTCCCAAAGGAAATGTCAAAGACCACAAAGACTATAACAGCCTTTGCTGATGTACTTGGTCCCACACGACGCAATGAGCGTATGCTCTTGCAAACTTC
Organism: Rhea pennata; assembly: GCF_028389875.1. Lineage (NCBI taxonomy): Eukaryota > Metazoa > Chordata > Aves > Rheiformes > Rheidae > Rhea > Rhea pennata. The sequence goes on along the minus strand of NC_084665.1, from coordinate 91,993,005 downwards.
CTCCCTTGCCCTACTGGCACAAGTGTTTGTACAGCTGCATAGTGAACTGGATCATGCACAAGAAGGGAAAGGGAGAGACAAAGTGACATGAGCAAGAGGCCAGGGGAGATGGAAGGGCTACATTAAACCAGATGAAATACTTTGCTGCTGAATGTAAAACTACTGCCCCAGGTATAACAGCAATGGAGCTAGTGTAATGCCATTAAAATACTCAAAATAAAGCTACAGGCTATGTCATGTGAATGAACACTGAATGGACATAGTATTAAAACATCTGAAAATACGCTCTGAAGCAGCACGCCCTGTAGATCACTTTTCATGTCATTCAGCCTTATCCCAGTAAGCCACTTAAGCAACATGGAAGGCAGCTTTCTCTTATGTCATATTCTGCTACTTTTGGACATTATTTTTCATGTTTGATTTATCTTGGAAAATATAGGCAAATCATCCCATCTGGACCCCTTGATCTCCAAATAATGCTGCCTGAAACACCTTCAGGTGTTTGCTCTCTCCAAAGATCTTCAGCAGTTCTAAACTGTGAGGAAGGGTTCACATATTTTGAGATGTGAAGTGTAAGACGATAGATATTTGCATACATTTATTCAGTATCATCAAAATGTCCCAATGTCCCCCTAAAACCTTCCAAGAGAGCATCTGGAAAGAGTGTTTGGAATTATCAAGTTGAGCACAAGTTTATATAGCACACACACTCTATTCTGCTATAACTCTTATTTGACTAATTCATTTCAAGTAAGAAAGCTCTGAAACAAGGGGTTGTGTGTCCAACATTTACCAGAACAGGTATTTACTGAGGCCTCTATCACACTGCAAGTAAAAAAGAAATTATTGTTAGTAATAGACATCTCTCTCCACCAACAAATTATGTTGCTCCTAAGCAACCTATTCTACTAATATTTGTCTTCCACAGTCTCTTCTTCCTGTCCAACTTTTGCCATGCTTTGATTTAAATTAGAAAATAATCTCCCTGGATCACGTACCACACTTCTAATTTTTCACCCAAGTGTTACGCACAACTTTTGTCTATAATAATAACAGATTGCCCAAGGACACACAATGAGTCATGGAAAGAGTCAGGATTTCCTGGCTCTTAATCCTATGATCAGACTAGGCCTCTCATATTACTGATTCTGGGGGGGCCAGAGGGAAGTGGAAGAGAAGAGACAGAAAGGAAAAAGAGAGATTTTTTTAGACAAGCAAATTCATAAAATAGACAACTAGAAGAAAAACATAAGCTCTTTCTCTTTGGTTTCAGATGACTGATGTCACAATAATAGCAAAAACTGCTGAAGAGGTAAACTCTGTTTATAAAAAATGTAACATAAAGAACAGAGGAAAGATATTAATGACCTGCAAAAGACAGACAGATTTAAGGTTTCTCAAAGCAGAAACAAAATAACCAGTTTGCTCAACAAGCCTGGAAACAGAGAAGAAAGATTCTTTTGGGAACCTTGCTCCTCTGCAACAAGTGAGGAGAGGAGAGCAGAATTAGCACTTGCCCATCCCAGAACCAGGGAAAAATGTGGGGTGTATTAACATACATGTAGGCCATAATCAACTGTCTCATGCCTCATTTGAACACACTTCAAAAATATCCTGTGTGTTGCACTAATCTATTTAACTTAGGAAGCCAGCTCCCCTAAGATCACCTATAATTAGCAAGAGATGAGGAACATTCAGGAGACAAATACAGATCATGCAGAGGTGATGCATCAGTAGCCTGAAAATAATTAATACACATCCTAATAATGCCACCTACTTCGAAGGACTGTGCAACAGTTTACAAGACCCATATTGTCACTAAGGAACAGCAACATCATTTTTCATCCCCACAAAAGTAGGTCACCTATCACATTCTGTAAAGGAATCCAAGCAAAAAACAAATGGATTTTGGGACAAGTTGTACTCCTTTATCACAGCAAAGCACAGTTCACATGTGGGCTTTTGCAGCACTCTGGCTAACTGGTCAAAATGAGACCCACTTCAAAACATACACACACACACAGGATATTCAGGGGCTGCTTGTCTCAGTGGGATGGGATAATAGGATTATATAGAGATTATTGCCTCAGGATGCAAAAAATTCAAAGTCCCTGCACGTTATTAGTACCTGCACTATAGCAGCAGCAAAAAGTCCTGATGTATTTAGGAGGAATATTTGTAATCTCAACTTCACCTGTTCTGAAGAAATCTAGTCCAACATTCGTTAGATATTACAGGTACAGTCAACCCTACCTTGGGAGTATGGAGATGGCCTTTTGGGCCATCCCTATTCACCCTATTTAAATGTTTAATCACAATAACAGCCATCACCATAACAGTAAACTATTTTAGCTGAGCATGAGAACCAAGTAAGCTGGGAGGTGGCTCTTTCCAGGTTTTCATAAAAGCACAGGCAACAAACAGGTCAGTACAACGTTATTCTGAATGTACTTCTATTGCACTCATTTTTAAAGTGAACCAACCCATTGAAAAAGACTGATCATTAGGCACCTTTCAAAAAAAAAAAAAAAAAAAAGTTCTGGTAGCTTTGTAAAACTTCCATATCAGATTTATTCCATTTTCAGTCATGCTTTATGCTTTTTTTTTTTTTTTTTTTTAGGCGTTTAGGTATGTTGCACATTTCACTTTCCCTCTTCAGTTAGCTCTCTAAGCTTCCTTTGATATATCGATTTCTGTTATTCATTTGAAAGATACTTTATTCAAGCAATAGACAGGAAATACTTCTAAGTTAAACATTATCTTGAAGCATTGGTCAACTTGTCTTCCCCCCCATCACACTCTCTTTTCTTTATATTACAGTATAGTATGAATCTGTCCTTAGGCTCATAATTCCCTGCAGTTCATATTATTCTTTTTAAGCTTTTTTTCCCTCCTCTTTTTTATATTGCTGTTTTTCTACCCATTAAATTCTTTCCAGTTTCAAATGAAAATAACAATTAGATTTTACTATTATGAGACAATGTCCCGTACTGACAAAAATCTTTTCAAAACAAAGCTAGTATGATTTCTTTTAACAGTAAGATTTTCAAGTTCAGTTTTTGTTTTTCTTCTCAAAAACATTAATGACCTCAAGGATAATCAATTTTCGATCTTCTTTCTTTCCAGTCTCTTTTTTTAATTTAATATAGCCAATTTTACCATCAAGGACAAGTATATATGAACAAATTATACACTGGAGCCATATCTCCCTTGAGGTATCATTATGGATTATTGAAGTACAATTATTAGCACTTTGGTCTGCTCTAAGACTTCCAAAATACTGTTTAGAATTCCTTCTTTAAAGCAAGGCCACTAAAAAATGTTATTAACATCTAATTTACCTGCATTATGCAAATGAACAAACGGAGCATATAACAAAATTCAGTGAATGAAAGAGTGTACATCATGCAGACGTGATTATCAAGAATGTAGCTAGAAACATACAGGACCCAAAGTTAAAAATACTAGCATGATCTTAAACAGTCTGAATGAAATAACTGGAAGCTGCTCAAAATTTTATCTGCTTTGTGAGATAAACATCAAGAACTGGTAAAGACTGAAAATCTGAAAAAAACTCCGCATGAAAAACTTTAATTCAAGTGCACTGAATTAGCGAAAAAAATGAAAGAAAAGTTCACCTCAAACTGTAAAAATAATCATACTCTCGGACTTGCCAAATTCTTTATAATTAGTTCACAAACACTCAAGTCAAATTTCAGGAACTTTATTTTGTCCACTAGTTGCAGAGAGGCACAACCACTGACAGTATACTTCCTAGTATACAGAAAATATACATATATTGTTAGTGCACAGAACACAAAACAATATAAAGGAAGGACACCATCTGGCTCTTCAGCTGATATATTCTATGACCAGGGTAAATAAACTGTAGCTCTTGAAATTATTGTCCTTACTGCCAGCGCAGTTGGGGTCGTATCAAAGCCAACTATTCTAAATCCCAGCAAATGATGCATTACTCTACAGTGTAACTTAACTGCAAAAAGACCAGCAGAATAAGATCTTTAAATATTTTGCAGGCATCTGTTATGTTGCTGTCTGAACATCAATTATGCTTTCAAAACATCTGTATGCAGGTTCTATACATTTGGGTGTATAAATAGATGCAAATGCATTTGATTTAAGGTGCACTCTCTCGCTCTTTTTTATTTATTTATGTTAAAAACTGGTATTAAAATGGCCTGTTACCATAGTATCAGAGCATCTGAAAGTCTTTAATGGCTCTACTCTAACAAAGGCCACGTGAGTTAGAGAAATGCTGTTACCCTCATTTTGAAGGCAAGGAACAGACTTACATGCCTCAAGTTTCAAGTTGCTTCTACACCATCCTGCTGTGCTAGAGTACTGCAGCGAAGTAATATTCAAAGTTGGCCCCAAACTAGATCTACATTAATTTTTTACTTAGACACTACTAAACCTTTCGCCTCAGCAAGACCACACCAGAAGCCTTTTCTTGAGAGATTATTTGAACGGATATTCACTGAACGTTTGTCACATTTCACTCATCTTGAATCCCGATCTTAAGCACCTGTACAAAAGCCAGTTCTGCTGCATAAACATATAAACTCAAAAGAGAGTAATTACACAGTGATCCCCAAACCCCATACAGCTCTAAGTAGGCCAAATTAAATGAGCAGGGTTGCTGGTATGTGCAAGGTTTACTTTAAAATATTAAAAGTAGGTAGGATCGGTCACATTACAAAGACCATTCATTTCCTTTTAATTGACTTTTTCAAAACAGGTTTTTAGCCTTTCAGTCTCAGAAATCATTCTAAATACCTTTCTTCGACATTACATATATTTTACACATAATCATAGATTTATGTTCACCATGTGTTATAAAACCAAGCCTAAATACAGAAAACAACATCTTGTATCTTTCCTTTTGTTTTTTCTTTCTGGTTGAACTTCTCTTCCCCATGATAAGACCCAAAGAAACCCTGCTTGAAAGACAGACAGACAGAAAGACAGACAGAAAGAAAAGCCTGGACCCTGAACACCAGGAGTGAAATTAAATTAGTTAACTGCTAGAAGCATGAAACATTAATGAAACACAACTAGAGAATTTTCCCCTTATGAGGAACATTAATTCAGTGCTAATTACATTCTTTTATTCAAGATCTATACTCACCCAAGCGTAAAATATTACACCATACCAGTAACTGCAGAGTGTAAGCAATACTATAGTATAAGCACCTATTTTCCCTCCCAGCAGAGAGAAGCCTTTAAATCACTTATACTGTTTGAAGTATTCAAAGAAATGATAAAAAAAAAAAAAAGAAAAAAGAAAAACCACCTCTATATGAAGCAGCAATGACAGCTATTAATCCATGTCTAACGAATAGCTATCAGAGACTAGCTCCAAGCATTTGCCTGCAAAGTTCACATTCAATAGTGTTAATGAAGAACTTTCAGAGAGCCTGCAATAATTACTTCTCTATAATATATCCAACTGGCTGCTTTATTCATTTGCAATCTAGTTCTGCACCACTGAAGCCAAAGAGAGTTCTGACATTAACTTCAACAGGTTCAGGTCCTTGCCTACAATGTTGAGCTGTCATCACAAACTCCTCAGGTACACTTCTATATTATGACACAAACTAATTAAAACAAAGCTGAAACTATTAAGAGATCATCTCTAATATTTTAAACTTACAAGCTGGGAAAAGGCTTGTAAATCTTCAGGTTGATCCTCTAAATATATTACCTGATTATCAAAATGACTCAATAATTGTTCGCTTGAATAAGAACACTATGTGATCTGAAGTATCAGCAATTCTTATTTAGATGATCAAAAATAGTCAATGACAAATTAGTTTTACATAAACACGGCAGTATGTAAAACTAATATAATGCATTAAATTCTTGGGACTTACAGCTTCTTCAAGATGATATTTTTGTTAAAAAGAATTTATGCATTGCTTTAGGAATTATTTTGGAAGATTTCATTAGGCACTCAACTATTTTGTGTTATCCACCCAACCATAGGCTGGCAAAGGAATATAATCCAGCAGCTGCATCTTCAGGTGCCAGCATTTGGATTTTAATAAAAGAGTATCAGTATTGTAGTAAAAGAGACAAATTTAACTTCTGCATTGCTCTCTATTAAGAATGCATGCTTTGCCTTGACAGGAAAGGTTGACTATGAAATGACTAGTTAATAAGTTTCACCAGGGTTTTTCAGCTCTGAGCTACCTTTAAAAATATGTAAATAACATCTCACTTCTGGTAGTTCATATTAACTAAATCACAGGAACACTGCAATTTCCATGTGGAATCAGAACTGTTTCATCTAAATCTGGTGTGGTTACAGCACTGGTAACCCCAGTGCCCTCAGAAGATGGTCTCCTCCCAGTTTCCTCACATAGGAGTGTCTTTAAAAACTACAGAACAAGATTCAACAGCTTATCCAAAATCAGTATTAGCATCAAGCCATCTAGCACTGCATTTTTCACTTGCATATCCCAAATTCCATTTCACTCAAAATCTTCTCAAATTTTGGTGTCAACAATATCCTGCTTCCTCCTAGAAGAGCAGCAGTAGATGGCTGGAGTAGTGGAGTATTTTTCCAGTTCCAGTTCTTCAATTCTAATTCTCCAAAAGCAACAGCAACTGAGTAGAAAAATAATTTATCTGAAATTCCTATTTACTTATAAGGGCAAATTTCAGCTCCTGAGGATTCATTAGCTATGCTGGCTATAACACGGAGTTAAATTTATTTGCTGTTGAATTTCTTGTTAAGGAATTCTAGGTCAAAACCTTCAAACTGAAAAAGTTCCTATTTTATTCACTAGTTTAAGTCCAGGCTTTAGAAACACACTATCTGAGAGGGCAAGAACAGGTAGAAAATAAGAATAGAGAAGGAGAGTAAAAAATTACAGAACAGAACACAGACGTTCTATAAGTAATATTTAGTCACATTATAAATATCACCTTAAAATAGCAAAAGCAGTCACTAATGGAATATATCCCCAGGACACCCATGAGGAACAGACATTTTTGATTAATTTAAATAGTCACTAGCTACTGCTCTATAAAAATACAGCTGAAAATGCATTTCCTTTCTGTGGAAGCAAAGAATACAACCTGAAGGAAGTTTTCTGTGTGCTCAGCAGATCTCACTTTTTTTCTTCCTTAATAAGAAGAAATGTAGTTGATTCTACATTGTTATAAAGGAGATAAACCAGCTGTTTTCTTCTCAGCCTCAGTTTTCTACCTACCCGAAGAGAGGCAAATACAATTAGATACCACAGCTGCCAAAAGACAGGGTATACCGGTAAAAAGGGATAAGCGAATTACAAGGTTGCCTGCTCATAAAGTTGTGATGTAGCCAAATCAGTACACCTTTAAAATGTTAGAGATCACAGATCATGATCTCTCTCATAAATCTCACTAGTAAACTTCAAGGAAACAAAAGTAAAATGGTACGTAACAGAAACAAGAAAGCGACATTGAAGCCTATCACTGCAGAAAACCTAAGCGTGCAACAAAGAGGAAAACAAGGCAGTCCTAGAGTTTCATGAGGTCTGAGAAGCTGGCAGGTGATGAATGGAATGCATTTTGTATGAAAACATCAAACAAAGAGTAAGCAGCAGGCTCCTTGGTGAGCTAAAAGAAAACAAAAATTTGTTAGCTAGTCATCCCAGATTATACAATGATAATCATTTTTTTATTAGGGCATCTAAATTTCAAAAAAAAAGAAAGAAAATGTGTCAAAGATTGGAGCACCACCAACAAGCAGTATGTCTATCTAAAACTGAATTATTCAGACAAATAGTTACTGATAAGAAGGACTAGACTCAATGGTTGGTGTTAGTAGTCACTGAAAGTAAGAATGACTGAATGGTACAATGTAAAAAACATGGTAGCCCCATCATTTTCTGGATCGTGTTTCGGAACACCACGCATTCTGGCAGAGCTCCTGACAGGGACTGAGCAGCAACACAGTCAATAGGACTGAGATAACATTTTCAGTTGTGCAGGTTCACAGACAAGGCTCTTTTTCATGCAGCCAAAGTGCTTAAAACTCATTTTTTCTTCTATTTTCTTTTTCAAATTCAAATTTACTACAAACAACAGAAGGTATATAGCTCCCTGATTTGTTTCATCAATTCGCAATGCCACAGCTCAAACAGATAACGGAGACTGGAAATTGGCATGTTAAAAAACTCCCTCTATACGTAGACTATAAACATATGCATTTTAAATTTCAGTTAGAAATAATATGGAATAATGCTTTTATATTTGTTTTCTGTAAGGCAGAATCACTTCCTATTTCACTTGCCAAGCAGCTAGGAGACATATAAAGAAGTATTAAGCAGAATATGCCTGGCAGAAGTCCAAGTAGCAATCACATTTTGCCTACCCAACATTCCCCGTGACTGCACTTGGCTATGGGTTCCTTAGGTTCCTGAAAGTTTTTCTATACACTATTAAACGGTTGCCAGGTTTCATCTCAAGGCATAACAGCTTTCCAACGAAAGCTAGACGGCCTCTGTATTTCAGGAGGCTGCGTTAGTACCTAGGTGCCTTTTTGTCCTTCTTTTTTCCTGTAGGAGTATTCCAAATGTTATTTTCAGAGCATTAAAATGCATTCGCTGAGATATCTTCTCACACAGCAATGTGTAGAACAACTTCCTTCAATTCAGAAGTTCCCATGATTTATATTAGGTGCAGTTAAAGCACAAAAATATTTCCACAACTGATCTTTTTTACTAGTTAGATGAATGAGCAATTTAAAGAGGATGGAAATTAAGATCTCGTAAACTTGTTCTCTTTGTGGTCTGTCAGAATTTTGCTGGTTTATGTCAATAGAAACAGCAGTAGTCTATTGAAAAAGTAGCTGGTCCGTCTTCTATCTTCCACTTCAGGTGTTTCCTGGCCCCTTCACAGATAGCAATCTGACCTCCTCTTCCTGCCCCCAATGTTTCTTCCCATTCTAGCTTTTCTCAACTCTAAACCTAGAAGTTTTCTTCCTTAACAAGTAAGAGCTTTCAAGCACTATCATTTGTCACCAGCCATCAACTGTGGATTACAGACCTATGATTTAAAGACACAGATTTAGAGCACAGTGCTGTCTTTACTGACACTGCAACAGAATGATGGACTTCTATTTCTGAGAGCGGGCAAATCATTTATTTCTCACTGGAGGCATTACTGAATTCTTCACCAAAAGATCCATTCCAGACTCATTTTCAGCTGACAATAAAAAGAAGAAAGCTTAACAACTCCTTCCTTTTCGTCCACCATGTACTTTATCATAGTCAAGTCATGGATTCAATTATTATGCTTTGGCTTTGTAGACTTCTGTATATTTCTCCATTTGTCTCCTTGAAGACATCATTACTGTTTCCAGCTCTTTAACACATAACACTCTTGAACTCCTCTGAGTGCCTTGGCAAGCTGCCTTGTTTGCTAATACAATATACTATGGTTGACTAGCATCCTCTTTTCAGGGTCCCTAAAAACTTCTGTAATCTGTGAAATATCATACCTATTTCAGCCCACACCGGCAATCTGATAAGGCTGAATCCATCTATTTTCAAAGCACCTGTAAACATATTAAGCAGTACATTTATAAAACTCTTTCCTTTAGATCTTTCTAGACTTCATGAGTAGCTTCAAAACTTTCACCAGATTCCTAAAGCAAGTAACAGCATGTTATGGTTTTCTGTAACAATATCCATTTACAAAGCACACATAATAATAATACAGAACTTTAAGGAAAATCTTCCATTACAGAATCATTGCTATCCAATGACTTAGTAATCTGTTCAAATTAACAACAGACTACCTAGCTCTATTCAGCTGATACCAGATTTCTGCACAATGGTGGCTAGCAGACTGGAACTTACTCCTCATGTAAGTCGTTCCATTAATTAGGAACTGGACAGAGCAAGGACTAACGTAGAGAAATTAAGGTTCAGGGAGGAAGCAGTCCAAAAGAGAAATAAACTACCTACTGACCATGTGGTACATGTAGTGTAATTTGGTTTGCATGATGCTAAACACTTCATCTGAGCAGAGCCTGTTTCTCATAGTCACAAACGTGACAACTTCAGTTAACAAACAGAAATGGATGTTCTTGAGGTGTACCAATCCTCTCATATGAAGCCTCTGCATCATGCATGCACTCAAGTACATAAAATATGGTTATCTGATTGGTCTCTTTCATCATAACACATTCATGGTAAATATTTTTTGGGAGTTTGTTGTCTGTTGATAAAGAATGCCAACTCTCAGTTTGTGTCTAATAGCACACTATGGACACAAGTACTAGATAACTAGGACATTACAAAAAACAGCTTCTTTTTCAGATTTCAGAATGACTTCGGAAAAGCAGAACTCTCACAATAGAAGCAAACAGGAAGTAAAATGAATAATATCAATCAGACATTTCATTCCTCATTAGTTCTGCTTTCACCCTTTCTGTGTGGTTGATAACATGGGCCATACCAGACTGTCTAAACTGGAGCTCTACAATCCATCTTACACTCATGTCTAAATGGTGAATGACATAGCTGAGCGTGTTTTCTAAGAAAACTACTGCAAAATGTATAACCAGGTGCTGAAGTTACACTTCATCCCCTATGTCCTTCTCCTCAGTATACAGGCAACTACTTAGTTCTTAAGAAATCCAAGCAGGTGTTTGCTGTCTGATTCTAGCTGAAGAGAACTGCATGCAAGTGGAGTTGATTCCTCAGGCAGGTCTTTCCTCTCAAGCAGCACAGGACTCTTTTTCTAGAGGGGGCCATTGCCTGTGTGCTACATGTACACTACTTCTCATTGGGAGCTCTTTTAAAAAAAAATAAAAACTGCTTATGTTTAATATATGCCTAAATTCCATCTCTTGGAATTCTTCTGTACTGAAGAACTGTCTTGGAAAAAAATGCAAATATTTTGCTCTTCTCAGAAACAGATGACAAATTTTGAATCTCAGTTTAGGATCTCTGCTGTCAAGGTCCTAGCTCTCCATCACTGAGCCCCAAAATAATCATTAAATATTTCAGTTTCAGATCAAGACCCTGAGAGCTAACCTTAAAACAAAACAAAACAAAAACAAAAAAGTACGATAGTCTCAGGAGCTCAAATACCATAGAATATTTTAGAGATGCTATTAGAAGATAGCTTACAGTAAGCACAGGGTAATATATTCTGAGATGCTTAAAAAACATCAACTTAATAAAGGACAATTAAGTAACATATGCAAGAAAAACAGGACTATAATCTCTTAATTGAACCTAGAAATTTCTTATCATTCTGCAAAGCTATATTCTAATTAAGTCTTTGAAACACTAATTCTTTTAGTATTGCTTGCTTTTGTCAGCACTTGCTCAATATCATTTTATCACTTCTTTTCTACTTATTCTGCAGGATTTTAATAGAGTTGTTATGACTTTTCCATAAATGCAAACAAGCACGAACAAAAAAACTCTGTATACACATACTGTAACTTCTTTTATCTTAAGGTCAATGAAATATTTGTGTGTATTTAAAAAAAAAATGCGTCTGCTTGCCAAGCACTGTATAAGCCTTGGGTCCTTATTCCGTATTTATGGAAAATTGTCTGAAGTCAAATTTAAAAACATTTCCACAAAATTGTCTAAAATTTCATAATAAAAAACATATTTGCAGATGTAATGCAAAAAGAAACATAAACATTTGGGAGAGGGCTGGGTCTTTTAGATGACTTCCATAGGAAAAGGTTATTTTTTTTAAGGCACTACAAAAGCATCCTAAGCAAAATTAAGCCATCCTGTGTCATCCTAGCAATCTATCAGAGTTGGTCAAAACCAGAAAAAGCCCTATAGCAGGCTTTTTTATCCTAAACTGCACTAATCAAAACACTATTAGTTTAGGAGAAATAGGAACAGCTGATAGACACTGATACTAACTATATGTTTTCCTTGCTGTAGTTTTCATTTTGCAAAACTGGTAAGTTAAGGGAAACAAAAATGACTGTATCCCAGTAGAGACTGCAATATATTTGCAGTCATTTCTCCATATTACCATCAATGTTCATTCAGAAATTTCAGAGACATAAACAGTCTGGGAGCTTCAGGGAAAAATAAATGAAAAAGCCTAAATGTCAAAGAAGCCCTAAGGAACTTAGAATTTCATCTGTTGTCTGTAAAATATTATGGAATATACATATCCAAATCCACTTCATCTTGTGGGAGAGCCTCAGTAACCAATTAATAGAAAGCTTAATTAAAAAAAAATGTGTAAAAAGAAAATAACAGATTTTACTACATAAATGAGTTTTCTTTCCTGTCTGGGATAGATATACTAGAGACACACAATGCTTTTGAAAGCCCATTCCTTCCCTCTCCATATTTTCATTTGTTATATCACTATTTCCCAAAACATTTTGAACAAGTATAGCTGTTTCTCACAGTGCTCCAAATACACAAGAATCTGGGTCCATGTCACTTCTGCAGTTCCAAATGCTCAGAAGGGAACAGAATGAACTGACCTGAGCAGATTTTTCTAAATTTTACTCAGTTGTTTGCTTCAGAAAGGACTGTCAGGAGACAAAGGTGCATCTGCAATTGTCCTCAATTCCTGAAACACATCTTAAGCTAACTTCATTTTGAAAATTTTTGTTTTTAAATAAGTCTCAGCACTGAAAAAGCACTCAATGTCAAGGCATGTTTCAAAGCTCAGACAGGGCGCGTGCCTGACAGAAAGCAGTATTTCTTTATTTTGGTTTTCACGAGTTTTTTGAATCTAACAGCATGCTACTCACTAGAGCCATTAAATAGTAATGAACATTGCTTCTATTAATTCTTATATTCTCTGAGCAACATACTTTTTTACATTTCTATATCTGTCTATTTTAGACAGTTTTCTGTACTTGATTACAAAACTTCAAATGATTGAGAACTTGATAGGTTGTACTATGGGAAAGTTTTTTTCTCCTTTTTTTGGAAGTAAATCAATGATGAATGAGTTTTCTTTTAGAGACATCTCTATGAATGTATAGCGTAACAACAGAAAGAGTATCTTTTTGCGTCATTGGCTACATTTCTCTTAACCAAAGTGGACAGTGTGCCTGTAACTCCCAGTGGCACTGGGAACCACCAAAAAATATGAAGAGCTATTTCAAAAAAAGTTTTGAAATTGCTCTGCAATTCTTAAAACACAATCTTCTTTCAATTTCATGCAATTGTAAAAGTAAAAATAAAAATATGACCTATTTAACTCTGAGGGCTACTGTTACAGTCTGTGGCCTTATGAATACAGGCTCAATATTAGGAGTAAAATGCCTAGATTCCCACAGTAACAGCACTGGGAGAGAAATGTGCTGAACAGCCCCATATATTATCATAAGAATTCAATTTATTCAATTCAATTCAAGACATTTTCTGTTCACTATGCCTGAATTCAGAGAAAGACAAGACAAGGTTAGCAAAACACAGCAGAGATTACTTGTCACTTTAAAGCATCTCCCCGTGTTAACTGTTCTGCATTGGAAGTTCTTAAGTATCAACATGTTTGCCCAGACTCTTCACTGAGAAGTAGCAACTGAACAGTTCAGCGATAAAGTACACGATAACTCAAGTGGGTGCTAGCTACAAGTGCTCACAAGTAGCACGAATAATATACAAAGTCAAGTCCAACCATTCCTAAAGCAAAGAACTGTCAGCTCATGTGGGAGGAGAGCCAAATAGATCAAGAGTCTAACAAGGTTACATCGCTTTCTGCAGAATATAATGGAGCTGAACAGAGAGGGGCAAAACAATGACGAGAGCAGAAACAATCTAGGACACTTCTAAACCTTTGAATTAATTCTAGGAGCCAGGTTCTCTCTCCTGTTTGACTTCTTTTTGCATTGCTCCAAGGATAAAAGTCAAGTGCCCCAGTCAATCCTATTCCCTTGATCCTAGACATTCTTAGTATGGGAGACAGACTACAAGTGTGGGAAGGTGGAAGTCCGGGCTGTAAATCCAGGCTCTCTAGTAAGCCTGGGAGCAGCCACCAGCCATCGAGAATTCTTCTAAACCATTTTGGTGCTTTGAGAGTTTCCAGGCTCAAGCTTGCCAAGATTTGTCTCTCTACAATCTACCAAAAGAATGCAAGTGTCTCTGCATAGCCACAACATGAGAGATGAGCCAAAGACCATCTACTATCTCGAATCAACAAACTGTTGTAACAAGGAAAGGAAGCTTAAGAGTTAGCTGCAGTGAGCTGCTGCCTCCTAAGCTCAACAGAGAACCAGGTTACACAGTCTGCTGCTGCTCCTCTCTTCCCAGGCAGACCCAGTGAAGTAAACTACACTGAAAAATTTTCACAGAGTCAAATCATAATGAAAAGTCATTTCAAATATTATGTTACTAAGCAGTAGCACACCGCTGGAAAATGAAACGTAGTTTATGTCTCAGCACAGATATGCAGTCTGTTAAGCTCCTTCCAGAGAGCATTTCTAGAGTACAAGGCAGAACAAAGTTTATTACTGAGATGATTAGTAACTAAGCATGTTTTATCTGCGTGCTTTTTACATCCCAAATATAATGCAGTGCATATGTATACCAGCTAAAAACATCGGGGGTCTTCAGCACTGCTGTATTCTAATATAATAGGGAGAGACTGTAAATACAGTCTGAAAAATGTAGGTGTATGGGTGAGATCATTTCTGTCTTTCTAATTATAAAAAATGGGATATTTTAAAGGTTTATTAATATGGTATCAGGAGCTAAGCTGTAACTTTCAGGTTACTACATACACATACAGTAGCATTTACACAACGCAATTTAAAATTCAGTATCAGAACATAAAAAATGTGCTGGGAACCAGTGTTCTATCTAGCCCCATATTATGTCTCCAGCAGTTAACAATTCAGGAAAGCACACAACTCTGGCCACTTTCTTCAATCTTTTCCCTTTGAACTCCTGCAGCATTTAGAATCACTTGTTCAACTGCAGAGACCCTGTCTTTCTGCTGAAGATGACTGCCACTCGAAACATTGGAGATGGACATGAGAGCAAACACTACAGATCTTTTCAGTTCAAATATAAGTATTATTTTAATGTAAATTTAATACATTTTCTATACTACTGCAGATATACCACAGGAGAAAACAAAACTAATTTTTGCCATTGAATCCTTTAAAACATATGCTGCCCTTTTATTACCCACTGTTTGACTCAAAATATATTTCAGTATTTTGGATGTAGAGATCCTGCCAACTTTTTCCAAGAAAAACAGAGAACTAGGACATATTATTCTAGTATTTGCTGTACAAAAGGTGAGTATCAGTACAAAGAAGCAAGCTGGAAAAAAAAAACCCCTCCCGATAAGGCTGATTGCATATTGTAAAGAATTGGTGAAAAGCTCAGGCAAATTTTGTTTCTACTTCATGGCTTTCCTTGTTTGCAAACTTAGATCTAAAGAAGGTACACAAGAATAAAAGTAAGTCATCCTCTAGGACAAACACTCATGATATAGACTGTCTGGTAAAGAGACTGGAAGTTGGAGCCAGGAGATTATGAAAACAGCCAATTTTTCACATGTGGTAAAATGCAATACTACTTTATCAGAGTGGGTTTCAGAAACTTGCCTTTTCAAAAACTGAAACTCTCTCTTGCTTGTTGCTCTGAAAGCACACTAACTAGGAGTCATCTTAAAATTATGAATAGCATCTTCAGCATTAAATCATTTTCTTAATCAAGATTATAACAACTGGACATTGTCACATCATCTACTTTGCCCTACAGACAGGAAATTTAAGATCTGATCAGGTCACTACTGGAAAACTTTCTCTGCAGTACTTCAATCCAGCAAAGCACTTCTACATTTGCTTTAAATTAAACCCTCAATGGTTCCACTGAACTTTGAGTTTTAAATTAGAGACCAGAATGAGAATTCAGAAAATATCGTTTCTTAAACCCTAATCAGCATTATTAGTTTTTTGCTATCCCACATAGATACATTTGAGAACCAAAATTAAAAACTCCAATTGAAAGTATTTTATAGAAACTTCAGGAAAAACAACACAACACAACTTTCTCTGGCTCCCAGGGGCAGAAGAAGGCATACATAATGAGTGCAGGTAGGCAAGGATAACATACACCAGGGCAAGCGCTAGCAGATTCCCCAGCAGTAGTTGACATCAGTATGACTCAAGTTAAAGCACTGGATTCAGAAAGGCTCCACAGACTCCAGCGGCCACCCCAAGGCTGAGATAACATTACCACTGACTTGTGCTTGTGCCAGGCCAAGCACTACACACATCTGAGATGATGGTTGATTTCCAAAAGCTGTCTCATGTTGAGCTATGAAGCTAACATGATCCAGGAGCACTGACAGTCATAAGGATTCTTACATGGGGAAAAAAAATTGCTATGGTATTTTCTGTTCTCTGAGGTAAAGAAGCTTCTTAAATTTATTGATTCATAGCTGCACAAGCTCACAGGCATTTATCACCTCCTATCCCTGTCCAGATAAGAATCAAAAGAAATCCCGACTGTTTAACTTCAGGCTCACTATATGCAGAAACAATACAAGATGTGTAGCCCCAGCTATCTAACCTATCACAAACAGAAGTAGAAAGATTTTACCACAGATTATTAGCAATGTAATGGACAACAAATACATTCTCCTACATTAGATAACCAAAACGTTCACTTCTTAATAAGAAACACATATTATTCAACTGTAAGAATAGCCAGTTTTAAACAATCTTTGAAACTTGTAATTTTGTGATCTCACTCTGACAGCATGATTTTATTGTCTACAAATGTATAAATATGATAACAATTCTTATCTTGGATACTAAAATTTTATTTTGAAGTGATTAATACTTTCAGTTTACTCCAGAGTTCACAGTACACAGATCCCCTGTTTTCAAGCTCAGAAGATACAAAGGAAGCAAACAGTGCAGTTGCATATTTATTTGCTAATATCTAGGAGTGTTTTCAGCATTTGTAAAACAGTGTAACTATTAAAATCAATTATTTGATTTTGGTTTATGATCATGGTGTTTTTGGCCTCAAATTCTACAATAAGATTATTTTTCACTAAACATTGCTTAGCAATATAAACTAAATATTCTCTTGCCTTAATTACAAATTGGGAGTATACACAAATATAAGGCAGTTTATTGTAAAAATTTCCTGCTATAAACTGTTTTAATGACACTCAATTCTACCACAATGACAATTCTCATATAGCTGTCAAAACAAACACAGATTTAGATATGTTTTCTGTCCAATATCTGACTGCTTTAGATTTGTATCAATACATAATTGGCAGACTAGGTAATCATGGGGGAGACAAAAGAATTATAGAAAGGCTGAGCTCCTATGTTTTACGATGATGAATTAGAGATGTCTCTATATTTTGTCTGTAAAAATCAAAAGTGTTCAGAAACATGATAAAAACTTCACAAAACAATTTAACATTATGCCTGTAACAGTGTTCTATTAGGAATTTTAGGAAGAACAGTTTCTGTGATTGGTGAGAACTTCAGCAGTAACTTGCAGTAAAATACTTTAGACAAATTATGAATATTTCACTTCTAATTTTACACATTGGCTTCTACGTTTAGTCCTATTCCTCACAAAGGCTTTCACCACTATGAATCTTTAGTTTTAGTTAAGCTGAGGATACATGTTTTTTTTGAAGACAAGGTTTTTTATAATAGTGCATTTCAATTGAGTTGAATGATTCTAGCTACTCAGCCTTAAGTTTAGAAATTTGAGGATATCTATTTAAACATAATTTAAATTAAACACTGATACTCTGTTTAAAAATCCAATGATACCTCCTGCCTTGGTCCAAATTAAACACAACTGAAATAAATCGAGCACTAAAAGAAATTCTCCATTGCTATATTTAATATAAAGGAGAGTCATGCAACTCTAAAAGATAAACCTTTACTTCAAAAGTATTTATGAGTATCCAGAGATCTCTCTTTTTCCTAGAAATAATATTTTTATACTGAAAAATCAGCAGTTCCTTACCTGGAAGGAGTTCATGCAACGAAGTGAAGGTGGCAGAGAGGTGGTACTCAAACCCAGTATTATCAGTAATTCCAAACATGTTTCTGATGGAAATGTTAAAGGATGAACTCCAATATCATTTTCCCATGCATCAGCAAGGCTGTAAATTAAAAAAAAAAGGTTCTCCTAACATGCATCTAAAACCTAAGTTCCAAATAAATATTAGAATGTGGTGTGGTTTGTGATAAGAGTCTCTTTGCATTTTCTCTGTAAAAGTCACTGATAAGTGTGTTTTGCTGAAAATAAAAGCTGTGTTTAGAGTACTTCATTCTTACCATGAATTTTACAAAAGGATGCATCATGTGACAGGAAAATTCAGTATACATCAGAACAATCCACTCATGTTTCTAATTCCAAGCTAGAATAATATTTCTAAACAAAATCTCAACTGCCACTGGCAATTTCCCATCAGATAGTGCTCAGCAAGATCATTTCAAATCATACGCAAGTTCCCCTTCCTATTGTTCATCAGACTGGTTTCTTTCAGAAAGAAACAGACTGGTAACAAGTCAGATTGATCAGTGCTCCAGATCTGTACCTTAGTAGCTAATATCCCATACTCCAGAGCAAGTTTCTCCGATCAGGGAGCATCACTTTGGAAGATAATAACAATGTTTACTACTCCTTCATGTCCAAGATTTGGAGGTTTCAATACATAATTTTGGCAACAGTTTTCATTTTTAAATTCCTCCAGCTCTTCTGGAAACATATTACTCAAACTGACTGAACTGCTGCTCTTGAACTCACCAGCTTGTTTTAATATCTCATTTACAAACAGCTGAATTTTTATAAGCATCTAAAAGAGTTTTCATCATTCACCATGATGAAAACTGAGCAAATATTCTCACAATATCTGAATGGTTCTCATTCTCTCAAGCCTACCAAACCCATTCATTCTCTACAAATTCCTGCTTATCTAGATATACGCTTGTATACATGCTTTTTGTGCATATCCTCCTACTATTAATTGTTCCTAGCCCCTTCTTAGATCTTCTAGAAGATGCTTTACTTAGTATAGTTTTCATATCTTTTTTCAAAGAGGGAATGTATTTTCACTTTCTTGCATCCATTTGTCTTAATTTGGTCTCCAGAATGTTAATTGGCTTTTTCTTCTCCTTTCTTTTCCTTTTTTAACCATTATTTCCCTCCTCTTTCCTTGTTTATCTGTGGATAAGCAGGAATGCAGGTCTGCTTCAATACACAGAAGAAAGCCCAATTATGCAAACGAAGAGGTACCTCCACCTCCTTAAAAAAGCAGCACTTTCTCTTATGTGAGTGCTTATATGGAGTGTTTTTCTAAATCCACAATAAAAGACAGAGGGAATTCTATCACTTCTTAATTTCCAAACATACCATGTCTTCCTCAGCTCCTACCACAGCAAGTAGGTTCATAGGACATAAGGAGCTTTGAACTGTTTAGAGGGAGGGAGGTGGAGGGAGATAGCTTCTGGCATTCTTAATAGCAGTACATCATATAAGGTCTCCACAGATAGCTGATACCATATCAAAGAATAGAGGTCAAAACCTGCTGTGCAATAACAGCCTTCATAATGTGTAAGATGTGATTAGAAATGATTTTTAAGACACTTATACTGACTCAGATGGAGCTGGAAAAGCTGCTTAAAGCTACCACACACAAAGTATCTGGTAGGACAAGAAGGTTAGCAGTTCAGAAGACATCCTGGAACATTTTAACTACTGAATGGTAAAAGCCCTCAGTTAAGTGCTAAATATTCTTTCTATATTAAAAAGTATAGGAAATTTAAAGAGAATAGCTAGATGGCTGAGGCCAAGAGAGGCTGTGCTGACTGGCCCAAAGAGCCTGTGAATGCTCCAGGGGAAAATATCTGGCTCTAGATGACAAGTGCTGAGCAGCCAGTGACAAAGAAATCGTGTTAAGTGTAATCCAGAATTGAATTTAATGTTTAATTATCTTTTCATAACCTGATTTCCACACTTAAAATTAGTAACTTACCTTTATTTGTCCCTTACTAGGTCTTTGTTCTATATTTTTGATAAGCTTATCTGGTGATACAAGTAAATTCAGGTGAAGCTATCAAAATCAGGGCTTTCCATTTTTCCCAGGACAGCAAGTCTAAAAAAGGCACTGTGCAGGCACTACCAAACACAGAAAGAGAGCTGGAGACTGTAGGTGATGTGCTAAGCTTCTGGTGCCTGGGGAGGTATTTCCACAGACCAACATCCTTCTGCAAAGAAACTTTTCAGGACTCTAGACAATATTCAAACATAACAAACATTACAACTTAGCACTTACTTAGAATCAGGATCCTGATTCTGTTATCACATTTTGACAGGAGGATCTATTGGAGCTTCCACCTCATTTTAAAGTCCAACTTTTACAACATTGACACTGCCCTAGGGCCTTTTTTGGTGGCTGTTGGTTTATTTTGCGGGAGGACTGTTTCCATAAAGACATCTAATCTAATTATACTGTAATCCTTGTTTATTAATGGCTTAGTTATGAGTATTTCTTGAAACAATTCCAGTGTATTCCTTTATAGCAAACAAATCATGTGTGTTCTAGCGCTTACTGGTCCAAGAACACTCATGTTCAGAATTGGTCTTTAAATCTTGTCATTTTGCAGCATTTAACACAAGTTTTCGTTGGCAGTTAGTGTTTTATTAGACCATACGCCTCTTTGTTCTTCTTCACTCCTCTTATTCTCAGGAGTATTAAAATACTTTTTTCTATAATCTTCATTGTAGAAGAAAAAAAAGTATCTCTGCCTCAAAAAAATATTAGTTTTAAATCTTATTTTTATGCAGTTTGTCTGTACTCTGTGTAAGGAAAGCTGTCTCCCTTCCAGTACAGGAGAGAGGACTGCTTATTTCTATTTACTGAAAGAGAAAGACAGATGCTCCTCAGGAGAGTGAGCACTCATGGAGGACAACTCAGCCCAGCAGCATGGTGCCTCCTCCTAGAACTGCCCCGTATGCCAACATTCAGATCTGGCTGAAGGCTCCTCAGCCATGTAAACAAAACTGCATTTTACTGTCCTGGTCTCAACAAAAAAAAAGAAAGAAAAAAAGAAAGAAAGAAAAAAGAAACAAAACCAAAAAAACCTCAAACTGACTTTAAGATATGGCAATTGTGGGAAAACACTTTTGCGAGGTCTGAGGAAGAAGACTGGAAAGAAACCAGCAGGACTGAGATGTGTGGGTGGCAACTTTGGATGCAGGCTGGACTTTGCGTGCATGTGCTCTCTTCCCCCGCTTCCTAATACTTCTACTCGCTTAGAATCACTGCTTCTAAGTTTCCCATAAGAGAAAACAGTGCAGGCCAAGCCTGCTGCTTTTCCAAGTAAAGGCAGGAGGTCAGAGTATTCCCAGAGAATAGAGCTTGCTACACTGGCTGACAGGAATATAGGAGAGGTAAGAAGACTTACTAGCTGGAGGAAAGTCAGGGTTAGCAGAGATGAAGGAGACAGAGCTCTGCTCCAGAAATAATTTAATCATAGTGACACATGTTATTTAGTGTTCTTCCTTCAAAAAACATTCAATTTTTCTACACTGCAAAGAAGCCTTGAGCTTCTGGGACTTCCAGACCAACACAAAAACTTTTTGAGCTACACAGATTCCCTAAATCATCATAGGTGAAAGACTACGCATCTACTTTGGACTGACTTTGTGACAGATAAAAGCACACCACTAAATATTGACCTTGACATCTTGACAGTGTTTGAAAGACATGTGAGTCAGGTTCAGAAATCAAACTTTAAAATAATAAGATGTAATAAAATATAATAAACCAGTCCAAGCTAAGAACAGGCTCTGAGTTAAGATAAGGGCATATCAAAGAGATTTTTTTCTCAGGACATTAAATTCACCTCTATAAACTGTCATAATTCAGGTAAGCCTTCCAGCAATCTCATCATTAGGAAAACTCTAATCACTCTGATCATTGTACCTGTTCGTTCATCCTTCCCAGTTTCTCCCTCGTTTCTTTATCCCCCTCCCATCCTAGAACTTTTGAACCAATTAGCCTATTTCAACCAAATTTTCTTAAGATCTCACATATGTTAGGCTTTTGGAAGTTCCATGTTTTCCTGAAAATGGATGTCTCAGTAGTGAGAGACATCTATATAGTTAACACAGAAAAAAAGATAGCTGATGGTGATCATAACTCATATTGGACAAACAAGCAATGTTTACATAAGACAGACTTGAAACAATATTAACATAAACTCAGTAACACGACATTTCCTCCTAGCAAAATCAGCTACTATAAACAGAGTAGCTTTACAGCCTTTATACTTCCTAATGAGTGAGCCAGATTGAGAGACTTGGTTGAGGAGGATCAGGTTAGAGATCATTTAGGCAATCCTGACATCCACAAATCCATGGGCCCTGATGGGATGCACCCAAGAGTGCTGAGGGAGCTTGTGGATGTTATTGCTAGGCCGCCCTCCATCATCTTGGAAAGGTCCTGGAGAACTGGAGAGCTGCCTGAGGACTGAAGTCTTCAAAAAGGGCAAGGAGGAGGACCCACGAAACTACAGGCTGGTCAGTCTCACCTCCATCCCTGCAAAGATGATGGAACAGCTCATTCTGGATGTCATCTCTGAGCATGTGGAGGAAAAGAGGGTGATCAGGAGTAGCCAGCATGGATTCACCAAGGGGAAATCCTGCTTAATCAATCTGACAGCCTTCTATGATGGAATGACTGGCTGGGGAGATGAGGGGAGAGCAGTGGACGTTGTGCACCTTGACTTCAGCAAGGCTTTTGACACTGTCTCCCATAACATCCTCCTAGAGAAGCTCAACAAGTGTGGGATAGATGAGGGGACAGGGAGGTGGATTGAGAACTCGCTGAAAGGAAGAGCTCGGAGGGTCGTCATCGGTGGCGCGGAGTCCAGTTGGAGGCCTGTGGCTAGTGGCGTCCCCCAGGGCTCAGGACTGGGTCATATCCTGTTCAACTTCTTCATCAACAACCTGGATGAGGGGACAGAGTGCCTCCTCAGCAAGTTGGCTGATGATACCAAGCTGGGAGGAGTGGCTGACACACCTGAGGGCTGTGCTGCCATTCAGAGAGACCTGGATAGGCTGGAAAGTTGGGCGGAGAGGAACCTCATGAAGCACAACAAAGGCAAGTGCAGAGTCCTGCACCTAGGGAGGAATAACCCCATGCACCCGTAAAGGCTGGGGGCTGACCTGTTGGAGAGCAGCTCTGCAGAGAAGGACCTGGCAGTGCTGGTGGATCACAAGTTGACCATGAGCCAGCAATATGCTCTTGTGGCCAAAAAGATCAATGGTCTCCTGGGGTGCATTAGGAAGAATGTCATCAGCAGGTCAAAGGAGGTGATCCCGGCCCTTTACGCAGTCCTGGGGAGGCCTCATCTGGAGTACTATGTCCAATTCTGGGCTCCCCAGGAAAAGAGAGACACGGAACTACCGGAGAGACTCCAGTGTACGGTTACAAAGATGATTAGGGATGGGAGCATCTGCCCTATGAGGAAAGGCTGCAAGAGCTTGGCCTGGTTAGCCTGGAGAAGAGAAGACTGATCTTATCAATGTCTACAAATACCTTAAGGGAGGGTGTCAAGAGGATGAGGCTGGACTCTTTCAGTGGTGCCCAGCAACAGGACAAGAGGCAACAGGCACAAACTGAAACACAGCAACTTCCGTCTGAATATAAGAGAAGACTTCTCTACTGTGAGAGTGACAGAGCACTGGAACAGCACTTGCCCAGAGAGGTCTCCTTTTCTGGAGATATTCAAAGCCCGCCCTCACGCAACCCTGTCTAACATGCTCTAGGTGACCCTGTTTGAGCAGGGGGGTTGGACTAGATGATCTCCAGAGGTCTCTTCAACCTCAAACATTCTGTGATTCTGTGATTATCCAGATGACACTAAAGACAAAACTGCTCAAAACCTGCAGTAAAGTAATTGATCACAGTGCTTTCAGTAAGCACATTCAATTCACTTTCAGAGAGTATTTCCTCTCCATTGCTCATTAAGGAACTGATCTATGCCCCCTGAACTGCTACAGTGCCTGCATAAGCCAGAGTATGATTTGAAAGTCCTGTCCTTTAAAGTAAGGTTTCAGATACCAAAATCACAGAGCATTTATTTCATAGTTCCTTGTCTCTACGTACGAGCATACAAGTGGAGTCACCCACCAGGTCGTGAAGCTCACCCATAATGCCCTAAATCTTCATGAAAAATACACATTCATGGCATGTCAGAGAAGCAACAGAACTCTAACTTTCAAAGCCAGGAAAAATCATAAGGATTCTTACAAGACTTTGAAAGACTGCAGTACACTTTTCACCAGATAGCATTTCTTTCAAAAGAAGCTGAGTTCTTGCCTCTTCTGCTAATGCCAAGGCCTTTTTTCTGTGATAATCATCCTCCACCATGGAGGAGATTCCCTTCAGAATACAACTGTCTCAGTAACAGACAAAACAATCTGCTTTTGAAGAGTGTCAGGTAAGCCATTTTTTTCCTTTCCAGAGCATCCTCATTACCACCTCTGATTTACCAGGCTACTTCTCTAAATACATTAACCTAGGACAGGCTAAGTAGATCAAAACCAGAAAAAGAAAAAGCTCTTATCTGGAGCACTTCTCAATGTTACTACCAAGACACTGCATTAATCTGTCTTCAGTAGCTACACCCTAAGTAAATGTGGTCTGCATTTAAGCTCCAAATCCTGTGAAACACTTGAAGGAAATTACTGAAAGTTAGCTATGGCTTCAGTGTTTTGTTGAATCAAGGCCTTGCTGACAAATCCAATATAAAAGCTGACAGAGGCTCAGCCCTGACTCTCAGAGTTCACTGAATGTTAAAGCAGCTCCTTCCACAAGCTACAGCTCTGATATAAATGACAGATGACTTTAATGAACCAAAGGACAAACTTGCTAAATTAAATAACTATTCTTAAAAATGATTTAATCTAAAAACAATTATAAATTACCGTAGATGATATGTCTATGTACTTAGTATGCCAGAAGGCTAAGTTATTTATACTTTTAAAATTTAATTATCCTTGCAGTGATCTGAAAATGACATAAAAATCAATGCAGTCATTAACTACTAAACTCTTGCCAAAATTCAAATAATATGGAATACTAAGAAGTTCAGTGCTTCCACGGCCTACACCAAATTCCTTTAGAAGAACTTTCTTTACAGAATCAAAACACTGCTCCTCTTCAGAAACAGTCACCTCTAGTCTTTCTCTAATACAGTTTATTATTCATTTTTTAATAGCTGGGAGTGTCAACTGATTTTTCAAACTAAATCTTTCCCTGGGATCTTAAGAAGTCGCATGGTATCCCAAGTTGCATGGTATCCCAAATCAACATGTATTATATCTTTCTTAAGATAAAATGAAGGGAGGAATGGAAATGTGACCCACTGGTGTCCTTTGAAGGAGATGAGCAAGAGTAGCAGAACATACCAAGGGAAGGAGGAAGCCAGATAGCCATAACCCAGGAACCCACATGGCGAGCTGCAATTTTTGATTTCGTGCAATTGACCACAGTGGCCAACAACAGAAACACTCTGGACGCTCGCCATAAGTATGAAACCCTAAGTTTTTTCAGGGAATCACTGTGGAGACAGGATGAAGAATGCTTGTGTATCTGTGAATTTAGTCTTAAATATTCTCTCCTGTAAAGCATTCTTACAAAGCTACTGATACATACATTTTCTATACACACGTGTGCAGATGCACATACACACATATGTATATACTCAACCATTATTATGGGTTTGTCTTTTCTCTGGGTAATACCTATTTCAAATTGAGCCACTGTGTATTTCTGGAGTTTGGTCAAAAACAAGTTATCTGGAAATCCATTATAGAAACAATTCAGCAGATTTGAAACATCTTATCCTAGAAAATGTGAGTCCTGCTTGAACTTTCAGTGTGTCACCATTTGAAAAGGACGAGTTATTTAACACTAATAAGAAAGGCTTATGATGAAAATTCAAATTTAACCTCACTAGAGTACCATCTGCTCATTGCCATATCTTTCAGAACAGCTTACCTAAAAAATATCAAATGTTCTTGTAACATTTCAAAGGGCCCTTTCAGTAAAATTATGCTGTTTACTCCAATGAGTGCTTCTGTGATTTAAAACGGACATTCTACATGTAATTTTCTCATTTCTAACTGGAAAATAAATCAAATATGCTAAAAGATACTGGATTGTTATGTTTGCATTAGATGATTGCAGATGAATCTCAACTACATTCATTTTCTTTTATTTCTGTATCTTAAATTATTTTACTACTTCTCAACACAGTGTAATTATTTTAAATTATTTAAGGGTAATCAGAGAAATTAAAGCTGCCTATCTCAGCCTGCAAAGCACAGCTCAAGTTTCTTCTCTCTGTCTCTCTCTCTTTTTTCCTTTTTTTAATTTCATGCCCACCAATATTTTTATTAGGCTCAATCTTCCTATATCTACTTAAATACAGCAATGCTGGGTTTGGTGCAGTTTTTCAAAAATTTTATTAGCACAAATAAGACCTGTGTTCAGACCACGGAATTCTTCTCCTTAAAGTGGAAAAGTGGAAAAACAGAAGACCAAACAATTGCATTAGTATATGGTGTCAACACAGATATGGTTGTTAACAAGTGGATTATTCCTCTGAAGCACAGAAAGCTATCTTCACCTACTGTAACTTCTTACATAGAAGTTTAATCATCTCCAGAAGCAACTTTGTTTTGGAGCATATAATTTCAGAGTAATGCTCAACATACTCCTTTGGACCAAAGATTTTCTGTTCTGCACTAACTGCTTTTCCACAATGCTTTCCCTCCTCCAGCTGGCTGCTATGCAATTTCAAAAGCACTGATTTAAGTTGTAAACTCCATCACTCATAAAATATTTTCATCCTACTGCAAAAGAGTCCCAATTGTACAGTATCAGCAGAAGACAAAGCAGAAATTCATCTGCAAGAATCACTGTAATAAAGGTTAAACATTACAGGGCTGGATTAGCAGGTGTTCAGCTTGGCTGTAACCTTTATGCTGACAATTCATAATACTTAAAATAAATGTATGGAAAGATAAACCAGGCAAGAACATGTAAGGCAGACTTACGTTCAACGGGCAACCCAGATGTATGGGACCATACAAATATACTATACTCAAAATTCACGACAATACTCAAAAACATGCACAGAAGACACTCCAGATGGCCAATGGGTATAGCTAAGACATTATCATCTTTATTTAGGTTCAGCACCAGGTAAGCAAAAATAGACAGTCACAGAACGAAAAAAAAAAAAAAGAGAGGAATTTTAATTTTGAGGGAATTGACCTTGGATATAAAATTCCAAGTCTGCTTGGTACTTCCTAGGGACATGCTCTGCCAGCAACACCAGTGTAAAAAAAGGTATTGCAGGCAGCTATATGCAGAGAGCCAACCCATAATAGTAACTGCATATAGGGAGGAAAATTTTCTTCATTTATCTGCAAAATCAGTATTTTGTGGCAAAACCAGAAGCTATAAAAGTAAAAAAAAATTAGAAAATTTTTGTTAGTTACCATGAAGCTCTGCTTTAGAGCATCTGACCTTGAGGAACATAAGTCTATAGAGAATTCTGAGCTCTCTCTAGGCTTGTGACACCCAAGTACAGGTAGACAAAACAGAAATCCTGGAAGACAGAATTCAACAGATTTACACTGTGTTTCCTTGAATCTACTTTTAAAAATTTCCTGTATCATTTTTGCTTAGCTGGGTGCAAAAGCAGAACTCACGCTTTGTTTTAATTCAAGTTCTCAAAGACACAAAATCACAGAATCTTAGCTCCTGCTGGGCACTGGCTGAAGTCTGTTGTCACTGCTCTTGAACATCCACACCATGCGAAACTGCTGGCACAGCTCTGAAGTTCAGAGCAATTGCAGACCTCTCAGCAGCAAAGCAATGTGTTCTCACTAAAGGAGAAGCAAATTACTGTGTGGACAATGTTTTAGAATGTGTTGTTTCAGTTTAATGGCTATGCTAAGGTTTTAAGCTGAAACTTTTGAACTACTTACTGCACCCTAGGCAGAAAGAATTCCAGTAATTGACGGGGAGAGGAAGGGGAGAGGAAGGGGAGAGGAAGGGGAGAGGAAGGGGAGAGGAAGGGGAGAGGAAGGGGAGAGGAAGGGGAGAGGAAGGGGAGAGGAAGGGGAGGAAAGAAGGAAAAAAAAGGGGGAAAAAAAGTAGGAGGAGAAAAGAAAAGAAAGAAAAGAAAGAAAAGAAAGAAAAGAAAGAAAAGAAAGAAAAGAAAGAAAAGAAAGAAAAGAAAGAAAAGAAAGAAAAAAAGAAAAAAAAGAAAAAAAAGAAAAAAAAGAAAAAAAAGAAAAAAAAGAAAAAAAAGAAAAAAAAGAAAAAAAAGAAAAAAAAGAAAAAAAAGAAAAAAAAGAAAAAAAAGAAAAAAAAGAAAAAAAAGAAAAAAAAGAAAAAAAGAAAAAAGAAAAAAAAGAAAAAAAGAAAAAAAAGAAAAAAAAGAAAAAAAAGAAAAAAAAGAAAAAAAGAAAAAAAAGAAAAAAAAGAAAAAAAAGAAAAAAAAGAAAAAAAAGAAAAAAAAGAAAAAAAAGAAAAAAAAGAAAGCAGAGTGCTGTAGCCAGAGGAACAGTTCATCACAGTGAACCAAATTCCTTAAAATACTTTTCTTCCTCTTTACCACCTCTTGATTCTTTCCTGGATACATCTTATTCTAAATTAGAACAGCTGGCTCTTTACTTCCCCTAATGTATAGCAATAACTGTAGACTATGCTTGGGATAGATGGAAAGGCCACAGAGCAGCATGCTATTGGCATATTGCTAAAATTCAGACTGGGGCCATGTTACGTACTCAACAAATATAAGCCACAACACCACTGATTTAAAAAACTTCCCTTCCCAATATGTATTAACACAGTACTCAAATTCTGAGGTTCCATCTTTTTTTTCTTCCTTCTTATACTTTAGGCATGTAGAAAATACAGGACATAGCTTTGGGTAAATGGGAGTAAGTCTCCTCAAACAGTACCTATTTCATGAAGGCTAGAAGGGTATATACTATGGCTGTTAAGAAGTACTGTGTAATAGCTATTCCATAGTAACTGCTGATGAGAATATTGTTACTTCGTGGTAAATGAAAAGTAATTCGAGATAGATCACTGTTGAAGGGGTCATGTAATTTTAGGGAACTAGTTCCACATGCTCATGGGGCTAATGAAGTCTGGTTTCCTATGGACTGACTGTCTTCCTCAATGGATTCTCTAAGGTCTTATAAAAGTTGTTTTCAGGCTATTTCTCAGCAGGGATATTAACAAGGTTGCCCTTCTCTATGTAGCCATCTGTTTCACAGAAGTTATGGTAAAAATATCATTGAGACTTTTTACTTTCTGCTAAGCTTAACTAAGTTTTTTCAATGTGTTTAAAGTTAGCAGTGGAAGAAGGAAGGTGTGGGTAACCAGCAAGGCAGAGAGTACCATCATACTGTATATTTTACCACCCAGAGAAATAATACAAATTTGCATTCTTCTTTTTTTTTCTTTTTTATAAAGAAAGCTAAAGAATGAATTTTTTTTTTTTTTTTTTTTAAGAATTTACGGAACCTTTTTAGATTCAGATGCTACGACAGTGTGTTTAAAATGATGCCACCACGGACAAACAAGCGCTACCTTGTTATTAGTGGAGCTCCCCCCCAGAAAACAAGAAAAAAACCCTCAGACAACAGCTCTGCTGGCTCCCCTCTACTTACCCTCACTGCATTGGGAATCCTGTTATGATATTTCCATAGATGCAGTAGGTCTCCTTCTATCTGTGTGTGCAGATCAATAGATCATCTCTCAGCCTCTCTAGGTATTATGATGCTAGGCAGAAGCCCCAAAGGAAACATATGCAACATTTCTCTGATCTCCCCTGGGCTATGTTTCCACCAAACTCTCAGAGAGGACTGATTTCATGGACTCTCCCTCCTTTTTCTCCTGAGGGTTAGAATCTCCAATCAAAATACAGCAGGAAGATTCAGGATCAACATGTTTACTGTTGTCGGCATGTCCTGAGCTTTGAATGCCAATAACACTATTCTCCTGAGGTGCTTTTGCTACTCTTCATGGAACTACAGCATTAATTTAAAAAACATCAAAAAGAGATAGTCTATTAATAGCAGAACATAAAACACAAGTGTTGAGTATCTTGTTACAAACACAAATGCCCCTTACCAAATCTTCCTGGTTTGGCACAAATGCTACTGTCAATATCTGAGAACTATTCTGCACTATGTAAAATGTGAAAGGTTGAAAAACTGGCAACAAAGTCTCAATTCATAATTCAAAATGGTGACAAGGCAGCTCAGACACAAAAGCTAAATTCTTTAACTGGTTTAGTATGAACAGCTCTAAAAACATCACAAGCAGTCTATCCAGACTCCATGAGGGGCAGAGAGGACCTGTCTCATTTGAACTAACATCTAATTCACTTCAGTTTTCTGATCAATTCTCAGATGAAAAAAATATTCAAGGAATATTCAAAGACTCATTTCAAAAGTTTAAAGTCAGGGACAATAAAGAAACTTTAGCTTTTAAAGAGGAATAAAAGTTCCCACAAAAATGAAAATGGGTCAGCTGACCAAACTGCACAGCTCCTACCAAAAGAATTTTATGAATAAACATATTTCAAAATAAATTACTATATGATATCAAAGACAAAGACAATAAGTACACATACCTTCTGGATCTCCCATAATGAATCCAAACATCAAGAATGCAAGCTCAAAAATTAATTCAAGTTATTTCATTTCTAGTTTCCACTGTGATTGACTGATTTTTCAATTTCATCTGTTGCAAGCCCTTCTTTGCTCACTGACTTCAGTGAAGTCAGTTCAAGAATATCTCAGTTCACTCACCCAAAACAAATACCAGATGATTTCCAAGCTGGTAAATCTTATTAAAATATTTACAGAATATCAGCAACAAAACTGTTACATGTGCCTACTTTCAACATGTATTACTGATAGAATCTCAAATCTCACAGATGCTGCAGGGGAAAAGAATTCAATTCAAGAGATCAAATAAAATTGTTCAAGGCTTCATCAGATTTACAGATTGTCTTTACCATGGTTCTTAAAAAGTAGAATTTTGTATTCAGACTAAATCACTCTACATTAAGCAAGATTAACACAATTATGTTGAAATACAATGTTTCCATTACTTATCACGATGGAAAAGGGGATGGGAGAGATTAAGCACTCCTGTTGCTGCTATACAATGGAAAGATAGATGCTCATGCTGCTTAAAGGTTAGCAGGATTAGTTTAATAAATAATCTGAAACATCTATGCTTAAATATCCCATTTTTTGCAGCAGTGACACTGAATAGTCTGTGAAGGGAATATCTGCCCATTTTACAGGCTTCAGGCTTATATAAATGTAAGTGTAAATATTTACATAAATGTAAGCTTCAGGCTTGCATTTTTCTTCAATGCTTTTTGGGGTTGTACAGCTAACTTACCTGCAGGTTGCCCTGCGGACTAACCCTGTAAATGAATTTAACTTTTTTCAAAAGAAGTTCATTGTACACCTTTCCAGAACTAGTTATAAGAAAACCTTGATAAATGAGGTCCTTTGGAGGGAAGACAAAGTGTACTTTCCCAGTCACAGCTCTCAATAAGGTTTCTGCCACTTGCCATACAAAATCTACCTTTTCTTGAAAAGATACACCCTTAAGGAATCACAGCAAACAAACAGCATTAAGAATTTTTCTTGTGCTAGATAAAGTCTGAGATTCTAGAATGTCCTATATAATGAGATCTGGAAATGTCTGCAGAAGTGGTGAGCTCACTTTCAAGAGACTGCAGCATCAATTTCTCTTGATGCTTCAGTAACCCCTCTGAATGATCTACAGAATGGAATTCATGTATTAGCTCGGAAATGATGGCAGAGTAGTAGTCAGTTTTACAGACTTTTGGTAGACAGAGTAAGTCTTA
Organism: Rhea pennata; assembly: GCF_028389875.1. Classification (NCBI taxonomy): domain Eukaryota; kingdom Metazoa; phylum Chordata; class Aves; order Rheiformes; family Rheidae; genus Rhea; species Rhea pennata. The sequence continues at coordinate 91,961,051 of NC_084665.1, read as the reverse complement.
ATCAAGACTTAATTCAAAACAGCAAACATTGAGAATGAAAATGGTAGAAAGTTTCCCAAAGGAGGACTGAATGAAATAGTGCGGGAATTTATCAATGTATAACTCTTGAAACAAGCAGTGCCTAATTCCTTGAAGGAGAGAGGGTGTATTTAAGTTTAGAGTACAGACTTTCTACATACATAGATTGCCCAGTTTTTCCCAAAAGGAGGGGGAAAAAATGTAATCTTTTGTAACTTTTTACCAGTCACACTATGGCTTCTTGTAGATGCTTTCCCTAAAAACTCTAAACGCAGGTTTTATAATTTAATTGAATAATTTTATTTTAGACCAGATTTGTCATTTCCAAGCCTTCAGAAATTCTTTCATTTCCTGATTGCTGAAAGAAAACAAGAGGGAGTTGAATATATAGTATCCCGGTAAAATACATTCCATTTAATTCTCCTTCTATAGTTTCCCAGAAGTCAGTAGGAGGATGCTAAAATGAGGTCCCAACAGAAGTATGCATGAGCAAAAGTTACCTATAAAAGAGCAGAGAGTGTGATAAGATGCAAGGAGTATCAGAATCTCAGTGCTGAAGAACAAGGTTAGAAAATCATATTAATTGTACAGGAGAATTAATCCTTCTGGTAGGGAATGAGGCAGGCTACTTGTGACAGTGAAACAAAAAGCAGAAGATGAAAGAAGTTTCCTTCTAAAAATGGTAACAGTTTTCCACTGCTGGTTCCTAACAGAGTGAAATGGTCTTAACACTCAAGAGGTGCTGTCACCACATTTTTCTTTTTATACTAATTGTTAATAACATTAACCTTGACTTTGGGGGTAACAGAAAACAGAGGAAAGAATCTTCATACTTTTCTCCATTATTTCAGTTCTGCTTTTATCAAATTCTCTTCCTTTTTAAAGTGCACTGTACTGTCTGAAGAGAGGATTACTTCGCATGGTTAAACATAGAAAAGTTTTTGTCTTTAATAAGGGCTTAGATAAATAATCCCAAATCCCAGTGGGTCTTGTTAAAGCAACATCATAAAATTTTTACACTTCCTTCTGAGTGTGGAAAAAAAAAATGTCTACATATCAGCCTGAGCTCACGCTGACTAATGTGGCCTTAGGGAAGTGACTGTTGAAATTCATGCGTATAACCATTAGAAATGGATTTATAGATCCAATTATGATAAATCATTGCAGAGGTTTATTAATTAAGGATTGTAAAGAAGAAAAGAAATAGTACTTAAAGCTGAAAACAGAAAACATTTAAACACTACAAAGCTGATAATGTGTTGGTTCTGTGCATTGTGAGTACCCTGGGAAGTATTCACACCACACAGTTTTAGATACCCAATGACCTGATTGATGAGCAGGGATGGAATAGATGATGGAGACAGAGCCCCTCTACCGTCATCCATGCCTGGATTCAGAACTGCTCATCACTCATTTCCTAAACTGCCACAGGTGACAGTGCAATGTCTTAAAGCAATTCAAAACTACTAGCAATTCCGTTCAATTACATACTCTGAATTGCAGCAGTTGAGGAGTTGACTGGAAGGTGGCTCAGCTGTCTGTGCTGCCAAGACAGGGCAAGCAGCTGGGACAGTAACCTCAGGCGCCAAACCAAGCTAAGGCTGTGACTGAAAAGAAGAGTTGGCTTAAGTGAGACAATCTGCCTAAATTCCTTATCTATCCAGTGAAGGGGGAGGAGCAGAGAGGTGGTACATCCTATGGGCAGGCAGCAAACCCTGTAAGCAATGTGGTATCTCTTTACAGTGACATGTTACCAGTAGTTATACTAGTTGCACTGCAATTTCCAGAAAGGACTTTAGGCACAAAGCAGGAGACTGTGGCACTAGGTGCTATAAAGAAAATACAGCCCCTAACCCCCAGGGCACACACAGCTGAGCTATCACTTATGAGGGCAGAGCTGCACTTAAATAAGTTATCCTCAGTCAAGTCCAAGTGCTGGCTTCAGTCATGCACCCCTGTTGAATCCTCTAGGCAAATGGTATCAGCTGAATTCGTGTTAGATGTCAGTATCTTCCCAGCAGGTCTCTCAATCCGCTCCCTCCCCCTGCTCATCACCAGCACTGTCAGGTCAACCAGCAGCTTGAACACCAGCCACCAGCACCAGAGGGAAGGAGTCTTTAAAACCCTGTCCTAATGCTCCTGAAAGTGGTGTGCATTCAGGGCCCTAGACTAGCAACAGATAGTAAAACTTATTTCCTCAGAATAATCAACCAGGTAAGCTGCAAAGGAAAAAAAAATCAAAAAAAAAAAAAAAAAAATCAAATTAAATCGAAGTTGAATGAACTGATGTTCTGTGTGACCAATGGTGGCCTTCCTCTTGGCCTGTGGCTGAAACCCCGAATTTCCATGGCCACACCATTAGAGGACTTGTCTTGATGTTCCCATTCATACTAACTGTGCCACATGAAGATCTGCATATTCTCCATAAACCTTAATTCCCTTTTTAAGGTCTATTATACCAAGCATGAGCCCATTTCTGAAGTTGAAATGTGTTTTCAGAACCATATAAAGATGATAATGTTTTCAGGCCTCTAACTTTTAAACCTTTGGGTAAAACTAAATCATTTCCACAGTGCAGTTGATACTCAACACAGAAGTATGCACAAATACCAGACACTCTAGAACATTATGCCTGAATCCAAAGGGAAATGTTACTCCGCTGTACAAATAAAAGCTGTAACCACAGTCCACAAAAAAGTCTCAGCTTGCTACTCTGAAGTCAGTTGATGCCTTTTTTTTTTTTTTTTTTTTTATGTACTGGCTTTAAATTAGAAGGAAATTCAGTATTTCACAATTTAATTACAAGAACCTGGAACAAAGTAAGGAATACCACAAATCACAAAATCAACTGATCCTGGGAATTCGTAAACAACAAATACTCATTCAATCAAACTACTGCCAAACAAAAGCCCAAATACTAAAGCTTTTACACAAAGCCATATTTTCCTTCCCATTGACACTATATTTTTTCTAGAATAGTTTCTTTTTGCCACCATTTTCCTTATTCACTTATGTAGTTGTGAAAAAATTTGTACAGAGGTCCACCCCACAAATGTAGTACAGAACATCGGCATTAAAATATTAGGTGCAGCTAGCTACAAGTCTGATTTAAAGACTATCCGGATCTTAAAAAGATAAATAAAAACAGCAGCCAAGCACTCAACTTTCTTTCCTAAAAATTATCTTAAAGTTTATTTAAAACTGCACAGTAACATTTTTAATATTGGTCACAAGTGCCAAAACACACAATTTTATTAACATCCCATAGTCAATTTTGAAAACTCATAGCATCCTAATTGCAAATGTGGAAAGAACGGCTTCCTCTAGCTCCTTTTCTCCTTTTTCTTAGCCAGAATGTGATGCATCAGGCTTCCTCCATGCATGGAATATACCTCCATGAACAATCCTTCTGTTCTCCACAAAACTTAATGTAGTTAAAAAAATAATAATAATAATAATAATCCCTATCCTCAGAGCTAATTCTCAAGCTTTCCTTTTCAACTATCTTGACACAATCAGATCAGCAAATACAGATACTTAGTTTAGTATCTGTAGTTTTTTTTTTTTTTTTTTAGTTTTTTTTAGTTTTTGTGTGTGTGTGTGTGTGTGTGTGTGTGATTTCTTCTTAGAATTTTATGGATCAAGAAGGAAAATTCAATCTTAGCTTGAACACATGAGGAACAAAAAAAGGACATGTACAACAGGGCAGCCGAGTCCTGGGCATGAGCAAAAGGAGCACTGGCACAAAACAGAAAAAAGAAGGGGATTTAAAAGGAAGATTAAATCTGTGTTTAGATAGGTTTAGTCAATGTTAATCCAGAAGGTGATGCTACAAACAGACCAAAACATGGCTTTGATTAAAGTAAGTGAAGTAGGCATGGGAAGACTGATCCACAGGCACCAGCACAGTGAAAACAGAAGCCTTTGAGTTGGTAAGATCATTCAAAGAGGAGATGCAACAGCAGAAAGTAAAGCAGTTACAAAGTAGTAGGAATCCTTCGTAAAATAAGTTGATTAGAATAGACTTTAGATATTGGAAAACACATCAGAGGTAGAGAAACAATGCCACACCTGACAATTATTAAATTGTTGCATAAAGCCTGAACAAGAGCGCAGTGCCAATGTGGCTTTCTGGGCATACACAGACAGACTTATCGTTCCAAAGAGCTTCCAGAGAGCAAGCAAGACATGGCAGAGATGAAGTGGGAAGCCTTTCAGCAACTCAGTGACAGAGCTGGAAAACTCAACTAGAAGGCATCTCCTGGCCAGAAGCTCATTTCCCTGCTAGAACAGGAATTGTGGCAAACCATTCCCTTTACAATTTATCATGCTTCATTTTAAACACAACTACATTTCTTGACAATACTATTCCTATTGGAAGACTGTGCAGGAACCTTAATGCTCTGACACTGGAAACCTTCCAATTGCCAGTCTAAACTTCTTCATAAACAACTGTATCTGTATGTTCTCTCCAATTTTTCCTGAAGACAATTAAGATCTACAGTTATCTAGTATCCAATACTACACTATGCTCTTGAAGCAATTTGCCATGTTAGAGTCGCATCATATGTACTAATCTGGATAACCACGTTGAATTCAATGGTCCTACTCATAAAGGAAGCTGCAGAGGTGCTAAAAATGTCTTTAGAATTGCTATGTTGGGGGGCAAAAATTGCTTTACAATAGCTGATACATTCTTGCACAAGTCAGTGACAGTTTCAATGGTTACAGAAAAACAAAATAGTTTTCTATGAAACAATCTCTAATCATAAAACTTCTCCATACCAAAGTTTGCATTTTTTTATCATCATATGTTCAAAAAACTAGAGATCTTAATAATGTTAATGAAATGCAGCCACTTCTGTTTGAAATACATCAGCTGAACAGCAGTTCACAGCACTAACATGCAGACAGCTGAAAAGAGACAGTAGAGAATACCTATGGGCAGATTTTCAAGTATTATTACAACCAAAGTTGGCTCTTGGTAACGATACTAGATTCAAAATACATTGAATCCTTAAATATCTGAAGGTTATTCACATACCAACATTAATTCCAGTTGATCAAAACTATGCTGGATTTTTTTCTTTTTTTTTTTTTTAATAATTAAAAAATAACTTTCTGGAGGAAGTTTAAAATCTAGAAAAAAAATAAGGGTAAAAGATATTTAGAAATGCTTCCAGATGTCTTCTCTGTAGGCAATACTATTGTTCCCATCAAAAAACATCAACTCCACTTGTGAACAAAAAGTCCATATTGCTCAGCCATAGTGCTTCAGAGAGAGCCAGAATAGTTGGGAAGCCTGCTAATAAGGGAAAAGGAGTACTTACGAAAGTGAAACTACAAGGCCTGACATATCTTAAGGACATTTGCATACTGAAATAAAAGAACTCTGGAGGGTCCAGGAAAATTAACTCTTATGGGAGAAAGAAAAATTGTGCTTAGTTTAAAACCCAACTTCTAAGCAGCCCTGCTACCAATACTATGCTGCAGCCTTGATCAATATCGATTCAGCTGAAAAGCCCCAATTACAGCACTGGAGTCATGGCCAGCCAGGTAAAATAAATGCCTGCAGTCATTTCTCTGAAGACTGATAGTCTGATCAGAGACTACAGTCTTGCTTTCCTCAGAAAAGCCAGCAGGGCCTCAGGAGCACTCAAGTAATATCTGTATTCCAAAGCATGTATATTTGAAATTCCTGCCTCCAGGACTATGGAGAATTCCGTAACAATAGAATCTGTTCAGTTCCACTGTGAAAAAAAGAGAAAAAAAAAATGAAAGCTTAACAGGTATTCTGGGATTGCAAAGACTCTGGAAAGAACGAGTGGAGATGTTAAACATCCAAAGTGGAGATGAACATCCAAAGGTTGGTTTCTAAGTACTCCTGCTTTGAGCAGTTATTTGAATATAATAATAATAATAATAACTGAAATTCTGCAGTAGTTTTACTCCTTGGAACAGCACCTTCCACCTTCCAAGTCAGATCTCCTCCTCTTCTGTCTCAAACATTCATGTTCACAAAAACATCCATTACTATGCCTATTACTCATTCAAACTATTTCATTTATAGCTTAAGGCCAGTATTCAGAAGACTTGGTATGTGAATTGCTTGTTTCCCAAAAGACTTGGAATAAATATGCTTGAAAAATACCAATGCCTGATTTTCTTCTTTAAGATGTCCTTCAATCTTCTAGGGGAAATCAAAGATTTGTTTATCCTTGATGGTACAGCATTCAAAATAAGCAAACAGTAATGTTCTATTGTTACAACACAGAAATTCAGAAAACAAACGGAAATACCCCAAACAGTTTCAAAAATTAGTCTCCCTCAGACTCAAACCATGTGTTCCCAGTTTGCTTTTGTCTTACTGATATAAAAAGTATTACAAGTAAAATTAGCACCCTTAATCATTTTGTTAATCTAAGTACTGTTAGTTTATGTTGCCTGTCATGGAAAAATACAATAGAAACACAAATGCCAATTAATTTAAAACAGATTAAGATTACAAAATTCTACAAATCAAGATTTGAGGTGCAAGCACTTCTTGTCAGTAATCTGCCTAAGAGGCTTTTGTAAGTTTTAATTTTTCACTCTTGGCTCATTATAGTTGACTCATTATGTATTTTCTGCTTGCTCAAATGGATCCTGTCATTTGAAAGGCATTATAGGAGTTGAATATTTACAATTGCCAAATGAACCAAAGAGTCTTTATAATTCTGTAAGAAACAGACTGTAAGTATTTAAGTGAAAAGCTACTACGATTTGGCTTACAATCATAAAATTATGTTCTATGGATCACCACTATCACATTTAGGCTATCCAGCTCTCAAAAAAGCAGTGCTTAAGAAAAGCAAAATGAACGTAATACAGACACATGCAGATCTTACAGTAGGAATTGCATGTAGGTGACAGTGCTGTCCTTCCTCAGAAGTACTCCCCAGTTTACTCCACAGGCGTAAATTTAACTCCTAAATATAATCAGCAAGAGCAGAGCACTGCATGCTGTAGTACCAGTTTAAAGTTTAGGACCCCCATGTTCATTTTGCCTGTATGAACGCAGAACTGTTTTTCACTAAATCACCCAATACTGCATCTAGAGGGAACTCACTGAAAGAGCAGGAGATCAGTTTAAAACAGGTTAAAAAAAATAGTAGTTCTTAGTAGTTCTTTACAGCAATAGTGAACTTCTGGAACTTGCTGTTACAAGAGATTGTGGAGGCAAGCAGTACCAGTAAGGACAAAAGTGGTTATTCAAATAGATGGTCAACAGACGCATTAACAGATACTAAAGGAAACAGAATAGTTTGTACCCTCTAACATCATTATTAGAGCAACTAGAGAAGCTGGCCAGTACAAGAGAGAGATGAGGCTCACATGCTTCCCTAAATAACACTTCCTGATGTTGGACTGAAAATACTGGGCTGGATGGAACAGTGGTCTGGCCCAGTTTGGCATTTCTTCTGTTTTCAAGCTATTTTGGCAGTGGAATTAACTACCTGACAATGCAGTTGTTTCAGACTATGAATTGTTTCAGATAATGTTGCTTTTAATTCACAATTTTTTCGCATTTGATTTCTCACTGTAAACTATGATACTCCCAAAAGAGCTACAGCAGTATTAACTAAAGAGACAGGAGAAGTAGTAAAATTGTGCTTACCTGAATTTGTGCTTCACAAATAATTATCAAAAATTACAATAAAAATAATACCCAAGCCTGAACTGTGTTTTTGTTCTGCCATATTACAGAATCACAAAGTCTGCTTCAAAAGCATATTAAATGTGACAGGAAATCTCAATAACATATTTATTTTTTCTAATAAAATTAGGACATATGTAGTAACTCAGCAATATCGTTATCAGTTAGTTTCCTATTTTTACATTACCGGTTACTACATATATGTTATTTTACACTTCCAATGAACAGTGCAGCAATAGTGCAGTATAAGATGAGTAGTGACACATACACATTTTTTATTCTACACAATCAGAAAAGCAGACTATGGGTCAGATTTTTAAAAAACGGTTAAGCAAATTAGGATTGCAGATCTGCTTTTAACAAAGCAGCCAGAACCCTCCCTCCTTTGACTTTAATACTAAATTTCAAAGGAGGACTTCATTTGAGCAAAACCATCCACTTAAGTAACAAGTCCAACTGGAATTAAAAAATGGTTAGCCTGCTTTAAACAAAAATCCAAGAGATCTCTTTTGGTAGACACAGGCTTTATTCCAACATTTCTCCCTACCTCAGTTAGTGCTTCCAATACTACTTATATTTAGAAAGATTAGAACATGAACAGCTCTGAAGAGTTAGAAAGATGCATCATACCTGTGTTGAGAAATAGTAACGACAATCTTTAGTAATTACCACAAAAGGATGTTCCATGTGACAGGTCTACTTTCAATAAAAAGTAGAGCTGAAACGTCCCCCCTGAAAGGTATACTTGGAAACTGTATACATCTTCACCCAGTGATGGGGAATGATGGTACCAGGACATTCTGAAGAACAAATCTCAAGCTAAAAATGATAGTTCTCAGTTGGAGCTTTCATCTGTTCCTCCAAAGTTCAGCCCAAGCATTCAACATTCAGGCGGCCCATAGCTTCCTGAATGTCTTCCCCCCCGACATCCCAAATCTGGCCTCTGACTGGCTTTAGAGTGCTTCTCTGAACAAGCTTTGCTTGGCTGTTCAGTTAGCTCTTTTAAGGCAATTCATCTCATCTGTGGTATCAGTTCTCTCCTGTACTCACCTAGGCAAAAGAATGCAAGAAGGGAGCAGAAAAAAAGTGATCTGAAATAAAAAGATCCTTTGTACTTCATTTACAATCATATCTACTCAGTTAATCATCCTAGATACAGCACAACAAGCTTCTAGTATTAAACAGACTACAGAAGACTAAACCAATGGTCACTCCTAAGGCAATCAGCTCTTGATCTGCCTGCTCCTACGTATTTTCTGCAGACAAGAGTTACTGAAGCACTAGGAAAGAGCAGTTTATTTCAGACATACAAGAATCAATGAAATACTGTTTCACTGAACACATTTCAGACTGAATTAGCACAAAATTTGGAGCTTTTATGAGATGACTTACTGTACAGTCACATACAGAATGAAAGCCATTCTTGGGACAAATAAAAAACTTAACATCCTGGAATCCATCAGTTACACAGCTTCATAAGCAGCTCAGTATACATAGACCCTGATGTAATCGTAAAACTGTAACAAAGGCATTGCACTCACAAATTTCAGGTTTTCAGCCACAAACTCAATTTCCTAGCTTATTCTGTCTCTTTAAAGCTAATAAAAAACACACAAATTCTGGAAGTCACTTTTCAACTCTCAAGTGATAAGCAGCAAATTCTTAAATAGGAGATGGCTTCTGCAAAAGCCGCAAACCCCTTAGAGAGACTCTAGAGAAACAGAAAAAGATGAGAAAGAAAGAGTTATCAATGATTTTTTTAACAACAAAACTTTGCCCAACACATTGCTATAAAAGGAAAGGTATAATTTCTTCTCATGTACCCTCGCAAATCACTTTCTGAGGTTGAGTTGTGGTTGAAATGCCATGCAACTTTATTTTCTTCATGCATTTTTACAGCATTTTACAACAATTATCACTTCAGCAATATTTAAAATTATTACTTTAATTACTTTAACGGGCTTCAAGAATCCCAAGATCTTGAGACCAGAGCAGAAGTCTGGAGCAAGGAAGACTTACCCTCAGTGGAGGAGGATCAGTTTAAGGAACTTAAAAAAAAAAAAAAAAAACGGACATACACAAATCCATGGGTCCTGATGGGAGGCACCCATAAGTGCTGAGAGAGCTGGCTAGTATCACTGCAAAGTCATTCTCGATTATCTTTGAAAGCTCACAGTGATCATTAGAGGTTCCTAAGGACTGGAAGAAAGCAAATGCTAACTTTGTCTTCAAGAAAGGCAAGAAGGGGGATCTGGGGAATTACAGGCAGGTCAGCCTCACCTTGATCCCTGGGGAGGTGATGCAGCAACTAATCCTAGATACCATTTCCAGACACGTGAAGGAGAAGCAGCTGGTAAGTAGTCGGTATAGATTTATGAAGGAGAACTCACGCTTAACCAACCCGAGAGCTTTCTACAACGAGACAGTTGGCTTGGTGAACGCAGGGAGAGCAGTGCATGTTATTTATCTTGACTTTAGTAAGGCTTTTGACACCATCTCCCATTACACACATAAATAAGCTGATGAAGTAAGTAAGGGTAGATAACCGGACAGCTAAGCAGATTTTAAACCGGCCAAATTGTCTGCTTAGAGGGTTGTGATCAGCAGTGCAAACTCTATCTGGAGGCCAGTCACTAGTGGCGTACCCCAGGGGTCAATAATGTGGCCAATACTGTTTAACATCCTCGTTAACAACCTGGATGATGGGACCAAACGCACCCTCTGTAAGGTTGCCAACAATACAGAACTGTGAGGAGTGGTTAATACATCAGATAGGATGATGCCATTCAGGGGACCTTTACAGGCTGCAGAAAAGGGCAGAGAGGAACATCATGAAGTCAGAGGGAAATAAAAAGTCCTGGAGAGGAATAACTCCAGGCATCAATACAGGCTGGGGGCCAACTAGCTGGAGAACGGCTTTGCAGAGAAGGACCTAGGAGTCCTGGTACGCAACAGGTTGAGCAAGTATCAGCAATACGCCCTCAGGGCAAAGAATGTTAACATCACCCTGAGCTGCATTAGACAGAGCATTGCCAGCAGGTCAAGGGAGATGATCCTTCTCCTCTGTCTATTCAGCACTAGTGAGGCCACATCTGGAGTTCTGTGTCCAATTCTGGGCTCCTCAGTGCAAGAAAGACAGGGACGTACCTAAGGTCTGACAAAAGGACACAAAAACAATTAAAGGATTGGCGCATCTGATGTATGAGCAGAGGCTAAGAGTTGGGACAGTCTAGTCTGAAAAGAGAAGGCTCAGGCGATACTTGATCTGTGTTTATAAATATCTAAAGGGAGGGTGTACAGAAGATGGAGCCAGACTCCTCTCAGTGGGGCCCAGTGACAGGACAAGAGGCAAGGGCACAAATCAAAATACAGAAAACTCTACTTAAATGTAAGAAAAGTTTCTTCACTGTGAGGTTGGTCAAACACTGGAACAGGTTGCCAGAGGGGCTGTGCAAGTCTCCATCCTTGGAGACTTCAAACTGCCTGGACACAGCTATGAGCAACCTGCTTTAGCTGACCCCTCTTGAGCAAGCGGTCAGACCAGATGATCTCCAGAGGTCCATTCCAACCTCAACTATTAAGTTTTTCTGTGATGAATATCTCAATAACACGGGAGAATAAAATGCATGAGGCATCCTTCCCTAATAGGACTTAACTGCATTCATTACTAATACTCTTTCCAGAGCTGACAAGAAGAAATGATAGCACACTGTTCCTCTGTGTATAAATTCAATGGATTTCTTCTAAAATGGCTGTTCATAAAGCTCCCACAGGGGATGGAAGTCAGACCTACCCAAAACTCCTGCTATCACATACATGATACATGTGTAAGTGCTTCTAGCCCTGTTTTAACAGTCAGAGGAGTGAGATACAAAAGCTGTATCAATACACTGCTTAAAAAGCGATCCTCAGGAAGATCAGAAGAAAACAGCTCTGCAAGGACAAAAGCCCAGAGCTACATCAAAAAGAGCATATCTAGATATACCTAATCATATCTTAACATCATGATGCTTCATTAGCTACTGAAAGTTCTTGAGCAACATGGTCAAACATATCAACAACAACATATCCAGAGCATAGTTCTAAGTCCATACCAAAGTAAACAGTAAATATACAGAAAGAGGCTCTGCGCAACATGTTCTTAATTCTGTTCTCTTTGATATCTCAGTCAATATACTGGGTAATGAAGTAAAAGATGAGTCTTTCATTCACAGATAGCATGAAGCTGGGAAGAGCAATCAGTACGCCACACATCATGGCAATGACTAATCCGGAGATAAGATCTGAACAAAATTATGATGTAATTTGGCAGGGACAACTGCAAGGTGCAAGAATCACTAACTGCACAAAAATGAAAAGGAAAGCAGCTTATTAGACTGCCATCTACAGGAACGGATCTGATGGTTGTAAGAGATAACAAATTTAACATGAATCAACATTATCTTCCTGTTGTTAAAAAGGCTGGCACTGCCCAAGAAATAATCTCCTTTTTGGCAATGTTCAGACTAACTCAGAGCAGTTTCTTCTGCAACAGTCTTTGGATTCTGTCCATCCTCAACCAGCTATCACTCTACTTGAGTTAATTATCATTGTGTCTGGTATCACTCAGCAGCCAGCTATGAACTAGGAACACTCATCCTACTTAGGTGTTTGTCTTACTTGCTTTTTAACATACAGACTGATACTGAATGTAAGGTCCAGTGAAAGCTAAGCTAATGATTTATGGGAAGGAAGAGGGAAAAGTTCTGTCACCCACTGAAGCCAGGTGTTGTTCATAAGAGATAATTCCTGGTTTATGAAAACAAAACAAACAAGCAAACAAGTTTCCATATCCGAGGGAGTGAAATAAGCATCATGTTAATTAAGAGCAATGACCAATTGTGTTCTGAATAAAGAAGGCATAAAATATGGTTTGGGGTTCAAGAAAGTAAATCTCTCCTGACTTCCCGTAAGTCTTTAAAATGAAGCTTCCATGTATAACACCTGCTATGCTGGTTTTTATACAAGAGGGATTCAAGGACATCCCAAGGAATCTGAACCTAAGGGTTTCCTCAAAAAGAGGGTGCCTGAAGGTGAGTTATTAGAGAATTCCAGGTAGGGAACTCTCTCAAGCAGAAGCCAGGCGAGAGTTTCACAAAGCCTGAGACCTCAACTGCTACCATGAAAGTATTTATCCCAGAGTAAGCAGACTTACAGTTATGTAATAGACCAAGTCTTTCACTTCCTCATCCACATGTTTTATAAACATTCACGACTTCTTATATTTTGGATGTTACAAATAAATAATTTTATTTCTATTTTATCTTAATCTGTCTTAACCTAGGACCTAGCTATCCAGTACAGGTTTCACTGTGTCCACAGGTAGGATGGCTGTTTCCCTTATCTTTCAGATCTGATCCTGGCACTGCAGGAATTAGACAGGACCAAAGCACATTATAGTAGCTTGCAACAACTGAAAAAGCTCTCTGGCATGCAAATGCAATACTAGATAGTAGAGTACATGCATGTCCCTTGTGGCTATTAGGATCTACATCACAAGTGAACCTTTTGCTAACTCCTGCCTACACAGATATCCCTGCTTAATCTCCCACTAACAGGGAACAGAATGATGTTCTGGCCCCTAGAAACAGAAGAGGGTCTTTGAATCCTTCAGTCTCTCATGGCATGTGTGTTTGCAGAAACAATTATTATTGGAATGTGGGCAGCTAAAATATATTTGGAATCTGTACTATTCAAGAAATTGAATATTTTGTACAGAATTATTGAAATAAATAACATGAGACCTAAATGCAAACACATTGCATTAAATAGCTTACACTACTTTTGATTTTTTTTTCCTATGTATGTATTACTGTTCAGTACAGAAAGGCTTCAGTCTTACTGCACATATTCATGCACTACTTCAGGCCAGTTGGTAAATGAGTTAGTGGAAACAGACCCAGCTAAAGTCCTTTTTTATTGCACTTTCTAAGAAAGAGCAGGAGAACAATCCTTAAGCAACCACAACTTCAGTTTCGGAATTTTATAAAGAAAAGAATATGAGGTCATATATCAACAAAGATCAAACACTGTTCTCCTGCCCTAATAACATATATGCATAAGGGTTTTTCTAGATACTGTGAACAGACTAAACATATGCTCGTCATATTAGTTAAACAAGTAAGAGGAGGAATTTTGAATATCTTTGCTCTTCTATCTCAAAGTCCAAAATTGTATGTTTATTTCTGTAAGAGCACAATTGGGTGCTATGATTGTTTCACAGAAAGAAGATTAATAACAGCAGTAGAAAGTTGCCTGACAGAAGAATAACCAATCATTCCTCTGTTTCAACACTGAGCAAGTGAGTTCAATGGGTATCCTTGTTTTTGAATTCACCTAACCTCTGATATACATGACTGAAGTGAAAAATCTCCCTTCAATATGTATTTTGGATGATTATTTATTTTTATATTTCTGTTTTCATCAAGTATCACAAAAGCAACTCACCAGACAAAAAGGATTAATGAAATCTACAGGCACTAAGTCAATATTGTGCAAATAAAAATATACTGCAGCTAATGCCTGTGAATCAGTGCCATTCAATTCCGAACTTTTATCCAATCTGCAGTTAACTGTTCTTTTCAGTTCATGTTACAGGGACTGTAACAGTAGTTTTGATCATACTGTCTAATTTAGATATACTTGTGCACTATACTTAAATTTAATTTAACTACTGAAGTTGACTGGATCCAACAAAAGGATCCAATTTTTATTCCTTCATGCACTGGTTGTGTCACTGCGCACTAGTCACATCATCCTGCACTCCCTAAAACACTTTAAGATACCACATATATGAAATGTGCTACAGCCCAAAACGGTAGTTCCAGCTTCCTGCTCCTCCAGCAGGTAATCTTACATATAAGACTGAATCAGTATATTTCATAACAACATGCATACAGACTTGTATGGACATCTACAATTTTATTCTGTCTTTTAAAATACTTAAATGGAACAATTGTGACAAAAAAATGTCATTTATGTACAGGGAACCTGAAGTCTTCAGGCTTAGCTAAGAAAAACAAGAAAAAAAGTAACAATACAGGAACAGGAAAATATAAGGAAGGGAGTAGTTTGGCCAAGATTTTATTCTTTTGGTCTGGTTTACAAAGATTAGTATGCTTGTCATCAGACTGTGTCTCCAGACTACTCAGACCAGTTCTCCAGAGTTCAATTAAAGCTATGAGAAGAACATCAGTAAAAAAAAATGCAACATTGTACTTAAGTAATGAACAGCTCAGAAAGAAAGCAAGCAAGAAGATAGAGGCTCAGAGACATTCAGGTCTTATTTTCCTATATGGATTGTGCTGTTTAAATTTTTTATATAAAGAAATTAGAAAAAGCCTTTTTGTCTGAGTTTTTTGGCTGGCTGTTCTTTTTTTTTTTTTTTTTTTTTTTTTTGGGGGGGGGGGGGAGGGCTTGCAGAAACCAAATGTTTCCTTTATGAGGGCTTAAGCAGAATGAGAGAGCGCCACAAAAAACCTTCTACGGTATTCAACTCAACCCCCTTCCTTGCCTCTTCCCCCTTCCCTCAGAGCCTCAATTATTTTTGAAATAATGCAACCACTGGGCTGAAAGCAAGTTACAGGTGCACACAGAGGCTAATTTGGTAATTCAATGAACCTCCGTCTGCATCACATCTAAAACACACCCTCTTAGGGGAGACCCTTGTATTACTGCTATGGTATTATTCATATTCTTCTGCTAGGCTAAATGAAGTATCTTTTAACAGTGACATTTTAGATGTACTGTCCAGGTATACAGAGATGCTGCACCACGATCCTTCCAGCTTCTGTCAACACAGCCAGAAAAAGCACCATGCTCTAGAAGTGTACAGCTAGTTAGTATGTGCAGGGGAAAAAAGAAAAAAAGGGAGCACATTACTTTCCTATATAAGTGAAGACAGTTCCTACTTCTATCATTTACCTAAGTTATCTACGTGCGTGCCAGAATAACTCACCTACATTTTAATATTACTAGGCAAAAACATAACCATCAGATTCTCTCCAACTATAACAGAAACTAAACCACTACTTTTCTGACTTTTTGGTTAAAAAAAATGTAATTTCAAATAGATATACCTCTAGGATCAATGGACTGCCCCAGACAACATTAAAGCAATATTTTTGATCTGGACAGCAAAAAGAAACAAAGTTCAGAATCCGAGATCAGAAAAGGCAATACTCACTCCTTATTCCTGCTTTTAAGGCATGGCTGGTAAAGAACCTTGACAGCATTCCAAGTTCCCACTGGTCCAGAATCAGGTCTCAAAGTATCTCCAAACAGTGTAAAAACACTGTGGGAGGACGAACTTTCTAAGGATTCCACCAGCAGTGTGTCAGAATTTAAAAGCCATACCTATAAATGAAGAAATCATTTCTATTACTGAAGAT
Organism: Rhea pennata; assembly: GCF_028389875.1. NCBI lineage: Eukaryota > Metazoa > Chordata > Aves > Rheiformes > Rheidae > Rhea > Rhea pennata. Next base: position 91,944,908 of record NC_084665.1, on the reverse strand, counting down.
AACATCAGTTTCAGTTTGTTTGGTTACTCTGATCCTAAACCTGATGTACTAAAAACAGCTGATACTAAAGCCACACCCACAGTGAAGTTTCTTTATATTTATTTGTACATCACAAAGCGTGAATTGACATTTTACTTTCACTATTATTCAGCACAGTTTGCATAGGCTCTACTGAGAAAAATGGGTTAATACAATAAACTGATGCCTGATCTATCACAATCATTATTAAGGTCATTACTTCCATGAAGCTGCCTCTTCTTGTGGCAGCAACAAATTCTCTTTGATAATAACAAAACAAACAAACAAACAAACAAACAAAAAACAGCCCTGAGTTTTGTTTCAGCACCAAATGGATGATTTTTCTGATTTGGGGTTTGGGGGTTTTTTTCCTCTTAGGAATGACTCAAGCAGATGGTGTTGAACAACTGAGTGCTAAAGACAGAAAGTGAATTGAAAGACTGCCCACTGGAAGAGCCAAAAACTAGAGGGTTTTAAGAAGAAGAGAGTTGAGACTGGACAGAGCCAAGACATGCAAGAAAAACAGATGGCAACTACTGTAGTCTAAAGTAAAGATGGGATTTACAAAAGGCTATAACAGAGCCTTACTTGAAGATACATCTAATTCAAATTTGGTAATCGGTTTGGTATTCTTTAGCATTAACCACTCCCACCATTTTTTTTGAGAAACTTGAACATTTTGCATCACATTATTGATCTCGCTTAGTCTTTGTGTGCTTATGTATCAGCATCCAAACTGAATTCAGGGCTTTCATGCTAAGCACTATTAAAAAAACCAAAACAAACAAACAAAAAAAAACAACAAAACAATTAGGGCTTTCCCTTACACACAGCCTAAAGGAGTGAAGTGATCTCAGTTACCAATGGAAATGAATTTCACAAGTCCTCAGCCTGTATGAAATGTTTATATCTGAAATATTTATCACAGAGAATAGAACTTAGGCAGTTCTGCTCATTAGAAACTAATCTTGCTTCTTATGACCTAATAAGCTCTAAGTAAAACAAGTTACACGACAATACAAAGCAAACCTGTAAGACCCCTGTGAAGTGAGCAAATCACTGCTAACAGGAGCCACAATTTACATCATGTCAGTTGAATGCGACAGTCACAGCTAATCAAGGCCCATGGCTCAGAACATTGTAGTGAGAGCTCTATAAAGGAATAATGAGATGTATGGATAAAGATGTCTTGGGAGAGGATGAGAAAGAGGAGAATTGCTCCAGCATATGCACATAAATGATAACAAGAACTGTACTACAGTAGCTTAGCAAGCTGCTGTTCATCAGTTCTGTTCTGGTAATTGACAGTGCATAATTATAGCCTCGACTGCAAAATATTCTGCATTAGCTTGGACCACTGCACATGGTGCTTTAACCTGAGTGTTGAAGAAATGCTGGAGAAAATGGAGAGAAAAAGAAGTGATCAATGCACACATGCCACTACCACTAAGCTTAGCTTTAACTAAAGAGAGTTCCTTACCTTTGCAAATACTAACACTCCCCATCAATTGCTCTTTGAAGGGGTCTCCTAAAATGTTTTTCAGAAGGTGCATATCCTTCAAACTACTCTAGGGAACAATGCAGTAGTACCTGTCTATTGCTTTCAGAAGTCTTTTGTAGTCTGCATTAGAGAAAGCAACTAATCCATTTCATTTACAAAGGGATCCATTTGAAAAGTGCTTCCATCACAAGTGTTGATCTGTGAATTCTGACAATAGCACTAAACCTCTTGGTCAGAGCACATCTTTGTCTATGTTCAAAAAATATCTGTTAATAATTTAGCACAATATGCATAGAAATAATTTAGCACAATATGCATAGAAATAATTTAGCACAATATGCATAGAAAGCAATCACTTTTAGGGGGGAAGAGACACTTGGTTATGAGAAAATTTGCATCTATTTTAGAACTATCAGATTCTGAAATAAATCTGTTTCTTTAGGCAGTATTTTCTGTTTTTTTTCCTCCTGTATGAATTATTTTTGGATCTTACTTTTTTTCTGGATGAATAATCATACACTAAGTCTCTAATTCAATGCATTTTGATATGTTATTTCTGGCTAATATAGTTTCAAATTTAAATCTATGCTTTAAACCATTTTGTTGACAACATACAACCTTTCCTTCCTCTCTACTACTTTGTACAGCAGAAGCTGTACTACCACCTTCCTTTGATGTTAACTCCAGTAAGGAAAGAACCTCTACAGAAGCTCATACATAAAGTTTAGAACTTATGCACTGTGCAGATTGTTGACCTAACATGAGAGCATCAGAAAAAGGTTTGGTGTTTATTTATTTATTTATTTTTAAAGAAAACACCAGCCTGTCAATACGCTCCAAGGATGCCACTAAAGGGAAACTCTGCAGCAAGCCTCAGCTCCAATTCATCTATTTGGATCAATTCCCACTAAAGGTAAGATCTACAGTCTGTGGATTAGTTCCCTCAAATCTCAACCTGTGTCTCCAGCATCACTTTGTGGACGATTAGGCATCAATTCAAATTTAACATGGCTTTAAAAAAGCCCTTGCTCTTTCTCATTAGTTCTTTCTCAGTTACTGCAGACATTACCATTACTTTTGTCATCACACAGGCTAGTAACATAATCTTCATTTTTTGTTACAGCTTCTGGTCTCACACTCAGATTGTACATATAAGATGTGGTCTTCCTTATCCTTTGCAAAATATAATTCTCAACAAGGTGCCCATCATGTCAGATCTTGATTGCTGCAACATCCCCTTCTCCAATCTTGACAAATACAAGCTTGTTCTGCTCATGCCCTCAAAAACATGGTTGAAGGATCAGTATCAACTGACAGCAAAGAGAGAAAGCAAGTGACACTTCTTTTAGAGAATGTAAACAGGGCAGAGAAAAAGTCATATCATTTTTCTGAGTCACAAAGACCTTTCTTTACTATGTCTTTAAAAAAATCCATAGCAAGTATATAGCTTTCAGAAATATATTTATCAACCAACTAAAGTAACCAAATGATAATCTCTGCAGATAAAGTAACTGGGAAATGTTCAGTGATATGTGCAGAGGAAATCAATAACATGAGCAAATGCAACACTTAAAAATTAAAAAGACTTGTGAAAGACTTTAACCTTCATTATGGAGTACACAGACAAAGCTCTGTGCATTCAGATCTCTAAGTATAAATACTGTGAACCAGAATTTTTGGCTCATCGTCAAAACAAGTGGTACAGCTGGTCCATGATGCATCAGTGATGACACCACTTGTCTAACTTCGCTATGTACTCACAGCCTCAAGCAGATAAGTTCTTTTTTATATACATATATATATATATATATATATATATATACATACACACACTGTTTAGCGACCTGCAATCATTAATATAAGCAATGCTTACATCACACTTGTGTCCACAGGACCTCCGAGACCTAAGACTTAACCCACTACCCCCAAACCCCTGTTGGTGTTTATTCAGTTCCTAGAATCTCATCCTGCACATAACTAAGGGCTTGCTGATGTTAAACAAAATATCGTTGCTGTTACAATAAAAATTAGTAATATTTCATTAATAAAAAGGAAGGGATGCCAATTAAAACCAGAAGCAAGTAAGCCCCTATGTTAATTTAGTCCATTCCAGAGATTAACTCATTGGCAAAAACGCAACAAAGAACTAAGAGTAATGGTAATCTGCTACATAAGGTGATTCTTTTGTTAGAAAATGAACCAATTCATTCTATACAAACTGTTGGACTTCAGTATCAGAATAATAGTTAGCTTGAAAGCATACAAGCTACAAGGGAAAACCACCACAATTTTCAATTACTTCAACTAGATTAGATATAACAGTGACTACGGGATGACTCATGAGACCTTATTTTGCCATTGCAGAAGATTTATTTCTCAGTAATTGCGTAAGTGCTATCCTGGCACTAAAATTTATTTAGTGGCAACAGGTATACACTCAGCATCTGGGTGTTTGATAATTATAGAACTTGTACAGTATTTAGACAATCTGAATAAACTGTTTTATATCTCACTAGAATACATCTACAAGTTTATCTGGGGGAGATAGCTACAGTCAGTTTATGAACAAGGAGATGTCGAAATACAAACTGTAAAATTCCATGTTCCATGTGTATATTTGGTCCATGAATAAAGTAAAATATACCTAGCTATACTAAGTGCTTAATGCTAAAATAATTCCAGAAGCAAATTCCAAAATAAAATTTCTATTCACCTTAAAAGTTTGAAAAATTCAGCAGCCATTATTTATGTATAAAGTTTAACCAAGTTTAACAGCATTAGAACATTAAGAATAATTGGCAATTTTGTTTTTGTTTGCACATCATTTTGCAGTGCAATGTATTGACTCTTATTAGCAAACTCCGCTGACTTAGGACAATATTTAAGACAACACAATTTGATGGACTTTAGTGATTACAGATAGGCAGCACTCAAACAAGAAGTACTGACCTATATTATACAAGCCAAAATCTTAATGTTTCAGTATTATCAGAGTAGAAAACACTGCTGTTTCTGTGCTGCTTATGGCACTTATGTAGTAATTTCATTACTGTATAAATAGAAAAGACTTCTGCATGTATGTCTACTTAAAAGACTTTAGATTATTAATTTTTTTATCTATACAATCAGACATAACATAAATAATATGTTTTAGGAGTTGGGATTAATAGGTTACATTTCTTCAAGATAAAAGCTTACCAAAACATAGACTTTTCCATCATCTCCTTTTATGCTGAACCTAAACGTGCTTTTAGCAGAGGAAAATTCCACAAGACATTGAGCTATCATGCTCTGTACAAACTGAGATCTGTTGAAGAATAAACCACATATTATATGTTTTGGTAACAACTACATGGGCAAAGTCATCCACACTAATCAAGCGTAAGTATCTGAGCAACACCATATTGTCAATTCTGTCATATACTACAATCATTTTTACAGAGATAAGAGGTTTTTTTCTCTGACCCCAAACCAAAACATTTCCCTTTCCTGCAACAGAACTCTGAATACATTAGCAGTCTAAACTGCCCCAAATCCCTTATTTTGATCAACACCAAATGTCAAATGTGGAAAAAAACAGCTTTTCCCTGTTGTATTTTATGTATATGAACACAGCAAGGTTCAGAACAATGGCACATATCTCAAATACAGCTTGCAAAAGGAATGAACTGTAACTAACGCATAGCACAGTACACAAGATAGCTGGAAAAATTGTAGTGGAGGAGCCTACGAGGAAGGGTGTCCTGCTGGACCTTATCCTTACCAACAGAGAGACACCGGTTAGAGATGTGAAGGTTGGGGGCAGCCTTGGCTGCAGTGACCATGAGATGGTGGAGGTCAGGATCCTGCAGGAAAGAAGTAAGGCAACAAGCAGGATTGCAACCCTGGACTTCAGCAGAGCAGACTTTGGGCTCTTCAGAGACCTACTTGGAGGAATCTCATGGGTTAACGCCCTACAAGGAAGGGGGGGTCCAGGACAGCTGGCTTGTATTCAAACATCACTTCCTCCAAGCTCAAGAGCAGTGCATCCCAATGCGAAAGAAGTCCAGCAAAGGGGGCAGGAGACATGCATGGGTGAGCAAGGAGCTCCTGGCAAAACTCAGACAGAAGAAGAAAGTACACAGAATGTGGAAGAGGGGACAGGCTGCTTGGGAGAATTATAGGAATGCAGTCAGAGTATGTAGAGATGCGGCGAGGAAGCAGCAAGAGGAGGACTCGGGAAAATGTGGGCCCGCTACTGAATGGGGCGAGGGCCCTGCTGACAAGGGATACAGAGGAGGCAGAGTTACTGAATGCCTTCTTTGCTTCAGTCTTCACTGCTAAGGGCAACCCTCAGGAATCCCATAGCCTGGATGTGAGGGAGAAGGTCTGGAGAAGGGAAGACTTTCCTTTGGTTGAGAAGGAAAGGATCAGAGACCTTCTGGGGAGGCAAGACATCCACAAATCCACGGGCCCGGATGGGATGCATCCACAGGTACAGAAGGGAGCTGGCGGATGTTGTTGCTAGGCTGCTCTCCATCATCTTGGAAAGGTCCTGGAGAACTGGAGAGCTGACTGAGGACTGGAAGAAAGCCAATGTCACTCCAGTCTTCAAAAAGGGCAAGGAGGACGACCCACAAAACTACAGGCTGGTCAGCCTCACCTCCATCCCTGCAAAGATGATGGAACAGCTCATTCTGGATGTCACCTCTGAGCATGTGGAGGAAAAGAAGGTGATCAGGAGTAGCCAGCATGGATTCACCAAGGGGAAATCCTGCTTAACCAACCTGACAGCCTTCTATGATGGAATGACTGGCTGGGGAGATGAGGGGAGAGCAGTGGACATTGTGAACCTTGACTTCAGCAAGGCTTTTGACACTGTCTCCCATAACATCTTCCTAGAGAAGCTCAACAAGTGTGGGATAGATGAGGGGACAGGGAGATTGAGAACTGGCTGAAAGGAAGAGCTCAGAGGGTTGTCATCAATGGTGTGGAGTCTGGTTGGAGGCCTATGGATAGTGACATCACCCAGGGCTCAGGACTGGCTCCCATCCTGTTCAACTTCTTCATCAGTGACCTGGATGAGGGGACAGAGTGCCTCCACAGCAAGTTTGTGGGTGATACCAAGCTGGGAGGAGTGGCTGACACACCTGAGGGCTGTGCTGCCATTTAGAGAGACCTGGATAGGCTGGAGAGCTGGGCAGAGAGGAACCTCAAGAGGTTCAATAAGGGCAAGTGTAGAGTCCTGCACCTAGGGAGAAATAACCCTAGGCACCAGTACAAGCTGGGGGCTGACCTGTTGGAGAACAGCTCTGCAGAGAAGGACCTGGCAGTGCTGGTGGATAACAGATTGACCATGAGCCAGCAATGCACCCTTGTGGTCAGGAAGGTCAATGGTATCCTGGGGTGCATTGGGAAGACTGTTGCCAGCAGGTTGAGGGAGGTGATCCTGCCCCTCTCCTCAGCCCTGCGGAGGCCTCATCTTGAGAATTGTGTCCAGTTCTGGGCTCCCCAGGAAAAGAGAGACATGGAGCTCCTGGAGAGAGTCCAGCATAGGGCTACAAAGATGATCAGAGGACTGGAGTACCTGCCCTAGGAGGATCGGCTGCAAGAGCTGGGCCTCTTTAGCCTTGAGGAAGAGAAGACTGAAGGGGGATCTTATCAATGTGTACGAGTACCTGAAGAGAGGGTGTCAGGGGTACAGGGACAAACTCTTTTCAGTTGTCCCGTGTGACAGGACAAGAGGCAATGGGCAGAAATTGAATCACAGGAAGTTCCGCCTGAACATGAGGGGGAATTTCTTCCCTGTGAGAGTGATGGAGCCCTGGCACAGGTTGCCCAGAGAAGCTGTGGAGTCTCCTCTGGAGATATTCCAAGCCCGCCTGGATGCAACCCTGTCTAACATGGTCTAGGTGACCCAGCTTGAGCATGGGGTTGAACTAGATGATTTCCAGAGGTCCCTTCCAACCTTACCCACTGTGTGATTCTGTGAAAAAATTGTTCTAGCTTAGTCACAACTTCAAACTAGATTACTTCAGAATTAAAAAATCAACTTTCAAGTAAAGCTAGAAACTTTTAATTAGTAGTGTAACCTTCCAATTGCACAATTAGTCACCAGACATGATTTAAATAACTCAAAATAAATGTTTTTGGTTTATTGTCTGAATACTGTGAATCTTTGTGTCTAGTGATTCGTAATCCGCATCCACATTATATTCACAAACACAAGTAAAATTGTACGAGTGAATTCAGACTACACTTGCACTCATAATTACATTCATAATTCTGTGATAACTACATAAAACATAATAGTCTTTGTTATTATACTTAATTATTCAAAAAAATGATTTTTATTGTACTCCTAGAATCCCTCTGAAATCTAAGCCTGAATCCTTTGTTTTGGTTTGGTTTTTTTACCTTGATATCGTGCTGAAATTTTCCTCAGATGGTCGAATAATCACTTCAGTAACATAATACTTAGTGGTCTCTAAAATGACATAGACATTAGATTTTTAAAACAGAGCAAGAGAACAGACTTAAAAAAAAGAGTACACTAAGTCACCATACCAATTAAACTTTTGTTTAGCATGCAGTTAAAGAGACGCAGCAGATGGTTAGAGTTTCTGTTTTGGTTTGTGGCAAGAGATCCTGGACAACTGACAACAGAAAGCATTCGTTGTCAGAAGAAAACTGCTCTGAGCTACTTACATGATCATCAATTTGTCATTTGTATTGATCCTTGTTTAACGCTAGGAACAATCGTCTTGAAACAAAATAAGCAAGATCCAAAACACTCAGATTGAAACATTTCATGTATTAAAATGTTTGCTGGTGCCAATTAACTCTTGTCCATTTGTGTTATTGTCAAGTCAAACTTGAAAGATGAATTGAAAGAACTTTCCTAGAGGACTGAAATCAGCATAGTTTACATAAGTATTTTTGTATCCTCTGCTGCTCAGTGATTCTGCAGTGAATCACAAGAGACAGCTTTAATAACAGCACACACAGAGGACTAATTTTCCTCTTTGCTCAGAGCAAAAGGGAACTTCTCCAAAAACTGCACTAACTCAACACTAATATACAAAGCATACATTACAAGTTTCAATGTAAATGTTCCCAAAAAGCTCTAGTAAGATGGCCTTTAAAAACTAAGTTTAAGTGCTTGAGTTCAGAATTTAATCCCTATCAATAAATTCAAGTCAAAGATGATCATACTGAAGCTCTGGGTCTATGCTACATATACAGCCTAACTAGAAAACAAGCAGAACAGGTTAAGTATATAGAATAATAAATTAATTCCATGAAGCCTTAACTAATGGAAAGATTAATTAATTTCATAAATTTTAAGGGTTGAAGGGATCATCTCATCTCATCTCTGTACACACACAAACTAGATGAAAGTAAGTTTTTCAGAAAACATCTAATACTGTTCTAAAGATTCCAAAGGTCCAGCAAACCCTTCCCCTCTCCAGGCAAATATTTCACTTTTTAATTATCCTCACTGCCAGGACATTATGTTTCATCTTAAATTTTAATTTTAGTCTGCTCCATGCTGTGCCTAGTCCCCAGGAGAAACAAGGAAAAGCAGCAGCTAGTTCACTCATGCTAGCTCTCCAGCTGTTACCTTAAGGAATAAGTGGTGCTGCTGCAAGGGCATCCGGAATTGAGGAGATGAATTGCTTGCAGAGGGATAGAAGGTGAAATTTCACACACACACACACACAAAAGAAAAGAAAAAAAAAGAGTGCTAGTATATGAAGATAGAGTTGAGGAATGTATAACCTACAAGAGAATTCCCAGAACCAAACCTGGCCTCCATAGCTACACCACCCCGATCCAGTGTCATCTTTCAGGCACCGATATTTTTGCTCATAAAAAACTACCAAAGCATTACAGCAAGTCTGCTCACTAGTCTTTTTTTCAGAAATGGTTCTGTCAAAACTCACACCACACATTTCCAGTTTGTGTCTGTTCTTTGAACTGTCTCTAATGGTCCCACACTAGTCATGAAATATGGTCAAAAGACCTGTACATGCTACCTAACTTTAGCTGTGCACAGGGTTCAGATCAAATCCCTGCTTCTATGCAGTATTTCCCTTTTTCCATATCCAGAGATCACATCAACTGCTCTTGCTATAACTGTGTGAAAGCTTACATTAAGGCATGTATTGCAAAGTTCTTTTCTAGCTACTGCCTTCCAAACACCTTATAAGAACTTTCAAAGGTCTTACCTTAAATCTTAAAAAAAAAAAAAAAAAAAAAAAAAAAAAAAAAAAAAAAAAAAAAAAAAAAAAAAAAAAAAAAAAAAAAAAAAAAAGGTCTGTATTGTTCAAACCCTTTTGCAGGACCATCAGAATCTTCTGTAACTGTATTCTGCCTCCTTATGGTTTATTTCTTAAACAGGTTTTGAATTTTCTGCAAGGATTTTGTATTCTCCAGATCTCTGAACTGAACTAGACCTCACACTGATGCAGCGGAGTAGAGGGAAAATGAAAGCAAGAACTCTGGTAATAAGCCTTAGCACTAGTACTAATCTGTTAATAACTGCATTTTAAAAACCATCAGACTCGTCTGATTCAGTATGACAGCTTCAGATTCAGTATGACAGCTTTTAAATTAATAATCTCAATCTCATCATTGCATTATAATGAGAGATAAGTTCTCTCATCAATAGGAGATGCTTCCTTGACAAGGCTTACTTTACAAGAAAACAGGCTGGTTGCTATTAATTGTATCTTTAGCCTCCAGTTCTTTGCTGATTAAGTCCTGTTTTAACCTGTTTAACCTTTCCATTATTCTGCTGGACTGACACCAAGCCAAACTACCTGTAATTTCTCAGATCACCTTTTACTGGAATTTCTAATAAACTGGAATGATGCTGTTGGATTTTCAAAGCTTTGGAAACAGCCAAACATGCCCCGAGAAACAAGGACGAAGAAAGTTCCTGCAGTAAAGTCACTTCAGTTCTGACAGTGCAAACAACAACCTCATCCATTCCAGAAGGGAATGAGACAAATACACAAATATCAGCTCTATATCTTACTCATAAATTACTTTCCTATAGAGTATTTTACCATCAGTGTTCAGTGGCTCAGGCAGTCAAGTCTAGTTTGGTTTGTATATCCCATACCTGATGATACTGTCTCTCCGAGCATTGTCTTGCAGCGCTTGCAAATTACTCTGGTATTTTCCTTTGATTTCTGTAGGACAGAGAAATGTCATTTAAATGTCGCTCAGCTACTCTGAACAAGAAATGTACAATTTTAACACAGTCTCCAGAGTATATATTGAACTTTGTACTTTATTCTGTTCTTTTTATGTTTACATATACAAAGATTTGCATTGAGTGTTTAAGCCCTCTACACTTCCGACTGCTTGCAAGTTTCACACTAGTTTTCAAATCTGGCAATATATACTGACCATGCAGCACAACCTGTAATAGGTAAGAGAATCTCAAAAATTTTATCTCGGTGATAAAATTACAGAAGAAAATCAGTTTTGATAAGGGCAAAATGATACACATAAGAAACATACCTAAGTATACAAATTATTACTACACTGTAGTGTAACTGCTATCACTCAAAGAAGAGTTAAGTCATAGTGGACAGGTTTTAAAAATACCAGATCAGTAGAGAAGATAAAAGGTTCATAAAGTATTTAGAACTATTAGCAAAGGGCTAAGGAACACAACATACTGCAACACTTCACAAAGACATCGTGGTTCATTTCTTGAAAAACCCCCACTCCCTCCATCCAAGCAGAAACAGAAAAAGCTATAGACAAATAATAAGAATAAATAAAGCGCTAACAGTTTCCTTATGTGGAAAAACTAAACATAAAAGGAAAAAAAATGAAATACAGAAAATTGAGTATCAGTGAGATGCACAAAATGACAAATGTTAAGAAAAATCTGAACAGAAAACAATTATTTACTCTCACAACTCACGCAATCAAACTATTAATTTGGTTTTAACAAAAAAAAAGCAGAATGTTTTCACACAATGCATAGCATAGTTTGGTACTCGCTGCAGGAAAATACTGCTCAAGGGGCGGGAGGAAAATGTTCACTAAAGACTCTAAACACAGTTCGTTCAAGAAGTCTCTACACTGGCAGAAACATCACAAAATGGTTGAGGTTGGAAGGGACCTCTGGAGATCATCTAGTCCAACCCCCCTGCTCAAGCTGGGTCACCTAGAGCATGTTAGACAGAGTTGCATGAGGGCGGGGTTTGAATATCCCCAGAGAAGGATACACAACCTCTCCCGGGCAACCTGTTCCAGTGCTCTGTCACTCTCACAGGAAACCTTATATTCAGGTAGAACTTCCCGTGTTTCACTCAATGCATGCCTTACTCCTATGGGCCATCCTAGGAGTACCCATTACTGCCCATTGAAAAAGGTTTAATTTGAGGCTGGATGAACTGTGATCTGACCTAACAAAGTGTATTAATTCCAATATTCAAATTTAAATTAAGTATTAGCATAAAGATATAAGCAAGCACAACCCTTACTTTAATCTAAAATATAACTGCAGAACTATACAATTATTATACATGAGATTGTTAACCTGGATGTAGCACATTACAGCTAATGTAGCTACATTACAGGTGTAGCTCTGGTCTGGAAGCAGTATGTGTACACAAATGCAATGATGCTCCAAGTTAGTAAAGTTTTCTGGAGCTGAAAATCCTGGAAATGCAATGAGTAGATACCTAAATTAGATCTCTATTTGTGATCTTTGCATAGTCAGCTTTAAAACTGTTCATTGGGATACAGTGCATAAAGTTACCTGCATGTAGTTAAAAAATATTGATAGATTTGGTAAAATCAAAGCAAGTCATGATCAAATCATAATGCAACACATGCCTAGAAAAATAATATCTAAATTTAGCATAAATTAAACTTGTTTGGGAGAGGAATTTTTTTTTGCATTTACCTTTTTCTGTAACCTTTGTGAAAGATGGCCACTGTTCCCACTGATTCCAACTGGAGTGAATATACATGTGCTCCTCAGGGAGCACAGTCTTTGTTCATCTCAGCCATCACAATCCTCAGTATTAAATTTTAAAATGCGTGATGGGAAACAATTACATGTGACTGATGTGCAGAACACAAAATGGTGTCCTGTTGCCTGCCACACTACTGAGGGAAAAAAAAAAAGAAAAGAAAAGCTATTTAAAAGACTTTTCTGAGCTACATGAAGTAAACACAATAGTCTCGATGAAAGAGTATAGCCAAGTCAAATATACAGGTTTGGCCAATTTTTTCAGTTATTCTATGGAGAAGTCCAAGTACTTACTGCCATGATAGAGGAATGGTAAACAAGGGAGACAGATGAGTCATACACACAAGTCCAGATCACTAGGTAATGTATGCTTAGTCTAACTGCATGCACAAAAATATAGTCAGATGCCAGATCATATATTCAGGAACAAAAAAACAGCCAGTGATGACAAAATAAAGGAATATATTGTGGAAGACAGGGAAAGCGAAAAGAATTGAGATGTTGGTAGCTAACCAAACTGTAGTTGCTAATAAGATCCTGTAGAATGAAAGGCAAATTCAATCTCTGAATGCACAAACTACTAAATAGTAGGCAAGGAAAACGGAGAATAAGACTTTTGCATCCAGAATCAGAGAGATGATTACTGCAAAACTGTATCTTTAAAGGACATTAAAAATTTGGAAAAAGTTTGGAAAATGGCTAAAAAATAGCATTGAGAAAATATTCCTTAGAGAAGAAAAGTGAGACAGAATTGCCATTCTTAATTTTTTAATCTAATAAGATGACAACAAAGATTCTTTCTTAAGCTATCAAAAAGTGATGTAGTAATATCGAATTGATGAATTCTGGGATGAATCAAACTCTGCCTGAAAGATAGACACATTTTTAAGAGTCAGAATGAACTGAAACAGCTTACCAAGAAACTTGATAAAGTTTCCATCATTTGAAGTATTAAATCAATACTGGATATATTTCTAAAAGACATGTTAGCTTAAACAGCATGATGGATTTGATGCTGGAAATACCTAACAAAGTTCTCTGATCTGTACCATGCAAGTAATAAAATGAATGCAAAGGAGCAGTATAGCTCAAAAAAAAAAAAAAAAAAAAAAAAAAAAAAAAAAAACAAACAACAAAACACCACACTAAGTGACCTAGGTGGAATCTCAACCTACGACCAGGAAGTCCTGACTCTAGGCTCCTTCTCTCAAGTTATAAAGACTGTGATGGTATCTTTCGCCTTCTTCACAAACAAGGAATCATCAACTAAAAGCTCCAGGGAGGGCCCAGAGCCTCTTCTGAAGCTTCAGAGAACGGACAAACTAAGTTGGAAGTCCAGCCCCCTTGTTTTGGGGATAAGGGCACAGACAAAAACATCTGTTCCAAGTATACATGGGTATCTTGTCTCCCAGCTCCCACTCTGCTACTCCCAAAGACATATACAGTAAAACTACTTGCTTAATGTGAAGTGCAAGGATATGGAGACTGGTCTTTGTGATGCTCAATATTTGAGATTGGTACAAATGCTGCACAATACAAATATACAGGACCTCTTTGAAAGCTACTACTTGAATGTTCTTTTCTGACTACAATTACAGGTGCTAGCTGAGAATCATGTAGTATGGTACCTGAAAACCACTGCAAACTCATTGTATCATGCTTCAACAAAGAAGATTATTTTTTTAGCTATACTAATTAAATCAATTTATCTATTTAACAGCTGCTGGCAATCTACAGATGGAAGTTGATCACCAACCTAATATTCTTCTGTTTCTACTCTTAAAGATCCTTGATATGGTGTCAGGGAAAATACTTTCCCCAAGAGATATTATTAGGACTGCAAGACCATGTGACATTTAAAAACTACGTTACATTGGAAGACTAACAGATGTGAGAAATGTTTGCAGTGGAAGGATGCTGCCTAGGTCCCACAGGAGGTTGGAAAATATTGTTTAAGCATCTCTCATACATTCCTTATTCTATTTTGGTCATAGGCAAACACTTTCCAAAGAGCTGTGACACAATTAAGAATGAACTTACATACTGAGGCAGATCGCAAGAATATCCTCTAAAATGAGAACATTTATGCCAATAGCAATCTGTCTTGTCTGTAACTTTTTATTACTCTCATACTACAGAAGAATCTTCCCTTTCAGTACAAGGTTCCCCCCTGCCATTAGTCCAGTTTCTGCTTGATTCTACCGTTTTGCTCATTTGCTTGGCAATTGAGTGATGCTGAAAATACGCAAAAACAGAAACTAGAATTCAGTGCAACCGTGAAAGATGCCGAAAAAAAGGATTTGACACAAACCTCAAACAGGAAAGAAATCTCAACTCCAAGGCAAGTTTTAGGAAACAAACATGAAAATTCATCATTCTGAACAACTTCTGTGGGCCTCTCACAGAGAATAGCCTCCTCTCTCATTCAAAAATTCAACTGTTATCCTGGCCTGATCCACATCTCCATAACATCTTTTTACCAAGTTTCTACCTCAAAAACAACCCTTCTCTGACAAACACTCTCTTTGATTGATTTACAAGTATGCTGGATAAACTGCTCCCCTCTCCTTGTACTGCAGTATGAATGTACCTCTTCCCATCTTTGTTCCCACTGTTCTATGATCTCTTCTGAGACTATGGAGATGTGAGACAATTCAGTTTTGGTACCAGTGCAAAAAACACTGTCCTCTCGAAAACTCAGTGGCTTCTGTTTAGCCTCTTTATTACGAAGACTTAGAAGAAACACCTTCAGATGTCATAATTAATCCAGATTAATTAATCCCACACTGATACTGCTTTGGAATATCTATTCTTCTTTTTCTCTCCCCACGTTCTGCTTTTCAAAGAACAATGGAACAGGAAACCAAAGACACCACAGCTGCAAGACTTGCAGCTATACACATTAGGACAGAACTGTTCCCCAAACAGATAAACCCCTGGTATGAACCACACAACCAGCAGCTGAAATGCTACAACCCTCGTCATTCAGTTTGGGATAATAAAAATGATCAACAATGATAAATTGCAGCAGTAGACAAAAATCAGGAACCTCTGGTGTTACTTGCCATCAGATTAAAAGTTTTGTGTTGGAAATCTGTGCATGACAAGTTATCATTTGTTACAGACATATATGTCTAAGATAGCAATTGTTCCCACAATTACTGAAGGACTTCAGCAAATAGGTTTTATACTGGTACTGGAAGAAAAGATAGTACCTGCAGGCCCAACTTTTGACAGCACAAATATAGACAAAAAGCACATTAACAGAAAATGCTTTATAGAAATGCAAGATTTGGTAAACTAAGATCAGTCCCTGGACCTTCTTTTGGTGGAAAACAAAAAGATTGTTGTCCAGATTTTTGTACCTGTGTTAGATTTCCAAGAAGGAAGAGCAGCGCACTTTCTCTCCTCTTGAGTTTTATCCCACCACCTATCAGTATCTCTACAACCACGTATTTCCCCTGTGCAGTAATAACAAACTCTGATGTTTCCAGGCTGAAAGACAGCCATCCTCCTAGAACTCTTCAGGAAAGACAACATGAAAAGTTTACAACCTGGGGTGCCAGGTCCCTCTCATCAGGAAGAGAGCAGTCAAACTGCTTACTCATCTCCTTTGTTTTATTCTAAGAGTTTAGGAGAGACACAATTGAACCTATATCACATTCTGATTTTTACGACTTTTTCTAAAGCTGAAAAGAGGAAAAGGAGAAAAAAAATCCACTGATTCTTTTGATTGTACTTATAGTTACATATCCAGTCATACTTTGAAATGAAACAGCACTGTTACTCCAGTTTCCCTTGTTCTTGGTTCCATTATCCTTTGACAAACACCTAACCCATTACAGTTACTATTTTAATTAACACTGTCCTTCATCAGGATTTTGGGTGGAGGAAACATCTGTTTTTAGAACTGTATGATTAAATGATTTCTAATTCTGTTTATAGGGAGAGGTTGTTCTTCCATAGGTAGGTCAGCATCAAGACCATGGTGCATTCTTTAGAAAAAATAAATCATAGTTTAGAATATTTTCTGGCTTCTACGCTACTGAAGACAGATATTGTCAGCAATTCCATATGACCTTTAAAACACCTCTGTAATACATGTAAATTAAATAAGCCAGTGACAAAGAAATGTTTTACATGAGGAAAAAAATCCAAATATATTTGCTTAAGAATTGTTAAAACAAAACACTTTACCGAGGTGGAGCCGCTCTGAGAAGTATGATGTCCAGTCTCTGAAGAGCACAAGGGAGACCCTGGCACATGTAACTCATTTCCTGAATTCAAGAGAAAAAAAGTGTCTCCAAGAAAACAGTCGTCTTTCTGAGGGTGCAACGTGCTTTTGATAAAGGGGTTAGGATGGCAACACCATTCATCAACTAAAGCACTCC
Source organism: Rhea pennata (assembly GCF_028389875.1). Lineage (NCBI taxonomy): Eukaryota > Metazoa > Chordata > Aves > Rheiformes > Rheidae > Rhea > Rhea pennata. The sequence goes on along the minus strand of NC_084665.1, from coordinate 91,928,014 downwards.
AGCTTTCACTTGGTAGAGGAAGAACTCTGAGAAATTTCCTATAAGGAAAGAGAAAAAAATATTTAAATATATCACATGCTTTTCTAAGACACTAACAGAGGGCCTAGACTCCTTACAAGAGATTAAAAAAAAAAAAGGATACAGAGACACACACACACATATACACATACACATACATATGCACAAATGTAGCATTTTCTCTAAAGGAAGTGCTTGACTCTTTTCAGTCAAAAGCTGACTGAATGTCAACTTTCTTTGATTTAATTCTGACAAAGAAATGGCAGAGTGTTTCCTGCCAAGACTGTGATGAAGCATTTCCCAAGGGTGAATCTCCACCGATTATACAGCAGAACTTGGCATAACCACCCCATGAAGTGAATCACATGATAAAAATAAAACAGATTGACTCAGCCGTGAAAAGCAGAACAATGAAGCATTTGCAATTATTATTACTACTACTTGTAAAGTTTGCCTGCACCAAAAAGGTTTGTACGAACAAAAACAACAGAAACACGAACAGACTGCTGCCACTGCAAGGGAGAATGTCTTTTGAAGTCCGTCAAAATAAGATGATCAGACTTTGAAACAAAGTTAAATCCTGGCAAAAATACTACAGTACAGCTTCATTAAAAAACAAAACAAAAAAAAATACATACACACAACATTTGTTAATGAAATCTCAATTTAGATTCAAATTCAACTTTCAAAAGTCACATACAAAACCTCCCAAATCCCTTACTCCTATATGGAGTAAGGAAGCTGCTGTGGGAAATACCACACTTCACCATCTGTTTTTTTTTAGAAAAAAAAAACAACAAAAACAAGCACACAAAAAAAACCTTAACTTTGGTTACCACAGTGGGCTTTTTTTTTTTTTTTTTTTTTTTTTTTTTTTTTTTAATAAGCCAGGGGCTTGGAACTTTGGAACTGCTCGTTTAGATTTTAAAATACACTCTGGAAGCTAAAATATATACATATGGCTACATAACGAACAGAGTTTGTATTTATAATAAATCAATGGTCAGTACTTACCTGCCTGGAGTTCCTGTAACCATTCTGTGGTTCCAGGATCTTGTCCACATTCTTAGGTCTGTTTTAATGTATTTTCTAAAAAGCTACCGTCCTAAGAAGAATTTCTGCACCTTTACCAAAACAATAAACAAGGGCCTTAACTGTGCGCAATCCTCACATAATTTTCTAGACAAACTGATCATTAGAGTGTTGCTATCTCTCTACTCTCTTCCTAGTTTCCTTGAATTTTCCTATTGTTCCCTATTGTCCCCCTTCTGCTACTGCCTGAAACCTTTATATACAGTTTCTTGGTTACACACCTTATTTAAAGCTTACAAATGCAACCTTGCTTATGCTGCTACTTTGCAAATAATCACAAAACCTAGCCAGCAGCTAGACACTCTGCATTTCTTGCAGTTCACAGATGATTTTCTAAAAATGATAGCTCTGTACACTGTAGTTTCTTTTGTATTGTTGGGTGAAAATAAAATATTTTACAAAAACTTCCGTCTTTCTAGAGCCACTATACATTTTGAACTGTGCTTGCCCCATCTGCAGGTGAAAGTTGGAAGCAGTTAAAAATAACTGGTCTTCTCAACCAGCTTTTGTTACTAATAAGACCACCTCTTGGCACTACCTATTATTGTCTTCACTCTCTGCAGACTTACAGGTTCTCTGAGAAATTAGCACAATTCTGCTATGGTAGACCCTTAATTCTGGCATTGGTCTATAGACTGATTATTCTTCACAACTTTGTACAATTAGTTCCAATGTCTGGACTCAAACTGAAAAACAAGTCCCTTCCCATGCGCTGCTCTTAACATTACAGCAACAGAAAGCTGTTATTGTTTGGTAATATTTTTAAGTGTTACATACAGAACAACAACAACAAAAAGACAGTGATTATCTTAAGCTGAAGGCCAATAATGTCCAGTTTCTTTATGTTACCCTTCCTTTACCTTCAGAGCCTAGAGTACCTCTTTTGATTGCAGCAACATCTTGAATTTTTGCAGAACAAAGCAGTTGCTGCTTCCAAGTGGAATTTCCTAAATAGGCTCCTACATCTAAGCTATGCAGAAAACACTTTTAAATAGATAACCCTTTTTGCTCCATGAGAGAAAAGCAGGAAGAAAAAGAATCCAGCTGGATTCCTTTAGCAGTAGTCTTATTTATTTATTACTAGAACATGAAAAGCTTGGCCTGATAGGAATTATCACGTTTGACACTATTTCTGCATCGAAAGTGTAATTAGAAGAATTCCTCTGCAATCAGTTTTTCAACAGAACACTTGTGTAGTAACAAATCTGGAGTTTTGGACTGATGAAGAGGGTTACTTCTTAATAGTCAATTCATGAAAATTAATTTTTGACATTCAACCCTCCAAGAATTCTTCATGACAAAAATAAAGCCTTAAAGAAATATCTGATGTATAAGCTACCCCTAGGCAGCGTAACTGAAAAGAGTAAAAGAAAGTATCGCAAGTTCTTTGCAGCACTTAAATCATGAAGAGGAGGGAGGAGAAAAAAAAAAGCACAACAGCTTCTCTAGTGTGGATAATGTGGATGAAGCAGACAAGCATAATTCTAACTGCTTAAGAGCTATCAATGTCATGGAAGGAAACAGACTAAACCACTGAATCTCAGAAAACATATTAAGAATCACAGGGGAAAAAAAAATCATCTAGTCCATTTCCCTGCCCCAAGACAGGACCACTTACACTTAAACCATTCCTGATGTATTTCCCTAATCTATTCTTAAAAACCTGCAATGGTAGAGATTCCAGAGTCTTCCTAGGCATCTTCTAACAGTAAAACAAGTATCAGAATAATGCTGTTTTCTTTTTTAAGAAAATTCTTCTTGCTTGGATAGAAGACCATTATCACCATCTTTGTAACAACTTCTTACATACTGGAAGACTTTTATGTCTCCTCCACACCAGCTTCTTTTAAGTAAATTCCACTTGTTTCAGTCTTTACCTCAAAGGTATCATTTTCTAGCTCTTAGATTGTTCTTATAGACCCTCTGCAAGTAATTCACACTTTAGTAAGTCTTCCTCACACATTATACAACTTCCCTTCTATCCCATCACCTATGCTGTCACTAGCATAATCCCTATCTCTAAGGTCCTACCTGTGGACCAACATAACAATACTGTTGTCTCGAAAAAGTACTGACTATGCCACTGTCTTTCTTTTGAAAATACCAGTGATGGAATGGAAGGTGTTGGACACACTGGCAGCTACATTCTTCTATCTTTATCTCACCCAGTATTTTTTTCATGATAACACCCAAGGGGTTCAGAGATTCCCTGAAAGGAGAAATGCCAAGTAGAGAGCCACTAACATGCTTTCTCTTTCCTTACATGTAAATTCCAACTGTGCCATGCTGTGGACTACAGAACCAAAAGATGAAGCCTCTGTACACATGAATTTGGCGCATTGAAGTTTAGGAAAATGCCTGCTCAGAAAAATGTAAAGCCAAAGGGCCCAATATCTTTAGAAAGCAAATGTTATTTACTAGTATCAGAAATTTCATTTTTCTATAAATGTACCAAAATAAAACAGGAGTTACTGCAAGACATCTTGATGACATATTTCATAAAAGAGAGCTAGTAACCCATCATTCATATATGTTCAAGTGAGCCATAACTCTAAAAACTACACTACATTGGTATTACCATTTTAAGTATTAAGAGTGATGCAGATCATAAAATGCTGCAAGTGTATTTCTAAAAACTTGTACATATCTAGCTGAAGTGGTCAAAACAGTTCACCACAAGAGCTAGGAAATGTAGCAGTTTTGTATTAAAATTCTCATGCAATCTGTAAACTTAGTGAGGAACAGAGATAACGCTGAGTCACAGAGTTAAGATACAGCTCCTGTTCTTCCTATATCCAGTACCCACGAACTGTCCAGAAGTTGGCTTTGCTTAAGAGATAAAAGGTAGATTTTGCCAACACCCCCTTTCTGACCAGCCACTCTGTGTCTACAGTATGCTGACTGAGCAGAAATTATGTGCAACTGAGCAGACTTGAGAAGGATCTCTGAACTACAGAGGAGGAAAGTTAGGCTCAATTTTTCAGTTTTACTCCCTTCAACATAACAAAGATTATGTTAAAGATACTAATGGACTATGAGTCTTTTTAAAATCATAAAACCCCAAAATGTCCAATTTGAACATTTGCAGTATTTCCTGTCCAGCTTTTTGTTTATACAGCAAAAAAAGAAGCTAATACGATGAGCACAAAGAGCTGCTGTATTAATGAAAGCCAAGACTGCAAGGTAGAAATGAGCAAAAGAAACGTCATCTTGATTTTACACATGGGAAACCCAGCCACAAAAGGAAATGCCTCTCTCACTGCAGAGGCAGGAAAAAAAATCTAGATTTCCCAACTTCCACAGCAAGGTTCTAACCACTATACCAAACTCTTTGTAAGCTACTTCTACTTTCCAGCTGGAATGACATCAAGGGTAAATGAATAAATACCGAAAAACTGTTTCAAGTAGTTTTGATTTTAGCCATCTGTGTTCTTCAGAAGTGTTCTCATCTATTATTTTTAAAATAAATGTTTTAGCTGTCTAAGCACACAAAATATCATGAAGAGCAATGACTATGGCATTTATTGTTATATACACAAGACACTGCAATACTTACCCTTCTTTTATTATGTCACCACAGGACTGACAGTAAAAGACGTAACTCTTCTGGGGTTTCAGGCTTTCACTCAAAGCAGAAATCAATTCTACAGAGAGAAGAGGACATATTAAACTTTGCAGTTGTGCAAAGTTTTCTCCCATTTGTACATAAATACCCTTTCAAATACCTCAAACCAAAAAAGGCAAGACTCTAACAAACAAAGCAAAATGACAAGATTTTAAACACAGCCTTAATTTATTTACTTATAGAAACAAGCAGCTACATTCAGGAAAAACTTGCCACTTCCATCTCAGATGCAGCACTGCTGAATAGGAATGGTATATGTGAATAATTACTTTAATACTGTAAATTCTCTCAATTGAAGTGGCTACTGAAATCATCACAAGACTGCCTAAACTAAAATTCAGTACTAGTCTTTTGTAATTATAGTTCTGCTAATGAGCATCTCTGCACCATTATGGTATATCCCAATATAGAACATCAAATAGATGGGAAGGAGTGTGGGGAGAAAAAGAGCACTAGTCTTCTAATCTTAAATTTTCAGCCAGGTAGGCTAAGCAGCCACTGTGGTGCCACTCGAGGAAAAGAAAGCAAACAATACCCTCTACAGGCCATCAAAGTAAAAACAGTCTCACAAAAGCTAGTTAAAGACAACTTTTCTCAATTAAAAAAAAAAGGAAATGGAGAAACCTCTGCAAAACATTGATAAAAAATCTGGTGGAAGAAAAACAGAACTGTCAGCCTAGCTCTAAATATAAGCAGATTTGGTACTGTCCACTCTCTGAAACATAATAGCATATTCTCAGCATAAGCTTTCAGAATTTAAGATTTAGGTTGCACTCACAAATGAAAAGTACTTTAAAAGATTCCAGAATATAAAAGACAACTAGTTCTCCATACTTATATAAAATATTTAAGGTTAATATAAAAGGCTATCCAATGTTAAGGGTATATCAAACATGAAACAGGAGGGGGAAAAATTTGAAGTCCTGTAGAAAAGCACGAGAGAGCATCTAAAGCAGTTCTGAAACTCCTACACAGAACACTTTTATTCAGCAATAGCATTTCCCTTTTATGTCATTCTTTCAGCTTTGCTTGCTAAACCAGCCAAGCACTGAATTTGATTAGGAGCAGCATGAATCAGCTCCTGCTTAAATTTTCAACTCAAAGCTAAAGAGAGCCTTTTAGCAAAAGAATATCTAATGCACACCACGAACTCCATCTAGTTTTTCTTTTTCACTGTAGAATGTAAATTTTGAAGTCTCCTTTACCCCATACTGATGCTGACTGTCCTAACCAAAGTAGCCTTCCTTAAGTAACAGACTAGACTTTCTTTGCCTCAAAGGAGTCTACTAGATAGCGTTAAAACAAAACGCAGCACCAGCCCTGATTCAGCCTTACTCGTGTCCGAGCCCACCTGCACCTGCAGCCTCAGGTGCAGCCCATCGCCAGGAAGGCACCGCAGCCCGCGGCAGGAGGATGGGGCAACCCGGACCTCAGCCGGGAGCGTCACTGCCACGCAGGCCTCTCTGCTACGCACTTCTAGCGAGGCCGATGTTATTGAGATATCCACCGGCAAACTCCTGAGATTTACTTCCCTAGAAACAGAAAAACAGAGATTTACTTCTGAGAGGAACTGTCACTATGAGTTGTTATTTCATACATATAGCATGGGCCTAGTCATACAGGCCAAAATCACCAGAATAACTTTAGCTTTAAGATACATATTTAGCTCTAGGATACATAAGCTGTATTGCGGCTCATGCAGCACTGTGTTGTGCAAAGGAATACAGAAATTACAGATTTAAAAGAAATACAAACACATCATTCCCAGTACACCATTACTGGGGTCCAGATTTATGTACATATATACAGCAGAGATCACTTACTCCCTCAATGCAGCAACTCACTCAAATGTTTACGAGAGCAGGAGTTGATGCATTTTAAGGGAAGGGGGGGGGGGGAAGGTAGCGTACTGCTAGGCAGAGCTTCAAACCACTACGTTCCCAAACGGCCCGAGGTAAACGCACGTGGGGAAGAGGAAAAGGCAAAATGTGCAGGTGGCCGGGCCAGGGCCCCGCCGCGGGGAACAGCCCCCAGCGACTCAGGCTGCTCCGCGCCGCAGAAGAGCGAGCGATACGCAGGTATCGTATGGCCTGTTTTCCCCCCAATCTTGGAGGGGGAGGGGAGGAGTAAGAGGGGGCGCCGCCCGGCCCCGGCAGTACCGGATAACCAGCAGGGCGCTCCGCGTCCCCCGCCGGATCTCCAGCAGCGCCGCCGCCATGCCGCGGCGCTCAACGCCCCCAACGGCCGGCGCGCGCGCGCGGGGCAACGCCCCCAACGGCCGGCGCGCGCGCCGCGCAGGCGCGGCCGCCCTCCACAGCGCCGCCTGAGGGGAGCTGTGCGCTAGCGGCCGTCACCGCCGCCCGGCTTTGCTGGCGGCAGCGCCCTCGCCGTGCGTGGGAATCGGGGGGGGGGGGGGGGGGGTGTCTGGAGCGAGGAGAGAAGCGTCCGGTTTCGTAAGAGAGCACTGAAGAAGCAGATGGTACAAATTCAGATTTTTGTAGAAAAAACATGGCAGAAAACAGCCAGCTAGATTCTCAGCTGCGTAGTTTTCTCTTTAATTGTGCACAAGTTTATTCACATACTGTAAAATGCACACTATATTCCAAGTGTCTTTATTACACCTTGCAGTAGTTGTTGGGGCAGAAGGGTTTTGTTTTTTAAAAAGAAACAAAAATACTTAGTCTACATAATGGCTTTCATTTCCAACTACTTCGCCAAGCGATGTACATATCATAGGTTAATTTGTTCTGAGTGAGCAGATCACATATTAAATGCCATTAAAACACACCTGACTATTCTTAGGAGAACCTGCTCCCAGTATTTGCAAAATCAGGGCTTGAGGCCTTTTTGCTAAGACTTACACAAGAGTGCAAAGCTTTTAATGTCCTTTTTACTGCTTTCTGTTTGTATTTTCAAACTTTTCTCCAAAATGAAGAGGACTTTCCACTAAATATATAATGAAGAAGGAGATTCTCAAAAGATCCAGGGATCCCTTCCCAAGCTTCAAAATCACCTCTGTGTGCATTCACAAAATCATTTGTGCGTTCATAAAACTGAGGGTCACAAAATCAAATCTGTTTAAACACATATAAAGCTGCAGAGAATTTACGAGACCGCATCCCCTGATGCACCAGGGAATCTGTTAGTGTAATTCAATGACAAGACGTTGCCGGTCTGCTCATAGGCAGCTCACGATTACTGGAAAGGTCGCAACTGATTTATAAATATTAGAGACTTTCACTTGGCAACTACCTCAAAGCCTGAAAGATTTCTTATACATGCTGACTGCACATACTTTGGTTAGCATTTACTTAAGCCATTTATAATCAGAATTAATATTTGCTGTTATAAAGCAATGCTTTATATTAAATCGGCTTAAATCTGAGAACTGGAACGATGACTTTGAAGCTAACGGATTGCAACCTAAGAACTGCACTCCTGATCCTGAAAAGCTGGTAAACTGCAAAGGAAAACGCTCTTGCAGTGAAAAATTCCTTGCAGGGTTGTCTGTGAGGGCTCCATACACGGATCTTTCTGCGTGTGCATATCCATATATGTGTGTATATAGCTTGTTTTTATTATCAACACATATGTGTGTACTTTTCCCACCTGCAGCTTTAAGACCACGGTGAGGTTTAAGACCACAGTGAGACTTCAGTGAGGTTTAGGATCCCTCATGGAAACTCAAAAGCCACAAATACAGCACCACCAGCCCCTTGGGGCAACGTGCAGTTAGAAACCGGACAAACGCCAGTGTATCCAGAAACACAGCGCTTCGCACGTGGCAGCTCTGAGGCCTCAACCACCTCGAGCCACCCGCGAATTCCTCGTTCACGCCGCCCAAACCAGGCCGCAGCCAGCGCGCCCGCCCCGCGCCCCCCACCCCGCTCCCGCGCCGCTCCGCCGCACCTGGTGCAGCCGCGAGCCGCCAGGGGGCGCCGCGGCGCCGCGCGGGCAGGGCGGGGAGGCGCCGCGGCGGCGGCGGCGGCGGCGGCGCGGTGCATGCCGGGAGCTGTCAGGGGCGCCGGCGGCGGCGGGGCTCTTCCGGCGCCGGTCGCTCAGGTAACGCCGTGCGCCCCGGCCGCTCCGGCGCGGGGCCTCGCCGCGGCCCCTTCCCGCCGCCGCGGCCCCCGCCTCGCCCGGGCGGTGCTGGGAACGGGGCACCGTGGCCCGGCCGAGGTGCCGCTGCGCTGCCCGAGTGGGCCCGGGCACCGCCGCTGGGGGCGAGGGGAGCGAGGGCCGGGCCGGGCCGGGCGGTGCAGGCCGGGGTGCGGGTGGGCTTGGCGGCTGCGCAGCCCCTCTCGCCGCCGGGGAGCCGGCCGCGGCGCTGCTGCCCGGCCCTGCTGGGGGTCGGGGGCGGCTTCCGCAGGGGGCCTTTTCCAGGCGGGAGCAGGCTGGGTGTCAGGCTGGCAGAGCTCTCCCGCTCTGACCTTGAGCGTGTGCGGGCTGCGCGCCGCTTTTTGGCCAAATGCCTGCCTGCCTGGCCCTGCTTTTTGGGTGGTTGTGTGCGATGTATGGGAGGGTTTGTGGGGTGGACGGTTGCCTCCACTTTGTGTAGCGCAGGGTTAAATTTCATCTGTTGATGGTTGGTTACTCTTAAATCTTGTGATGCCCACTTGAAAAATGTAAGTGTATTGGTGTTAAATGCTTTCTGAAATATTTCCATACTTGTAATAAATTGATTGGGCTTTACTGATTATTATCTCCTTAAATACCTTAAAATATACTGAATATGAGGTGCAGTCTTTGAAGAGCTTGTTCTAGAGGACTCTGTAGCCCTTGAATTTTCATCGCTGACTTATTAGCATGAGCCCTTGCACACCTGCATTTTCTTTCTCTATGCAGTAATTCTTAGTGAATGCGTTATGTCTGTCAGATTAACTGGTAGCATGATACCTGATTTCCAGCTATGTGAGTGCAAAGTAATGGAAGACTCTATTTAAATAGGAATGTGCTTTGATATTTGGAGGTAATATGGGGCTTAACATTAGGTTGAATGCCATAGGTTTTAATTTTATTGCCAAATCTTAGTCTGTTTCTCTCTATGTTAAATAATTGTATTAGTCTGTCTGTCACATTTTTTTTAAGTATTGGTAAGCTTTCACAAAGCGAACAAATTAAGTTGTCCCTTTTATGTAAGTTTAATAATAGTGAGATGCCTAAATATTGTGATTATATGGATATTGTGATTATCCAAAGGGTATTTTTAATACCCTGGGATGGGTAAATATTCACCTTACTTTCAAAACTGAGAAGATGTCAACAGCATAGTTCCTATTTTTGTTTTAATTCAAATGAGAATAGGTGCTTTTGGAAACTAAATAGCCTGGAAGTGAGAGGTGGGGGAGAAGAGATTATATTCCTAAATCATACTTTGTGTCTTACTCTCCAAGTTTGCTGGTAGCATTAGTGACAGTAGATGTTTAAACAGCATCTTGCAAAGCCTAGAAGTTACTGTATGCTTTTCAGTGGTGCTGAAGCTGTGCTTTATAATACATAATTATGTTTATAGGTTAGACTGTGTTTACACTAATAGTTCTTTTCTTGTGTAAAAATACTGGCATGCTACACTGACCACCGGAAACACTGAGCACATGCACAACAAACTAAATTTAATAGAATGCAGTCTGTCTGGTGTAAGTGGGCTCAGACCATAGTCCTTTGCTATTGTACTCCATCCAGATAGGGAGAGGACACTTCTATATGTTCATTTCTAACTTAGCTGTCTTGGCCAAAGTTACTGCTGTAGGTCTGCCTGTAGTTTTCCTGTCTTCCTGCTTAGCCAGGCTATCTGGCTATATTTTTTTTTTTTTTTTTGGGGGGGGGTAACTGGTTGAACCATGTTAATAGTAAATATGGCATGCATAAAAGAAGTCCAAAAAAGGTTAAGAAGTAAGTTATTATAAACTGTTTTAAAAATGATTGAGAAAAACAGGAGATTATGAGGAGACAGGATGAATTAATATTAACTAAAGCATCTAAGGGAAAAATAGAACTAACTTATTTGTATTCATGTAAATTGTCTTTCAGATTAGTAATCATCTTCTGACTTGTATTTGAAAAGCAGTAAATAAAAAAGAGTAAGAGGCATGTGTTTCCCTATAAGAGCTTTGGGAAAGGGAGAAGAAATGGTGCAGGACCAATCATTTTCCCCTCTCGCTCAGTGACAGGAACCAGAAATGAGAAGACCCGAGCTATCCAGTAAATTATTTCACTCATTAACACAATGCTATTTTTATTATTTTTATTTTAATTCATTTATAAATAATCTATTAATTCCTTGTCCATGATATATGTTTCATTATTGTAGAGATTTCAGAATATCTTCATGGTTGACAGGACACAACTGTGGAAATACTGATGGATTATTCTCTTAGTAATGTCTTTCCCTTTAAACAGGGAAGATGTGTCAAACTGATACGTTTCACATACGTGAAATCAAATACATTGCAAAATACAGCAACAATTTGGATGTGTAGATGTACCCATGGCAAATGACGTTATTTCAGAATTAAAGTCACAATGAAATTGGTAAAATGAATTGGTGATATCTCAGGACTTCAGGGCATGTAAAAAAGGAAGCCGGACAAGCTGTTGCCCAGGTATTTGGGTAACCCACTAATACAATGTTTTGTGAACACTGAAACAGTGTTGTCGACTGTTATCAGCATTGTTTGGAGACAGAGTGTTGAATTCATCTGAAGTTATGTATTATTAAAATGATGAGTGTGGAAAAATAAAAGGTTCTTCTAAATCTTTCATTTTAAAATTACTATGAGCCAGGAATAAATGAATAAATTATCAAGCCACCAGATTTTTGATGTTAGTAGACTGTGGAGTGTATCACAGTATTTAAAAAGCTATCACCATGTGAACTCAGGCTGTTACCCCGGAAGCAAGGGTGCCTTTCTGTACATGACAATAATGTAAATATAATGGAAGGCAATGAAACTCATGTAGCCCTTTCTTGTTTACAAAGCAGAAATGCACCAGGAAGTAGACTGATTCTCCTTTAAACAAAGCGTAGTACAAATCTAGGGTTAAACATTGTCATACTGGTTTGAGCTTTTTTGTTGATACAATTGTTGTGATTTGGATTTTTGACTGTATTACTATATTAAATTGATTTACTAATTTACTACCACGAAAAAGTAAGCAACAAAGAGCAGCTCAAGATAAGTCCCAGTAAATGCTTGAAGAACATCAAGAGAAGAGGAGGGCTGGCTAGCTAAAAAGGAATTCTCTTCAGAGAGCGTAGATAGAGTGACCATTTGAAGGAATTAAGCTGAAATATTGTAAAAATAGCAATTTAGTAGAGGACAGCTGTCTTTGTACTGTGCTCAGGCTCCTGCAGAGAAGGTAGCTGTTTGAAAGCATTGAGGTTACTCGACAGAGAGTACAGTAGCCCAAAAGCTTGGTCTGTGTGTGTAAGAACTGGGCAGTTTCTTCGTGGGACAGAAGAAGCCCAAAGCTTACCATGGGGAGGGAGGTAAGGGAGCCACAGCGAGGCTGCGCTTGCATCCAGCCAGGTGTAAACTTAAGTTGTTTCAGCCTTACTGAGGTTCATTTTGGTTCACAGAACAATATATACTATATACAATGTTCTGCTAAAGGAACTTGAGTAAGAATTTGATGTGGCTGTGTGAACTGAAGTGAAATGAAGTACAAGGGGGAAAACCCAGTGCAAAAATGTCAAAACAGTGCAGGTTAAATTCTGGTGTTTGTTTTATTTTTATTTCCTTCAAATGTGTAATTGAGTAAAAAGACAATAGTGACCAGTTCTAGATCTAGGTTGAAATATTGGTTGCTTCAAACACAATGCCCATACTGTGGTCAACAGAGCAGAGAGGAGGGAAAGCATTTGTAAGAGGGCATTGAAGGATAAACACAGACTTGAGCAAGCATTTTTTCATTTTTCTCCGGGCTGTGTTATTCTGACTTGAAGATTGCCATCTGTTTTCTTAGTAAGACATGGCAGATATTTTTCATAATTTGATATAATAAATGTTGACATTTGAAGTTTTATTAATTTTATATCTAAAATGAATGATGGCAAAGTTTTAATAACTATACATGGATAACTCAAAACAAAATCATTTGTTAGCAGAAATGAGAAAAATAGGAAAATACTACTTTGAAAAGAAAATTACTTTCAGTTAGCGGTTGACCTGAGTCATAATGAAGAAGATACAAGCCATCATCTTTAATTTACTGAGCTGTAGATTGAGTTCTGGCAAACCTGAACATTTGATCTTGGTCTCAAGAAGAAGATGATATTTTTAAAGTAAAAACTTTAGCATAAGTAGAATGCTACCATTTTGTAGCATAAGAGGACTTAACTCTAGAAGAGATAACACCTGTTAGAGTGTGCGCGCTTTGTCACTTGAATTTGTCGTATGCTACTGCAGTGCTTTCATTGGCAAAGATGTATTTAGTTTGCCTAATTCCTTTTTTTTTTTTTTTTTTTTTTTTTTTTTGTTAGAGATGGTTAAAAATACTGATTTGGCATTGGATGAATGAGTGTTTTGGCAGAGAAAAATATTTAATTACTTTGTTACAGCAGTGCTTAAATGTCTCTATAAGTGAACAAAGCTGCTTTTTTTTTTCTGATACAGTGCTACAAATAAGGCTGTCTGAGAAACATGCAGAAACAGCGCACAAAGGGCAGAAGGAATCTGTACTATTGTTTTAGAGGATCTAGAATCAAAAGCAATTTTTCAGTTTAGTTTATTAAACTATTTCTTAGTTCACCTATGATATATTGAAAAGCTGTAATAAAGTACAAATGTGTAGCAGGATTTAAAAGTCATTCTAAACTCTATTTTAAAAAGGCAATTAGAAGAGACTCTTCACCGCTGGTGAGGGTGAGAAGTTTTTGGTCACTTACTTTTCCCCTCAAGTAAAGACAGATTTGATACTTTTTCACTTATAGATTATTATGTTCTAAAGCAAATACATTCACTTGCAGATTCTTAAATAATTACTTTAATTATTATTAATTAACAAATTAATCAATTTACTTTCTTAATCTATGAATACAGAAGTTGATTATTGAGAAGGTTTGCAGTATGTTTCTTGTGAGTTTTTAAGCTAGTTACTTATTATTCATGAACACTCATCTGTTGCAAGTCAAACTCTGGACTCCTATAAAATAGCGTTAGCACGAAGAACATTTTATATGCTTATGTAGTTCCACCTGTGTCCCAAACAGCAATTCTGCCTGGTGACAGACTGAGTCTTTACTCCGGTCATCTTTCTCATATTGACTTCTCGTATACCCCAAGAATCTGAAAGTTTACTTTGTTTCTGTTTATCATCAATTTATTTTTAATATAATATGCTAATAAATAAATAATAAAACGTTTTATAGGTGTTAAAGCCAGGAGGGAGTGCATCCTCGCAGGTGTCTAATATAACCTTTTTAGGTTTTCCTCTCAATTCTTGTTTGAATGAGAACCAATTTCTCAGAAAACATCTCATTGATTTAAAAGTTGCCAGTATAGATAATGTGCAGATTGTTGTACTGACTGAATTTGAATTCAAACTTCCAACTTTTTCTTTTCCTTTTAGTGGGAAAAATTTAAGAAAATGCTCCCATTTATATATTTTGACTGGTTAGAAAAGTGCACTATGAAGTGATTAAAAACAATATTAAATCTTACTAGGAAATGCTTTATACTACTCCAGGACACTGATGAGATAAGGTCTAATTACAGTTAAATACATAGTTTCTTTGTCGGTTCATTTGGGGAATATATCTTTTTGCGTTTTCCATTATTGTGAATAGCTATTAACCAAAATAACAAGCTCAAAATATTCTTATTCTTCAGAAATCATTAGAGATGCTGCTTTTAACAATTCTGAGTGTGGAAAAAACTCTGTAGAAAGTCATTTTATAAATTGAGTAATTAGCTGTAATTGGAAAATCCACATCTTTGTTGATAGAATATATGTACTCCCGACATTTGATTTTTATCTTAAGAGACCAAGCTGGGATCTGTGGTATTTATTTTGCTGTTCATGCTCTTAAATGTTTCTGAGAGGAAGCAAAATATAATGAATTGCAAGGCTTCTGTTTTCCATGTATTCAAATCTGTGTTTATATTATGTGTACTAAATGAAAATATGTTCTGCAATTACCAGCTTGGTGTGTGGGCACTGTATGAAACTTAAGTAGTTCAGTACTGCAGTTTTTTCATCTGCTTTTTGATTATCTGTTAGTCCTCTTCCTCTGTGTCCCATGGTCATGCTTTGATCAGTAAATAAATTTAGAAATAAACCTTGAAATATCACAAAGCTGAAGTTCTGAGGAATTCATAGGGAGCAAGTATCTGAGCCAAGGTTGTTAGGAGAGTTAGGACAAATCACGAGAACTCTTAAAGTGAAATAATGCAAGCAAAATTGTGCTCCACAGCGATGAGCCCCTTGACCTGTACCAGAAAGCAACCTTTCCAGTATTACAAATTGGTGTGAGGCAGCCAAATGTAACAATTCACTGAGAATTTAGGAATAGAATGGAAGTCATATAACCTGGTGAATAACTTGAGGTAAAAGCTAGGTGAAAGCTACGTATATTTCTTCTCAATCTAATTTCTTTTGCTTCAGTCAAAATCATTTAGAGCCGCTTAAGCAGGTCAATAGTTGGTATTGAAGTGAAACATAGGGCTGGAATTTGGAAAGGATGAACATTGGCCATAGAAAATGTAGCTGTGAAAGGATCATCTTAACAGGATTCAGAGGAAAGTCAAAATCGCTTTGGTGGTGAGGGGAATTGGAGGCTGCTCTGTGAACACATGACACCAGACCTGCAGCGAAAGGAGATCCACAGTCCCAGATAACTCTAGTTTTCTCATCAAAGTCATACTCAGAGACTCTACAGGCACGATATATCCAAAACTGCTGTGTATCTACTTTTGATCCCCTGGAGAAGATGAAGTAGAAGGTAGTAAGCATCAAGACCTATTTCAGCAATTACTTGTGATTTGAATGTGGATTTATGAAATAGTTTAAGGTTTATTGCATTTCTTAGGTAGTATAAATACTCCTCATTGATGATGGGTCTCCCTTTATCCCCCATTCCCTTTTTGTCATCCATAAAAAGAGACAAGGTCATCTAGAAGGGTGCTGATTGCCCATATCCTACCTCTCCATAAGATTGGCTTCTCATCTGAGAAGTTTGCCTC
The DNA here is from genome assembly GCF_028389875.1 of Rhea pennata. Classification (NCBI taxonomy): domain Eukaryota; kingdom Metazoa; phylum Chordata; class Aves; order Rheiformes; family Rheidae; genus Rhea; species Rhea pennata. The sequence continues at coordinate 91,912,096 of NC_084665.1, read as the reverse complement.
TTCCTTGTCATAAGATAGGCCAAAAGCGGGGAAAAACAACAAAAACAAAGAATGCCACTCTTCATCCTTCTGCTTTAAAAGAGAAATGACCCTAAAACGTTTCATGGAAAGTTGTCCCTGATACTAAGTGGTGATTGCAGAATGACAAGAAAAAACATTTATCCTCTTGGTTGTTTTGTGGTACAACAGAAACCGTTTTTAGTGCTTTTGGGCTATACATTTTATTCATCTGATTTTCAAAGTAGTCCATGAAACAATAAGGCAGGATGTGATATTTATAAGGAGATAAATAATATTAAACTTTAACATTGTATTGAGGTGTCAGTGCTGCAATACTGAATATTGTTAAATCTGCAATTTCATTCAAAAATAAGAGAACAGAAAAATAGCTATAAGAATATATGATAGAAATGAAAGAAGATTTGTTACATTTTGATGCAATATCTTCAGACTAACCAAAATGAAAACCTGGAAGGACAAGTATATTTTTGTGCATGAGAGCAAATAAAAATGACAATACCTGTAGCTTTCAGGATAGAAATGGTGCCAGGTTTATAAACAATTATTTGTATATAAGATTTACATAATATTTCTTCCACTTCCTTGGCCTGTTATGGCTACTGATATGACTTGGAAGATATGCTGTTTAATATAGAGACTCTTCATTGTGAAGAAAAATGCAAGAGATTCATTCTCTCTATATAACCTCACGTTATATAAAAATGATAATTGTTTTGAGAAAAATATGAGAGCACAGAGTAGTAAGAAAACATAGAATGTGTTTTTCTTCTCTGCACAAAACTTAATAACAATTAAATTAACTAATAATGTGGATTGTGTTCAGGTGTGAATGACTTTCACCTACAGAGTGATAGTGTAAAAAAGAGTAATAAGACGAGCAATAATGTGGATAAAGGAAAATTGCTTTCTGAGCAACAGAATAAAGAATGTCAGAAAGATTTCATAGTATTTTTAATAAACTGTAAACATAACCATCAGTAAATATAATCAATTACAGGAATAGAGTAACTTCATTACTTTTAGTTGGTGGGCAATAGACTTGTCTAAAAACATAGGTTATTCAAATTCGGGGGAGGAGTTTGCTTTAAGTTGGAAGAGAATACTCTGATCTGTTAGTAGGTCCTAAAAAACTACCTGTTTAACTCTGTATTTCTACTACTTTTTTCTAATGTTTAATAACCCTCGATCAGTCCAAATTGTTAGCTTTCAGATTTTTTTAAGCATTTGAAGAAGACAGAACTGTATTCTTAACCCAGCCATAGGTGGTCCTGTTGCAGTTATGCTTTAGCTGAATAAAAAAGGATGCTGATGCTTTCTTCACTCAAAAAGAATTATCCAATGTGTCAAGTTCTTATTCCATCCTTTGTGTCTGCAAAAATGAGAATTGTGCTGCTTTTGTGTGTTGGTCCTTTCTTCTTTTCTAGTGTTAGTATTTTATTTTACTTTTGGAGATCTGTTGTGCAGCTGTCTATTTGAGAAATCTATTGGTGCCCTATAGCTTCTTAAAGCAAAACCGATCTCATTCTGGCCTTAATCTAAAGCAAAAATGGTTATTATGACATGAAACTGCATGAAATAAACTTTTTACTTAACACTGATATATAAGCTCTTTATTCCACTGGGATATAACGAAATATATTGATTTGGCACTCTAAATATTCTTTTAACGAATACTTTCTATTTCTGTTCTGCCTTGAAGACGGTCTGTCATTTTGAGTCTGCCATCAGGATTACAGGTGCAAAAGATCTGTAATTTTGGCCTTTTATTAATTCCCACTGTCTTGGGTCTTTTTTTTTCTCTCTCATTTTTTAAAATGAGTATATGCTTATTTTCTTGTTTTTCTTCTCTGTGCCTTTCTTTTCTACTCTGAAAAAACAGAACAAGAGCAGTATAAGGAGCAAGATGGTAGCGTGGAGGATAAGGAAATGAATAATGAGAAACTTTGGTTGTTCTGTGGGACAGAAGATAAATATGACGAAGGCAGAAAAGAGCGGGCCTGTCTGGTACCTTACAGGCCCTGTTAGTCTGATAGCAGAGCTGGGCGCTGCAGCCTTTGGAGTTCTTGAAAGGTCCATGGTGAGCAGGGTCCCAGAGGCCCTTCACCGCTACCTGCTGTAGCCCTGTGGTCTCTCTGGCTGAAGCACCTCTTTTTTTTTTTTTTTTTTTTAATTCTACCAGTAGTGAAAACATGACAATTGGCAGCATTAGAGCTGAGTTGTATCACTTCATCTTCAGAAGCACCTGCTAATTGAAGGAATAAAAGGAGCAAAAATCTGCTAGCTCACTTTATCTGATACATTTGACCAGATTATTTAAAGCCTGGTTTACTGCTGTCTTTATTTGGATAGTAATGAGATGTTGAGTACAGCTTTCTTCCCTTTTAACTCTTACAGTGCACTAGCACTAAAAAGTGCTAGTGTTTTAGCACTACTAAAACAGTGCTAGTAGTGGTGATGATGGTTGGCTTTGGGGTTGATCTAAGAACGCAGCAAAGAGTTGGCCTTCAGGCAGCCAAAAATACCGGGTAACCAGTCCTAGGGCTTTGCGATGTTTCATCAGTGATAACTTCTGATGATAACTGCAGGTGAAGTTTGTATATAGCAGCTTCATAGCCATTTGGGGTAGAACTCTTTCAAGGGATGGATGGATACAATATAAATTAAGTAAACATAAAGACCTTTACATGCCATATAAAGCATTTACAATTGATGATGCATGATAGAAGGCAAAAAAGTGTTCATGTTTTCTGATGCGTCTTACAAACTGGAGTGTATTTGTTGTCTGCAATAATACAAGTTGAATTTTTAGTCTTTTCTGACTAGTCGAGAAACATTTAAATTTATTCCTTAGCATAGTTTGAAGATAAGTGTCTTTAATTCACCAACTATAAAACCACAAGAGCTGGGAATGTCACTTTCTATCTCTGTTAATTTTTCTGCTTTATTATTTCATAGACTGTTTTATCATATTGCTTCTCACTGGCAATAGGTGCCAATGAGGCATGTTCTCCAGTCGTTATAGAAGGTCTCGTTTAAGCTGCTGTGTTATAGTGTGATATTTATTTATCATGCCTAGTAGGCAGTCTGAGCACAGTTTCTCTATCGTTACACCTGTGGTTTGGTTTGGCTTGGTTGCTTCATCCTGCAATAGTGCACACAATTTTCTTCCCATTTTTCTTTATTGAAGACAGAAGACAACAGCATTTGTTGACCCCAGTTAAAGGGGTATAAAAGCTTCTGTTACAGTGGAGTTTCCCAATATGGGCTGTAATTATTTGGGATCGAAGTAGCATTAAAAACATTTCTTTAAAATGAGGGTTAAATTTCATGAAATAAATACTGTATGCCCTAAAAACCTATGAAGTCATGTTTCTGGAACTAGAATATCTTAATTACTTGGTGTAGACCACTATGGGATGAAAACACAGAATGAATTTCAAAAGCCTCTGATTACAGAGCACTATTAAACTTATACTTCTGTTATGTGTGGATAATATTATAGTATTTTTTTAAAAAGCAGACTTGTATTGCTGAATAGGAACACCAAGTCTTGTAAAAGCAAGTGTTGAGGCCTGAAGGTACTGATGAATACTCTGCAGCTGTCTTGTGTGTGTCCTTTTCTCCTTTCTTTCACCTGGAAGTGATTCAAAAAGATTGATCCCTTATTTTTCAGAAATGTTCGTTTGTGGACAGATAGGTTGTTTTGGTGATGACCTATAGGGGAAAAAGAAAACAAACAAAAACCTTCTAGCTGGATTTGTGTTTACTGATTTTTGTAGTGTGTTAGCTGTTGTATGTTAAGATAACTTCAGACTTACAGCGAGTAGAATAATCCAAGTTGGGAGGGGAGTATGTGTATGGTGGCTTTCCAACGTTTTTTACAGGACTTGATTATAAATACAGTCTCTTGGACATGTATTTAATATTTGTGTGCAATACAAATGCTTCTGTATAAGGTTTGCTGTAAATAGCCTGATTTTTAGTTTGATGTTTCTGTATTGCCCTTCATGAGGAAAATGTCTTGCCCTTTTATGAATTTGTTGTAATAATACACTTTCAGTACCTTTTTTTTTCTTCTTTTTTGAACAGGTAATGATTGTACATGAATAGCAAGCTAGTCTCTAGTGGGGACTCTGTGGGAGGATGAACACGGAGGAGCTGGAGCTACTGAGTGATTCCAAATATAGAAACTATGTAGCAGCAGTTGACAAAGCACTGAAGAACTTTGAATATTCCAGCGAATGGGCAGATTTAATATCGGCACTGGGAAAGCTAAACAAGGTATGCCTTTTGGGTGCTTTTGAAAAAAAAATCAGGAATTGGGAACATCACATTTAAAAACTGGAGTGCTGGTGTAATAATACAGAAACATGAAGTTCTAGCAGTCTAATATAGTTGGAAAGATAGTAGCAGTTTGAGCCATATGTCGGGTCTCTACAGGGAACTGAAAAATCAGAAAGAATGTCTTAAGCTTCCAGGAGAGCCCGTCGTAATCATAAGGGGGAAAAATTCTTTTAATTTTTAGTACAATTAAAAAAAAAGTTGCATTTTCTTCCAATTATTAACATTTACTTTTAATCTCGTTGTTTTAAAATATTCTTTTTTGAGATAATATGAAAAGAGGGAATCCGTATAAATGTTGGCAAGATTTTTAATGAAGCATGGATTATGCAGTGAGGCTCAAAACATTTGTTGACCAAATAATTTTAACATCCTGATTAATGTTACCAGAAAATAGATGAAATGTGTAATATCATTATGATCTTTAACAGCATTTTACAAATATAGATCCTGATATCCGTAAGAATCCTGTTCTCATCAGTTCTGTTTGTTTCTAGGAATCTCTAGTCAGGGTCATAATTTTATTTGCATTCAGATATTTTACCAGGGGGAAGCTCTACAGAAAGTGGCACAGAAAATGACAGGGCTGAAGCATTTGCATTTGCCATTTAAACTTGGTGGAAAATCCAGAGTGATGGTATTGTTGCCAGTGTTTCTGGGACAGTTTCTTTGTATAAACTGCCAGATTCTTTTTTTTTTTTCCTTTGACTGTGACAATTCTTACAGCATGTATTTATAAAGAAAAGAATGCATTATTAAGAAATAAAAACCTAAAGGTATAAATGCAATTCAGTGTTCCAGTTCTGAAGCATTTATGCAGTTTCAGACAGTTTTGTATGCTGTCTAGCAGTTTCTTAAGCTGCAGACGTGTTGTGTTAGGGAAAACTTTAAGTTCTCTGTGAGCTACTGGCTATTCATTTTAGCAACTGGAGATGGTAATATTTGTCCTGACTAAGCGTAGCGTGATTATGGCATAAAAGTACTAATAAAATGACAAACTGTTAAGTGAGAACCCCATTGCAAGTGCAGTTTTTAAATACCTTGGCAATTCCAGCTGTGTCAGGTGTACAAGTGAGAGGCATTGCAAACAAAAAGCTCCACAGTACACTTTAAAACTTTTTGTTGTGCTGTCTTTGTGACTTAGGTGTATGTTGCAACTTAGTAACCACATTTGGGAACACACTTATTCATTTAATATTTAACTCATTTGTGTTGTTTTTCTTAATGTGATTTTTTTTTTTCATTTTTTAACCAGGTACTACAAAACAATGCAAAGTACCAGGTAGTACCCAAAAAGCTGACCATAGGCAAGCGCTTGGCACAATGCCTGCATCCAGCTTTGCCGGGTGGAGTTCATCGGAAGGCACTTGAAACATATGAGATCATCTTCAAAATCATTGGGCCCAAGCGTCTGGCAAAAGATCTTTTTCTATACAGGTACAAGTAGTTTAAAAAACTCCATTCCAAATACATAGTTGGGGTGCTTTTGGGTTTCTGCCTTTTATAGTAATAATATTGCTTAGTTATACTGCAAGAATTGAGTGTTTTCTTTCCCTCGTGTTCCTCACTCTTGTATAATACTCTTCCTCTGAATATTGTATATCAGAAGATATGCAGACCACCAAACTTGTCTTAGAACAAATTGTTTATTGCTAAGAAACATGGAATTTATTATTTCTTCACTGAAATAGTTTTGTGCATGAATGCACAGTAATTGTACTGCTAACACTTACTTCAATATATTTGCATTACATTTTTCTGTTGTGATTTAAGTGTTATTCAAAAAGAGTTTGAGTATCATTTATCTCAAGAAACTTTCTCTTCCAAGCAATCTAAGCAACATAATAAAAAGCTTAAACATATGTTTGACTGGAAAGGTGGGCAAGTGCAATTTTTTTTTCTCTCTGTTAGTCTTTGGAATTGTTGGTCATGAAAAGGAAGGATAACCTAGAGAAGAAAGTATAGTGAAAATATTTTGATTCCTAAACCTCTAATAGGTTGCTAGATGAGTGGGGGAGGGGAATATGTTAGGCTAATGTACAAGACATAGAGGGATGTTTGTGTGTAGATTTTTACATATATGTATGTACACATGCAGACACACATACAGTTGCATATTGTTCATAATCTTTACTTAGATTAACATTTTGTCAGTTTAAGAAATAGTAGAATAAAACAGAATTCTCATCAGGTAGCTAAGGCTCATATTAATGCCTGGAAACAAACTGTATACCTTAACTTTAGCTATTCTACCTTGTATTGGCGAAACATTTGCAGTTAAATCCTTGGGAGTTTTTTCTTCCAGTTCATGTTTTTTGAGTATGCTTTAAAAGATTCTGTGAACTCATAGCTCAAGTTTTTTGCTTGTGTACCATTCAGTAGCTGCAGTATCTGGTTAACAAAAAGTTTGATCATAGTGAAAAATGCTACCTTGTGTAATATTACTGTAGGCATTGTTGTACATGATTGGGAGAAGACTAAGACATTCACCTAATGGCATTATCAAAGATTCCAGATTTTTAGTAAAGGCGGAATGAACATTTTCTAAACATCAGATCTTGAAGCATGAGTGGTAGCCTTACAAAGAAAGACTGTGGGGTAGTGTCTTAGTTATTGAACAAAAAGGCTTTTTTTCCACAGAGAAACGACTTAACAATGGCAACACAGTTTTTCTTCTGGATAGCTAAAAGAAAAAAATAATTTTTACTAATGCTTGAAAAGACTTTTTGGTGACTTGGATAACACCATATTAACAAAGTTTTATTTATTTATTTATTTTAATAATGGATATGTAGGTATATAGTTTAAGAACCTTGTTTCAAACTTACCTTTTTACTGTTCATGCATCTTCTCTGTGTGTCAGGAGTCTTCTAAGATGAGTCTTCAGTGAAAACAGCAGTTGTGTTCACATATCCTTGATTATTGATGCTATTTGTAAGAATTTATACTATTCAGTAGCAAAAGCAAAAATGTTTTTAGTATCTGGAACAGGTTGCCCGGAGAGGTTGTGGAGTCTCCTTCTCTGGAGATCTTCAAGGCCCACCTGGATGCAACCCTGTCTACCATGCTGTAGGTGCCCCTGCTGAGCAGGGAGGTTGGACTAGATGATCTCCAGAGGTCCCTTCCAACCTCACTGATTCTATGATCTAGGAAATCTTTACTTAGCGGATCACATTTGTAACTTTCATGAGTTTGCACTTAGTTTCATAGTAACCTCCAAAACATACTTCTGAGGCTTTTAATATTTTAAATGGTCCACAATAAACAATAAGTTTATTGCTGGGTTGAAAATATGTTTTCAGATAGAATTTCTGAAGTAGGTAGATACTTTGTTGCGCTTGGTTATAGAACATGGTGGTATGTGTCAATGTAAAATTCTAAGATATAATTCTGCTATTTTATAACTATGCTAAACATGTCTGTTAGTCGTTTATGATATAATTGAAACTATCTACCATGAGCAGCTTCCTAAAGAAAAAGTACACTTTATTGTTCACAGTTCTGGGCTATTTCCACTCCTTGCCAATGCTGCTATGTCTGTCAAGCCAACATTATTGAGTCTGTATGAGATTTATTATCTCCCTTTGGGGAAAACATTGAAACCAGGTCTGCAAGGACTGTTAACTGGGATACTGCCTGGTTTAGAGGAGGGATCAGAGTATTATGAAAGGTAAGAATAGATGTGTTTGTAAGTAAATATGACTGATTTTTTTTTTTGTTGCAACTTTTCATTAAACATTTTTGTGGATTTTTTTTTTCTTAAAGATGCATGGTATTCAATTGCATTTAGTCATGTTAATTGCAACTGAATGTTGTGATGGAAGATTTCTAACATTAATTATAATAAATTAACTATTAATTATTCCTAACATTCAAAGAGAATTGAAATTATGTAGACCAAAGACTGTGTTTATGATATAGATTCAGATATGTAATATGTCAGGAATCTGCTTGTTTCTCATCGGTGGGTATCCTGCTAAATGTTTGTGATGTTAGTCCTGATCTAAATAGATAAACAGATAATAAAAAATAGATATCTCTGTTGAATTCAAGATACACAAATCAGGGTTCCATCATTAAGATTTATTAACTAAAATATCTAAGCTATCATTAACCCACCTATGTAAGAGCCAGATAGCAATAATCTACCTAGCCTTGGTATCTTGACACATAAAAGAATGAAATTAGCTTTGAGTTTTTGGAGCTGTTTATGCACTTATATATCCTTGGTATTTCTTGATATTCCAAACTTTGAAAGTTAGATTTTTCACAACTGGTCTAAGCAATTTGATTCTCTCTCTCCCCATTTCTGTGTAGGTACATATACATACTGTAGCTGGCATGCCTACAACAGTGGACAAGCACTACTGCCTTGCTGTGTGCTTTCCATCCCTTCTCAAAAGCTGCTCAGGTTGCCTTCATGGGTTCGCTATAGTGTGCGGAGGTGCTGCCACATGAGTGTGGAGAAATTACAGTAGTGGTCAGACCATTGTCGTGCTACTGTTATGCCCTGCTATTGCCAGAAGTGCTCAGTGTAAAGAATGAGAAGCTGCCAGGCTGTCTGCTTCATTCTTTTCTTCAGTAGCAATGCTTCCAGGCTGTCTCTCTGCAACCTCTGTCTGCAGCAAAAGTTGACTTTCAGTAGCAGATGAGAAACTGTGCCTTGAACTGTGCTGAACATATAAGCAGAAGCTGTGGACAGGCAGAAGCATTTTGTGAGGCAGATTGGCCCACAGGATTGCTAGCTGGATCAGTTTGTTCAGGCTGCATTATAGTTTGGTATATAATCAGGACTTCTCTTAGCCTCTCAAAAGAAAGAGTCCTTTCTGTAATTTTTATTTTTAAGGTATTGGGAAGAGAGACTGTTTACAGTGCACAAACTAATTCAGTTGACTTGATTTTATTCTGCAGAACGAATACGCTGTTGGAGAAGGTTGCCTCGGCTGTGGATCAGTCGGCGTTCTACAGTGCTCTCTGGGGTAGTCTTCTCACCAGCCCTGCAGTTCGATTGCCTGGAATCACTTATGTCCTCTCCCATTTAAACAGGAAGCTTTCAATGGAAGATCAACTCTATATAATTGGCAGTGACATTGAATTAATGGTAATGTTTTAATGAAACAGTGAAGAGACATTGATGTTAGACTTACTTATGTAATTGCATAGTTCTAAGGGCTTTTAGATGTCTTCTGTATCTACCAATGTAGCCTTTGAAGAAATAGAAATACACATTGATTTATCATAACTCCAGTTAAACTGATACTTCTGTGCATGGTGAAAGTGTTGTAAAACTGAGCTAATGTTTCAGAACTACTTGGGTTTTGAATGAAATTTGCCCTCCATTTGACACACTTCAGTTAAAAATAGTTGAGTTTTATTGTACTTTTTGAAAAATATACAGTGAATTATTTTGTCTTTTAAATTAAATATATCCATTCATGTTATGAAGAGGTAAAAGCTTATGCTTGAGTAGCTCAGTCAGGGAAACGTTGATTTTAGTTTCCTTGCTGATGAAATAATTTAAATTTTCTTATTTTATCTTGTTCCATTATATAAAATTTAAAAACAACTTTGACTTCCTACACATCACTGTATTTGTAAGCAAATGTTCCTATTTTGTGAACATTTCAATTATAGCTACCAACTTAAAATAATACAGCAAATAAATCTTTTTGTGCCTGCTCTTACTTCAGGTGGAAGCAGTAAGTACATCAGTGCAAGATTCTAGTGTGTTAGTACAGAGGAGCACTTTGGACCTTATCCTTTTTTGTTTTCCTTTCCACATGAGTCAGGTAGGTTGCTAATATAAAAATACTAATTTGAAAACTCCTACATGTATTCCATTTCTTTTTAGTATTCTAGTATATCTTCTAGTATTTAGTCAGTCTTTGGTCATGTTTTTCTCCAAGTTTGAATAGAGCCATCTGTTAAGTTTCTCTCATAGGTCTGGCTATTCTCAGGTCATAACCTTTGCACATGTGCTTTTAACTTGATATTTCTGTATACACAGAACTAGTATAAAATGTGATGTTTAGGCAATATGTAAACTTTTAATTTGCTCTGATCTGATTAGAAAACAAATGATCTGTTCATATGCAAGTCCACACTTCTCAGTGTTCAAAAAACAGTGAAAGTTAATTCTCTTAGTAGAACGTAAATGATTCAGAGCATTAGAGAATTTTAAATGATCAGTGGTTTTGGGTGAGTAGTCAGCCACAGTCATAGTGGAAGCCAGACCTACAGATTCTAAGTCACTTTTCTCCTACTCCTGGAGGAAAATTATATACATACATTGTGATTCTCACATTTGTTAGAAATTATGGAAAAAATGGATTTTCCTGTAAAAAGAACTGTTGCTTTTGGGGTGGTTTGTTCACATCTAGCAGTAAGTATAGAGTTATTTGAAGTGTCTATTCAGGTGTTAAGATGCTGAAATTTTTGTTCTTTTTTTTGAGTATTAACACTTACACAAATCTTTAAATAAATTTCATCTGTTACTGTTTTAAAGTTTTTTCATCTGATTTTTTTTTAATTGCATTTTAATTGAATTTTCTTCCAAGGCTTCTGCTTAATAACAAAATGAAATACTTTCTAACAGAAATTAACTGTTAATTGAGTTAAGCATTTTTGCTGTTCATAAAGGAAACACACAATTGCAACATATCTGTTCCCAGTAATAAATGTGTTCTGGTTTCCTAAGAGCAAGATTATGTACCCTTGAACTATTCTGATTTTGGAAATGTTGGAACATTAAATTAACTACTACTTTTAGTGTACATTAAGCTGTTAGCATAAAATAAGAATTACTTTTTGTAGTTAAGTAATATCCCTAATTTCTTCAGGCAACACGTCCAGACATGATCAGAATTTTGTCAGCAGCCCTTCATGTAGTACTGCGCAGAGATATGTCACTCAACAGAAGGCTTTATGCATGGCTTCTAGGTAAGCCTGTTTTTGATGCTTTGGTCATTTGATGCTTTGGAAGACTTCTAAATTTATTGGCAGTGTTTTGCCATAATATGGGGAAAAGTTCTTGGAAAAATGAAATGCTTGATTTTTTTTTGTTTTTCTCTCATCATAAGGAAAAGAAAAATTGCCTACCTCTCTCTCTCTCTCTCTCTCTCTCTCTCTCTCTCTGGACATAACCAATTAAGAATGTCATGCTGGAACTTCTTCCTGTTATACAAATTATTTTTTCATTTTTCAATGACAGCGAGTATGGGCCACAGTGAAGGGTGGAGCCTGTTGCACGAGGCCTGCACAAACAGTCTTTGAAAGGCAATCTCTGTCTCTCTAGAAGTTAAAAATGGAAAATGCAGAGAAAAAGTGTTATAGAGTATAAATGACATTTGGAGCGTAATAGGACAGAAAGATTGAAAGTAAAACACTGTTGAAATATGTTGATACTGTATTGATGAAGGTTTGACTATGCAGGCCTTAAGTTTCAGTAAATATTTGTATGGTTGAATTAACAAATCTGTATTTGTGTGGTTGAATTAACAAATTAACAAACCTCAATCACTTTTTATGGCCCTCATGTTGTTAAAATGTTACTTAACCCCCTTTCTGGGGTGAAAAATGGATCTATGATAGGACACACTCTTGCTATTCTGCCATTTGGCTAGAAGTAAAATGTTTTAGAAGTAAAATAAAATACTCATTTAGTCTTTTATATTCGAACAGCTTCTACTCAGAAGGGAGTAGTAGAGAATAAAAGCTATTTAGAAGACTAAGTATCTACATAAATGATATGAGTAGTAATAGTTACTACTATTTTGGGGTGTGTGGGTTTTTTTTTTTTTTTTTTTTTTTTTAAGCTATGAAATCTGTGATTGTAGTCTGGTGGTCTGTTACTCTTCTGAATAACTTCCAGCCATGTCTGAGAGAGAAGGAGAGAGAAGTCAGAACCTCAGACATGGGAGTTCCTAACAGTGTTATAAAAGCACAAAGTGGTGTTTCTGTACTTGAGGGGAAGATTGTTTTAAGTTCAGCTATTATGTGTTTTGTTTGGCCTCCCAGCTCTCCAGCAAATACGTGTGCTTCTCGGGCGATCCAGAACCCTTTCCAGCAGGCATTGTCTCTTACCCAGCAGATAGTTAAAATATCAGAGGCAGGTAGCTGTGGGTGATGCGGGAGAGAGGAAGTGAGGAGAAGTCAGGGGATGTGAAAGAACAGAAAATACCGAGGGAGGGATAAAGTCAGTAACAATGTTTTAGATGAGAGAATTGGAGTTGTTGCTGTAGAAGTTGCAGGAATTTGATGAATAAATATGGAAAAAAAGATCAGGCTTGTTTAGTTATGCTGTTCTTGGAATTATATGGGAAGTTGTTTTTAAAACTGCATATTAAACTCACCTTACTTCTTACCAAATGAATATAATTCGTAAAATGGCTAAAAAAATCAACTTCAGCTAAAATCTTTCATGCCTTTATTGTTGTTCAATACATTGAATTGTAAATTACTTCATAGAATCACAGAATGGTTGAGGTTGGAAGGGACCTCTGGAGATCATCTAGTCCAGTACCTAGAGCATGTTAGGCAGGATCACATCCAGCAGGGTTTTGAATATCTCCAGAGAAGGAGACTCCACAACCTCTCTGGGCAACCTGTGCCAGTCCCCTGTCACAGGAAAGAAGATTTCCTCATATTCAAATGAAACTGCCTGTGTTTCAGTTTGTGTCCATTGCCTCTTGTCCTGTCACATGGCACAGTCCAGCCCCATCTTCTTGACAAGGGGTCTATAAATACCCTTAAGGCCGTTATACACATTGATAAGATCCCCTCTCAGTCTTCTCTTCCCCAGGCTGAAGAGGCCCAGCTCTCGCAGCCGTTCCTTGCAAGAGAGATGTTACAGTCCTCTAATCATTCTTCTTAGCCCTGTGCTGGACTCTCTCCAGTAGCTCCACGTCTCTCTTGTGCTGGGGAGCCCAGAACTGGACACAGTACTCGAGATGAGGCCTCCCCAGGGCTCAGTAGAGGGGCAGGATCGCCTCCCTTGACCTGCTGATGGCACTCTTCTAATGCACCCCAGGATACCATTGGCTTTCTTGGCCACAGGGGCACATTGCTGTCTCATAATTAACTTGTCCACCAGGACCCCAGGTCCTTCTCTGCTTATTTATCTTTTAAAGAAATACATTGGCATGCACTGTTGTGTTGCATACCTACATTTTTCAAATTAAGGCTATAATTTTCAGATTAAACATTACACTAAGATTTCATCTCAATATCTTTGCGAGTTTACATATATCTTTTACTGTCATTGAAACAGATATTTTATGTGATTAAAATATCATGTCACTTTTTTTAATTTCAGAAGCTTCTTTTACAGCTATTTTATGAGCATAGTCTCCACTTAAAGATAATGGAATTTCAGGAAGTAGTTTCACAGTGATTAATCCTGTTCCTATTTTGTGAAAAACTAATGCCTCTATTTTCTACTTAATTGGTCAGACCTTCTGGCTGTGTGTGTATGTTTATATATGTGTGTGTGTGTGTGTGCTCTGCTTTTACATTACTAGGATATTCTACTCTTAAATATCAAATATGGGAGAGTTAGTTATGTTGTAAGACTCTGACGTCTGATTTTATGTACAGTATTATTTAATTCTAGTGTTAACTATTCCTTCTTACCATTTTATAGTTGGGAACAGTCTTACTAAAATTATGTAGACAAAAAAAATAACACTACATCTGTTTGAATCCAAGTTAGCTTTTAACTGTTGTTAACAATGGTTGTTTTAAGTTGTAGCTAAATGGCCTGCATCTTCTCAGGTTTTCCTTCCATTTTTGTCACTTCAGGATAGAAAGTATGAAAAACACTTTGTTGGAACTATGTAGTAGTGTGACTAGCTTCTTGTTTTTCTAAGCTTTTCTAGAGTAAAAATTTTACTTGCTAAAAGAAAAGATACAAACAAAACAAAGGTCCATCTCCTTCATATAATTTTGAATAATAGACATGCTTCTTGAGGAACATGAGCACTTACTAAGCGACTGATATTCTTTCTGCTGAAGTGTTTTATGTTAGTAGTGTCAGTGCATTTTTCTGGTAATCATCTATATACATTTAAAAGACTGAACTTTTATGTTCTCATTTATACAAAAATATTGAACTTTTTTTGTGGAACATAGTTCTTTGAAGATACTCTAGGACTGTGTATTTCATACAGTGTTTTTGAAGACATTTCTTTTACAGAAAAGAATCTGGTTAGTAGTGTTGCATAAAAACTAAGCTATCTAATTCTATGTGCAAACTGCTTGCATGAAAATGATATCAGTTAGTTTCCTGTATTAAACTCTATAAAATCATCTTTCTCTTGCCAACATTACTTGGACTTCAACTTGGTAAGTTATCAGTGCTAGTGCGTTGATTTATGGTTTAAAGAAATTGGCAAATAAATCTATTAAGAGATTAATATTTATATGCCTTGTCTTTTGTTTGCTTGAAGGTTTTGATAACAATGGTGCCCTTATAGGACCTAGAAGTACAAGGCACAGCAATCCTGAGGAGCATGCCACTTACTATTTCAACACATTTTCTAAGGAAATGTTAGTGCAGGTAACTCAACAATGTTTTATTCTAGCATGTATCTTCATAAATAATATTGATCAAAGTTGCTTTTTCTTTATCTTTTAACTTGCAATTTTAATGTGACTATGTAATTTTTATCTTCTTGTGGTATTTGTCCTACTCTTCTAGTACTTTCTCAATGAGTCCAGCACACTGAAGGCTGTTCTTTCGCAAAACAGACTTGGAGAGGTTCTCTTCTATTTCTCTAGATAAGGAAAACTCCCTTGTGTCTTGGGAATCAAAAAACTTTGATTAGATAGCCTACCTAGAAGGCTTCAGTAAGAAAGGTCTTCCTCACCTCTGGGCAACGGGGAGGTCCTTTCTGCTGTCCATTACCTGGCATGGATAGTAGAGCAAATTGACTCTCATACTCTTTGACCCTTAACATAAAGACTTGCTAAGTGTGCTGGGATCACATAACCTCAAGAACTATGCTTCTTTCCTTATTATAGTGATTAAATTATACAGTTGTCTTTCAAGATGCTGTAAGCCTGATCTTGAAATCAGGAAGATATTTTCCCATAAAGGCAAACTGTTGAAAGTAGGAATTCCATAGTATAGCTGACACAAGAATATTTAGCCATCGCAATTTAAAGCGGATGTCCAGCATAGAGCTAGCACTTTCAGTTTTGTCTGCAGTTAATGAGATCTGATACTTTACTGATAAAGAAGAGAAACCAGAATTCCTTGTAAACCATGGAATTTCTTGGCACTGTCACTCACCGTTCTCTTTTCACCCTTCTTCCTCCTCCAAGGATGCTGGTTCACATGTTATCTAAGCTTAAAGACTTTAATAACATATAGCTTTGTGTATACCTCCTATACAAAAGATAGTGAGCTTTTAGTGTCCTCTAGAAATTTGTTAGTAAGTTGTGCTTTTCCTTTTAAATACAATCGTTTTTGTGTTTTAATGCCACTGAAGCCTTTCTGTCTGACAGAACTGTTAATAGTGCAGAGCTAATATCATCTATTTGCTTTCTTGTAGCAGGCACTATTGCTGCAGTAGAATAGAGGGCACTCATTTTTAACAATAGGAGGATTATTCTTATTCCTTGCTTTAAAGTGTTGTAAGGGCATTACAAGCATAGGTTTGCTCTGCTATAAATTACATACGCTTTCTAAAGCCATTTACTGTCTTTCGAAAGACTTCAAAGGTATTGCCCCTTTCTGCTTTTTTTCCCCTCTAACAGTCTCCTTATATGGAGTTATTTTGTGTGTTATTTTTCTCCCCTTTATCTTATTATATACTGAAAATTCTTCCATTCCAAAGGCATATTCAACTGTAGAAGGCGTTTCTGCCAGGATACTGTCTGATAATACCTTCTTCAAAGGAGATAACAAGGTCAAACCTGTTTTCCTGCCTCATTCCCTTGGTCTCCTCTTTCCCTTCTTTGTCCTCCTCTTTTTAGAAGCTGTGAAATAAATGAACTAGCTTCAACTCAGCAATGCATGCAGCAGACACAAAAATAAGCAGAATCTGTGACAGTTTAGTTTCTTTTTCTTTTTTTAATTCTGCAGCTAGTTTCCTTAACTAGCTGCAGTGTAGGAACTCAATTTTCCAGTTTATTTTAAAACTAGCATTGCTAAGTCTTCTATTCAGCTCAGCCAAAGCAGTTGTATGCCACATAGGTAGGTATATCCTGCATGGACAAATTATTGTTTCTTTAGCTCTTAATTTCTGTGTGTCTTACCTTCTCAAACAATTTCTTCATCACTTATCATGTCTTTTTTTATTCTCAAAAAATTTTGAGTTGGTATCTATTTACAGTATGTTACTGTGCATTCTCTACTTCCTTATGAAATTAGTATAATCAAGTTAGTATTTCTGTGGAACAGAATTTGATTCAAAAACAAAGTTGAGAGACTACTTAGGTATGGAGAAAATGATCTCCTATGCCTTAATAATATTCCCTTATATGCAGCCTTTTTTGTGTCTTTCTTTCAAAAACTGTTTTCTGGTTTTGTTTTTGTTTTCTTGATATGCTTTTGCTCTCTTTAGGCTATGGTTGGAATATTACAAGTTAATGGACAAGGAGAAGAAAATACATTAATGCAAGACTTGAAGCCTTTTCGAATTCTAATCAGTTTACTGGATAAGCCTGAACTAGGTACTTTTCATATTACTTTTCCAAGTCTTCACTTCATTTTACATGATTTTGTTGACAGAATTTTTTATTGTACAGATTGAAAAATCTGTATTAATGACAGTCTTAGTATTGGCAGGTTAGCTAGATTTCTAGATCTTCCAAGCTAATGATTTAATATTGTCATTAGCTTTACCTTCAACCAAATGCAACTTCTTATACTTGCAACACAGGCAACCTGAAGTTAAAGTCATAGGGAGAAGTAACTGCCTGTTGTAAGAAATTCCATTTGGATCTTTCACACTTCTTTAATGGACTTTAACTGCTGTAAATTTCAAAAATTGCTTTTGGGAATAATTTGAATATTCTCATTCATTGAATATACACATAGAGTTGAGAAATATTAACAACAAAATAATTACTTTTTTCAGAAGAATTTATTATTAACAAAGCAAATGTATTTTTGTTTTGATTTTCTTTTTAATTTTCCATTCCCTGTTTTTGAAGTATTTAGATTTAATTTTCAATAGATAAGTGCAAAGGACTATGGGACAGAAGTAGATGATTAAGGATTTTTAATCCTATTTACCTTTAATAGCTACTTACCTTTTTCTTTGGAATAACAAAGCTTCAGGATTACCAGAAATATCAAAATCATTTCCTAAGCCTGTCCTACAGTTTGAGGGAGAATAATAAAAGGATAAAACTGCAAGAATTTTAAGACTATGATTTGGGAAGTAAGTGATTTGCAAAGTGGAGTACAGCGATCAAAATTTTTGACAAGAACTTGACTTCCCAATAATTTGTGATTTCTGGGGGTCACATTTTCAGTCTCAATATCAAATCAAGATTTCATTAAGCAAGCAGATCTTTGAGGGTTCTTCTGGCAAATTGAGATGGAAGAAGGTAATAGGGATTTTACTTAAGCCAAGAACAGTACTCCAACTGAAGGCAGTTCTATGAGGCTAGGAAAAGCACTAGAAAGCAAAAGATATTTTAAGCAGAATCACATTGAACTCATTTCAAAGCAAGCTTTTTCTCCTTAAAATTTAGAATTTGCTCTAATCTGAAGGGGAGGGCACTATTTTCAAAGAGTGTCCTGCAAAGTTTGTCCGGCATTAAAGAACACTCACCTCAATTTAATGAGAATAAAGATGCTCAAAATATTTTACGTTGTAGTTTTTCATTTAAATATTTGAGTAAATTTTCTGTATGGTAATATCATGGGCTAGCTTTTGTGGCTGGATATTTGAAACTGGTCAATTGAAAATTCCATTTCATCAGGAAGCTATGTAGTCATGTTTACATGTTACAGAGCTGAGCCCCTTCCCATGAAGAGGAAGGGTATATTGGCTTGCACATGGATTAAATTAATGTGGCTACCTACTACCTAGATTTCGAATGGGATGTGTTTGTATCCAGTGTATCCAGGCATCATTGTACACATAAGGGCAAAGAAGCTTGTGCTTCAGTGTACTCTCAGTTTTACAATTACTCTGGAATGCAAGCAAAAAAAAAAAAAAAAAAAAAAAGAAAAAGAAAAAAAAGAAAAAAAGCTTCTGTAACTGAATAGTTTATTCATGGAGTTGAACAAAAGGAATTTTATCGTTTCAGGAACCAAAACCAGCTAATGATTTGGTTAGTGTTTAGATACGGACTTCTGCAGGGCCATAACACACAAGATTGTCATTGCTGGTATTTCTCTTTAGGCCCTGCCATCCTAGAGGATGTATTGATTGAAGTGTTTCGAACATTATACACACAGTGCAAAGCAGAACTGGAGCTTCAGGCAGAACCTTCTTTCAACAAAGACCACACACAGCTAAGCAGGTGGATAATGAGTATAATGTATTTTGTAAAAATAAGAAGTAAAATAGATAATTTTTTTTTTAAATGCACAAAGTATGCTGTATCTAAGCCACAACTGTGAAGCCTATGGGACTGTGACCATGGTTTTAAATGATGCAGGTTCCACTGATGTTAATTACAACCTTGCATTTGATGCAAAGGTCTGAAGGGCTATGCCTTTAATTTTTAAAAAATTTAGCATACTTTTTACTCTTTCCCCACAGCAGAAATGTTCAGCTGGTGCAGCTGAAGTCTGCATCTCAGTAGTATAGATCAGTTGTGGCATTCTTTACAACTCTGTCCTTAAAAAAAAAAAAAAAAAAAGGAATGCTACAGGACAGCATTAAAAGGGGAACGAAAAGAGCATTAAAGATTTGTGCTGAGTATCTTAAAACACAGGGAGAAGAAGGAAGTGCAAAGGGAGGAAAAATAAGGAATGTAAGAATGATCATGGGAAAACAGATCTAATAAAAATATGTGGTAAAAAGACAAACAATAAAGGGAAGATAGACAGGAAACCTGGCAACTGTGCAGAAACATTGGTATGTGGAGCCTGCATACTGAGCAGTAGAGCAGCAGCTACCAGAGAGATGAAGGGGAGATGATTCATCAGTGTCAAGTAGCTGTGGGTAAATTCAGGGTGATGTGTGGTTACATAACTCAGAAACAAAGTGTAACAATATAACATGTTCTTTTTATTTTCTTTTAGCAAACTGAGAGAAAATAAGAGAACAGCGGAACTGATTAAAACTGCCAATCTTCTCTTTAATTCTTTTGAGCCTTATTATATGTGGGATTATATTGCTCGTTGGTTTGAAGAATGTTGCAGGTAGGTTTTAACACTTAATTGCTGTATGTAAAATTGAAGTTAGCTTTTGTTCTATAAACTTTTTTTTAAAGAAATTAGTCTGATCTGATCGTTCTGGCTATAAGTCTTTTAATTCCCCATCTCTTTAATTTTGACCCTTTGGTTATTAGTCAAGTATGATTAGTGGTCGTAGCGTCATGATTACTCACAAAATCAGTGTGTGGGTGAAAACGAGCCGCCTGCTGAAGGGAAGACTCCAGAGTGACCTCAAAGCTTGTTTGTCTTGTTCTCTTTGCCCCATGCATGATTATTCCTTGTGTACCTACCCAACTGGTCCTCTTCACCAAGAGTCAGCTGTGGAGTATGTTGTCTCTTGTCCTGTTCTTTCAGGGAAGAAGTGGGGGAGGCCTGTAAGGGTTAAGGGAGGGAATGTAGTACGTAAAGGAGAACTAGAAATAATAAAGGGAGGGAGTTGAGGTCCGAGACACCCACAAGAGAGCAGAGGTGGTTGTGGTGGCAGTGAATATATGATGCAGAAATTTCAAATTAAATCAGTAATAAATGAAGCTTTTGTCTTTGCTTTAGAGAACAGCTAAATAATATATAAAGATATTTGGGCAGTAGGCTGACTATGAGCCGACACTGTTGTCGTCATTAATAAGCCAAACGATGTCCTGAGCTACATTAGAGGGAATATGGGCCACAGGTGAAGGGAAGTTTTTCCCTTCACTTGGTGTTACTAAGGCCGCATGTGGAATATAGTGTCCTGCTTGGGCATGCCAATTAAGGAAGAGTGTAGAGAAACTGAAGAGGCTCCAGTAAAGGCCAGAGGCCTAGGATACATGACCTAGAAGGAGCAGTTAAGAGAGCTGAGCTTATTCTGGTCTGACAAAGAGAAGACTAAGCAAGGGAAGGACTTTCATAGCACCCTGATTTCTTGAAGGACGTTCACAAAGGTCATGGAGAAACAAGGGGCAGCAAGGAGCAGTGATTAGGGAGGTTCAGACTGGACTTTCTGAAAAGCTTTGCTAGGAGGACAGTGCAGCACTCGAGCAGATTACCCAGAAAGGCTGTGAAACCTCCTTCAAAGTTTCCAGGACACCACTAGACAAAACTGCAGCTGACCTTATCTAGTGTTTTCAATAGTCCTGCTCAGTGTGGGAGAGTAGATGAACACCCTTCCAACTAACACTTCTATGATTTGTTTATGTTTTGGACCAACTCTGAATTCCAAAAATAAAGCAGTCTGTGACCAACTAACAAGGAAGTGAAAATTTGTCTATAAATAATTGGATGTTACTGTGAGCATAGATACCTGGTTGCCTTATTAGTAAACAAATGTACTTCTGGAATATGAGAATGTTTATCTACATAAGCTACTGTACTATATAAGTTGTTTCCTTCTTGAATAGGATATGCCTTTAAGTGAAAACTTACCTAATCATTTTTAAACTATGAATTTATAAATTATCTTTACAGCATCTAGTCTGATTGCCATATCAGAGTTGCTACTTTTTCACAACAGATTCTGATATCCATCTGAATTTGTCTTAGGCTTTTTGTTATCCTTTTTCCCTACTGAAAATTTAAAAAAAGAATTTCTTTTACCTGGTATTTTTCCCCATTTAAGTATCATTCACTGCAGCTGAGCCTTCTCTCAAAATTATTTTTGATGAACAGCTCAGCAAGTTTAATTTGAGTCTTTCTTTGTGAGGTATTACAGTTGAGCAAATGTATGAGTAATTTATGAAATAGATCTTCCTGAGTAGCAGCGCAGAATTCTAAAAAGAACTTAAGTGTTACATCACTTACACAGATGGGCCATTTCACTGAACTGTAAATAGGCTACTGGTTTTAGGAGAAAATGTGTCTGTTCTTAGAAAGGTACAGTAATTTGATGGGCTGTCAGTTAAGTAGAGTGCTTTTTTTTTTTTTTTTTTTTTTAATTTAGATTCCTAACAGGATACAGTTTGCACATCTTAAAAAAAATACTTGATAAATACTTTTAAATTGTTTTCTCCACATTTAGTAGGCAACAGTGCTAGTCATTCTTTAGTCAACACTGTCTTCCATCATATAATCAGTACATATGGTCTTGCTGTCGCTGTTTCAGGCTTGGTTTCTGCATTGCTTTTACTGTTTCAAGTAAATCCGCCCTGGAGATATATGTTCATGAGTTCTTCCAGAACAGCGAGAAAGGATTAGTATAATTAACTCTTGTTGAAAATGTGACAGGTACCTCTCCTCTCCCAACCACATACGCACAATGTGGAGAAAGAAAAATACTGTTTCTTTGTTCATATTTTTTGTTTTCAAAGTCTTCAGATAACAGCATGATTTCAGACTGTGTTTGCATTCCTCCTAAATTCACACAGCAGTGTAACTCCCCAGATTTTGAATTCTTGTCAGTATTAAAACAGTGGAGTCAATTGATGCTGAAGGAGGACATTTAGAAGAGCTTGTTTTGTTTTCATCTTGCTCAGCTTTAAAGCTTCATGGGCCTTTTATTTTGTTTTTCTTTGTCTCAGATGCTTAATGCTTTGGCTTTAGATCTCCTCCAAATGACTGTGCTTCCATTAAAATTATCCCTTTGGTGCCTGTGCTAATTCTAGAAGATACTGCTGTATATTGTGGAGTCACAAACACAATTTTCTGTAGCCTGATGTTGCTTATGTTATGAGTGAATATTATTGTATGGTAAAAGGTGTTACTGATGGCATGCCTTCAGAAGAAGGAGCAATGGGGCCAAATAAAACGCTTTAAAGTAAAAGGAGAGACCATTTATTTGTGTATAAGGATCAACTCTGATACGTGTAGCTTTGCATTAACTTACAGAAACATGGTGAGTGTAGAACAAACAAGCAAAGTTTTGAAACCCTATTTGAATTTTGCAGGAGGACATTACATGCCAGACTTCAAACTGGACCTGGAGGTGGTAGTGAGCAATCTGAGTTACCCCTGACAAATTTCTGCTTGTTAGTGGATTTTTTATTGGATATAGTTTCTTTGGTAAGAATTTCTTTACTCATTGCTTATACTGGAATCCTGTATATTGATAGTCTACAGAAATACTGTATCTGCTTTATTAAATTTTGTTCTCAAAAAGATATTGCCGTAAATTGGTAGGCGCAGGCACCTTTAGAAGAAGCATTGTTTTCATTGATAATTTTCAATAGACTGTTTGGATATAAACAGAAAAGTTTTTTATGATGTATTTACCTGATTTTTTTTTAATTTATCTTAATTTTTTTCCTCTAAAACCTATATTGTATTACAAGCATAGGCTTTTGTAGTTCTATATGCTAGTTTAGATGTGCAGCTTTCTTTTAAGGCTTTTTTAAATGTCATAGTAAATGCATCTTCTTTTTCTACTGGCATTGCTTAATATAGCAAAGACTGTTGGAACTGTTTTTTCTATACCTATCTTTCCTCAATTCTTTGCTTTCTCATTTCAAAGCCTACTAGAAGTATGAGAGTGCTGTGTCAGGTATGGTTATCAGCCTGTTTTCCCTTTAGTTATTAATGATTTTTTTTAATTATTTATTCTTAAGTTTGTATGTTAAGATTATTAAAATAATACTGGAGTAGCAGTCTTTAGCCTTATTGTTGCATTTTGTAATGTGTTTGTACTGTAATGAACAAGATTAAAAATTCTGAGAGAAGCTAGATACATTTTTATTTGTTGATTACACAGTGAAAAAGTTCCTCTTAACTATATGATTCCATAAAATTTTGGAAATAAAGCATGCAGTTCTTATTATCAGATTTGGGGATTTTTGTTTTCCTTTTTTCTATTTTTCCAATGTTTAGAATACAGTTAAGGAAAAGATGGTTACTACTGTTATAAAAAAAATAACTTTTAGGGTGGAATTTGCATTATAATTCATGAGCTTTACTGTTTCTTTATTAGGAGACTTATATTGAAATACAAACAGAACATTTGCCTCAGCTGTTGCTCAGAATGATTTCTGCGTTGACAAGTCATCTTCATACATTGCACTTGTCTGAGCTTACTGATTCTCTCAGACTTTGCTCCAAGATCCTTAGTAAGGTTCAACCTCCGTTACTGTCTGCGGGTACAGATGGTATCCTGCAGCTTCCTAGTGGACACAGCAGCTCTATCAAAGAATGGGAAAATAAAAAGGCAAGTGGTTATATCTCACAGCATCTTGGAAAAATACATTTTGTGTGTGATAGATTTGTTCTGTGGGAAAAAAAAAGTGGGCTTTCTGAATCAGTGTTGGACCACCAAGTCTTTCGTTAGATTTAGTTCAACTTACCCATCAGGACTCCTAGGTTCTTTATGCAGAGCTGCTCAGTCTGTACTGTTGCATAGGGATATTCTGTTCCAGATGCTGGATTTTATCCTTTTTGAACTTCATAAGGTTCCTTTTGGCCCATTTCTCCAGCTTGTCAAAATTGCTGTGTTTGGCAGCCTCACCTTCTACTGTATTGATTGTTCTCCCCAGTTTGGTGTCATCAGCAAACTTGCTGAAGATGCATTTAGTCTAGTTGTCTAGGGTGCTGATGAAGATGTTAAACAAGTAGCAGCCCCAGTATGTACCCCTGGCAAATGCCACTTGGCATTGACAGCAAGTGGCTGTCAGTGGGACATTCTGCTTTTGTCTGTGGCTTTTGATAGAAGGTAAAGTGAAATTAAGTCCCTCACATCTGGTATCTTGTATGTCATATTTTGTAAGATTTTTTTGCCTTGCCAAGCTGCTTTTTGGTACGCCTTAACATAGGAGACAGCAAAAGTTTTCTCAAACCAATTTTATTTCAGAGTCTTTCTACATCTCTGTTAAAGCAAGATGTAATGCACTATATATAATGATGACAATATTGGTTTTATTTAGTTATGAAAAAATTATTCAGATTTTCCTCTGGGAGAGGGAGACATGGATTACACTCAAACTCTGTGCTGAGGACTTGTATACGATGTTTGCCAGCAAGACAGAACTTACAGATCCTGTTCATAGTGGCAAATGTTGCCAGAGGTCTGTGATATGGCTAATTAAGAAGTATGTAGGGATGCTATTACCTCTATCTACTTAGTATATAGGGATGCTATTTACTTGCTTCCCCCTAATCCTTGCATTTCTGCCTAAGTTGCCTCCTTGTTCACCTCATGTTCTCACTGGCAAACAGAGACTGTACTATCAGTTACCAACAGGACTCTTAAGAGGTTAGAAAGGGGCAGAAAGCCTCTGTGGATTTATTTTGAGTAGATCAAATGGATCAAATATGTGTGTATTCTGACCTGATGTAAACTTGATGCAGATAATGCATCACAAAAACCATGATTGCTGGAACAACCCTTCCTTCTTGTTTACAGAAAATGTCTTTTGTTTGTTCTAGTTGCAAATCATTAGTATTTTAAAAATAAAGTTTATTTCTTGTTCTATAATTATAACCTTTTATCTGAAAGAAATCCCCAACTTCCATATCTTGGGGTTGGAAAGAGGCTAGTT
Organism: Rhea pennata; assembly: GCF_028389875.1. Taxonomy (NCBI): domain Eukaryota; kingdom Metazoa; phylum Chordata; class Aves; order Rheiformes; family Rheidae; genus Rhea; species Rhea pennata. The sequence goes on along the minus strand of NC_084665.1, from coordinate 91,886,956 downwards.
ACTTAATGTTATGCTATACATGTAAGAATAACTAAAATTTCATTCAAATATAAATTGTGTTGTGCAGTAATGAGAATAAATTTTATTAGTTTATTAATATAAGTATAGCTTATTAGTATAAGCAAGTATTAGCTTATTAGTATGACTTTATTAGTATAACTGTGGAGATGAGAAATTTTTTTTTAGCTTGTGAAATAATTTATTCTTCATTTACAGCTCTACAATTCACCTCTTTTTATAAGATATTTTGACAATTGTAATATTGAAAGACAATGATCCTGTCGTCTTATAGTTACATATCACTTTGAGCTGTGGTTCTTTTATCTCATATTTAGACAGGTTTTAGGTTAAAATTAAATTAATCACTAGTGTGATTGTTTACTTGTGCAGTAGAATCTTTAAAACTGTGATCGGGGAAGTGTGTACATCTACTCTTTCAGGTCGTCCCATTCTTCTTTCCTGAAATCTCCTTCACCCAGAGGCATCTTGCACTTCTTTATGACTGCAGTAGTTTTCCAATCAATGGACTGGAAGTCTTTTCCTTTGTAGAAAGAAGAACATGCCAAAATTAAAAGTACTAAATCTAAAATCTTCCTAGCTAAAATGACCACAAACCAACATAGTTTAGTGTTCTTCTTACTGCTGGAAGTGAGGACTTTTTTTATTTTTTATTTATGAGCACTATGATGGTTATCCTGGGTATTTGCACTTTGGGATTCTTTACGTATTATTGCTTTTAACTTTTTATTCATATCATAGTCATATCTTTTTTTTTAACTAAAGTATTTTGTTTGATAATTTGTATAGATAGATAGTTGGCTTGGTCGGGGTTCTTTAAGAGTGATTTAAGCTGTTACTGAAAGAGCTCCTTAAGAAAAAAATACCAAGCATTATTTTGTATAAAATATATTTATATGAATAGATATAAATTAAATCTTGAATAAAAATTTAGAACTCCTGTTGCATTCAAGCTGGCCAGCAAATAAATAATTTCTTACTAAACCCATTTTGAAGAACCACTGAACTTTTGTCTCGATTAGGTGCCCTCAATTTCGCTTGACAATCCTAATGATGTATTTGAAGACGGTGAAAATCCTCCAAGCAGTCGGTCATCAGAAAGTGGCTTCACTGAGTTTGTACAATACCAGGCGGATACATCTGATGATATTGATAGAGCATTGAATGAAGGTCATGGTGCACCCAGCATCCCTATTATTGGTAGCACATCCTCAGAGACTGAGACAGCGTCAACCGTGGGATCCGAGGAAACCGTTGTACAGCTTCCTTCCCTAATGACACAGGGGACAGCAACTCGAAGTGGGAAGACAATCCAAAAGACTGCAATGCAGTGCTGTTTGGAGTATGTCCAACAGTTTTTAACCAGATTTATCAACTTGTATATCATTCAGAGTAATTCCTTGTCTCAGCCATTAGGGACAGAGCTTCCAGTGGACCCCACTGGAGAGCAAGGGCAGACCACAAAATGGGATAGAGAATCACAAGGAGATGCTAAGGTGAAGAAAACAAACAAGAAGAAAACACCAAAAGAATACCTTCCTGCCTTTATTGCTGCTTGTCAGCTGTATCTTGAATGTTCGAGCTTTCCTGTTTACATTGCTGAGGGAAACCGTACTTCAGAATTACATGCTGGGAAACCTGAAGTTGGTATGTGGCACTCTTCTTTGTTCTTTGCTTTTAAAATATTTTCTTTCAAAAATATTTAAAATAACAGTAGTCAGTAATGTTGTTGCTTGTTATTCCTCTCAAACATATGTTTCCTTCTGTATTAATTGGTTTGCTTTTTTGGACTGAACTGTTTCTTAATAGATTTTAAGAACATTGCTGATTTTGCATGGAATTTGACACTAACCAATTTTGAGGTGAAAAATATAAATTATACTGAAGTCTGAGAGTGGAATCTAGATTTTCAGATGTTGCTCCTTGCTATATAGATGCAGGAATGTTTTCTTATGTCACAAAAAAATATTGTCAGCTTTGCCATATATATATATATATATATATATATATATGTTTAATAGTTACAAGCTGACATCAAATACGGTTTTAGCTTTATTTTAGCAATTTTGGATTGATTTGCACATTGATTACTTTGTGGAATGTATGGAAGTTATAAGCTTCTGTTGAATGAAATTCACACCAGCTAAGAATTTCAAAAGTTTGTTTGCTTCTGTTAAAAGTTAAAGCAATTATTTCCTTAAGAAACAACTGATGCAAACAATTCTTCTGGCTATGATTGTATCAGAAAAACAAACAAAAAATAGAGGTTTTATGAAGTGTGTATGTATGTGTTCTCAGGTAAGTGTCCTAATTGCAGTCCCACTTCTGGTCTGTGGCTTGAGAGTGATTGCCTTAAGATGGTATTATGGTGGAGGTACTAGACACATACAAGGAATTGTAATTACAATAACTTTGGCTAATCTCAGAGTCTTCTGTGGCTTTATTTTCCTTGAAAACTTGGAATTTGTTTTTATCCATAACTTTCAAAATGCCACTGCTTGGAGAGATGATAATTTTTTGTCATTCAATAACAAATGCATTGATTTAACAGATGACTGCTTCTTCTGTTCTTATAATATTTTAACTATATTATGTATGTCTTCATTACACAAGCAGGAGTAGAGTGTCTTTGACTTTGTGAGATCCAGATATGTCAAATATTTATATGCCAGTTAAAGGCAGCTTGGTGATAGTTGTGTATTAACTAAGGGTATTGCTTTCCTAAACTCTGCATTCTGTTAACCATTTTCTTGGGCTTGCTATGGGGCTCTCTGACAAAGTTGCATCATGACTTTCAGATTTCCATTTATTAAATAGGTATGCTACCTTTTGCAAAAGATCTGGCATAGAATATTTCTGCTTTTTCCATGATATGACCCTGAAAAATACATCATTTTCAAACACTAACAGCCTGCAAATGAGAGAGTCATGGCTGACGGTAGAGAGGTTTAAAAAGTCAACTGTTTGCTTATTATTATTCTGTGGGTATAACTCTTTCTATCATTGCTGCCTTCTAAAATTTAAAGCAGGAAGCCTGTAGAGCTTGAGTAGTAGTGGTGTCTCCCAGGAAGGCAATCATTCTAGGAATCGTGTTCACTTTGTTAAATGACTTGGTTTTGTGTTGCTCATTCACCACCTGAACTTCTCCATTTGTGATGTTGCATTTGCAGTCTGTGAAAGAGTGTAACTTTGGGGAATGAGCATAGGGTATAGGCGGTTGAAATCAGCTGGGCGGCTTTTATTTCAGACCCAGGTGTCTGGTGTACAGACTGGCAGGACAGCCCAGCGTAGCAATGGGAATGGGCCTGGCCACGCTGTCCAGGGAGTCCTGCTTCTCCTAACTGCCCCAAATGGGATAGCAAGTGGAGGGTAGGAGATGGTAGTTGCCCTAATTCACACGGCAGCCTCTTCTTCATCTACTGATACATTTTTCTACTGCGGAGGAGGCTGGTTTTATTGAAGGGCTCCTGACTGTGTTGTGTTTTTTGATGTTTTTTTCTTGGTGATATAACACTTGCCTTTAATTGATGATGAGAGTCATTGATCTGTTTATAGAAATGAGTCCAGTTATTCTGATACTGGTAGAACATAGTTGTACATAAACTTAGCTGTATGCTTAATTTCTGAAGAAAATGCCTGCTATTTTTAATTGAAGAAATTAAAAAGGGAATTGAGTCACACTCAGGAGAATGTTTATAGCTATAAACTCTAGGACATTAAATTGGAATTGTGTTAGATATATTTAGGTTCTAAATTATATTGCAAAATTATTGTGTATGTAAATTATAAATTTGCGTCTTCCTCCTTTTGATTCTAAATATATGCTGTATTTATGCATATTAAGTGACACTTTCATTTGTGTCTCATTATGGAGTCATTTACTTATTTTAGTAATGCAATCCATAGTCCTTTCATGATAGCATTAAAATAAAAGGGTGCATTATGCATGTGACGCACAAAGGGTGATTTGACTGTCAACTGCGGAGAGTCCTGAATTGGACCCTTGTATGGTAGTAAGTGAGGGGACAGTAAGAAGGGGAAAGTAACAGCCTACTGTGAAAGCGGAATGTTATCTAGTAGGGATAATTTTCTCGCCAAAACCATCAATTGCTGCAGATGCTTTTACTCATCTTGTATGTTTCAAGCAAATCAAAAATATTTTTGTCAGTTAACACTTTATTTACATATATAAGATACTGCAGAGTTATTTTAGGACAAACTGCAGTGTTAAGACTTGTTTGCTCTTCAAGAATTTCCTGAAGGAAAGAAACAAATAAAGGAATGTGCAGTTTACTAAATGTGTAGTTTTGTCTAAAAAATGAATTGAGTGAAAATGAGTTTAATAGAATCAGAAAAGTTGGAAGGGACCTCTGGAGATCATCTAGTCCAACCCGCCTGCTCAAGCAGGGTCACCTACATCACGTTAGACAGGGTTGCATCCAGGCAGACTTTGAAGAGCTCCAGAGAAGGAGACTCCACAACCTCTCTGGGCAACCTGTGCGAGTGCTCTGTCACTCTCACAGGGAAGAAATTCCCCCCCACGCTCAGGCGGAACTTCCTGTGCTTCAATTTGTCCATTGCCTCTTGTCCTGTCAGATGGAGCAACTGAAAAGAGTTTGTCCCCGTCCCCTTGACACCCTCCCTTTAGCTACTTATACACATTGATAAGATCCCCCCTCAGTCTTCTCTTCCCCAGGCTAAAGAGGCCCAGCTCTTGCAGCCTTTCCTCCTAGGGTAGATGCCCCAGCACTCTGATCATCTTCGTAACCACATGCTGGCTTCTCTCCCGTAGCGCCATGTCTCTCTTGTAATGGGGAGCCCAGAACTGGACACAGCACTCGAGATGAGGCCTCCCCAGGGCTGCGTAGAGGAGCAGGATCACCTCCCTCAAGCTGCTGGCAACAGTCTTCCCAATGCACCCCAGGATACCATTGACCTTCCTGACCACAAGGGTGCATTGCTGGCTCATGGTCAATCTGTCATCCACCAGCACTCCCAGATCTTTCTCTGCAGAGCTGCTCTCCAGCAGGTCAGCCCCAGCCTGTTCTGGTGCCTACGGTTATTTTTCCCTAGGTGCAGGACTCTGCACTTGCCCTTGTTGAACCTCTTGAGGTTCCTCTCCACTCAGCTCTCCAGCCTTTCCAGGTCTCTCTGAATGGCAGCACAGCCCTCAGGTGTGTCACCCACTCCTCCCTGCTTCGTATCATCTGCAGACTTGCTGAGGAAGCATTCTGTCTCTTCGTCCAGGTCATTGATGAAGAAGTTGAACAGGATGTGACCCAGTCCTGAGCCCTGGGAGACGCCACTAGCCACAGGCCTCCAGCTAGACTCCACACCACTGATGATGGCCCTCTGAACTCTTCCTTTCAGCCAGTTCTCAATCCACCTCCTTGTCCCCTCATCTATCCCACACTTGTTGAGCTTCTCTAGGAAGATGTTATGGGAGACAGTGTCAAAAGCCTTGCTGAAGTCAAGGTGCACAACATCCGCTGCTCTCCCCTCATCTCCCCAGCCAGTCATTGCATCATAGAAGGCTGTCAGGTTGGTTAAGCAGGATTTCCCCTTGGTGAATCCATGCTGGCTACTCCTGATCACCTTCTTTTCCTCCACATGCTCAGAGGTGACATCCAGAATGAGCTGTTCCATCATCTTTGCAGGGATGGAGGTGAGGCTGACCAGCCTGTAGTTTTGTGGGTCCTCCTCCTTGCCCTTTTTGAAGACTGGAGTGACATTGGCTTTCTTCCAGTCCTCAGTCAGCTCTCCAGTTCTCCAGGACCTTTCCAAGATGATGGAGAGTGGCCTGGCAACAACATCTGCCAGCTCCCTTCTGTACCTGTGGATGCATCCCATCCGGGCCCGTGGATTTGTGGATGTCTAGACTGCCCAGAAGGTCTCTGATCCTTTCCTTCTCAACCAGAGGAAAGTCTTCCCTTCTCCAGACCTTCTCCCTCACATCTAGGCTATGGGATTCCTGAGGGTTGCCCTTAGCAGTGAAGACTGAAGCAAAGAAGGCATTCAGTAACTCTGCCTCCTCTGTATCCCTTGTCAGCAGGGCCCTCGCCCCGTTCAGTAGTGGGCCCACATTTTCCTGAGTCCTCCTCTTGCTGCTGATGTATTTGAAGAAGCCCTTCCTGTTGTCCTTGACATTCCTTGCCAGACTCAATTCCGGCTGGGCCTTAGCCTTCCTCGCCGCATCTCTACATACTCTGACTGCATTCCTATAATTCTCCCAAGCAGCCTGTCCCCTCTTCCACATTCTGTGTACTTTCTTCTTCTGTCTGAATTTCGCCAGGAGCTCCTTGCTCACCCATGCAGGTCTCCTGCCCCCTTTGCTGGACTTCTTTCGCATTGGGATGCACTGCTCTTGAGCTTGGAGGAAGTGATGTTTGAATACAAGCCAGCTGTCCTGGACCCCCCCTTCCTTGTAGGGCGTTAACCCATGAGATTCCTCCAAGTAGGTCTCTGAAGAGCCCAAAGTCTGCTCTGCTGAAGTCCAGGGTTGCAATCCTGCTTGTTGCCTTACTTCTTTCCTGCAGGATCCTGACCTCCACCATCTCATGGTCACTGCAGCCAAGGCTGCCCCCAACCTTCACATCTCTAACCGGTGTCTCTCTGTTTGTAAGGATAAGGTCCAGCAGGACACCCTTCCTCGTAGGCTTCTCCACCACTTGTGACAAGAAGTTATCATCAATGCATTGCAGGAGCCTCCTGGGCTGCTTCTGCCTTGCTGTGTAGTCCCTCTAGCAGATGTCAGGGTGTTTGAAGTCCCCCGTGAGAACCAGGGCCTATGATCATGAGGCTACTTCCAGCTGTCTATAGAAGGCCTCATCAACTTTTTCTTCCTGGTTAGATGGCAAGTTGAATGACAATGAGTTGAGAATGAAAATGAAACCAAGAAAAATGAGTTCAATTGATTTTCATGGATGTAATTCCATAAAATGTATTTTTTCTCTTTCTTGTTTAAGTTTTGATATTTGCTTTTAGTTACTAAATATTTAAGGGATATAGTATTATATTCTTAAGTATATTATTCTAAAGGTAAAGATAAAAAGATACATCAGTATTTCTCTCCTGCATACATTTTTCTACACACACAGTGAGAGGGTTGAAGTATGAAAAGTAAAGAGCAATCATGGATGTGATTTTGAGATATAAGAAGAAAAATGAATAACATTTAAAACCATTGTTAAATGAAAATATTTTGTATTTACTTATTTATTTTTATTTCAGACTGTGAACAAGTGCAACCTCCACTGTGGCTTCAGACGTTAATGAATGCTTGCAAACAAGCAAGCGATTTCAGCATTCAAGGTGTTACTATTTCCCTTGTGATGGACTTGGTTGGATTGACTCAATCTGTTGCTCTTGTCACTGGAGAAAATCTGAACAGTGTGGAAACTGCTCAGCCTCTTAGCCCTAACCAGGGAAGAGTGGCTGTGGTCATTAGACCTCCCCTTACCCAAGGCAACCTGAGATACATGGCTGAAAAGACAGATTTCTTCAAGGTACTGTGCATTATGCATACTCATTAATATTTTCTTTAGATTATTTTTTCTGGCTGGTGAAGACTGACAGTCTTTGCCATTTTCTTGTTCTTGATATGGCAAGTCAAACAACTTTGCTGAGTGTTTTGACAACAGTTGTAGTCCAGGTTAGGCTCTAAATGAAAATATGTAATCAGCTTTCCAACTGTGAAGTGTTTACTGTTTGCTCAAGTGAAAACACTTGATTGGTTCAAGATTTTGAGAATATAAATGAAAACTGATTGAATAGCATCACTAACATCTGGCGGTAGCAAAGGTTTGAAACTGAGCTGTACAAAATATACATATTGTATAATACATAATCTGACAAACTACTCTTTCTGCATTTGTAATTTACATAAGAAATAATCTCTGAGAGGACTGGCCACAGAGCATATTAGGTAGTTAATTATAGTCTACTGGAAGGCTTCCTTCTGTTTCTAGAGATGACTGAGTTCTGGCTCTTAGCAGGAATGATTTATGTCGTGAGTTAATGCAGTGTTTTAAACAGTTGCTTACATTCATATAAATAGAAAAGAACAGTTTTGTAGATAGCTTGTTAGTCATACGGTATCATCAGATGGAGTGTCTTCCATCACTGCAAGTATCTCAAAATAGTTTAGAGGAGGACAAAAAACCAAAATATGATACTCATTCAGTTGTCTTTTTTGCAACATTTATTTTCATGTACAAAGCATATAGCTTTAACTCTCTGGGACCAGTTGGGTGATGGAACTCCTCAGCATCATCAGAAGAGTGTGGAGCTCTTCTATCAGCTACACAACCTTGTTCCATCTTCTAGCATTTGCGAAGATGTTATTAGTCAGCAGCTGACTCACAGAGACAAGGTAAGTTGTTCTCATGGTTACTAAAAGACAAGTTAAATGTATGCTTTCTTTTAGAGAAACATGTTTGGAAAAAGGACATGGTGCTTCACTGGAGGGCATAAATAACTCCAGTATTTTTTAAATGTTGCCTTTTATTTATATGACTGTTTCAAACATTAAAAATACTTGCCTTTTATGCAGAATGTCAGATTTGTCCACCCTCTGGCATTACCACTCTTTCCTGTGTTCCTACTCACAAGAACACCTAATCTTATCTCTGTAATTGATTCCTGTTTTCATGACATCTTGGTGTTTCACAAATATTGATTCCTTTTTCCTCATTCTGCTTCTCTGGAGAACAGGGAATAATTTGTACAAAGGAACATTATCAATAAAGATAAAGTCTTAATCAAAGCATGTAAAAAAGGCCTGGTAATGGTAGGAATTGGACCTAGATTTTCTGGATTCCAGCTCTTCTTTCACTGTGCAGCTTCTTCGGATTTAAGCATTTATTTTGCTTTATCCTAACCAACTGTAGTCCAGCCTTCCTAGGTGCACCCTCCTATTTCATCTAATTCTTGCATCTTGTCAAATTATTTATCTTAATATAGCATCTATGCCCTTCAGCTTTCTTTCCTCCATGGAACTTGGAGTAAAAACTAAGTTTTGTCATTACCACACCTGAGTCTTTTTTTTTTTTTTTTTTTTTTTTTTTTTTGATAGTGATGTTGGGTATTTTCTCTCTGAAGACAGTCATCAGTGGCACTCTTTATCTTTCTATTCTTTTGGGTCTCTCTATTCTTTTCCTCTGACATCAGTTGTCTTTACTGCCTTTGTTATTGTGCAACCACCTCTTTTACAGGTCTGTTTTTGGTTTCTTTCGCTTGCCTTGAGGAACATCCTTCTGAGTCTGCTGCATTTGATGTTACTGGTTTGCTGCTTCTGCCTTAATTTCTTTTTTCTCTGAGAGTGAATTTGTTTTCTTTGTCTTTCTGACCATTCATACATTATCTTGTTCTTTTTGTAACAGCTAATGTAAATATCAGACCAAAGAGCCACTTGTAATTAATAAGGTTTTACTTTATTTGCAGATCCCAAGAGCTATGCTTGATATTTCTGAGCTCCATCCTCTGCAACTTCTCTCAGTTAACTATTTCTCACTGGAGTGTTTCTGTAACAGTTTTTTTTCCTTCAAGTTGTCAGTTAAGAGGCTCCTGTACAATTCTTCCCAATTTCATGTGGCTCATTTTTTCTCTAGTTATTTGTCTTTGTCAGAAATGATCAAAATTTAAATCTCATATGCTTGCCACATCTAGAGGACAACTAATAAACTGCTCTACAGTAATTGCTAGATTTCTTTGCATCTGCATCTTTGTGGAAGTACTCTTGCTTTATCTGCTATAACTGACATGACAGCTGGGTTGCAAGTTTTCTGCACGTTCATTTTGAGTATGTTGCTGAAGCTACTCTTTTCTTGAAGGTCTTTTTTTCCATCTCTATCTCCTGTAAAAGCTGTGGACCATGATCAGAGAAGAACCTTTTGAATGATCTGAGAGCTGCTTCTCTGCCTGATAATATAATATTATCTGTCTGATAATAGTATTTGGTTTCTCGTTAGTACTTTGTAATTTGTCCTAACTCCTGTTATGGTACCACAGATCAAGATATTTGCTCATGATTTCACATGGTGTGTTTTTCCTCTCCCTTACTGCTGCACAAAGGACTCCTATATCACTGCTGGCTTTTTTTCGGAAGTGATCTTGGCTATCCTACTGAATACCTCTCCTTTGCCCTCATTTAGGTAGTGCAAGTACAGTAGTATTTTTCAAAATCTTTTGAAGCTACAAGATACTCAGGTTGATGACAAGCAAGGTCTATTTTATGTCTGTGATATGTCTACACTTTCCTACTAGATAAAGGGAGCTTTTCAGCATTCAGCAGCACAGACTGTTTTATGTAGGAGACTTTTCTCTTATCAAAAGAAATGCTCTACTTACCTATATATAAAGCACATGCTTAGCTCTTACACTGGTTAATAGGTGTTCCACTTATATTCACTGGTGCTCCATTTATTCTAAAAATTTGTTTCAGATAGAGGCAATCAGTTTGACATTTGAGTAGCGGCTTTTGTAGTGCCTTAAATTTTAGATGTACAAACTGTCTTCACAGCCCCTATGGAGTGGATGATATGAAGTTAGTTGTTTACAAGTGTTGGCAATTCATGCTTGAGTGATTTCACAAGCAGTTATCTTTTCTGCCTTTCTGCCAGAGATTAACAAGGTCAGCTGAACTGAATGTGAGTCTGCTTTTCAATCACTGCAGTTCACAGCTTGACATATTGATAATACTGCTGCTGATTTGGCATATTACGCTGGTCTGTGAACTACTGTGTCCAAAGAGGTGGCACACACTCATTTCTGCCAACCTTGCTGTGACTAATTCCTTAAATCTTCACAGCATGGATTGCAAAGGCTCACATGAAGTCTTCTCCACTTGTTTGAGGATTGTTTATTTTATCTCTCTAATCAGCAGATGCTACTGAATTATTTTGTGTAACCATGTATGTATTTGGCAGCAGTTTTTTCCTGTGATAAGCATATTTTTTTCTAAATATACTTTCTGTTTATTTTTCTTTGCAGAATGCTGCTGTTTCTCTAGTTTTTAGTCTGAGTCTATTATCTGTCTAGTGTTCTTTTTATAATTTGCATTTTTTTTTGTAGCTTTGACTTAAAATTTGCATTGTATTAGCGGCTACAGAACTTAAGCTGTATGTTGTCAGTGAAGTCTGGAAGTGTGGCAGATTCTCAGAGATACTAATAGTTTGTTATCGGGGTTCTTTTTGATTAAAGATAAAAATACCTACTGTTTACTTCCTATAAGCACACATTTTAAAAGAAACAAACAAAACCTGCATCTTCTCTTTGTCTCCCTGCTTATCTAGTAATTTAGTTTAAGCCTTCATTGTATTTGAAACTAATTTTACTTCATGTTTATTTGGTGTAGCTATCCTGATTTCTGTGCTTTCTTTGTTCAGTCCTACAGCTGCTTAGTGACTTCCTTGTTTCTTGGATAAAACTGTTGTTTACAGATATACCCGTATATTCCTATCATAGTATGGTATTTGTTATTGTTTTCAGCCTTGCTGGAATAACTCTTTGATAGCCACAGTGAACTGATAAAGGCATAAATTCTTAAAGCTATCTTTAGAATTAAATATTTTGCATATTATTAGCAATAAGCATGTATTTGTTACAAAACAAGCTGTAGTACTGGAGCAAAAATTAGCATCTTATCGATGAACTCCATCTATGCATTATCTAGCTGGAGAATCCTTACCTCTCTCTCTCTCTCTCTCTCTCTCTCTCTCTCTCTCTCTCTCTCTCTCTCTCTCTCTCTCTTCTCTCTCTCTCTCTCTCTCTCCCTCACCAATCTACTTTCATTCCCTTACTTCCTTGTATACTGTGTTTTGATACTGTCCCATGACTCCAGACGCTACCGCTTGGCTGTTTATATCTAAATATTTCTCTGATAGTCATCCTTCTCTCTACCTCTGTATCCTTGAGTTTTCCTCTTCAACAGCTTTCATGTTTCCTCGTGATCACTGTTCATGATGTCTTCAAAAGCTTTGATACTGATTATGTTAAAGTCACTGAAAGCAGAGCTGTACAATTGGCAAGAGTAAAATGAGTATCGTTCAAGCTATGGCATTATCTTTTCATGCCAAATTTGGAAACTGAGGGAGGAAAGATCAAGCTGGAAGGGAGGATTCTTTTCATGTTACTAAAATTGTTTGTAAAAAGCTATTGTTGTCTGTTAGTGTTTTTCAATATTAAAAGATAAGACCAGAACGCTTAGTCAAATACGTGATTTATAACAACTTCATGATATCTTGTAAGCTTCTGTATACCTCTTTTTTTTTTCCAGTACTTATGAGAGACTAGTGATATTCTGTTAGATCTAACATATAATTTGATCCACAGAAAGTAAGAATGGAAGCTCACGCAAAGTTTGCAGTGCTGTGGCATCTCACTCGTGACCTTCATATTAACAAGTCGTCTTCCTTTGGCCGTACCTTTGACAGGTTGGTGATTGCAGCCATGACTCAGATGAAATAATTTTGCTTCAAAATTTTAACTACATTACACTGACAGCATAGAATATTTAGAATTTAGAAAATCTCTGTGTAAACATGAGAGCCAGAAAGGAGGGGAAGAAGCGAATCTGAGTGTTAGACAAATTTATTTTCATGATGGTGATGTTGTCAGTTGTGGATTTTTCTGACAGCTATAAAATGTAGGGCAGGAAAGATCACCGGATACATTGAGCAGCAGTGCAATTAAAATATTTTTGTATATTGAGTATAGTATCTGGGTTGTTGCTGTGACTTGCTAAAAACAAAAGCAAGAGAGAGAAATCAACACAGAATTGCATTATATAAAAACAGAAAGTAAGGCTAGAGCTAAGAGAATTTAAGAAAACTCTACAAGTAAGCACTAAGACATAAAAACATACAGATTATACAAAATAATTTTTATGTGAAATGTCACCTACTGACAAGCAGCAGAGGACTTCTATTTTGCTTTCTGGTGTTAGGCCATCCTCTTAGAAAAAGTTGGATGTTCCAGACCCTGAACTAGCGTCATCATCCTTAGCTAGCAGATATGTCCTAGGAAGATGTTCTTTTAAATTTCCTCGTGTATACATAGCTGTGGGAGGCAGGGTAAAATGGTTATCATGTCTTTGACTTGCTGCTGTCACTCATGGAAATGATCATAATTCTATGTGTACAGCTAAGAGCTTATTATGAGCACATACCACTATAGGACATAAAATGGAAAAATTTAGAGTCCTATATGTATATTGTTTTCTCCCCAAATTTGAAAAAGATTCAAAAGGCTAAAACTGTAAAAAAGAAGAAAATAATGAGAGTCGAAAGAGTTTAATCTTCAAATACATTTCTCCACCCAGTTCTCCAAGATAAGATCTTTGAATAAGGTATCTCTTATTTTCCATGCAACTGCATGAATTGTCTTTATAAGTTTGTCTTTTTGTAGTACTCTAGTAGTCAAAGACAACTTGTTATACTAGTAGCTGTACAAATATTTTAACTGGTTATACTACTAGTACAGCTATCTTAACTGACGTTGTTACTAGCTCTTCCTGGTCATTTCTTCATTAAGCTGGACTAAAATATAAAATTTTGGCCTACAAATTTTAGATTCCAAATAAAATATTGTTTTATACATGGGAAACACTGGTGTATTTCCCAACATACTGAATTTATCATGTATCAGATTAAAATGGAATTACACCGGGTGTAGTATAAATATGTGCTAAATTCATTCTTCTTTCTGTTCTAGATCTTTATTTATTATGCTAGACAGTCTTAACAGCTTAGATGGTTCTACATGGTCAGTGGGACAAGCCTGGCTTAATCAAGTCCTTCAAAGACATGATATTGCAAGGGTTCTTGAACCTTTGCTCCTACTGCTTCTCCATCCAAAAACTCAGCGAGTTTCTGTTCAGCGAGTACAGGCTGAATGTTACTGGACTAAATCTCCCTGTCACCCTGAAGAAGAAAATGAAAAGCACTTTATGCAGAAATTTAGCTGTGCAGATGGTATGTACACTAGAGGACCTTAGGAAGTTTCTTATTTAATTTTGCTTATTTATTAATTACAAGTAACATTAAAATGTAGTAGAAATTTTTGATTCTAATTCTCCTAAGAAATTTCTGTAGTAACTACTGCTTATATGTACACCTGTTTATGCATACTTTTTTTTTTTTTTTTTTTTTTTTTTTTTTTTTTTTTTTTTTTGTCTAATTCAAGCCAGTAGGCTTGGTACCAAGTCCACCCATTATATCTAACCAAAGATACTCCAGTATCTTTGAAGTTTCATTGCTTCTAAATGAAGAAAATATACTCTACAATAAATATTTGAGTATTATTATGTCTTATTCACTTCAGTGGAATTAATGCATATGTCTTAAAGTTTCACCCAGAGCTGAAATATTTTTTTTTGAATTAGAAACACAATGATGTGAGGCTGACATACTCAGCTGACATACTGATATAGTTTGAAGGTGTAACATGTCTAGTGTAATTTTAGTAACATACTGTTTACTAATTTTTTTGAAAACACACACACATAAGCCTGCATAAGATTTCATGTGTGTGAATTATGCTGTTTTGCTAAAGTCTACTACTAAAATAATCTTGCTTTGATTAAGTGAACATGTGTGGTTTGCATATTAACGTTTTTTTTCCTGTTTGGAGTGAAAAGAAGCTAAGTACTGTACCTTCATCTTAGTCGACATATTAAAAATTCTTTAAATTCTTATTTTTAATTCTGAATATTACATATATGATTTACTGTTTTTCTCTTTAAGCGTTTTCTCATGTGCCTTTAAGCCAAGGACAACTTATACCTAAAGAGAGCAATGAAAAACAACTTGCTATGGACGAAATGGAGAACTTCAGCCTGACTGTCAACCCTTTGAGTGACAGGCTTTCCTTATTAAGTACCAGCAGTGAGACTATTCCAATGGTTGCATCTGATTTTGACCTTCCCGACCATCAAGTTGAAACATTGCAGAGTTCTGACTCTGGCTGTTCTCAGTCATCTGTTGGAGACAACGTCAGTTACGAGGTAGAGACAGAAAGCCTGAGTGCTCAGGATAGCTCTCAGACTCTGAGAGAGGACTCCCCTGATGAAATTGTGCAACAAGTGGTTACAGATCTAATATGCAAAGTTGTAAGTGGTCTTGGAGAAGAGACTGAATTAGGTGGACATAATCTGCACTCTGAGGATACTTCATGCAAATTCAGTCCGTTAGATAACTCTGAAGAGGTGACTAAAAGTGAAGATCAAAATATTCAGAGTAGCCAGAGTAGTTTGCTTAGTAATGACAGCTCCCAGTTATTATCAGCATCAACTGAGACTGGACTTGAGAGCTTACGAGATGAAATTTCAAGAAATAACTCTTCACCCTGTATTGCTGCAAGTCAGCAGTCTCTCTCTGATCTCACTTTTACTTCCATGGAATCAAAGTCTAGAAAGCGAAGCCACAGTAGTATTCAGTTCAGCTTCAAAGGAAAGCCACCTGAAAAAATGTCAGAAAAAGAAACAATTGTTAAAGAGTCTGTTAAGCAACCAGGTGCAAAACCTAAAGTGAAAATAGCCAAAAAGAAAGATGAAGAGAAGAAGAAAGCCCAAACAGAAAAGCTTAAGCAAACCAATGTCTTCTTTAGTGATGGTCTTGATTTAGAAAATTGGTACAGCTGTGGAGAAGGAGAGATTTCAGAAATAGAGAGTGATGTGGGGTCTCCAGGAATGCGAAGATCTCCCAACTTTAATATCCATCCATTGTATCAGCATGTGCTGCTCTATCTCCAGCTGTATGACTCTTCAAGGACACTGTATGCTTTTTCTGCAATTAAAGCAATTCTGAAAACAAATCCTTCAGCTTTTGTAAGTGCCATCTCTACCACCAGTGTCAACAATGCATACACTCCCCAGCTCTCATTGCTCCAGAATCTTCTAGCCAGACATCGAATATCTGTTATGGGCAAAGATTTCTATAGTCACATCCCAGTTGATTCAAATCATAACTTTCGGAGTTCTATGTATATAGAAATTCTTATCTCCTTGTGTTTGTATTATATGCGGAGCCACTATCCAACTCATGTTAAAGTAACCTCACAGGATCTAATAGGAAACCGTAATATGCAAATGATGAGTATAGAAATTTTGACGCTTCTTTTTGCTGAGTTGGCAAAAGTCATAGAAAGCTCTGCAAAGGGCTTTCCTAGTTTTATTTCGGACATGTTATCCAAGTGCAAGGTTCAGAAAGTGATCCTTCATTGTCTGCTATCTTCTATCTTTAGTGCACAGAAATGGCACAGTGAAAAGATAGCTGGAAAAAACATAGTGGCTGTAGAAGAAGGTTTCTCTGAAGACAGCCTTATAAACTTCTCTGAAGATGAATTTGATAATGGCAGTACGCTGCAGTCACAGCTTCTAAAAGTACTCCAGCGGCTGATTGTCTTGGAACACAGAGTAATGACTGTGCCTGAGGAAAATGAAACAGGCTTTGAATTTGTCGTAACGGACTTGGAGCACATTGGTCCTCAGCAGCCGATGACTTCCCTTCAGTATTTACACTCCCAGCCAATAACCTGTCAAGGCATGTTTCTCTGCGCGGTGATAAGAGCTCTGCATCAACACTGTGCCTGTAAAATGCATCCCCAGTGGATAGGCCTTATAACTTCTACTTTGCCTTACATGGGAAAAGTTCTTCAAAGGGTGGTTGTTTCGGTGACTCTTCAGCTTTGCAGGAATTTGGATAATTTAATTCAGCAGTATAAATATGAAACGGGATTATCTGATAATAGGTATGTGTATGTGGAGATAATTTTTTCAAAGAAATTTTATTCTATTGAATTAATTTGCCATCAGATGAACTACTTAAAAAATGAATCTTTTATTTTAGGCCTCTCTGGATGGCATCAGTCACTCCACCAGATATGATTCTCACTTTATTGGAAGGTATCACAACAATAATTCATTATTGCCTCCTAGATCCATCTACACAATATCATCAGGTAAGTCTGTCTGGGCATCTGAAAGATTCCTATACAGCACCCATCAAATTAAGGCATGTAATTGTGATAACAGTGTTTGTATGTAGGTACTTGGAGGCTTGTGTGGAAAAATACTAAATATGACTATCTTGGCTATAAATCTGTTTTTCATTGCTAATATACACAAATCAATTAAACAGAAGAACATTTTTCTAAAAATTAGATCTTTGAAAGAATATTCTTACACCTTTTTTTGTTTAGTTACCTTGTCAAGGAGCAAAAGTAGGAATTAATTAACTTTCAGACCTCTGAGATGCAAACTTTTAGAGATGGCTTCGTTTGTGGGACTTTACAGACTGATGCCTTTATTTTCTGGCTGCATTATCTAATCCATAATTTTCTGGCTGGTGGCTGATACACTAGAGGGCTGTGTTGCCATTCAGAAAGACCTGAACTGCAGAGTAGGGCAAAGAGAAACCTCATAAGGTTCAACAAGAGCAAGTGCAGGGTCCTGCACCTAGGGAAGAATAACCGTAGGCACCAGTACAAGCTGGGGGCTGACCTGCTGGAGAGCAGCTCTGCAGAGAAGGACCTGGGAGTGCTGGTGGACAACCATGAGCCATCAGTGCACCCTTGTGGCCAAGAAGGCCAATGGCCTCCCGGGATGCATTAGGAAGAGTGTTGGCAGCAGGTTGGGGGAGGTGATTCTGGCCCTCTACTCAGCCCTGGGGAGGCCTCATCTCGAGTACTGTGTCCAGTTCTGGGCTCCCCACTACAAGAGAGACATGGAGCTACTGCAGAGAGGCCAGCATGTGGCTACGAAGATGATTAGGGGACTGGACCATCTCTCTCATGAGGAACAGCTGCGAAAGCTGGGCCTCTTCAGCCTGGGGAAGAGAAGACTGAGGGGGGATCTTGTCAATGTGTATAAGTAGCTGAAGGGAGGGTGTCAAGGGCTGGACTCTTTTCAGTGCTGCCCAGTGACAGGACAAGAGGCAATGGGCAGAAACTGAAGCACAGGAAGTTCCGCCTGAGCGTGAGGGGGAATTTCTTCCCTGTGAGAGTGACGGAGCCCTGGCACAGGTTGCCCAGAGAGGTTGTGGAGTCTCCTTCTCTGGAGATCTTCAAGGCCCGCCTGGATGCAACCCTGTCTAACATGATGTAGGTGACCCTGCTTGAGCAGGGAGGTTGGACTAGATGATCTCCAGAGGTCCCTTCCAACCTCAACCATTCTGTGATTATTCATCTTGCAGTATGTCAAAATATTCTTTCTGTAGCTTCTGTATATTCACAATTTGTCTTTTTGTTCCTCTGATTCTATGAAATGGTATTTTTGTATCTGATACTCTGAGCATAGTCTATGTCAGGAATTTGGCCCAGATTCTGAAAAAAAATATTTGTCCTGCTACTTTTTCTTTTTTTTTTTTTTTTTTTTTGTTCTGATTTTGTTCATGTTTCCCTTTGTTTTCCATTCATTTAGAAATGACCCAAAAGTGTTTACTCTCTGTGCAAGTAAATAAATTTGCATAAAGTATTAGTTTCCCCTCAAATTCTGAAATAATTGAATTTTGCAAAGGTATTGGTAAATGATATAAAATTGATCACTATAGACATGAGGCTTCACATGTTCAGAATACATTCCATACTGTATGATTGTGAGTCAAAAGATTAATTATTATTATTTAATAGACTAAAAATTGCATATACTCTTATTATTAAAAATATTTTTAATAAGTCTTAAAGTTGCAGACTTTGTCCATTAAATTTCAATTAATACTGTTTTACTACTGCTGGAGATGTTTAATGCTTTTCCTCCCCTTCTCCTTTGAAATACACTAGCTTTTGGTTAATGTAGATCAGAAACACTTGATTGAAGCACGCAGTGGGATCTTATCTATCTTGCATATGATCATGTCTTCTGTGACTCTGCTATGGAACATCCTTCACCTTGCAGATTCTTCAGAGAAAACAACTGCTGCTGCTGCTTCCATTACCACTATTAATCTCGGATCGACAAAGGTCAGATTGTCAGGGATTATGTTAAGTTGTTCATGAGTACCTTTGTCAAACTAAATTCATCTACATTCTCTTAAGTGTGAGTTGTGTTTTAATACCTTTGTCTCCATCTATAACCATCTCCCCTAGAAACAAGGCTTTATGAACAAGCATTGAATCCGCTTTTAAATTTAAGTGTCTCAGCTGACAACAACGTGTCTCCCCTGGCAGCTTTCTACAAAGGAAATCACGTCCATCCTGAAGAACAGTTGAAGCCATTTAAGACTGCCCTTTTATATCTCAAAGGATATAAAATATTCATGTAAAATCTTATCAAAACAGAGCTCTACTTTTAAAACAGCTTGTACTCGGACATTTGTGAACTAATTTTTTATTCATTCAATTCTTGTACAGCAGTGTCATTATACACACGGAAATGTCATAGCAGGTTGTAACTGTAAAGAAGAGAAGCTGAGAAGGGGACAAGTAGGCGGCCTCTGAGAACTCTGCCTAGTCCTTTTATTGAAAACAGTTCAAACTTGTAGTACTTTGCATTCTTAAGTAAGAAATTACATTTAAATTTAAAGTATTTTAAAATATGATTTCCTCATAGTTAATTTGAATATATCAGATACTGCTTTGTGATGATGTTACAAACTTTTCAACCTTTGTCATTCAAACTGAAGAAGTAATAGAAAACTCTTTTTGTTGTTTTTGCACAGACTAATTCATGGTCATACTCGTGCTGCCAGGAAGGCTTTCCACTCACTGATGGGAAGTCTGTACTAGTGGATGGCCTATAAACATTATACTTCTGTGAAAATAAGATAAGCTTTTGTGCTCTGATCAGCATTAACTCTTTTGTAAATCCCAGATTTTTTTTTATTTTGCTTGAATTCACATTATTCAAAAGGATATTTAACATATGCCATATATGAAAAAATTCTGGTTGAATTCGGCTAGTCAGCTATTAGAACAGGGTTTTTGCTTTTTCACCTTATGCCTTTTTTGTACTGCTTTTATAGCTGCCTCAGAACTGGTTGTTGTGGTAAAAAACACATGGAGTTGTATAGAATTGTGTACCTTATATATGAGTGAGCTTTTTAAGCTTCAGTCCAACTGGGCTGCTTTGGCAACCGTTCTCTTGGCAGGTATATAAAAGGCAGAGTCAAGCTCAAGGATCCTATTTAGCAGTTTCCTGCAAGCTTAGAGAATTCCTACTGAAATACCTCAGATCAGATCAAAGCAGAAATGGCTTTCAGAAAATAGACAGGAAATAGATTTTTTCTTCTCTCTCTCTCCCTCTGGTTTTTCTGTCATAGAAAACAGGGCTAGAAGTCGTCTCAGGAAATATATGTTGTTTTTTCTGACCAAGTGCACCTTAAGTGCACTTTTAACATGCTTAAGAAACATATTATTGAGAGTTTCAACAATGAAAATTTCAGTCTTCCAGAGCAGCTTTTTGTACAACTTTCTTCCTACTTCTTAATCTTTATCTCACTTGCTATAAATTAAGCTCTCCACTGTTTGTAGTGGACATGAACATAATCTTCCTTTGTTCTTTGTAATTACTTCATACACATTTGAAAACTGTTATAACCCCACTATTTTCTCTAAACTATACAAATTAAATTCTATCCCTTATAAGTCATATTTTCTGTATCAGTAATTTTTCTTCTCTTTTTTATAGTTTGGGTTCTCTCAACTTGTGTACATTTCTTGAAGTAAGGTGTCCAAAACTGGACATGCTACATGGTATCCTCTTTCAGGGGAAATAATATTTAATGTCTTGCATGCAGCAGAGCTATTTATGGATGCTTTTTTCCTTTCCTTGTTGTTCTTGACTCAGTAAGTTTGTGATCCATTATAATCTCAAGATCTACTTTTTTTTTTCCCAGCAGCACTGCTATCTAAATAGTTATTCATCCTGAATTGCTAAAGTGGTTTATTTCTACCTTTGCATGCAAAGCCCGAGGACATTTTCCCAGTTTGTCAGGTCACTTTGAATTTTATACCTTTCTATATCAGCTGCTTTCCATTTCATTAACATTTGCAAATTTAAAAAGTGTATATTCTCTTCCATTGTTTTAGTCACTAATATAATGATTAAAGAGTACCAGATGTAGTGTAGAGCTTTATGAATGCACTCAGTGCATACTTACATTTTGACAAAAAAAATAGTGACAGTTGCCATTTGAGCATGGCATTTTGAACATAATGTTCTGCTTATTTAAAGGCATATATGTTCTGCTTCCATATTTCAGAATTTGAGGCAGCAGATTCTTGAACTGTTGGGCCCAATTTCAATGAATCATGGTGTTCACTTCATGGCTGCTATTGCATTTGTATGGAATGAAAGGAGGCAAAATAAAAATACTTCTAGGACAAAGGTATGTGTATACTACCATGGTCACTTTGAAGAGAGGTAGTACCTTCAAGTGATTTGAAAGTATTAAGGATAATGTCAGTGGTTCCAGTGAAAAATGCATGTTATGGAATATGGAAAATATTTCTATAAATTGTATTTCTTAATTAGCAAGTATATTGTCAGGAAGCTACCAATTGAATTTAGAACTGGGTTATCTTCCTGAATTCTTCAGGAACAGAGTAAAAAACTCCAAGCCCCCGGATGAACTATTAATTACTGGCATTTTAGCTGAAGTGGTGTGTCTCCTATTGTGACTGTGATTAAAAAAAAAATGCTTTCTTTAAAACCTGGTCTTCCTGTTCTGTACCTGTCTGGAATCTAGGGCAGTATGGATGCAATCTGTCACCAAGTTTGCTATGCAGTACAGTAAGATAATAATGATAATTTATGAACAGGCTTAAGGGTATGGATGTATACTATACCCCTTCATAAATAGAATATATGAGCACTTTTGCTCCTATATGAATACTTTTTCACTATTGGCATAACCTCTTAAAAGCATACTTTTTTTTGAGTGAATTATTTGGTTCAGTGTATTCATACTCAAATACCTGAATGTATTCACTATCCTTTTTAATCACCTAAATTTGCAGAAGTACAGAGCACTTGCAGCCCTTTTGTTTTTGAAGCCATGATTGTAAATTTAAGTGACCCCTTGGCATGTATATTTTGTTACAGGCTTTACTTATGTAATTATCTCACACAATGCAGGCAAATGTATGTTCTTCACCTCACCACCTCACCTCACCTACCCAATCACTATGCAGCTTTTTAAGACTGTACTGTAAGTTCAGTGATGACTATCAGGAGCTCTT
Source organism: Rhea pennata (assembly GCF_028389875.1). NCBI lineage: Eukaryota > Metazoa > Chordata > Aves > Rheiformes > Rheidae > Rhea > Rhea pennata. Next base: position 91,864,765 of record NC_084665.1, on the reverse strand, counting down.
GACTCCCATCATACCCTAGATGGAAATGATTTCTATAAATTTATCTGACATATCAAATATAGCATGTCCTATTTGAAGACAGTATGAATATTTTGTTAACAGAAAAATCTATTCTTGTGGGAAGGAATGTATTTCCAAATTAGAACCCAGATAGATTATAGTGGTCCAGCCTAAACCAATGCTTCCAACATTGTGTTTCATATTTCCAGGCTTTTGCATGCTTAGTTGCTTGATTGTTCATTGACTGTTTTTATTGCAGTATTCTGTATTAACTTGAAAACTACCACAAAAGTAGTTGAAGACAGAGTATTTTCTTGGAGGAAACTTTTAGAGTTTTTTACTGTGACACTCAGGAATTGTCAGAACACTGTTGTTCACTTGGGAAAAGTCTTCTCATTAAGAGCTTTCTTAAAAGCATCACTCACAATAAAGGCAACTTCATAGGATTCACTTTATTGTCTATAGTTAGCTCGTCTGGCAGGCAGTTCAGATCTGCAACCCAAGTGACCCATGTAGTAGCAGATCTTTTTTGTTTTACTTGATAAGAACTGTGTGAGGCAGACTGTCTTAATTTTAGTGCAGGCATTGTCTGTGATGAAAATCTATGACATACATTTGATGCTTTTAGGTTATTCCTGCAGCTGGTGAAGAACAACTTCTACTGGTAGAGCTAGTTCGCTCTATCAGCGTAATGAGAACTGAGACTGTTATACAAACAGTGAAGGAAGTGTTGAAGCAGCCTCCAGCCATAGCAAAGGACAAGGTATGAAAATTGTAAATGCACTATTCATTTATTTAATAGCTTTTTACAGAAGCTTAGACATTAAATGATGTGGATACTTCATTCACAAATTCAAACAATTCATGCTACCATTCACTACAATCTGAAGATTTTGAATATATAGTGGATGGATGAACCTTTGGCAGGGAAATAAAAAGAAGTCATACCTGCCTAAGTTACTGCTATTTATTAAAAAACTCCAGAATCTTATGTACTGTTTCTGTAAAAGATCATGTTGCATAGGGATACGATATTTACATGAGGGAAACAAACGTGTAGCGTGGAGTCAGGTTGACTTTTTAAAGGTGAGAAAGGGAGGTGGGAAAAGGAGGAAAGAGCAAAAGAAAAAAAAACTTTATATAAAGATGCTTGAATGGGAATTCGTAAGATACTGTTAATGAAATAAGTTGTCTTCAGTCACTGCTGTAACATTTCAGCATTGTCATTTTTGCAGTGACAAACAACAACAAAAAAAGTTAATTGCGTCTTTCTAATTGCACAAATTTCATATCTTCTTCCTAGAAGCATCTTTCACTGGAAGTTTGCATGTTGCAGTTTTTCTATGCCTATACTCAGAGGTAAGACAAGAAGTTGGATTTTATTTTTGTCATAAGAAGCGGATGGATGATCTGGTTGTTTTTATCTTTTATAATCCATAGGATAAAAAATTCCCTGTTAATCTAAAGTTTAAAAAAAAAAAAAAAAAAAAAAAAGAATGGTTTTGAACCGTAGGTATTATAATGAAGAAAGGTATTTTAAGATTTCCGCAGTTCTGCATCACCTTTCTTTCCCTACCTAAAAATCCTGCAGGAAATCTGCCCCTGAGCCACCGAAAGCTGAATTTAATTATACTGTAGCTCACTGGTATGACTCCAACCACTGGCTGAAAAGCATATCTTTTGAGTGCACTGTTCTGCCTTCTGCCTTTTCTAGAGTCTGTATACTACAAGCTTGATGTAGCCACCTAGTATTAAATCAGTTATTAAACAAGCTATATATGAATGTTGATTCACAATATCAGACTGGAGAACTGTGAAGTTTAAATTAAAAAAAAAAAAAAAAAAAAGGACACCTGAGAGATAAGATCCTGTTTTCATTGCTGTCATTACTTTCTCTTTTAGGATTCCGGTGACCAGCTTAGTAGATAGTTGGGCATCACTACTGCTTCTACTAAAGGACTCTATCCAGGTTGGTCTTCCAGCCCCAGGACAATTCCTCATACTTGGGTAAGCACTTGATACTTGTGATTTCTAAGGAAGTTCAATTATAAGTGTGTGAAATCATATGGAAGTGTTGGTCTTTCCAAATCATTAACTAAGAATAGAGAGGAATCCCTATTTCTTAGTCTGTCAAATTAGTTTTTTCTCTGAGGAATGGTTATATGTATTAAACTGTATACTGTAATATGATAAAAGCCAAGATTTTTATTACATTACTGATTATTTGAGCTGTTCAGACTCTTTAAACAGTAGATTTAAGCTTCTGGTTTTACTTAGCAAATAACTCCAATTACTGTTTGTTAAGTGTATATTTATAGCCTACTGAAAAAGATTAGGTTAATCCCCAGCATGTAAACTGCTTGTGGAATGTTAGAAATAAAATGTTGAATATGGTTTTCTGTATAAAGCATCAAGGCACCATTTTCTGGAATTTAATTTTGCTAAAAAATTGACCTTAAAGATATTTTTGTGTGTTCTAGTAAAACATGTACTTCATAAACTATTCTGGTTAAGAACACTTGGAAAATATTCTATTCTGGTTAAGAAACTTGGAAACATGTATTCTAGAATGTTAGTAAATTAAAGAGAAATAACTGAAGATTTCGTAAATAAGTGTTATACCTGTAAATTTCTTCAGAGTTGTTCTGAGTTTTGTTATAAGAATAAAACCTGTCTACTTGATTATTTTTGCAGTGTTCTTAATGAATTTATTATGAAAAATCCAAGTCTGGAGAATAAGAAAGATCAGAGAGATCTTCAGGTAAAACAAAACAAATTATATATGTATTTTTATATATATATATATTATATATATATATATACACACACACAGACACACACACACACACACATATATATATGCTTTGAAAATATTGAACAATAAATGCCTCATTTGAGGGAATCATGTGAATGACAATAGTGTATCCGAATGATTTTCCCTGGAAAAATGTTTCTAAGCAATTGATAACTGCTAAACAAATTTTTAAAATGTTTATTGTTTTGAAATTGACTGTTTTATTTAGTGTAGTTCCCTAAAGAAATGAGACCTCTGTGCTCTCCCTGTTTTGCCACCCCAAAAACTGTTGGTGAATTTTGAGCAAAATTTGAAAGACATCCTAAATGTTCCTACATGCTTTTGAAAATTGGCAATTAGGTAGAAAAAGGAGAAATTACTGCCCCCATTAAGGGAAAGAACAGATGAAATTCCCCTTTATCTTTCTCAAGAAGAAGCAGCTGGATAGCTACTAGCCAGGCACTGCCAGTTTTCCAGCCAATCACCTTGGGAAGTGAGAGAGAGCTGTAGGGAGAATATTGTGGAGAGCTAATGAATGGGCTGTATTAGAGAAATGGTCACAGGGCAAAAGTCCTGTAGGGTTAGAAAGCAACCTTTGTTAACCATGCTGTCCATGAAACAGTGTGGGTTTTTTGATGTTTAGATTAATATTTCTTTTCCTCTATTAAAAAAGAACTTATATATATCCTGTTCTTATTTAGCATTCTAGTCTCTGCAGTGATTTCTCCAAGCAGAAACTTCGCCTGTTTTATGTCACTATTTTTGATTGCCAGACTTTTCTGTTTTATGTTGTTGGGCTTCCTTACTTCTCTCTTTTTTTTTTTTTTCTTGGAATAATTGTTTAAAAAATTCTAATGGGGGCCCAAAAGCAGATTGGGCAACACCATTAGTTTTTTCATAAGAAGTCTGTTGGCTTCAGAAACATATCATTCTGTACAATTCATTCTGTTGCTGTCATATAATCTTGGTTATATGATACTACTTCATTTTTTGATATGAGGTAAGATGGGAATTTGCTGAAACATGATTTTTTTTTAACAAATATTGAAGATTTAAATGCTTAAAACTGAAGAAGGAGGTACATTGGAGCACCATGATAACATAGAACATTTTTCACTGCTGGCAGTTTTATATTCTGCACTAGAGGTTTAATTAAAGATATATGGGGATTTAGGGATGTACTCTGATTTAAATGAGAGTTAAGTACTTATATTTTGCATGAATCAGACTTAGGTGATTATAATTTGTAACATATTTGTTTAGGATGAAACATCAATTTTGTGAACTTTTCAGTATATATGCTTGCCATATACAAAGAGTTGATGGCACCTCTCATCAGTAGAAATCATACTGCAAAATGGTGCAATTTCTGTTACTTAAGTCTTGAGTGTAAATTCCTGATGTCTGTAAATGCTGAGCTGAAAGTTTTAGGTAGAGTTATTTATTCTCCACCCATGGGCATTAGAGAGACAGAGGAACCTTAAGGGAGTACAATTCATTTTGCTTTTCATAGAAGAGGATAAATTGTACTTTGGAAATTGCTGTCTCTCTGCACTGACTGCAGATACAAGCTAAATTAGATGTCTTATTTAGCTTTATTTTAAAAGCTGGTAAAAGCTGGTAAACCAGTAAAGATCTGATGAATCTATGTATATAATCTATGTATATGATATGATGTGCAAGTTGAATTAGTTTTTTTTTTTTTTTTTTTTTTCCCAAGTAGCTCAGGATTAAGAAAAAACAATTGAGATTCCCAGGGATGTAAATGTCAATGGAAACAAAAATGTGTTTCACATATGAGGTGATATTATAATGCCTTGTTGAAAAACATGACAGAGCCCTGCTTGAATTAAGCAGTCATGTTCATACACAGAATATAACTTCCTTACTCTTCTCCAAATACTAAAGGTGCCTGTACAGTAAATCTTAGATTTTTTTTAAATATATATTTTATTATATATTTTGGTGCATATTTTTAACAAGAAGCTTGTTGCCACAACCAGATGCACATTTATAACTGGATTAGATATATTTGGTAGAAAGGACTTCTGCAAAAAAAAAAAAAATAGTCTGTTTTTTCGTAGAAAGATACACTAAATATCTACAAATTTTTATTTTGTTGAATTAGAACCTTTTTGAATGAATTAGAATATTTTTACGTATCATTTATGTACTTTGAAATGAGTCTTTGGTATCTTCTGTTTAGTATATTTGTAATTTGATTTTATCTATGGAAAAATCTCACATTATCTTCTGGGGAGTTTTTCATCACTGATAATATTGAACAGAAGTGATTAAAAAAAAAGAATAATGAATTGTTCTATCCTATATAAACTTCCAACAAAAACTGTGTCAGGACAATGAACGTAGCCGTCTGCACAAAGTTCGTAAAAGGTTTAGTTGTTGTTTTTCCACCAGGATGTGACACACAAGATAGTGGATGCCATTGGGGCGATTGCTGGTTCTTCCTTGGAACAGACTACTTGGCTAAGACGAAACTTGGAGGTTAAGCCTTCCCCCAAGATTATGGTTGATGGAAACAACTTGGAATCTGATGTTGAAGGTGGTTTTGTTTTCATCTTTTATTTTAAATAAAACATTGTAATTCATTTAATTATCAGACCAAAATTAACAAAGCTTTAACTTAAATATGTATACGTATATATGTATATATAAAAGTGAAAATACTAGTTTAGTATTTTATATGTTAAATATTTATAAAAATGCTTCCATCTGGGCCTCTTCAGCCTGGGGAAGAGAAGACTGAGAGGGGATCTTATCAATGTGTATAAGTACCTGATGGGAGGGTGTCAAGGGGACGGGGACAAACTCTTTTGAGTTGTCCCATGTGACAGGACAAGAGGCAATGGGCAGAAACTGAAGCACAGGAAGTTCTGCCTGAGCGTGAGGGGGAATTTCTTCCCTGCGAGAGTGACGGAGCCCTGGCACAGGTTGCCCAGAGAGGTTGTGGAGTCTCCTTCTCTGGAGATCTTCAAGGCCCGCCTGGATGCAACCCTGTCTAACATGCTCTAGGTGACGGTGCTGAGCAGTGAGGTTGGACTAGATGATCTCCAGAGGTCCCTTCCAACCTCACTGATTCTGTGATTCTATGATTCTATGTTCAGGTATTGGTATCTTATGCAGTATATCTGACAGAGTCTGTGCAGCTTCAAAATACACGCTATTAAAATATGCTTGTAAAGTAAATAATGGCTTAAGAAAATTAATTTCAGACTTTTTTTTTTTGTTTAGATATGTTGTCTCCAGCAATGGAAACTTCAAACATAACTCCATCAGTCTATAGTGTCCATGCATTAACCTTACTTTCTGAGGTAAATGTCTCCTCAGCTGTACTAAATACTGATTTTTAATAATCTTTTATAATTGCAAAAAGCTTTGGGCTGGATGTTTGAGGAAAGATATTTGACTTGAAACATTGATGTGAAAAGATAGAGGTTCCTGTCATATAACAATGTATAGAACGAAACAGTTTAAAAAGATTTGGCGAGATGGATGCAAAGTAGGTTGTGCCTTTTCAGATGTATAGTATAGAGGATGTTTTTGGTGACAAACTTTGTGCTGTTTGTGGTATGTGTTATTTTCTGCTGATCATCACAGTCAGTCTTCGGTGTGGGTTTTTTTTTTTTTTTAGCTTATTCTGTAGAATGCTTTGACCAAGAGTTTATACTTTTGTGTTTTTACCTAAGTTCCCTTTAAAAATGAAGGTATGTTTTATGTTTATACTTTGGATTTTATATAGTACCTGGAATTTGACTGCGTCCATTGTGAACTTGAACATTCAGTGCAAAACACTATACAAAAAAAATTGCTTGTGGTAAGCATAAAGTAGCTTGGGAGTGAGCGAAAACGTTTTTTCCTCACTTTTTATAGGTTTTGGCTCATCTCTTGGATATGGTTTTCTACAGCGATGAAAAAGAGAGAGTTATTCCTTTGCTTGTAAATATTATGCACTATGTTGTTCCCTACCTCCGTAATCACAGGTATCTTTACAATTTATTCAATTTATGTAGATCTTTATAGTTGATTGAAATTTGGTGTATCTAACACTTCAGTTGAATCAGATAGGATAGGGATTGAATTATCTATTGAAACCTTCTTATAAAGCAACTGTTTAAAATTACCTTATGTTGACTTTATTTTGTTTAGTGCTCACAATGCATCCAGCTATCGAGCCTGTGTTCAGTTATTAAGCAGTCTTAGTGGGTATCAGTATACAAGGAGAGCATGGAAAAAGGAAGCATTTGATCTCTTCATGGATTCCAGTTTCTTCCAAATGGATGCTTCTTGTGTTAACCAGTAAGACTTTTCTTCTTGCTTGTGTTGGTGGCTGTTATGAGTTTTATGTATGTATACTCTTACACGTGAAGATATGTAATATGGAGCAAAATTTCCCAAGATATCTCTCTGTTGAGAGAAGAAAGGAGGGGTGTTTTGTATTTTAAATTACTGCACAAAGAATATTATATACACTTTTGTGTGTGTGTGTGTGTACATATATATATATATATATATATATATATAGTATACACCACACCTAATATTAATTTCTATGTACAAGTACATTTTTCAACTTCAGATCTATTTTAAAAATATATATTTTTAATAAGATGAACAAAATTCCTAAGCATTGCATAGGTACAAATCAGTCAAACTGTACTGATGAAATGATACCTATATAACAAAGAGATTAGGTAAGAAGTTTTAGCAAATTAAAGATAGTTTAGTTAAAAGAGCAGAAAGTCTCCTATAAGGATTTCTTCCTTTTCTAATTTGTGTACAATCTTCCTCTTTTAGTTGGAGAACTATTATGGATAATTTGATGACACATGACAAAACCACATTCAGAGATTTGATGAGTAAGTATTATTGATGTAGTGGTAACTTTTCTCCAAGGGAAACATAAAAAACAGAAAATGAAGATCTTAAACTTTTGTTCAACTCTGGATAATTCAGACAGAATGGATATGGTTTTTTTTTTTCAACTATTTTTTTTCTTGAGATTCATAAGTAAAATCATTTGAAGTGAGGGAATTTGAGACCATCCTGGCCCACAGGGATTTTTGTTTATACAACAGATTTTATTAACCAGAGGGTTTTTTTTTTTTTTTTTTTTTTTTTTTTTTTTAGATCTTTGACACTAACTCTGCTTAAGGAAAAATTGATTCTGCACAACCAAAGCTTCTGACCATCTGTGCATGCAAACTATATTTAAAACAAACAAACAAAAAGCCAGAGGGATTGTGCATATCTAAGAACTTTCTTTCAATATATATTTTTAAATCAATGTGGTTACAAATACAAATGGCAAGGGTATTTTCTTAGTGGATGTTTTTGAATTGCATTAATCCAACAAAAGTAAGAATTATTTATGCCTGAAGGTGAAACGGAAGAGAAATTTGAAGTTCCTCTCAGCGCTACTCATTTTCTCTTTCAGCACGAGTGGCCGTGGCTCAGAGCAGTTCCCTCAATCTCTTTGCTAATCGGGAGGCAGAGCTGGAGCAGCGTGCTCTGCTCCTGAAGAGACTGGCCTTCGCGATCTTCAGTAGTGAAATAGACCAGTACCAGAAATACCTTCCAGACATACAAGGTCGGTAAAAATGTGTCCCTTAATGGAATTCTTTCTCTTGAAACTGATTGTGGCTGAGGAATATTTTTATGACAAAGTTCTAGTGTTACGTGCCATCTGAGAGAGAAATTTCTGGATAACAACAGGTAAATCTGTCCTCTGAAATATTTGTGTGATTCAATTTCCATAACTGAATGCCAAGTTTCTGCTGATTTTAGTGGGAACATTTTGAATCTTAAATGGTTGCAAAATACCTGGATTTCCCAATTTCCAGTTGACATTTAGCTAGATTGTATCACTGATTTGTCATTTTGTACCTTGATCGGTGTTCTTGGGTGCTTTTTGACATAATAGGTACTTATATCTTCAGTGTTGAAATGGGGATAAATACAAAGGCTGACCTTGAAGAGGTTTTTAAATTCTTCTTACAATTTCTGCTCCTCTGTTTGTCTGTCCTAATTATCACTGAAGCACATCTCTTCCAGCTGACTCATTTCATTAAGTGATTGGGAATGAGATATGTTTGTTTCTTTCTTTTTTCTAAGATGCAGATGGTTAGGGCACTTTCTTCTAAGTGTATTGTCTCTTGGTGTTACCAAGATGGATGCTTTGGTCTCTTCCTTCATATAGAAGGTCAATTGCATTATCTTTCTTGTTTCATTTGTTGTAGGATTTATTCTTTGAGGTTCTTTTCCCAGTCAGTCAGTAGCTGAGTTTACAGTGTTCAAGATACCAGTTGGTTTTACTGGTCTGAACTGTGAAGTGCATGTGCTGGTTTGAATGAAAAATTGCTTTATATATCTGCCTCTGCGTTGAATGCTTAGTGATGGTTATGATTAACTAAGAGGATATTATCCCTGTGTGATATGCCATGTGATGCAGCCTTTCATATGCTGTGATGATGCAGCCTTTTAATAATATTAATGTTGGGTATGTGAGCTGTTATCATATTTTGAAATCTGCTAACATCCGCTTTCTGAAATGGAGTGAAATTCTCCATAAGATAAGGAAAACTCTCAGATGCAATATTTTATTAATATAGAGAACTTTGATCAAAATGTGTATTTGTTTTGTTTTGAGATTTTTGTTTTTGTTCATTGCTTAGTGAAAGTGGTTGTTTTGTGTGTTGACAGAATCAATAAACTGTAGCAAAGTACTGAAATATTAGCATGACAGATATTAAAGAAAAAAGTTTTGAGGATAAATGAAGGGAAAGAGAAGATCCTAGTTGGAATTATTTTGAACTGAGGAATTGTTGTTCACTTTTTTCTTTCAGAAAGGCTGGTAGAAAGTCTTCGTTTGCCACAGGTGCCCACTCTTCATTCCCAAGTGTTCCTGTTTTTCAGAGTATTGCTTTTAAGAATGTCTCCACAGCACCTTACCTCACTTTGGCCTACTATGATCACTGAACTGGTGAGTTGACATTAGTATTCCTGACTTGGAAGACTTTTGCAAATTTGAGACACAACTGCTGAATGCTTTTAAGAAAAACTGTTACTGATACAAAATTGGTTATAGATGCACTGTTTATGATTAAATGTACAGTGGACACAGTTTAAATTGAATGCTGATGTATTTTCAGTCCTGGTGTCTTTTTTTTTTCTTTTTTTTTTTTTTTTTAAACGATAGAAAAATTGTTGACTTACGCTGTTTAATCTATTCGGGTGTCTCCTGAATTGAGTTTGCATTTTGCCACAGTGTTCCCTACTTATTCCTACTTACCAATTCAATAGGGTCTACTTACCAATTCAATAGGGTACATGTACCCTTCCAGCTATTTGTGCTCCCTCACTGTTCTTGTTCACTTTCTCCTGTTGCTGCTTTCCTGGTTATTTAGCCCTCCTCCTCCAGCAATGAGGATGAGAACCTGCATAAAGAGGGAGACAGACTCCATGTTGCATTGGCAATTGGTCGTAATTCCCGCCACACTGTTGCTGAAATTTAGTAGTTAGATGTATAAAAGGCCCGATACCTGGCTTTGTTTTTAATTCTTAGGTCACTCTGTCGTAGCAAGACATGATAACACCTGTTTTCAGAACTGCTACATATGGAGTGTCTGGGGTTGGCTCTTTGCAACCATCTGGGTTTCAGTTGTGGTGTTGCTTTGGGAATGAGTATGGAGGGGAATGGCTGGTTCATCTTGTAGTCCGTTTAGCCTGTTAGCCAAGTAATTCCTAAGGGACTGGTTAACCTAAAATGCCAAGTAGAATCATTGCTGTGATTTTTTTATTATTATTTTATCTGCTGGAGGCTAAGTTAGGCCTTTGTTAACCATTAATCTAAGCAACAGAAGGAATGAAGCTACATAAAATATTTTAAAAACTGGCAATAGGCTTATTTAAACTTGAGCCTGTCAATGGCATAAATATTAGGAATCCCATTCTACTAAGATCTGCTCAGAGCTGAGAGCAGCATGGCACCCTGATTCTTCTGCTGTCTGCTGGCACTGATGCAAGTTACAGCAGTCTAGGAACTACTTTCAGTGGACAAGACTTTGTCATCTCCAGGGGCTCACGCTTGAACTTGACTGTTCCTTTATATTATTAGTTATCTAGTTTCCTTTTAGTGTTAGTGTTCTTTGGGTCCTCTTTCTGGGTAGTGGAAGGGATTGGCCTGTGAGAGCTTTTCTGGCCATCAAATAGCCAGCTTATGTGGCCCCTGCACTACTTGAGCTATATGTATGAGTTGAAGGAGTTCCAGGGTGTCAGGGACCATTCGTAGTTCAGTGAGTTGTTTCATCATCCATGAATGGAAAAAGCTCCAAAAAGCAGTTCTTCTAAGGCTTATTCCTCAGACTTTCCTACAGAATTTTACATCACAGTATGTAAAAAAATGGTATTAAAATACAGCATTTGATTTTTCAGGTACAAGTGTTTCTGTTGATGGAACAGGAGCTAACTGCGGATGAAGACATTTCCAGGTAAACTTAAACTGAATTTCCTGCCTGTTTAACTTGATAATGATCTGCAATCTTCTGACATGCTGATGGACAGCTGAATTATTTTTAAAATAGTTTGTCTTCAAAAAATTTTCAAGTTCAAAATAAAAGGAGAAGCAGAGTATTCCAGTCTGACCAAGGACATACTGTTCAGATTATTCTTCTTGAAAGGCAAAACAAACAAACAAAAAAAAATACTACTATCACCTTACTCAAAATCATGCAATAGAGGTACATTATTTTCTACAGTCCTAGTCTTGCTGACTAAAATGATACTACTTTTGTAACTAAAATGTGTGTAGTATGACCTTACAGCTTTTTTGTATCATATGAATATTTTAATAAGGTTGACGGAGTATTTACAAAAAAAATCTAATAAAAATTTTATTTCTTCCAGTGTTATAAAGGCATGAGGATGAGTTAAGGTTTTTTCTAGTTTCATTATCTGTTTCCGTCCCATCCACTCTTTACACAGTATGATTCAATTTCAGTCAATTCTAACAGAAGAAGCAGATTTTGCAAAAGAATGAGGAGTTGGATGCCCAAGTTCTGTCTGTCATTTTTACTTAGTTTCTCTTTATTCTTTTGGAGATTCTTTCCCTAAGATACAGTAAAATCCCCGTGACTTGCAAGGTAGGACTTGCTCTTAATTTTGATGGCTGATGGGGATCAGATGCAGCGTAATGCATTTAAACATAAACTGCAAGCATAGCAAAGATCTGCAATGTTCTATTTTGATTTATGGAATCAGATTTAAACTAGTTAATAAAGAGTTTTATGTTTATAAAGGCAAATGCAGAAAGAGGATCTTCCCAAAACAGCAGAAAGCCATTATGACTCACCTGCCCTCTATACTTTATTTTAGAACTTCTGGCCCATCTGTTGCTGGTCTGGAGACAACATACACAGGGGGCAATGGTTTCTCCACATCCTACAATAGCCAGAGATGGTTGAACCTGTACCTGTCTGCTTGCAAATTTCTGGATTTGGCCCTAGCATTACCATCTGAAAACCTTCCTCAATTTCAGATGTAAGTAAAAGAGGCTATAATTTAGGTTTTGGGATGCTTAACTGTTTTTTGGTAAAACTCTAGTGTTTAAAATCTTTGTTTTCCTTTCTCTTTCTGGCTTTCATCCCAAAGTAGCCCACAAGGTATTCCCTCCCTGTGTCAATGCAGTCCCCAGAGCAAATGATGCTAGGCTGCAGATGAGTTTTAAGCTGTTTTTGTTCAGCATGTGACTGGAGGTTCTCCACAGTTGTGAGCTAATCAGGAATAGTAATGATTTATTTTATTTTTAATGAATTTAGTTGCAGTAATGTCCAGGAACCCAAAATACACCCATGTATCTCAATGACTAAAGCATCAGATCAGAAGACTGTATAATCTCAATATGACTTCACTTAAAATATTCCTGCCTTATTTGACTGGAAGACGTGTCAACAAACCTGCTTGTGAAGGAGGCATAGATTATTCTTGGTCAGTAGTTGTTTCTGTCTGCAAGCTATTTTCCCTCAGCAGTCCTGTTCTGTTGCAAAAAATCAATGCAAAGCAACTGGCTTTGCATTTACTGGAGACCCCAGAAACAAGAGGCAGCACAGGACAGAACAACATATCTCATCTCTTCTGTTACATTGCACAGTAGTGACCAGCTAAGCGCTACTGCCCTGGCACAGATCTGTAGACGTTTGGTCAACTCTAATTTTCCTGTTACTCAGAAGATTCTCATGTAGGGAGGAGAGAGTTTGCACACACTGTGTCAGTTCGTGCCCTGTAGTACTCTGAAGTGCAAAACTAATCTTGAATGTTTTTTGATTTGGGGAGTTCATTCGCAATTCTCATTGAATTTTCCATGCTGTTCTGCTTCTCATTATTAGCCAAATTGGTTTTATTAAAATATTTCTCCATAGTCATTAGTGTGTATTTCTGCAAAGACTGTAGTCATGCGGAATCACTCTCTCTTTTTATGATGTTCTCACCGCAGCTTGGACTGAATCATTAAGGAAAGAAACTTTGATTCCCTTTATAGTGTATGATGCAACTAACCAATCTTTACAGTGTAGCGAGGGGAAGCAGAGGGGAAAGGTCCATCTGAGCCTACTGGCACTTGAATAGATAAAATAAATGAGCTTCTGTTATCAACAGAGTATATTGAGAACATTTGATGTGTTATAGTAAACACTGCACTTGTGCAGCAAAATGTTTTAGATAACTTGCATGTTTTACAATTCAGAACTACTTTCAGTTCCCTTGTACACAATAGAGATGTGAATGCTGCTACTTTTAGCTTCTCTGCCCCTTCTTGCTTTTGGTATACTTTAATATTTTAAGAAATTATAAAGGAGAAAGCAAATGCTCCTTTTTTCAACCATGTTATCTCTTCCTTTTCAGAATATGGCTTTCCTATTCTATCTTGACAAGGTTTCTTTTTCTTATTTCTTTAAAATTTAGTTCAACTACCTCATCCTGTCATACTCTTAGATCTAGCAGAAAAGTGTGCATGTTCAGTAAGGATAATGTCTGCTTATGCTATCTTGTGGCAGGTATCGTTGGGCTTTTATTCCAGAAGCATCAGATGATTCGGGCTTGGAGGTACGAAGACAGGGCACTCATCAAAGAGAATTTAAACCATATGTGGTACGTCTAGCAAAACTGCTGCGAAAAAGAGCGAAGGTTTGTCACTTTCTTCCAGTTTCCCTTTGCACTGAAAACTTTTGCGTTCAGTAACTTGCAGCACTTTTTTGTTTGTGTTTGGTTTTGTTTTGATGGAAAATGGAAAGGAGGTTATCTAGAGTGGGAGATTTCCACTGGAGCAGCCTCAGGTCAGCACTGGGCAAAAAACATACGCAGGTATGAAGAAGATGACTCTGCTCAGTGGCTTTGGAGTATCCAATTAAAAAACACTTATTTGAGTAAAGAGTAGAATGTACCTCAAAGTCTAATACATTTTGATGCAAAAATCATTTTCAGATGGTCAGATTTCAAATCATTTATGTAGCTACTAGTATAATTATCTTTTGGGGTAGAAAAACATTTTTGTTCCTATTAACCTCATTAAATTATTTAGAAAACAGTGTTGCCTTTCCATAAATGAGAGAACCACAGAATCCCAAGAGTTTTGAAACTGTGCAGAGCCAGGGAGGGCTGTTTCCTGCCCTGAGGCAGTGGGAATGAAAGGGAGAAGCAGGGAGCAGTAGAAACAGTTCTGGTGGGAAATGGGCTGTATAATTTGTAAACTAGGAGTGGAATTAGAGGCCTCATTATGTTGGTATGTGAGATATTGTAAAAACCCTTGTTTGGTTAGGGGTGGAGGCCTGATGAGCTGATGAAAGCTGACCAAACCCTGTCCCAGAGAGCACTTTTCTGCTGCCATAAAGAAAGAAAAATGAAAAGGGATACTTTGCTGCTCCTTCTGCGAGGACAGACTCTTCCAGGCAGGCACTTTGGCTCACTGGCAAAGGCTGCCTGGCTGGGCCAGGGAAAGAGGGACTCAGTCATATGGGAGAAATGTTTTCGTTAGATTAAAAAAAAAACACTACTGACATGCAAGTGGTACATAAAGTTTAGTGATAACTTAGCTGCAGATGGACCTAAACTAGTTAGCAAAGGCTTGCAGCTTTAGGGAATAAAACAAGTATTTGATGCATATCTACAGTTTTCATGTTACTGTCTTTGAAAATAAGATGAAAATGTTCTTCTCCTAACAACATGTAAAAGGAGTAACAAGTTTTAACAGGCTGCTAATCAGATGTAGCCTCTGACCCTGATGCTTTCTGTTGTGTTCTATACCTGTTAGAAAGTTATCACATTCCAAATAATGTCTCTGCATCAATTATAAAATATACATGCTGGTAAGTACTATATGCTGAGGTATAGGCGTGAAGGGAGGGTTTCCACAATATGCTTCAGGGAGATACAAAACTTCCAGAATTTCTGAAACCCTGTAGTCAAGGCAGCAGTTGCACGTTTTGAACCAAAACTGGGGATATGAGGATGAGATAAAAATGAGGTAATGAATACTGGTGTCCAGGCCATTTCCTTTTTGTGCAGAGGAGAATACTGTTGTATGTAGCTGTGTGCTTCTCTTAGAAAATACTATTTCTGAGCAAAATGTTTCAGTTGACCTTAATTGTACTTCAGGACACTCTGACTGTGACTAATACTCAGACACGCACAGTATGGTATTTGTTCTCTGAAAGAAATGTGCTTTAAACTTCCTTTGACACTGCTGGCAATAAACAGAAGAACAAACTGTCAGTGCTATTATTGTCTAATAGTGTCTTGGCCCCACTAGCTCCAGTGTGATGATTCTGGATAATGGATTCTTTGGGATGGATGATTTTTTTGCTGAAAAAATAGCACCCAACAAACTAACTGCACAGCCTTCATGGCAAAGTATTATTTTGATATATGAAATGCAGTCTGAAAGTTCTCCTCTTTCCTTCCACAGGACAAACAGGAGGACTTTAAGACGATGGTTTTGGAGGGATTGGAGATGGCCAAGCATCAGGTGAGGGTGGCCTTTGATGCTTGAGTTTTGAAATGAACTTACCATAATACCATCACCTTGCAGCCCTGGTAGTATCTAGCCTTCAGTGAGAAGTGACAGAGAGATGAGTCTTTTTAGGACAAAGTTGAGAGATTGTGAAGTGAAATAATCACAGGTTCCCATATTTTTAACTTAGTTTCCTACATCAAATAGATTACCAAAAAATAGTTCAAAAGGACTATCACCGTAAATTATTCTAGAATTATAACAAATTTTGCCACACACAATCCCTAATGTGGTCTCTGTTAAATTACCTGTTTAAGTATCTGACAGATCAGTTGTGTTTTCTAAGCTACTGCTGTGAGGAAATGGCTTGGATGGATTTGTATTTCATTGCTCACTTAGAGTGAGAGAATTGGTATTGGTACACAGACACCATCTAGCTGGCTTCTTGGTAGCACTAACACTTGGTGTATGCTGCCACTACTCTGTGTTCATCACTGGGTTATACAAAGTGGTGGAATGAGAATCAGTACTATAAATTCTTTCTTCTGTGAATCCAGTCCAAAGTGAGTTAATTTTGAAAGTTTTAAAGGAGAAAGTTTTAAAATTAAAAACCTTTTTTAAAGTAGGCATCAACTCTTTCTATCATGGAATGCAGTGTTTGTATTGTTCCAGTTTATTAGGTAGCCTTTTGTTTCTTGGAACTTTGTAGGGAATAAATGGTACAACTAGAATAGTCATCTCCCATGATGGGGAGCCAAACAGAACCAAAATAAAATACTAATCTAATCACTTTTTATGAAACAGATATCATGAGGGCTCCCGAATTGGAAAAGACAGTTTCTTTCACTTAAAGGGCAAAATGGTTTTTGTAAAAAAAAAAAAAGTGATTCCCTGAATAAACCTCTTTGCTCAAAGGCTGCACAGTCAAAAACCTTTCCTTTACACTCTCCTCCCATTGGTATTTTTTTCTTTCCGTTCATTCTCTTTTCCTTAAAACACCTGCTCTGCCTGCAACCACAGCCATGCAGTGTGGGGGATTCTCGGGAGCTCTCCTTGGCCCCTTCCCCAGCAGATGCATTGCAGGAGCAGTGGCGGGAGGCGCTGCACAGAGGCAGAGCAGGATGTGGCTCTCACTGGTGCTTCCCTTTTCTCTTTCCTCCTGGAATAAAAAAAAAACAGTATTGTTGGACCTCTACTTCATGGCATTTAACTCTCCTATACTAACCTAACATCAATCATAGTCCAAACAAGGAGTTTCTAGTTTAATGTTATCTTATTTTGTAGATTTGAATATGATTTTTGAGTTAAAAAAGGAAATAAAAAGTTGACTGTCGTGTAAGCAGCAGGGTATTAGTGCTCGGATGTTTTAGCGTACAGATATTTAAGTTAACTCTAAATATGGTTATACGAGCATACTGACAGACTCCCTGTAAGCACTCCCTCGTATGTGACTGCTGCCTTCACTGGTGGGGTTCCAGAAATCTCTCCCTTGAAATTCCCCCCATAGGTGGGAGGTGTGTAACCAAGGCTTGGAGGGAACCCATGATGACTACTTGAACTGCTTTCCTTTGTGAAAACCAATGTCTGCTCAGAGCCTTCGTGGGCGTTAATAGCCATGTCTTCGTCCTTCTGAAAACTCAACACTCTAGTTCAAAGTGAAGATATTCAGTCTCTATTCTAACTTCTTTTAGGTTTTATTTATCAGCACTGATGCTGGCAGTAGGGCGAAACATGAATGTTGCTATCAAAAATTGGCCTGCTTTAGAAAGCAACTTAGCCAGCACACGACTTTTCCAAGCAGCTGCAGTGCTGGGAGTAACATCAACTTTGGCTGTGTCTGCATTAGCCAGTGGGACGTGGCAGCAGGAGCAGCTGTGTCGAGCAGCACAGCAGTGCCAGGGCCTGACACATGCTGCGAGGCCTGGCTTGCTTTGGGCCAGCGCCAGGCTGAGGCGGCGGACTGCAGCATCTGCTGGCAGCTGGGCACAGCTTTCACTTTAGTCCAGCCTGTGTCATCCTGGCCACTGCCACCACACAACAAAGCATGGCAGGGGACAGGAGCAGGAGCTCTGCTGCAAAAGCTGTTTTCTAGTAGGTGCACGTTTTGTTAAGACTATTCTATGGACTATGGAAAAATACCTGCTGGGCATTACGGTCTGTTTTGTTTGTACCTGTACTTTTTATGTTCTGTCCTGTATTGTTTCATGTTTCTCTCTATTTACAGAAAAACCCAGAGGAGGAGAGCTCAGGGAAAATGTTAAGCTGGGAACCCGGTCACTTACTTCTAACCATCTACACTGTTCGCAGCATTGAGCAGCTTTTACCTTTCTTTAATGTACTGAGCCAAGTTTTTAACAGCAAAGTCACAAGCAGATGTGCTAGACACTCAGGGAGCCCTGTCCTTTACCCCAACTCTTTTCCCAATAAGGACATAAAAATGGAGAATCTCAAGACATTCTCCAGCAAAGCAAGGCAAAAAATTGAAGAGATGGTTGAGAAGGATTTTCTTGAAGGTGTCATAAAAACATGAGCTAAAATGGTACCATTCATCTTATATGTAACTATTTAAATGAAATACTGTATCTTTCCAAGTTGTATAGTATTCTTTTCTTACTTTGTATGTAATGAAATACTTACTTAATGTTGTATTTAATTTAAATATTTGTAAATAAGAGAAGAGTTCTGGATGTGGCCTGAATCAAGTTTAAATATTGGTGGCTCATATTGATTATGGTGCCTACTATTTACAGTACACTTGTTTTTGTTGTCTTGAGGTCTGTCTAAAAAAAAAAAAAAACTAAACAATACAAGGTGCACATTTTTTTTTTTCAATTTGTTTCCAGTTTATTTTTGTTGTCTGGGTTTTTTTGACTTACCGGAACTTACTTACACTTATTTGGCAATCTGGAAAATGCCATCATACCAGGAATTAATATAGAACTAAAATGAAAAAAAAAAAAACCTTTGCCAGAGGTAGATAGCCACAACTGAAACGTATGGATTTGTAATACGTATATATTTAAAATATTACAGCCTATTAGGCCAGCTCCTTCAAACTGGTGGGGAGGGGGGTATCACAAACTTGTCTCTGTCCCCCTCCATCTTAAAAACTGAGAAATGCTTTAATAGCATTGTCATGATTTCATGTATACATTTCACATACATAATTTCATAAAAACAATTTTTCTAATGAAGACATTGCAATAATATGCTGTTTGTTTTCAAATGGTGTTTTTTACTATAGTGTTCTCTGTGAACTAACCTATATTGCCGCTGAGTGATGATGATGTTTGCCCATAGGGGATGGCGTTGCTGTGGCAATACTGAAAGTGATGTTTCTGCAGTAGTAAAGCTGTGTTAAGCTACTGTAAGCACAGTTGCAACAGAGCTAGAGTTATGCACAGCTACTGCAAGTGTACTGCAGGCAGTACACTTGATAGCAGCAAGGCCTTAAGCATCAATGGAGCCTCTGCACTAGCCCAAACCCTAATCTGGGGTGGCTAATCTCCCTTGTAATGCGCTGTTAGGGGAAGGGTTAATAATAACCAGATTATTGCTAGTAGAAAAGATGAGTCTTCATGCTTAGAAGACTGGAGTTGTAGCCTCCCTTCTGGACAGGAACAGGCCACTGTCTGTCAAGAAGTGACACTCAAGGCACACATTTGCTTGCATCTAGCTCCATTCAACTTCAGAAGTTAGGTAAATGAGGAGGGGGAAGACCCAAGAGCAAGAGCATATTATTAAGTGGTAAGTTACCAACAAGGTAAGAAATAATAGGGAGAAAAATATTGTGCTCAGTCCTGATTAATCCCTTTTACAATCAGTCAAGAATGGTTTGATATGTACACACTAACAAATGGTAAAGTAATATTGAATAAGTCAAGTTAGGAATTTTAACTGCAGTTATATCTGTTGTTATACAGGCTCGGGTGGTGTTCCTACTCCGCCAGCAAGATGGTAAACAGCCAGGCTTACTTCATGGGCAAGGGCATCAGCATTCTCCTACAAGATATTTAAAAAGTTAGTTACATTTTGTTGCAAATACCTTCACAAATATAAATTTAGATGATATATGCAGTAGTAAGGCAAGAGCTTTCTTGTTAATGCATGTGTTCCCTATCTTGCTCTGTCGTCTTCAGGTATCTTCTGCCAGTGTCTTGCTGGCTAGAAGAAGGGGATAGTACAGTGTGACATGGGAAGAGCAGAACCACTGATTTTGGTGACAGCTTTAAGCTTACATATGGACTAACTCTTAATTCCAGACAAAGTTTATTTTTGATTCTGCCCTTAAGAAATCATGCAGTTACTGACTGCCTCAGTAACTTGCTTTCTTTTTTTTAAATCTTGAGTACTCAGAAGGTTGACTGTCTTTTCAAAATCCTTCAGTGTCAGATATGCCTTTATAAATAAGGCATATATATACAATATAAATAAATATAAAAAACTTTTACAGGCAAACATTAAAAATAGGATTTTGTTTATAAAATCCTAAGAGATTTTTTTGTGATCACTAACTTTAAGTAACTTTTTTCCAAATTTAGGAATGGTTACATTTGATTAAACAACTAATATATCAACATACTTCTCCCGCCTACATCCAATGCTAATCAGAAAAATTGCAGAACTTAACCACATTCCCCCTTATAGACCTGCTGTTCAGTTCTGACCTGTTTGTCTGCTTCAGCATATATTCTAACTGTATCTTCTGTTCCTGATGGACGGACAAATGCTCGTGACGACTTGTACTTCTTCACAAGGGCATCAATTTGCTCTTGTAGCCCTGGAGGTGTAACCACACGCCTTTCTGCATCTGTTGTGCCAATAACTTGCCGGTCTGCAACCTACAACATCAGAAATAGATTTAACTTACTGCTGTGCTATAGCTGTACAATGAGAGCAGAAGAAAACAACAGATGAGACAGACTGAACTGCTTCAGTTTTTGATGCACTGCATTATCTTGAGCAAGACCTCAGCTTGAGAGCTGCCTGCTTAACTCAAAAGATTTTGGGATCCTTAAGACTCCTGCAAAGCTACTGCTCATCATGTATTAAGCAAGTCTTGATAGGATTCAGCCACTTAATCTGGAACGAGGGTCAGCTCTGGGACCGGGGGGCTCAACTGCCAGGCTGACCATGCCTCCTTGGTTAGCCTCCAAACTTCTCCCAGTAGATCAGAATGCTTACATGCTTTGCTCTGGTTAATTTAGACCCAAGAGTTTCCCTACTGTGTCCTTAAATCTAACAGAATGCTACCACATGGCAGTCTCTCTCCTCAGACCTGCAGGTCTTTTGAATATTGGCAAATACAAGGAAAAAAACATGACAGCTTGAGTACTTAATTTATATTTAATTTGTAAGAAGTTGAATATCAAGAAAAATTCATCCAGCTTAGGAGTTAGGGGCCTCTGAAAAATAGAATAGTAGAGTTCAGACTTTAGCTAGAACAAAGAGACTTGAACCTATGTCAGTCAAACTAATACTCTGATCCTTTTAAACACAGGCAAAAGTGAAATGTAAGCACTTATATTTTTTCTCCATAGGAGTTTGTTTATCCATCTAGTGTGCATCTTCAAGAAACACATCCCAGTTGCAGGTCTGAAAGAAAAGTTGCAGCAATGCTGCAATCCTCTCCCTAGCATTTAGAGTTCTTCTCAGCCCACCAGGTTTTGAGACTATCAGAAAAAAAACCTTCCAATTTTTGTTTTCCATACCAAAAGGCACCTGCTGAGTTACAGAGTTCTGCGTCCCTGTTGTGGGCTTGAAGTCCTAATCATTCAATCTGCTTGTTCCTTTGTGTGAAAAGCATAAGTAAATTTAAGAAAATGTTTCAGAGGCAATGTTAACAAACCCCCTCATCACCAGAGAGAATGTGAGACAGAAGGTATCTATGAACAATAGCACTACTGTATATAACCACTGATGTTAATTTGCACTCACTGTAAATTCAAAATAACAAGCCACTTTCCCATCTCAATTTTTGTTAGGGCTTTTCCATTTAAAACACAGTTGTTATTTCATCATATGTTTGTCACATTTTTTTTACTCCAAGTGAAATTCCAATCTTTTCTCTTTGCATTGTGCAGCTTATTCCAATGGGGCCTCTTAAGCCCAAAAATAAAGTGGGTTTTTTTGTGGGTTTTTTTTTTTTTTTTGAAGACCAACAAACAGACCAGGAGAAAGAGGAGGGAGCAAGGGAGAGGGAGGGAGGGCTGTACGACACTGCCGTAACCTGAGCCAGCACCAAGTACTGACATGCACTAACCTGAACTGTGAGTAGCCGATTTGGAAGGTCGGAGTAGATGGCATCCCACTGTTGCACAGTAAGACCTTTCAAAGCCAGGATTGCTTCAATAACCAGCATGTCTGAGATAGCATCGCCAACTGTCTATTAATGGGGGCAGAGAGGAGAAATAAAATGGTGAAATCAACAGTGAAGAAATGTAGGCATGATCTCATCAGTAAGTTTCCACCTGAAGAGAGTGAAAATGAAGCCAGGCTGACTTGCTGCAGGCAGGGGGTTGTTCTCACTACAATACAGCAGAAGAGTCACATAACTGTTAGAACAAACAGCATAATTGTACAGTTCTGCCAAGGCAAGTGCTAGTCATCACCTTTTCTGATAAGGACCAGCACATCATCTTTGTTCAGGGGTCAGGCTGCTTGAAGCTGACCTGTGACATTTGATTTGGCACTACTCCTGAGGAATAATGTCTGTGCTAACACAGGGATTCCCACGCCGTGTGGACATGGCCACTGGAATATCTCCCCTCCTTCCTTCACAAAGGATAGTGAAAAGCATTAGTGGAAAGATTACTTTTTACTGAACTAAGTCACATATTATCACTATTTTAATGCCATCCAATTTCCTCTTTTATTTGTTCTGAACCCAAAAGGCTATACCAGATAAAGGTATTCTACATTCATTCATGTAGAAAGCATCTTTCTCAATAAAACTGGCACTGATGTGCCCTTTTTCCTCTTTCCCTTTCATTGCTTCCTACTCCAGTGGTCCCTGGCAGCAGCCTCACAGGTTCTACTAAACAGGGTTAGCCCATGCCTGTCAACATACTTCTCTCAGCTTTTACCTGATTAATCAGGTCAATCATGTTTTCAAGCATCTTTGCTGCTTCTCTTCTTTCATCATCTTTTTCCTCTTTTGCCAGTTGTCTTATTTTAGTTTCAGCAGCTTTACTAAATACTACCTAGAACAAAAAGGTCAGAGCTTGTCATCATCAACACATATCAAGAACTGAGACACATGCAACAATGAGGAGGAAAAAAAAAAACAAAAAACAAACACCACTCTGGGTAATTTGATTATATTTTTGTACATGTTGACTGCAATTCTTGCATGTTACACACACATACTTACTGTGCCATGTCCGTTTGCCTCAAAGTACACACCAACATCAAACTCCTGGGCCTTGTGATGTAGGTGTTTCACTCCTGTTTTGACACAGTGAACAGGTATCTACAACCCAAAGATATACACAGAAAATACACAATCAGTCACAGGTGGCTGGTAACTGCAGGTGAGGTAACAATTAAAAAACACAGTAATTCAGAAAGTGCCAGGAACTTAGCAACCCAAGTGGACAGTTACTAACCAATCTGCGTTTCACAACTACTGATTTCCCAGAGCTCAAATTATCCACTGCTTCTGCAGCTTGGATTTAAAAGAGGTTTTTCATTTCTTCAAATGGACATAAAGGCTGATTTAAAAAACAAAATAAATAAACAAAAACACACAGATGCACATACACACGCACTCCATGAAAACTCCCACTTATTCAATGGTTTCAGGGAACATAACAGTTTTCTAACCAAATTGAAATACCTCAGCTCAGTTTTTGCCAACAGCCAACCACATTTCAATAGCAAACAACATTCAGCCTGTTGCAAAAATGAAGTCTCAATGTATCAAAGAGCCTTTACTGACTCACTTCTTTGCAAAGCCCTAAACTTCTGCAATTCCAGAAGTAACAGAGAATTTTGTTTAACTTTTGCCTATTTTTTTTTAATCAGTAAAATCTGGCTAGAACTTTTTGAACTTTGCTCCTATGGGTCTCCTTTACCACCAAGAATTTAGTAACTAGTACAGATTTGAAAGAATCAATAATATAATTGGACTCAATTGGACTCCTAGTAATTGCACTGTAACAGCATTTATTAAAAAATGAAACACTCTTTACACTAAACAGCATTTGCAGAAAACTACCAGGAAGAGACTGGAATATACCTTAATTGTTTCCTCAAGAAAGCGTGTTGAACTCCCATTGGCATATGCTGTCTGTACCACTGCCATCTTTAAAGTCTGTTCCACCTGAACAAACCAAGAAGTGTGCTTTACTGTCTGACACACACAGAGGAGTGGGATACATAGAAAAATAAATCAGAATTATTCAGTGGTGTGTAAGACCAAACTACATTCTCCTACAGGCACAAAGTCCTGGGCATCAGAGGAAGGTACTAGCTCATAGACCAAACACTTATATATTTAGGATAACAAATTCCATCTACATGTTTGTATATCACATTTTTAGTGGCTGGCTTGAAGCAGCTCTCCATCCAGTCACCTTCTTAGGCTCTCCTCACCATTCTTCAGATTCAGCAAGCTCAGTGCATTGACTAGACACATGGAGCCATATTCATACATAGGGCCATATTCAAAAGCAACAAATTTGAAGCTTCTAGAACAAAGCAAGCAGAGGCTGGTGGTAAGCACATTCTCATTGGCCAGCATTTTCATCACTGTGTAAGAAACAAACCACTATCACAGAAACCAGAACCTGTATAACTTATTTAGGTTTAGTCTTACAGACACCAACAACATCTAGGAAGGCTTCTGAAAAAGAAAGGCTTTTTTCTATATCCCTGGAAGGGGGAGAGGGTGGTATGCTGCAAATAATTAGTTATAGAAGACGCCATGACAACATATAAACTACAGGATCATCACAAACAAGTTCTCAGACGAATGAATTGTTCCATGTTCATAAAGCTTCACAGAAAAGCTGAGTTAAGAACTTAAGTACTTAATGAAAGGTACCAAAACAAAGGAAATGGTATAACACTACACTGTACATGAAAACTGGAAAAAGTTCTCTTTCACTAAGAAAAGCTTCAAGGTTAAGATTTCACTGCTCAGATTTTTATTTAGAGCATGGAAGTTACTCCTTTATAAAAGCAACATTTTTGGCATACCAGTGAGGAACAGAAATGATCTCTTTCTAAACTTCAGGTTCACTTTAGTCAGATCTGAAAAGATCATATATACAGAAACACAGAGCTTCTCTAGAGTATGTTACACTTTGCCAAATTAAAATATCAACATTCATTTCATATGCTAAAGTTACCTTGACAAGAAGTTCTTTAAGGAATATACTAATTAAAGTAGCTATTTTATCTCCATCGATTAGGTGAAAATGGTCAGTTGGGTCCTTATAGTAATAAACAATTCTATCTCCATCTCCATCAAGTGAGCAGCATCTCTCATTAGGCTTCATGTCTAGCCCTAGTGCACAATTAATAAATGCAAATTAGAGACAGAAAAAGATACAAAATGTTTAATTCCAGTGTGGACCACATGCAGAAATTAGTTCTGTGCAGACGCATACAAAAGTAACGCTCAAAAGGCAAGACATCGCCTTGAGTGAAACAACAAGGAGGCTGTACAGAATGGCAAATGCAAAATACATACTCATTTCAAAAAAAATACAGTGAACTCAAAAATGCAAGTTCTCTGAAGCTTTGTTGTGCTACACCTTCTCATGAGGTGTATATGAAAATCAATCCCAGAACTACAGCATGTAGTAACATCTTAGTAAACTTTGGACAGAAATGCTGAACATCGGTTATGGCAGGAGAACAAAATCGTGAAAGAAAAACATCCACACCCCTCATAGTCACCATTGAGTTAACTGCAGGAGCCACATCACCTGTGGATGGCAGCCAATTGCCTTTCTCCACAATAGGGCAGAGCAAGTGGATGTTTGCACAGGGAGTCTGAGGCAGCAACTTGCTGACTTTAGCCCTTCCCTGCAGCACCTCTGAGCACAGGCTGCAGCTTCGGGCACGCCTCTGGGCACAGAGCAACAATCACCTGCATTTCCTGACAAGTGGTAAATCCACTGTATGCTCCTGGTGTCATCTCATCATCCATCTCACCCTCCAAAATACATGTCAATTAAGCATTTTTCTCTTGCATCAAGAACTTTTTCTTCAAAATATATTTTAGGCCTGTTTTAATTTTAACCCATTCCCACCTGCTAGCCTGTGCCTCCCATTTGCTTTTCACGCACAAGACTCGCTCTCTTAACAGACAAGCATGCATACCCACATCAGTGACATCATCATCAAAGTGGCAAGACATGGCAAAAAAATTCTACCATCACCACAATCTCCACTGTACAACAACCATCATCACAGTATCTCAGAGCTGTACAAAACATATACAAGTGGATCTGCTGATTATAATATAAACACCTCATGTTTAGTTTACTTGATATTTAATGTATGCAACCATGTATATAATGTGTGAGCCAGAACCTGCCTCAAAACGTCTTCTAGTACTATTCAAAACTGCTTCACACTAACACGGAAACAACTAGGAAGCAGTCACCATCTGACACAGCGGTGCCACACAAAAATGATCTGGTCTTTTCTTAAGGTAAATTTTGCTTTTCTCCAAAGTTGTGGCCAAGATTGTTCCTCGTGTTAACCTCACAGTTCCTTTCTCAGAAACTGTGCAGCTGACTACCTCCTGGGCTGATCTGAGAGGCCTTCAGGAACTCATCATGGAGTACCGAAGGATATACTTCACCCTGCAGCTGCTTGTTGGAGAAGCATGTTTTAGCACACAGCCAGGAGACAGGAAAAGGAAAACTGGGTAATGCCCACACTGCTGACATCTTCTGTCCTTCAGAGCATAGAAAATGCCCCAATATTTCCCTCTTCCTTCTCCTGCACATCCACAATGATACAGTTCAAATGCAATTAGGGAGGTATGGCTAACACGTCCTACTGCCTATGAGATATTCAAGCTGAAATGTGAGTTAATGACAATTACAAGTTTCAAGAGGTTAAGACTCACAATTTTAAATTTGGATTTTAAATTGGGAGCTGTCACCATACTTCAGAGAAGTCAGCTGATTTATTTCAGTGACTGATTATGAAACCATATTTTCTTTTCAGAACACAACCCTGTGCAGAAATGAGAAAGGAGTCTTCTGTCACTCCTCCTTCAAACCAGAATCTAGATACAATACATGAGCATCCATTCCCAGCAGGGATTGCCACTGTGCCATTTCTTTTTCAGCATTTTTCCAGTAAGCAAGCAGCATGGCAAAAGAGAAATGCAACTGTAGCTTGGTGTTCAACTTTAGCTAACAGTTACAGGGGGCATGCAGTTGTCCTAACAGAGAACCCAGTTTAGTAATGATCTAGTACTCAAACTAGCTCACTCTTCCAGTTCGGGGATTTTATTTTATGCATTTTCCAGGAATATGGTTCAAGTCATTTTTTCACTGACTTCTGTAAATTAGTCCGTTTGCTGGTACAAGGGTGCTATTTATCCCAGCTGTTCCTCAGGAGCCTGAAAAAGTGCATGCAAGGCCAGCCCAAAACTTAAATGTTTCTTGATAATACAAAGAGGTAAAAATTAGTTAGTCCTTGCCAATCTTTGGGCTCTGCCAAGAGCATTCAGACCAGACTGTCAAATATATTTCAGCCAGTTAGAGACACACTGTAGTCCTCCAAACAATGTAGACTAACATATTAGTCTATATATATATTTTTCTTTCTAAGGTTCTGCCAAAAACAGTTGTAGGATTCTCTTTTTCCATTTTGCAAGCAGAACCACTCATATAATCACTTAGTAAGACATCAGGGAATTCACCTAATCTGACAATGTTGTGCCATTGCTACACCCCGTACTTTCAGATCTGAAGAGGAGGTTAAAGATACAGAATTACTGACTACATACCCCTAGGTGGTTTCTGACGAACTTTTACATAATCTGCACCACATAAGTGATTGAGCTTCTCCTTGGTTCCATCATTATATAGGTGAATTAGTACTTCCTTTGGAAAGTAGCATGTCATCTCCATTAGTTTCTGGGCTCCTATTCCATTGGCACAATCAACCTTCAGATGCCTCTGACTATCTCCAGAGCTGGGAAAATTAGCCTAAGGGAAGAAGGCGGAAAGCGAACATATATTCTAGTGAAACCATAAATTCGCTCACCACACCTACAGACATGCTGAATTCAAAACTTTAGACCTGTTTTAGGCTAACAAACTGATAATAAACATTTTGTACATTTGCACAAAAACAACAATTAACAGTATTCACCTGTTTGATCAGTTCTACAAAAGCTTTGGATAGTTTCTGGTAATAACCTTCCAGCGTTGCTCTCCCATACTGTCCTTGGGTGTTTTGACAGCAGACCATGTAATGTAGTTGTGGTGTTGTCACCAGACCATAATCTAACACATAATAAAAGGCACAATATTCAGAAATATAGTTCTAAATTCATTCTTCCTTAGGGTCTTATAATATTTGCTACTCTACAGCAAACAGAAAAATGCAGCACAAGAAACCATATTAAAATTTTCAAGCTCTGTTATGGAAAGTACCACCACCCTGCATTAAACAATATAACTACTCTGAAAAAAAGACTGTTAAAAGCAAAACCAGAAATGGTATCTGGGCTACTGTGTTAGATCTACATAAGTAATTCATGTTTACACAAAAATATAAAATCAAACTGGAACTGAAAGCTCAACATACCATGGTATTGTCCACCTAGAATGGAGATACCATCTATTACTGACTGGGAAAGTTTCTTGCTGCTTGGTCTAGAAAAAAAAGAAAACACTTTATGGACTTTGGAAGGAAGTACATGTGGAGGATGACTGTCTTTATACTGTAGGGTCCTACTAAAAGAAAAGCTGAAAAACACTGCCTCAGAGAACTGCGAAGACAAGTAAACTTCTAAACACATTGATGTGACACCCACCCCCACCCACCCCCAAAAAAACTCCACTCGAGTATCTAGTTCAGAAGGCAGGCCAAAAGTTTTCATAATTATCAGGGAAGCTACTGTAGTAAGAACACTGGGAAAAAATGTTTTTATTGAAAAGAACATTTTCAGACTTGAATAATTACTTTAACAGGTACCAGACTAGGTGTAAAAATGTTCAATCTGGTTGTGGAGAGCTAAAATCCAATAACACCATGAACAAAACCCTGGCACCTCAATAAAAGCAACATGTATCTACAGTATTTTGCAATTACCTGGTGTCTCTACCAATAAAAACCAAAGCATCTTTGTGCAGGTTCACTGCTTCCTTTTGACAGATTTCAGTCATTACTTTCTGTAATTCTTGTTCCTCTGCATTTGCTAGCTGTGTAGCATATTCCTCCCACAAAGGATGCAACATTTCACCATGAGGATCGATCAGCTTTACACCATTATCTTCCTTAGAAGAAAACAGAATAAAATGTACTAAGCCTAAGACATGGACACTAAACTAAGTCTCTTTGAAGACAATCAAAACATATGGATTAACTAATTTCTTCAAACTTAGAGCACTTCTGGGAAGAAATGGCTTAGCTACCAAACCTGCATCAAACCCAAACAAGTAATGGGATCAGCGTATTAAGTCACCCGCCCCTCTCGTTATCATTTTGCTATGGAATTTATTTGACATTAAAATGAAATAATGGGAGATCCCATAACCTGTAATATCCCAACAGCAGCAGAAGCCTTATTGTCTTATTTTAACCACAATTTTTTTTTTTTTAATTAACAGATTTTGATAAAAGGTTCACCTTAAGGGTGCTTTTAGCTTGCCAACCTTACAAAAATCCCTACACTGCAGTGTTTACTTTTCCAAATGAGATAAAACGGCAGTACTGTATAGAAAGAAAAGCAACTTCAAAAATGCAAGCAATAGTATTTGCAGGGAGCAGTCTGCACACATGCCCGCACAAAGTGTATGAGCTTGCAAGATCTGGTCTCTGGGTACTTTCTGTTCCTACTGTTATGAAGAGCTTTGGCTCCACCAGACTGATCACAACTACTTCCTTATTTAAAATAATAAAGGTTGCTCTTACTTCAGGATTGTGAGATGCGGTGACCATGACGCCAATGGTGGAGCCGGTGGCTCTGGACCTGAGGACGGCCAGCAAGCCCATGCGGAACATGACATGATCGAGCCGCTCTGCCTTGGTGCGAAACCCGGCGGTGCCGTACTGAAGAGCGAGCCCAGCAGGCTTAGGGTGTAACGCGGAGGAGTTTTTAATCGCTGCGAAATCCATCTCTGAGAAGTGAAGGAGTACAGCTGCCAGGGAGCGGAGCGCCGCCAACGCAGCGCGTTTTGTGGTTACTTCACTGGGAAGCCCGCGGGTCTCTCAGCCCAGGGTCAGCGCAAACGCCGCTCATACCCCTCCAACGGACCGCGCCGCGATCCGGCCCGCGCGACCCTAACGGCCCCCTCCGCCCCGCCCCGCGCGCGCGGCCAGCGCGCACGCGCAGCCGCCACGTGGCGCGCGGCGCCAACCGCCAAAGCGGCGCCGTGGGGCGGGGCGAGCTCGGCGCCCGCCCGTCCCAACGGCCCGCGCGCGGCGGGGGCGGGGGGAGCTGCTGCGTCCGGCGGCGTTGCGGCAGGGACGCCTGCCGGTCTACGGAGAAATCAGGGCAATGTGTATGTGAGTATACGTGTGTGTGTGTGTGTGTGTGTACATATATATATATATATATATATGTACACACACACACACACACGCATATACATATGTATGTATGTATATAAATGCTTGGGATCGGCAGGACTGCCCACAACTCGGCATTATTTCTGCCCTTGGGCGCCAGCCGTGGCCAGGTGAGCATTAACGCTGGCTTTTCCTCCGCAAACGGCGCCTGCTGGGGTAAATGCCAGAGGGAGCCAGCCGTTACACTTGCGGGCTACGACGTAAGTAGCCTGTTGCTCCCCTCGAGGTGTGTGTTTGGGGGGAAAGGATGTATCGGACCTAACCTGGACTCTCCCCATCGCAGTCTTGCTTCATTTGAAGGGAGGCCGTGCTCCCTGCAGCGCAGCAGCCCCCGCAGCCCAGCACGTACCGGGCAGCGTTTGTTAAGGCTGCTGTCCTTGCTATCGCACGGTGATCAAACCATCGCCCTCCTCCTTTTGAATAAAAAAGCTCTAGCATTCATGACTGTAGAAGAGAAAAAGCCTTGGTATATGACTGAAGTGAAAATACTGTGCCAGAGTTTTACAACAGCCTGAAAGTAACTCCTGGCTGTTAACAACAGTGCTGGTTTTAACAGGGCTGCTGACTGACAGCACTGTTAAGAATCTCACAGTCCCGGGGAGTTCGGGGGCTTTAGACGTTTCCTAAGTAAGAGCCTGTCAGGAGGAGCTCCGCAACCTTTTACCGGCCGCTGAGGGGGGAACGCCGTCGGCGCTCCCGGGACGTCGCCGAGCGCGCATGCGCGGGGCGCGCCCCTCCCCGGCGTGACGTGGGGCTGCTGCCAGCGGCTGCTCTGTGGGAGCTGAGCGGACGGAGGTGGCGGCGCTGGCGCCGCTTCGCCGCCTCGCTGACCGCCCGCCGTGGAGAGGCGGCAGGGCAGGAGGAAGCGCCACCGCTCCGCGCCGGTTGGCGGCAGCCCTCTCGGGTGGCAGTCGGAGCCGTTGCCGGCCAGGTGAGGCTGCCGCGCGTGCCTTCGCAGGGCGCCCTGCCCTGCCTGCCAGGCATGCGCCCCGCCGAGGCACAGGCGCCGCCTCTAAGGGGCGGAATATTGTAGCGTTTTGCACTCAGGCGTGTTTTAATGCAAACTCTCTCCTAAAAAAAATCCGGGGTACTCTGCTGAGGCCGACTTACTCGCTAATACGGTGTGGTGCTTTGGCTGTTAAACCTTGCTGTGACTTAAAACGTGGGGTTTGACTCCAGGCTTCTCGTTCCAGGTGTGTATGGAGGGCAGTGTAATGGCTGCTACAATAAAAGAATGTCTGGAGCTCCAGCTCCTGGAAGTGGAAATGCTCTTTTCAATGTTTCCTAAAAAAGGTGAAATAAATCTGTGTGATGAGGATGCTGTGCCTGGCGTGCAGCGCTATCTGAGAAACTCTGAGGAAGCTCTGCCCCGGCAGCTTGAGTATTTGGTTGCTATCGATCTGGGGGAGTCAAAGGTGAGAACTAAAATTTAGATGTGTTCACGTGTATTGTCTTATTTACTGCTAGTGCAGATGCTTAAAAAACAAGATTTTTCACTCAACCCTACTCTAGAAAAGAAAAAAAAAAAGTATTTTCTATTTACCATTTCAAAAGCTAAGAGTAACATAAACATCTGCTGTATTTTAATTACTTATTTGAGTCTTAACTTTGGGCAAGAAAGGCTAATAGAATTGCTTCTAAGAATAGATAAGTGATGTCAGCTGTACACACACACAACATTCGCAAGAGCTTAGCTAGAGTTTTGTCCATATGAGGGTTGTTAGTTTACTGGCTTATAAAGAGTTGTGTATTGTAAATGTGAAGCTTTCTTTGTGTAAATGCATATGTTGCACTTCATACTAATAAACCACTAATAAAACCATCTTAATCTTTCTCTCCTCTGCCCTTTGCCATGCATACTTTCATTGATTTGTACTTGAAAAGAAGACTAATGTAAAAATAGTCAAAAACAGTGGAACACTGTTAAGAGTCCCATGAACATTAAAATCAGCCAAGGAACTGGGAAACAATATTTACTGTAGAATCATAGAATGGTAAGGTTGGAAGGGACCTCTGGAGATCATCTAGTCCAACCCTCAAATGCGTAGGCCGTACAAAGATTGAACCTGCAACCTTGGTATTAGCAGCACCACACACTAACCCACTGTGCTAAACCTAACCCCAGGAATGAGTTCCATTATCTTATCTTAGTTGTCATGCCTGTCCTCTTTTTTCAATAAGTGATGTAAGTACTTGCACAGAAAACAGCCATTAGAGCAAGTCTGGATATAAAATAGTACAGTGACTGAAAGTTGAAAGTAGACAGACTCAAACTAGAAGTAGATATGGTTTTCCTAGAAATAGCTGTAATTAAACATTGGAAGAAATCACAAGGTAAAAAGAGGTAAATACTGTTCTTTGGAAACTTAGCTACAAGATTAGGTATCCATCTAAAATGTACCCAGCCTTTTCAGAGAAGTTCAGTGAGCTGTATGTTGAGGGCTCATATTGTAAGATTTTTTTTTCCCCATGACAGATTCTTAAGAAACTTGGGAAAATGGTTAGTCACTTCATAGTTCGCTTCTCTCTGCAGGACTAATCATATGTTTGTATAATTTAGTGGAAGTCCCATAATGGTAAATAAGAGCCTCAGGCACTGAGGACACGTGAATCCTTTCCTGTTCTTCATACTGCAGGTAGAGTTTGGTTTCCGGAGAATTGCAGTGTTCCATTTTAAGACACTATAGGAATAATAAAGAGAAATGCAACAGCCCATGCAGGATCTAGTAGGAGATCAGGCTAGATAACTGAGAGGTTTCCATTTCCTCAAGTGCACTTAGGATCAGAATGATTTTACCCCATGTAATTCTGAGAGCACTTCCTCTGTGAGGGTGACTCCTTTTTTCAAATAATAACAATACACAATATGTACAGTCATAAACATTTTTTCCATCTAACTGTTGTCCCTGATTTCCCTCCTGGTATAGATGGTCATCCAGCGACTGTGATGAGTTGCTGATCATTGATCATACATGAATTTGGTAAGGGGCAAGATTCTCAAAAGCCACTTGTTCCTTTACTCTGACAGCCTTGTAATTTACCTTTGAAGCAACACTGAGTGCAGCATATAAAGCGTGCAGTAGAAATATCCCTAGAGAATATCTATCCAACTTCTGTCAAGTGACATCATTATCTCAGGAAATACAGCAGAAGGGATCAGCCTTGATAACATTAGAGATGTTGGGAAAGTCTCAGCAAGGTGCCACAAAAGAAGAGGAACAGGCAAAAGAATAGCTTCTTCAGGCGAAAGGAAAACAAGAAATTATTCCAGGCTTTAGGATATGGCAATCTATCTTAATTATATTATATATTAAGAAACTAGCATGTCTTTCAATAACTGCAGAATTCATTTTCTTTTTTTTTTGTGTGTGTGTGTGTATTCTGTTTTTAAGGCTAAAGTAGAATTGCAGGTACTGCTGCCTCACATGTATCCTCATGTAGCTCCTCAACTTTTTGCAAGATCAGATGCACTGAACAGACAGCAACAGTTGCAGCTCAACACTCACCTCACTTCTCACATCAGCTCTTTGGATTCAGGTGAACTGTGTATATGTGCAGCTGTCCAATGGGTGAAGGAAAACAGCCTGCCTTATTTGCAAAACAGTAAGATCACTTCTGAAGGTGCTTCAAAAGAAGAAGTATTTAAAGGAACATTTCATCGCATGTGGATCTATAGCCATCATATATATAGGCAGGAATTGAGAAGAAAGATTTTTGATTGTGCAAAGAAGTTAAATCTGACAGGCTTCTGCCTAACAGGAAAACCTGGTGTGATCTGTGTGGAGGGGATCAGAGAAAACTGTGAAGAGTTCTGGCATATTATTAGTTATCCCAGCTGGAAGCACATTTCATGCAAGCATGTGGAGAGTATAGAAACTGAGGGGAACGTTGATAGTCTTCGTCTCTTTCACACCTTTCAAGACCTACAGTTTGAGGCACATGGTGATTATGGCCTGAGGAATGACTATCACATGGATCTGGGCCAGTTCCTAGAATTCCTGAAACAACATCAAAGTGGACATATTTTTCAGATTTTATTTGGTGTTGAAGGCAAACCTTCAGACAAATAAGAGAAACTGTGAAAGGAGTTATAATTTTGAACAGCAGGTAACGAAGCAAACATTGAAATACTGTGCCTTACAGCTACTGTGAAAAGGGAAAATGTTTAACAGACAAGAAGGACAGTTCAAGGAGTTAATCTTTGCTTCTGTTCTGAATTGTTGCATGTATCTGAGAAGTATTTGCTTATTTTCTGAGATTCTAAAATCAGCATTCATCACGCTGAACCACATCTCAAAGTGGTTCCAACATGATAAAAATCCAACAGTGCAGCATGCTGAATTATACAGTTCTGCCTCATCATCTGTACTATGCTGTATGATACTAAACTGAGGTGCAGGCCTGTAATTAACAACTTACTTACACATAGAATTACAGAAGACTGAAGTAGATGTTATAACAGATCGATATAGTTTCCAATAAAAAAGCATATCCTGCTCAAAGAAATCTTACTGCTATATTCATGACTTACTTCATGCAATGTTTAGTACGGCTTTACAAAGCATGTGCTCTCACTTCATTCAGTGAAATGCAAAGCCTGTACCAAACCACAATATCAAGCTTTGTTTTTAAATAAAAGAGTGGGGAAAAAAAATTCCCACATTACCCTGTCATTTGAATGCTTTGGGTAGTACCCATACAATTATATTGCCATTAGTGACCATTATTTTCCAACTATTCTTCCTAACATCTCATTATGGTCTGGTTACGTTAAGAGTAATTTTTCAGCTGCTCAGCTCATGACATTTCATATGTATTTTGCTAGGCCAAGCAGCTTGGAAATGAAAGCATGTAAGAGGAGGTGTAATAAACAAAAGTTTAATGTCATCTCTTTTCCTTATATAGTAAATAAAAATGCATACAACTCAACCAGTCTCTCCTATGTCAGGTTAGTACTGAGAGAGAATTTTCCATGAACTTGTTAGAGAAATATTAATGCTTCAGTAGGTAGCTCTTTCCTTCTGGGCAGTGTACTGTGTTCAGATAGTGAATCTCAGTTAGAACTTCCAATTTATAATGGATCATTATAAATCATATTTCAAGATCATCAATATAATACACAAATGATGAGTGCTACTGAAAAGTCCAAGTAGCTGTGCCTTAAAGAATCACGAGCTTGCTGCTTTTGTTGCCTTCCACTTTGTCACTGGAGCACAATAATATGAAAATTGGTATGGAGCTGAAAAACAGACTTACCTGGTGAGCTGTAGAAGTTAGGGTTGTTCTAATCTAAAGGACTATTTGGACAGCAAATATTTAAAGACTATAGAATTAGTAACATATTTTATTTCAAATAAAATACAACAAAATGTTTTAATACTTTTTTTTCATAATATTAATATACTGAAATACAGGTGATGACAAAATTTCAGGTTGTTCAGAATGATGGTATACATTACTGTGGTAAGTATGAATATTGTTTACATGGCCATAATTTTGGCCAATATTATAAAAACCACAGTAAGACAAAAAAGTGTTGACAGTTTCCCATTATGTAATGAGGGAAAGGTATCTCTTCTTTGTGGGGTCAGTCTGTAGCCATGGCAGAACTGAGAGGCTGGACAAATAAAATTCTATTTTGTTTTTGTAGAGATACTGCTGAAGTATGATAATTAAAAAAAAAAGTGCAACTGCACTTTGTTTCCAGAACTGTACATTATACTTTTCATGGAGTGATAATTCTGTGGATTTTTTAGAACATCAGGTGACATGTCAGTGTGCCAGTGCACATTCCACATGATGCAAGTTTTATAGCCCTAATAAAATATTTTACTTTCAGTCTTGGTGAGAAGTAGCAAAACAGTTTTAGCAACAGGCCTTACCCATGAGACTTACAGCAGTCGGGAACGTGAAAGGCAACACCAACACAAAAGGCGAGAAAGGCTGCATAGAAGGGTATTCAGCTCAGAGGCAGAGCTGGCTGAAGCTTTATTCTGAGCAAAAGCTTTGTTGTTTGTACCCTTTTCCTGAAATGGGAAATGACTGATGACACAGTTTAGTTAGCTGATTCTAAGGAAGACCATGAGTCCATGATTTTTAATTCTGGATATGCTAATCATGAGTCATGAGTAGTTCCCCTGAATGCTTTAGTTGTGCTTTGCAGAGGAAATAAAATTTGTACCAGGATAAGGGAAACTGCCGGTTACAAAGTTTCATAACTGGTTGACAAATTAGAAGGGGTAAGAAAAGTACAAAGATACCTTAAGATGGAATTTAGTGTGTAGAAAAACATAACATTCAAAATTAGCAATGAAATTAAAAAACTAAGGTAGGAATAATAGAATAGAAAGAAATAAAATAGACAGAAATAGAATAGTATAAAATGGAATACTTAAAGAAATAATTGAGCTAAATAGATAATCTACATCCAGATAGCAGTAAGAGAGAAATGTTCAGTAAAAATCAAAGCTTTAATAGAATGTGTTTGATCCCTCCATAATGATGGGACTCTTTTCCCCGTAATTATTCAGCAGGCCTTGGCTGAGTGATTTGGAAGTTTGTTACATAGAATAATACTTTGATCACATACAATGTGTGTTTAAAAATATATTAGCTTGAAATATTCAAAGATTTCTATGCTGTTTATAAAAACAGTAAATGTACAAGGTTTAATACATAAAAGGCCTACTAAACAGATGGCTGATGTTTGTAATAAAATACTTGGAATACTTAAAAAAGAAGCCGCCTTTTTTTGTCAAGAATATGAAGTCCAAGTACTTTATGAAATATAAGCTAAACAACTGCTGAATATCAAAACAGCAGTTATCCTGCAGAGGGAATGAAATCTTCAAGCATTTACATGATACCAGTTTAGCTATTAAAATTAAAAATGTAAAATTATAATGATCTAATTATACATGAACAAAAGGCTCTACAGGTTTAGTTCTCACTATAAAATTTTTGGAATTATGCACCACAAGAGAGATAAATAAGGCTTTTCTTTGGAGGAAAGATATCCTAAACTTGTATTCTTTAAAGTTTTTTTGTTTGGTTGGTTGGTTTTTTTAATAATGATTGGACAATTTATGCAAATTACATTGTGACCTTTAATAGTTTAAACAGCGCTCATATGTATTTCTTAGATTATTTTCCATTGTAGTATTTGTCTGCTTAAGCTTAGTATTGTTCTCACTGATGTTTGTGACAAAACTGAACTTAAGTACAACCACATATTTTGATTACAAAGATCTATAAGACTTTAGTGTAGGATATGTGAGGATATAAAATAACCAAAAATGAACAACATAAATTCACTTCTCAGATTAATTTTTATTTTCTCATGTATAATTAATGACTTCTTAACCTGAGTTTCTAATGAAATATTACAATTTAGAAGAAGTTTCTGCATCTTAAAAAAACTATTCTTAGGTTTACTAGGCAGAAATGCTCTCAATATTTTAATGCTTTTAACTGCTGCTAGCTTGTTCATTCCCAATTAAATATTTACTGTTTGTACTTTCATGGCTTCTTCAGGCCAGGTATACGAGTCAGCCACAAAGCTGTTATAATCGGTGCTGTAAATCTGAGAGCGGATGAAGGCTTCCAGGTCTTCGGGCTGAGGATAGGAGGAGGCAGTATTATTCCTATAAGCTTCTTCTGCAACCTGGAAAGACACATTAAATTTCTAATCAGTGCTGATAAACTCTTTCAGTACATTTAACACAATTTAAGTAGGAATTAGTTTAAAATCAGTATAAAATCTCACCTTCTCTAATGCTGGCAGAGGATTCACCTAAATTTACACTGAATCTGGGCTAGTATATAGTGAATAAGATTAGGAAGAGGATGATGTTTGCATCCATTTAAGTTAGTCTTACTCATGCTACTTCTGAACTCTTACAAGATTATCTGTCTTTATTGTTACAAATACAGTGACTTGTTCAGTGTTCCTCCTCATCCAGTAATATCTTAGTTTTTATTGTGCAGCAGTGGTTAAAATATTCCACACACCCCAAGCACTAGGAGATACAATTTCTGCTGTTCTGTCATCAGGTTACCCAAATTTACTATCTTCAAAGCACGGTAAGGAAAATGTGATTTTTTTAGAGCTTCTGTGCTCCCTGTATATGAGAGAAGCTTATTAAT
This sequence comes from Rhea pennata, assembly GCF_028389875.1. NCBI lineage: Eukaryota > Metazoa > Chordata > Aves > Rheiformes > Rheidae > Rhea > Rhea pennata. The sequence goes on along the minus strand of NC_084665.1, from coordinate 91,826,036 downwards.
ATTTGCCATAGGTAAACTCACAAGAAAAAAAATGGTCCTACATAGTAAACAGGTTTGATTCCTGAGATGGTTGGAGGGAAAAAATACAGTGTGTGTGTGTGCGCGCGCGCGCATGTGTGTGGGGGTTTGCTTATTTGCTTGCTTTTTTCTCAATTAGGTCATATCTAAGTGAATCAATCATCGTATCACAAGTACAGCTAAAATAAAATGAAATTTTGAAGGACTTGGAGCCCACTCAGCACATCAAGGCAGCCTCTCATGCCTGAAGAACACCTACTTGAAAAGTACATAACTTTTGACTGGACATTCACCTATAAAACAATGTTTGATGCCCTGTTTTGAAGCAACAGCAATCTTTGACAAGATCTGCTTCAACAGCAAGTCTTTGAAATAAAGAAAGATGATCTTATTTGGGCTCTCCTCAGCCCTCACTTGAAAATAATTGTTTTAGCTTGGTGAGAAGCTAAGACCTCAAATGGAAGAGTCACTATATTTAGACTTCCTTTCTAGGATTAATCTGAAGCCCAACCTGATTTGCCTGGGAAGCATGTAAGGTGTTTTACTGTGTAAGAGTTCATCATCAGGTCTGTGCACATAATTATCACAGCTGAATGAGTTCTGAATTTATACCCCTGATTTGGTATTCCAAAAAATTTTCAAAGTATTCCTCCCCTTGAAAGAGCATAGACCACCACTAATGCTCTTGGGCTGTATAAGCCATAATTGGTATTTGCAGGAAGAAAGTTTCAATAGAGATCAGACAGAAAAAGAATTACTTCGTAACATTTTCCCTTTGTGTATTATACGTACACACACACAAATAACCTTGTCGGAGTCAACAGAGGTAGAGCTTCTGTTGCTGTCTTTCTGCCAAACACAGGTGGTTTGATTTAGCCTGAGGAATCCAGGTAATATTTTGATTTCTACAGAATAGAGTTATTACTTGTGCAAAAAAACTTTACCTGAAATAAGTTGTTTTTTTTTTAATATACAGAACAAATACAAATATTTTAATATACAGAACAGCTAAGGGAACTTTTTCATGCATGAGGGTTCTCCACTGTGCTTTCAAAAGAATTTCAATAAGTGGCATTATTTATATTCAGATGACTGAGAAGAGAGAAATCCAAGAATTACAGCCAAAAAAAAAAAAATCCTAGGAGATGAACAAATTAAGCCCATACAAATGCCAAAAAGACCACTGGAATGAGGGAGGACCTAGAGTTTTTTATTTTAAAGATTTTTTTTAATCTTAATTTTTTTTTAATTATTTAAAAATTTTAAAACATTATTTTAAAGCTTCCTCTTCTTACTAGAGTAGCCAAGTTTCTTGGGGGAAATTGTAGGTTTAGGTCAGTTACTTAAAATCTATCCACATAAATTCTGTATTTGCCAGTAAAAAGGGAAAAAAAAGAAAAAAAAGCTGTAGACAGAAAAGCATCCCCTGCAGTTAGTTTTCTGATAGGCCTGAACAAAATGAAGCAGTGTCAGGACGAACAGTGTCACTCATCCTCTTGACAACTGATAATCATGGAGGGACAAAACCTGCAAGCTTTCGTGACTGAGCTTGGGCACCAACTGGCCTAATGTCCCTAACCGGCAGGTAGTGCAGTGCAGGCTCTAGAGACATCATTCCACTTTAACATTGGTAAATAAGCAGTGAATCTGCTATACTTCCATTTCTTTCCTTCTTGCACTTGGAATAAATTTGGAGTTTTATCTATGAACTTGAATTTAATTTAGAAACTACTACTTGGCCAAGATTGATGTGAAACAACTTCAACATGTATGAAGACACATTAGTTCATCAAAGGAAATGTTAAATTATACAGAGAGCCTAAGAAGAAAAAAAGTCACAGAAGATAGGGGTGACTTACCTTCACAGCAATTTTCAGTGACACATCCTGAATAGTGACTAAAGGAGGGTACAGACGACCTTCTGCTAAATTCTCCTCTGAAACCTGCTGAGCTATTACCTAGAGATAAAGCAGATATGTTTAACTTCAAATGCCAACACAGCTGTAGCTTTACGAGTGATCTAGTCTTAACAAGGAAAGAAATGATTCCTCTTTGGCAAATTCTGCAGATACTGCTTAATCCACCTAGGCAGCATTTGTTAACAACCAACCTTACTACTAGGAACGTCTACAAAAGAGCTAGAAATTTAGAGAGTGCAAAATGCCATTTTCTCATTCAGATGACAAGATTATTTTGCTCTGATTGTATTAAATGTTTATTCATTTATATGCTTGTAGATGGGAGAGGAGAGAAAGGAACATTTTGTTAAGCATTTCCACTTAAGAGGAAATTCCCGAAGGAACAGGGTCTTGAATTAGTCCATGATACACTTAAGCTGGCAAGTGCTTCAGTATGAGATATAAATTGAGGAATCCCTCCAGCTGTCAATCTTAGTTTTAAAAATACTTTTAAAATTAAAGAAACACCTGTTATTCTGACACTTGTTAAGTCAGCCTATGCAGAGAATACTGCATAGTTTTTCAGTTCAAAAGTGCAAAACACTTTAGAAAAAATTACCAGTGGCTGGGCAGGCTTGTTGTACATCTAGCTCACAAATCTAACCTGTATGGGATCATAAAAATATGATGAACAACCACAGAACAAAGTTAAGTAAAAGCTGTTGATTCTCTAAAAATATTATCCAGCATCTTCTGAAGTCCTACAGATCACTGCAGTCAAATGTAGAAATAGAAAGTCTAATGCTGAATTCTGGCTTGTTGGAACAACAAACACATACCACTTAAAGGCAGCAACGGGTCCATCATCTCAGCCCTACCAGATAACTGAAGAAATTGTTTTGTCTTGGCTTGATTTTCCACCAGACTGACTAATGGAAACAAGGAAGGATTCAGAAGTTCCGATTCACATCTTCTGAAGCGAACATCTCCTGCATGGCCTGAATCTTTTTAGTAAGACTGAAAATGTTTGGTAATTATCTCTAGCAAAGAACAGGTCAGGAAAACACTACAAGCTGGAGAAGCTGTTTGTTCATGTTTCCTTGGTCACCTAAGAAATCCTTTATTACCCTGCGGTGTGAGGGAGTTCTCAGCAGAGTGAGGAGAGACACTGCATGCACATTTTGCTGTGGATTTACTTCATCAGCCTCATCTATTACTAGAGCAGACACTATTTAAGAACCAAAGGGTCATGGAGCTGCCTTTAGGTCTAATGATATACTTGTTATCGTTAGCTAGTATTTATGCTTGTCATTTTGGGATTTGAAATGGAAAATAGTATTTCGGGATAATCCTGATGGGCATTTGATGAGCCTGATAATCAGTTGGCTTCAGCCTGTTAACCTGTCTTCTACTTTGTAATCTCTCTGTTGGACTTGAAGGTTTCATTTTTTTAATTGCCTGTCTCTTTATGTTCTAGGGAGCTACTAGTTATAATCAAATCTAAGTATCTCATAAACTTATTAAGCACAAAATTCATATATTAAACACAGACTGGCTTTATATAGTTTTTAAGTTACTTCCACTATAATTATCTACTATAGTTCTCAGAACAAAATATTAAAAAAGTATTTTTAAGAAAGTTTTGCATCAGTAGAATCCAGAAGTACATTTCCATATGCTGCTTTGGGACAGAAAGGAAATTACTCTGCAGAGGAGGTCACTTGCCCTTTGAACAGTCAGAAACCTCTAACTCACAGTAAAAGGAGGTTCTTTACCCAAAGCAACTGCTCTTGCTTCTTAAATCTGTTACATTTTATAAACAGCTTCCATTGCATATTTAGTACATACTTACTGGGTACTTAGGATACTTAGTATCCTAAACTCCAGGACTATGCCTAATGACTGTATCCTTAGGTTCAGCATCATCCAAAAGGAAATGTGTCCCTTTCCTCTCCCAACACCATGCCACACTGTAAACCAAGGTACATTATGTAGGGACACTTCTGATCCATACTAAAGAGTGATGTAGATGCACCCTTCATGTTCCCGTGAGGAAAAATGTGAGAGCACTTAGATGCATCTTTGCATTAGATCACAGACAACAAAAGGTTAGAGCCAAAGCACTGACTAGTCCAAAAGTGATGAGATAACGCTGCGTGATGTGATCTGTAAGGTTATTCTATAGATAGAAGGCAAATGCTGATCTGGATAATGTTTGGTGGAGCTGTGCATGACCAATGAGAGGTTCTGAAAACATGAGAAGTCCTGGAACTTGCTACAATTCCTGTTGTATGCAGAAAACAAGACCTTGGGTGCGTTGCTTGTAAATAACCACTAGTACTGCCTCAAAAGAAATGCCTGACTATCAAGAATTTGTCCTCCTTGCAGAAGGTGGCAAAAAGTTTGAATGAAGAGAGCTAACACTATGGTAACTCCAGTTCAAAGAGAAATCTTGCTCTCTTCTGCAATTTACTCAGCAAACTGGTAGCTGTAGTAAGTAGTAAGTTCCTCCATTCAAAGAGAAAGTGTTAACAAGGGCAACAAGACATTATATCCAAGATATAATGCTTAAAGGGAAATTACTTGCTTACATTTTAATTTGATATTGAGAAATACAGCAGTCACAAAAAAAAAAAAAAAAAAAAAAAAAAAACAGTAGAGGGAGCTAAGACAACATAAGATCTCCTAGTTTTTGCTTTTTCCCATGAACAACAACTAGGTTATTTAACAATGGTACGCAGCCCTTTGATGAAATCAAACAGGATTTGCAATTGAATGTGTAAAAAGGAGCTTGCAACAGTGAATTTTGCTGTTAACAGTTTAACAGAGTTCTGTAGGAAACATGAAATCTGAAGAAATCAATAAAAAGTTGCTGTTAATGTAATGCAGCGCTGAAAAAAGGTAGGGAGTAGAATACTTCTGTTTTGTGATGGAGATGGTACAAAGCAAGTCAGATAACATTTGAGCAAGACTACTCAAACTGCAAGCAGTTGCAAATTTAGGCTATATAGATGTCATAACTATTTGTTCTGAAAAACTCCAATAAAAGCATTTAAAATTGCAAAAGCACAAACAGAAAGAAACATTTTCAAAGCGAATGATACATTTTTCAGGTGTTCTCTGAAAAATGTTCTTGCAGAACATCAGTCACTGGTAGAGGAAAAAAAAGATGGATCAATGTTGGAATTATTAAGAATAAGAGAGGTCAATACAGAAAGTTTAATTATGACACTGTATAAAACTGTAATGTATCATCACTTCGAATAGTGTGCATTTTTGCTCCACCTCAGTCAAACAAAAAAAGAATAAAATCAGAAATGGTATAAAGAGTAAAAAAGATGATGGGGAGGTTTTTGTACAAGAAGATTTACTAAATAGACTAGGGAAAGGACATGAAAAAGAGAAGACTGAAAGAAGGTCCAAAAGACAAATGAAGGTGAATATTTCTCATAACAATATCGGAAACCCAAATTATCAGCAGGAAATCACAAAAGGAATTAAGTGTTTTTTAGTCCAGAACTCATAGTTAAATTGTGACATTAATTGCCCATGGTCGTTCAATGGCTTAAAAAGCCATTAGGCTCATTTATGAAAGAGAAATCCACACAGGGATAGAAGTTCCAGCTCAGGAAGTCCTTAAAGCACAGGCTGCCAGAACCTGGGACGCCACCGCAACAGAAGCATCGGTCTATCCTTTCCCCTCCCTTGTCCTCTTTCCCTTAGCTTCTGCTACTAATTACATTCACAGAAGGATACTGGACTGCTTGGATCTTGAGTCTGACCCACTATGGCCATTTTCATGTTTTAAAGTAGAATTATTTGAAGCTTTTAATAAAGAAATGAGCTTATTCTATGATCTAAATGAACAGCAGCCAAGACTGGGCAGATGGTATAAAACAAGTAGGGGCATCTTGGCTTTTTCAGGACATACATACTTTCCATAATGAAAGGATTTAATGGGATTATCTCTGGACTAACGTAACTGCAGCTCACACTTGCCAAGAATATTTCATTAGTTCATAATTCTCTGGCCTTTTTGTTGTGTTTGATAGGACTCTGAAGAATAGGTAATGTCCCTTGTCATCACAGAGAAATTGCTTGCAATTAAGAGGTATTACAGCTTAGTACCTTAGATTTATCAACCAAAATCAAAGTTACATTCTATTTTACTTGGCATGAAGAAAAGAACACCTGAAAGCAGAATCTGTATACTTACAATAAGCTAACTGTGACTTTTATCAGATTTAATTTGAGAGGTGGCAGAGCGAGAATTCAGGAGATGCAGGCAAACAGCCTGAGCTGCTTATTTTTTATACTTGTATTTTTCAGATATGTTACCATTACAAAATGAGAAGGTCCCTTTATCTAACAAGCATATTTTTGGTGTTTTAAGTTTTGTAGCCTCTTGGGCACTTCCATTTCAGATGGAGAATACAGACAACTTTTCTAAGAACTATGTAAAATTACCTTCTTTTTACCTTCCCATTAAAAAATCCAGAAAACAAGAAAAGCAGTTTTGCCTTTGCTTTGTACTGTAATTTCAGCTAAGGGCATAAGCTTTCCTGGCTTTCACATTCTTGATACCTTTTCTAGCAAAGACTTCTTTGAAATCGATCAGTTTTCTGCTTGCTCATAATGGACCTTAGCTCACTCAAGATCCGGACACATGACTGACAACCTCTAACAGAGTTAGGGGAGACTACTTGTGAATGCGCTGAACGCCAGAAGTATTGTGAAGAGCTGTCCATTGACTTTGGAGCGAACAGAAAATCTCCATGCAAGAAAAAAAGTGTCAAACTTATTAGGGACTTTCATGCTTCAGATGAAATTTATGTAGCAAAATTTTTACTGAAAAAGAAAAGGCAGGAGAGAACCTCTATCTTGAGAGAATTTAGACACTTCTCTAAGATTTCTGATACCATTTTACTTCTCTGAGAGTTAAGCATCTTCGTTCACAATGGATTTTTGCTGACTTTGCATACTGCCATTTAAAAAATACTTTGATCGCCATATGTCACCTTTCATCCATCCATAAGCATCCCACAGCATTTTATATATAGGGCCCATTTCACTCAAACCAAAATGAAGCAACTTCTAGAACAAAATAAGACAACTGTTTAACACAGCAGTTCAGCCCAGTAAGTGAAGAACACCATATCCAACTGAAATTACAGGGGAAGATTTAGAACAGCAGGATATAATTACCCAAAGACTTACGAGATGGATCGTTGCCCTCTGAAGATGGTTAAAGCCAGTGGAGACAGTCTGGGCTTTTTACTAATTTTACAGATGGAAATTGCGAATGTCCTTCTTATAGAGGGCAAGCTGCCAGCAAACTTTTTTAAAGGTATCACAGCACACACCTTAAAAAAACTCTTAGAAATCCAGCTGGGGTAGTATGCAAGTGCCTGCCCTTTAAGAAAGCTTCATATCACATATACTGTCAGTCGTAAGATCATAGAATTAAAATTGCCTCAGAGTGATAGTAAAAGACCACTTTCTTCCCTTGTATCCCTCAAGAGGACACAAGGAGCAGGAGTCCTTGAATGCAATATTCATTAGAGAAAGCTGGAAGAGTTGAGTCAGGTATTCTCACTTTTGTTATCTTCTTTGAGCTTTCCATAGTGGCTGATACTTTCACTTGGTTTTAGGCTTCCTCTCTATGCTACCTACACTACCCATGTATTCTCAGGCACACTCATCGAGCTGCCTTGACGATTAGGACACTGCACTCTTGTGAAGCTTTGTGGATTGTAAATTGGTACAAGTTGTACTGGGGAGAAATCACCAGTGAAGTGAATGTAAGTTAATTAGAGTTAACTCAGTATACTGAAGCTAATCACCCTCATTGCCATCTCCCTTAAAAAGGCAAAAAGAATCCAGTTTTTAATGACCTTGCATGGGCACAGTCAAACCACCTCACACTGCTTAGGGCTTTCCAATGAGATCCACTGACGGTGCTGAACATGGGCCACCTCTGAGTGGGATGAGCTTGGGAATGTGGTGCTGAGAGCCGAGCAACAAGCAGCTGGAGCAGAGGTAACCCCTTCTGCTGTGGCTAGCTGAGTCCAGAGAGGCTCATTACCTTGATCTCAGTTTGAGCCAGAGGCAAAGGGAGAGGAACTGCAGGGCAGGGCAGGAGTGGGAAGGAGCAGGTCAGGAGGACAGAGTGGTAAGGGTGCAATGAGATGACAGCAGAAGGGAAGCAAAGATGTTGCACTCAGAAAAGCACAGATTATTACAATTTTCTTAAGTGATAAAAGGCCATAGAAAGATTGATTTATTGTTTTGGTGGATTTTTTTTTTAGCATTCAGTTTTAACCGAAGTTATTAATTTATTTTGCTTGAATATGGGATTCTGAACAATAAAGCCCACATTCTTCTCCAACAGGTGTTGAAGATATAATCCTGTGCACATGTGATGTCCTACTGGAAGGGGGCGGGTGTCAGATTCTGAAAAACCTCTGGAAGTGAGTGGTGAATGACTCCCCCAGACCAAATGTGCTTGCTTTCTGCTCACATCTCTGCCCACTGAGTAAGGATAAAGGAGGAGAAAGGAGGACAGAGCAAAGCTGGATAACATCAGAACACAGATCATGAAAAATTGCATTGAGAAAGAAAAGAATAGGAAATAAAATGGGAAGAATAGCATGGTAATTATATTAAATTGTGGTGCAAGGAACCACAGAGTAATACAGCACTTTTACCAGCTGTTAGCAAGGGAGGTCCACAAGAAACATGATGCTAACGCCCCTACTCAAAAATACCAAAAAGTTTAAAGAAATCCAAATAATATTTGTAAGCAAAACATGCACAAATGTTACCCCAAAGCTACCAACATCCGGATATAGTTTCTTTCAGTCCAGAATTAAATTTATATGCACATGTACACACACTGTATGCATCTGCATGTACCTGTCTCTATGCAGTACTGAAATCTTCCTTTCTCTTCTCTCCATTCCAGCAGAAGGTGATGTTTATATCATGTCATTTCAACCAAGTATTAACTATTTAAAAATAACTTGTTCAAAATAGAATTCTGAACATTCTATTCACAAATAAATAAATAGAATAGAAAATAGAATAGAAAAAATATACTTTGCAAATAAAACACTTAAACAGAGAAAACAATATTTTTTCCAATTTAAAAATGTTTGGCTAATTCTGTTTAATTATTACCAAGTTACTAAATTAAGGAATTTAAATAAATTTTAATACAGTACCTCAGCAGTTGTGAGGAACACCTCCTCACCAATATGTCTCAGTCCACATGAAACAACGCCAAGGGCAACTCCTGGGAACACATAGGAATTGTTGCCCTGTCCAGGATATAGAGTTTGTCCACTTGGAAGAGTGACGGGATCAAAAGGACTTCCACTGGCAAAAATGCCACGTCCCTAAATGGTAACAGTAGAGCAAAACAAAGGATGTTATTTGAGAGAAGTTGTTGAAATATTTTGTACACCCTTTTAAATATCTACCACTGGGGAAGCCGGGTTACATCTATTTATTTAATCACTTTTCTGAGAGGCTGTTAGAGCTATCTGACTGAACATATGTCAAGAGGAATTACTTGCCTTAACCAGGTAAGGTAGACACTAGTACAGCTGAAAAGAGAGAAAAGTGAAAGCCAGCATCAATTACTCATTTTGTACTCCCACACCAGAAAAACAGTACATAGGAAGAAGATATACAGAAAATACCAAAAATCGTAAAACTCAAAGTGGACAATACTGCTGCGATAACGACGCGCGATGCTATTGGAATTTTTCCCAGTGCAGTGGGAGATCTTCCACAAAAACGGTGCCAGCGCCACTGGTGTTGCCTGTTACGTTCGGATGAAGGGTCAGGGGATTTCTGAGGGGCTGCGAGGCAGGGGTCTCTGCCCCTCACCAGCTCCCCTCTCCAAGCCCCTGCACCCACTCTGCAGCTCAACACAATGCCGGAGGGGCAAGCTCTGTCCCTGGGACATCACCCCCTGGGGCGACCTGTAGCATAAGCTGGTAAGAGGACCAACTCTGTCCAGACCTTTTGGCTACATGTAACACATGGAGCAGGGCCAGGGCACTATCTCAGGCACTGGTGTGTGATCATCCCATACTGATAAACTGTCAGCACGCTCCTAGCAGATTTCTGTGTAGTGCCAACTAGCACAGTTTCTGATAGTGTCCAGGCACCATGCACAGACTGGTCCCAACAGACCATAAGGAAGCGCCAACCTGTTTTGGGGAGTTTCAGGGTTTAACAGTATGGATACAGTATCACTTGTGCTAAGGAAGGGCCAGGAAGGTGACTAGGTTGAAATATAAGAAAATACTTTTTTACTGTGAGGGTGACTGAACACTGGAGCAGGTTGCCCAAAGAAGTTGTGGAGTCTCCACCTTTGGAGATATTCATAACCAGACTGGACAGGGTTCTGGGCAACCAACTCCAGCTGAGCCTGCTGCAGCTGACCAAGGATCTCCTGAGGTCCCTTCAAACCCTAACTATTCTGCGATTCTGTGACCAGAGAACAAACTCTAACTCATTTTACATTGTTGTTCACATGGGGTCCCTAAATCTGTTCCCAGGACCCAAATACTCATGCAGCTCCACGCTGGCACTGTACTGGGGAGCAGGTGCAGCCCTACAGGCCAGAGCCTGGAAAAGCAAGTGCAGGTGGCTTCCAGGCATTCTCCTGCCCCTCTGCTGATGGGGAGAGGCCAGGCAGGGCCAGCTTTGGCACTGGCACCAGACAGTTGGGGAGGAGGGATGGGTTTGGGGCGGCCCAGAAATGGAGACAAGGCTCATGTTGCTGATAGCTTAACATTAGCAATATTAGGTCTGGTATCATTCAGTAGCACGCACACTTAGCGGTGTGATACTATCAGGGTGCTGAGAGACAGCACACAGCAGGGTTGTCAGTAAGTTTCAAGTCTGATGAATCTCACTTTTCACTTCAGGGTTGAGAAACACCCTGATCTGAACGGAGGCCAACACAACCCAGTGCCACTTAACAGTGACAGAAGCTGCAAGTGATTGCAAGCGATTCATCTGCAGCACGACCACTCATATTTTCTCTAGTTCATTTCTGACATCTAGGGAGAGGGAAGTAATTTCTAAACCAGAAAATGCAATTTTGGAATAATAAGATAAGTGACTTTTCAGAGGCCCAAAGGTCCTGAGCTTTTTATTTGCTGAGGAGGGAGTACCCTACAATTTAAGCAGTAAATTTAGCTGGGGAAGCTCATGAGAAGCCAGTCTCTCTCTATGCAAACACTGCTAAAGTGATAAATGTTGCCGTTAAAGACTTAAGAAGTGCTTTGTATCAGAAATATCTATGCCTATTTTAGGGAACTGAAAATGTGCATTTTAAATACACAACTGTTCCTATTCAGCTCTTCAAAGGGAATTCTGTTTAGTTTGGTGTCAGGCAGTACTATCATGGCCTGCTTATTATATACTTTGGTGACACATCAAATACTGCAGTGTATCTTTTGCTCCATTTACCAGATGTAGTATCTCATTATAACCAACCCTTTATGGAGTCCACTTCCCTGATTCTTGCATTGCACTATAATTGTGTACTTCTCAGTGGGGAATGGGCATGCTAAATTTGTCTTCTAAACACTGTGAAACTTCCATACTAACTGCCCTGTACTTGACAAAGACATCCACACGAATCCACTGTAAAACATATATAGTCAACTACTCGTATAGAGCAAACTCTAGACTGAATTGCAAGAGAATGTGCTTATTGGCACTTACCTGTATAATTACGAAACACTTCAAATAAGCAAATACAGTTCACTTAATTTGCACCCATGTTTCAGTAACAGAAATCTTTTTAAAAGGGGTCAATCATTACCCCTATTCTTAATAATTATTTTAAAGATTGTATTTCCCATACTGAGGCATGTTCTTATCCTACACAGTATTTATAAAATCCCTAAGGAAAAGCATGCCACTGTGTATTTTTATTACACAGAATGGTACAACTCAAAAATAGCCTTAAGGCTTTAATAATTGACAATTACTGATGCCTCAGTTACAATAAAGAACGGCAAATCTTGACTTACATCCTACAAAAGCTATTAAAAATTTTATGAGGGTTCAGGCATGTATTGACTTCAGTGAAACTGTGTCTTGATAGAATTACAAAATCCTGCTATTTAACTCATTTTTATACATATGCAGAAACATGATTACTATTTGCTATTCCAATCTTCATCTTTATCCCATATTAAATTTAGTTTACAATTTGCAATAAGCACTACATATACTGAACAGATGTTAAACTTTGGTTACCTCTGTATACTTGTAGCACTGCTCAGCAGTACACTCTGCTTTGCTGGTAGGATTGCTGAGAGCAAAAATAATAGGACGTTTGTTGAAAGCAGCCATATCCTGAAGAATTTGTTTGGTAAAAGCACCACCAATTGCAGCAACTCCTAAACAAGAAAAACACACATTTAACAAGCAAACAAATGCAATTTGTTCAAGGTAACTCATGCAGGTCACTTTTAAAAGAACCAGGTTTCTTCTGTTGCATACGTCCCCATCTAAAATGTAGTTCAACTTCTTTTCCAACAGTGTTAAAAAAAAACAAAAAAAAAAAAAAACAAAAAACGTTCTGCAAGAAAGATTTTGCTTCTTCAGGTGCTATAAATTAATGTTTTTTCATGTGCGTAACCTGCAGATTGTCTGTAAAAATAACCCCTGTGATTCAGCAATAGTGCATGTTATGACCTGCAACTAACACAGGGAAACCTTACTCGAGAGCCACTTCTTGAAGTTCTGTCTCCCCAGTTTCCACAGGCCTCCTTCCACAGCACATCTGACCAGCATCCTTCCTGCCTCAGCTTTTAATTTTGTATGACTTAATGGAAGATGTTATTTTCAAGTAGCAGGACTTCTAAAGCAGTGTGGATTACATGCATGCAATATGGTAACTAGTTAATTCATAAAATACTTTGTAAATGTGTAACAGTGAAGTACCATGTCATGTTCTTTCAAAAAGACCATCTTGCTACTACTATAAACTGAGCCCAGCACCCTCGGATTCCTCATGCACAAATTCGCACAAGGTCTACACAAAACTGATGGGTACCAACCAAAATGTAATTAGGCCGGAGGCCTGCAGAGAGGCCAAGTGTCGATATTCTGCAGCAGTCGGTGACCTTGGGACCAGCAGTGGTGCAGCCTGTTCTCCAGGAGAAAATGCAGGGACCTTAGCCCTGTGGTACCAGCAAGCACGAGAAGCTTCTGATGACACTGGCTCTTGCAACTCCAGCAGCAACAGTGACACTTAGGTGTCGTCCCTGGCAAAGGCAGAACCTCTACACCTCCGCGCAGTTTAGCAAATTTCTCACTCCACTTTTTTCAGGCCCCTTCTATAAAATAGGTATATATCATCCCACTCCCAGATAAATCCAATACGAGTAGATAAGTGCAATCCTGTCCCCTAAAGTCTCATACAATAGATTGGACCATTTCTCTCAAATGCAGTGTACTAGGTTTCAATTTTTCCTGATGTGAGGAGAAGAAAATGAAAAAAAGTCTGTCTTCCACAGCTCACTATCACTATCATCTCCAGCCACAATTGATGAATAATCCCAGAGAGATGTTCTGAGGTTGAGAGGCTTCCCTGAGAGCAACAATCTTTCTGAATAAACCCCATCCCACCAGAGATTAAAAAGGATGCTTTTCCATTCTCCATATTGTCCATGCTTATAAATGCTTTGCACAGGGATTAAATGCCAGTCTTGCAGAATGACTGCATCTAACTCAGGCTGGATGCTGCTGCTGCTTCAGTGTAGAGATATAGCCAGTACCACAGCTCCAACCTCAGATGCTCCACTAACCGCAAGGGGGCTTCCTGTTTTTGAGATGACAAATAAATCCACATCTTTGCCTAGCCTACAGGAGTTGGGAATCCAAGGATCCGGTCTTACTCCCCACACATTTAGAGAAGAACAGATAAATGCAAGGTTCTTTATTCCCAAGGGAGCCCCTCTCACTCGGCTCATTAAAAGGTGGCCTCCTCTTGCTCAGAGTCCCTGGTGCCTGAAACTCTCCTCTCTTCCTCACAGTGGATGTTGGGCTTCAACAGCAGGAAAAAGAGCTGTTCTTCCCTCTCTGGGAGAGCAGGAACAGACTCAAACCCTACTGAGAGCGGAAAGCCTGGAGCCCAGGTGTCTCTTGGGTCAGTTCTCAAACCTGCTGTCACTTGCACGCGAATGAGCATCTCAGCACAGCTTTACACGTGCTTAGTGCTCAGGTGCCTCATTCTAATTTGGAGGTTGTTTAATGTGAGCATTCACATTAAATCAGAAGCAATTTAGAAAAGTGATACGGTTCTCCATTAGATGCCTAAACCAACCTGGATTATTCCACCTGCGAAATGAATGCTTTGGAGTGAAAGCACTGTTCCATACCTGGACAGTCACTGCCTGCCAGTTGCTTAATAGGATTCACTACGTGCTTAGTGTTTTCTAAAATAACAAAGGTAAACTCTGTTTGGAGGAACTTGATCTTGCGTTCAGACAAAGCCACATCCCCATTTTTTTCAGAGAATAAGGTCACTGCTTTAAAATAAAAGAAATTACCTATTAGCACAGAGGGTTTTATGTCTCTAACGATATCTTCTAGAATTTTCATTTCATCATGTTCATGGGCAAAACGTTTTTTCTCAGATGTTAGTGAGGCACGCCCCTGAGTGAGGGAATAAGAAAAGTATTTGTTATAAGCATATTGGAACCATAATATCCTGGGATAATCAGTTACCAAGTATCTGGTTTAACATGTCGTACTTCATTTAACTTCTATCAACAAATGCCATATCAGTAAAAGTTACATCGCACAAAGCTACCATTTTTAGGACAGCTTAGGACAAATCTACTTTGCTAAGAAGTAGGTAAATCAAATTCATTCATTTAAAACTTGCAAAAGGTCTAGAACACAACTGTAATAACTGCATGAAAAAAAAATGTGTCTTCTTTGAAGCATTCTTAAAGTTGCCATACTTGTCGACATTTGGTCAAGTTTTTAAAGTTACTAGTGATAAAGTATAAATATATTCATATAACACACCACAGAAGCACTAGGTGGAAGGGAATTTCATAACTATTATCAAAAGAAATGTACTATTCTTGTATCTTTTTCACTTTTTTGCTAGTGTAAAAGTATAGAGACTAAAATAGACATCATGTGGCTCCCTACACTTCACATTTAATTCTTTCGTACTTAAGGATGAAGTAAACTAATTCTGACGTCCTGTTTATCGTTTCTGCACTATCCAAATTGGCTTACTGTGCAACAAGTTTCAACCTGATCAATACCAGCAAACTTCCAGCTGCCGCGGGTTCAGGCACGTTGCAGTGCAACGCGCTGCAGGCGGACAAGAGCCTCGACACTCCGATCTGCGTTCGGTCTGCAAGCAAGAGCTGAGCTGCGGGGAAGGCGGGTGGCAGAGAAGTGACCTTTGTGAAAGTGATGCCAGTTGATCAAATACGTTCAACATCCCTGTACAGAGGTATCCGAATATTTCAGCAGAACGGATTAAAATGGGTACACCACCGAGACTCACATTATCCTCATGCCTTAGAAAACCTCGTTCAAAAGTAGGCACTTCCAGTGATGCAGCGATGTGCTGCGGTGCAAATCATGTCACCAAACCCCTCTGCTGCTCCTCAGGCAGCAACCCCAAGAGCTGGCAAACAGAATATTTTGGTTTGGGGCCTTTTTCTTTTCTTTTTTTTCTTTTCTTTTCTTTTTTTTTCTTTTTTTCTTTTTTTTTTTTTTTTTAATCTTCGACTGCAAGAAAAGTTTCCAGAGGGCACCACAGGCAGCCATGTAGGTCTGGTACGTGGTCAGGACTCGCTGAGCTGCTCTGTCTCACAGGATGGCAGCTCCTCATGACTCACCCCTGCCTACAAGGAGTTTCCATAGGCTTCGCTTCCTCTAGAGATTTATTACGTGACCAAAGTGCAGAGATTTCAAATTAGGAGGGTTATTTCACCATGCACTTATGTGGATCTTAAGTGTTCTCTCACAGCTATTGCCACAGAAGTACTCTGACACAAGCACCTGGTTTCCTTCAGGGGTAAAATGTAAAATCCTCAGCCTCCGGAGGATGCCTCAACACTACCAATTTGTGGCACGTTCAGGCTGGAATCATGCCACTGTCAACACGACTTTGAAGACTGCTGTTTTCCAGTACTTCAGCAGATGGCACCACAGTCTACACACACATCTTGGATGCATCTCGGTTTAAAACAGGAATTTCCCTTAATATATTCGGGGGGGGAGGAATGAAGTTTTATTTGGTTTGGGGTTTTTTTTTTTAGTCACCAAAGGACAAATGCATTTGTTATTTTCAAACCAAAAGCTGGCAGCTAGAAACACTTGAAGATATTATAATAAAAACCACTTGCCCTTGCTAGAATTGGCCGGTTTGCTGAAACGGGCACGACGGTGGAGCCGGCCCCGGAGGAAGCTTTCGCATGGCTGCGGTGGAGACCTCGCTCCCCGCCTGCCTGAGTTGCCCGTTGGTGTCTCAATAGCCACCCAGGCAGAAAGCAGGCTGGACGTGAGCCGCGACAGCCCTTCAGGAGCCACCGGCTACAGAAACTAGTGAAGTAAGTTGTGCTAGGCAGATGGGTCAGCTTGAGCTCAGGTTCACTTCTTCCCTCTCTTAATATCACACAGGGCACTCTACCATTCTTAAAAAAAAATAAATAAAAAAAAATAAAGCTTTTTTCTTCATTCCAGCTTTGGTCTGAATTAGCTTGATCCCATTAGTCAGAATGAATCACGTCTCCAAGTAAATATTTTTCTAGTATATTAACTAAGAATGAAATATTCAGTTCTGTGGCTTAACAAAAATAACAACAGTTATATACATACAGATTTTTGCTTGGAAAACGACTGTAAAAGAAATCCTATAGTCTGGAGAAATTTTTTACTTTTTTAAATAGACTACTAAAAAAAATGATTTTAATCATTAATTCCGTGGTCCTAAAGGAGCTACATAAAACCCCCTTAAAACTGTGACTGAGATTTCAAGATCAGCTGACTGATTTGGTTATACAACTCCAAAAATTTAGAGGACAGCATTTTAGACAGTATTTTTTTCTCCTCAAGCTGGCAAACTTTTAAGTTCTGGTTTCCACAAAACAGAGATGCCATGGTAAGAGCCCTGCAAGCTGCCTTCAGCGCCCTGCCAGCCGGGGAAGAAGGAAGAGCTCAGCTCTGCGTGTGCTTAACCTCAAATGAGGGGGTTCCCGGTCCATCTAGTAAAAGCTCCCAAATGTCCTCCTCTCAAAGGTTATAGCCAAAATGAGAATTCACCAAGGTTTTATCAGTCACCACAGAAAAGAGGACAGATGGAGCCAGAACTCCAGGGTCTCAGTCCTGAATTGCTAAATTTCCCATATTCTCTCCTCCTGACACCAGAGAGATGTAACAGTGGGGGAGCTCTCAGTGTAGCATGTCTCTAACTAAAAAGATTTTCTAGTAGCATAGGATTGATCTTAAGACATTTGCTTTTCCAGCCCTGGCTTAGCTTGCTTTTGTACTCTGGTTATCTGCTGCTAGAAATGAGCTGTAGAGGATCATCCTAAAGCAACATAAATCCGGAGCTGCTCTGCTCTGCACTGCGTGTGTCTTCAGGACTCTAACACACTGACATGGCGTAAAGCTCATCGACACTTCCCTTCTTCTTCTAATGTGAAAAGGTAAAATTTAAAATATACTGAAGAAGAATTCTAATAATCCTTGTGTCCTGAGTATGTAGCACTGAGTCTTTTATGTGCAAACACCATCTTCAGTCACATTTGTAGCTGTCTTCTAAGTCCACTGTCTTGCTCTTTTAGCATTATTAAAACATTCACTCCTTCAGGAAAAGGGTTTGGAAAAACAGTGATCGGAAGATGCATCCCTTTCAGTATGCCAAGCCTAATGCATTCTCACTGTTCTGGGGAAGCACTTCAGTGCCCCCCACACAGCAGGGGAGTTTTTTCTTTCAGAAGTTCCTATCAGAGGATGTTATTCCTCTGTTCAAACAGCAATACGAAGATTCACCTAGGTCAGACCGCACTTGTCTTAAGTTGTCTTAACAGTATGATGTGATGCACAACAAGCAGCGTCCCTGCATCAGGTAGCACTCCCAAAACCCAAGCAGAAAGTCTTTTCCCTTTGAAATCAACAGATGAACTAACAGACTCTCACTCTCATACCTGTACAGCTACTCAGATGGAAGAACAAAACCATTCAGTAGAAGGAAGGCAAAGCTGGAAAAAGAGGTTATATACCCTTCCTACTCTAACTTTCCAATGTATTTTTTCAGGTCTGACAACTGCATTTGTGCTTGATGGACTCACTCTTCAGACTTGACAACAGCATGCCAAAGTTTCTGGTTTATTTTTTTTTTAAAAAGGGCAATATTTCATTGTATAATTTTTCTCATAACCATGCATTTTCATATCATTTTCTTAACTTTCACAGAATAGGCAATTTGCTAGATGTTTGAAAAAAAAAGACCAGTTAAAATACTAGGAAGGCAACCATAGCATCTTTAGTGATACTAGGGCTGCCTAGATAGCAAACTACAGAATGTACCTTCACAAGAATGTTGAAGGCAAAAAGTATCAAAAAAATTAATAAAATTTAAGTTTTCAAAGACAATGAAAATGTCACATATGACTTATCGGAGGGTAAAAAAAAAACATCTCCAGCATGGTATCATTTTGTACCAAGAAACCTACTGGAGATTTTGAATCTGAACAAAAGAGAACAAAGCAACCTGAAAACAGATATGTTGCTACATTAGTAGCCACAGTGGTATCTCAGATGTAAAGTAATATGAGCTAAATTCTTTATTAGCACATGAGTTACAATGTGGACTGTGTTAAGTCAGCAGATGAAGCACGGCGATACAGAGACAAAAGCAGCATTCTCCGATGGTGACATTATGCATGAAAGATCTTGGCAGTTCTGAAACATCTATACTCCCTAATGGATAAGAAAGGGTCACATTAATACCAAGACATAGATACTCAGATGCCAGGACATTTCAATTCAAGGGGCAAAAGTAGTGCAGGACTCAGTAGTTAATAGTTTTATGAAAAATTGTGCTTCTGATTTGAACTGATAACAGTTTTTAGATATTTCATTGACGATAAAGTGCGTAACACAGGAAAGAAATACTAGGATCAGGCTTTAAGTAAATGTACACCACAATTTCCACAGAAACTTATAGCATCATATTACAGAACCAAGTTGAAGGTCGGATAACAAAACAAAACTGACCCATCAATAAAACCCCAAGAAAACTCATAGAAAACAGCTGTAAAAACAGGAGTCCAGACTGCACAGCAGACCTCTATACAAGACATTAGAAAATAGGTGGCAGATCTTATAAATACTACAATTGGAAGTCAAAAGGCCTGGCCAGCGTGAGCTGGTTGCCCTGGGGTTGTGGCAGGTGCCCGTGCTGACCTGAGAGCACGGCCACAGGGCCATGGCTGGAGGCTCTCCAGGAGTAGCTCTTGCCACCACCTCGGAAGCATCTAATGCCTGCGCTGTCCTACATCAGACATAGCACTGGCGCTTGGCCCATCTCAGAACCACGGGGGCACAAATCTATTTATATAAATGTTTGCCTTCATTCAACTATGTCAACCGCGGCTTATTTAAACAAGAGACCAGAGATCAGTACTCAGATAAATTCATAAATACACCCAAGGTTCTTAAATACTGAAGAGATGAGAACCGCAAAAAATAAGAGCACTGTGGACCAAAGGCAAAGCAGTTCATTAGTAAGGAGGGTACTTCCAACTGCAAGTGTTTTTACTTTATTTGTTTCCTATGCGCTCCTTACTGCAGAGTTAAAAGCAACACAAACCGAAAAATAGAGTTGTCAAAGCATCACACAAAAAGGAAGAAAAAACACATGCAGGTAAAAGTCACGGAAGAACTGTTGTTGGAAAAACTCTGTGTTGGGAGATAATCTCTACAGGGCTGCCTTTTTATTTATTTTATTTATTTATTTATTTATTTATTGCTGCTCGCAAATCCATGGTCTAAAGGCATTGGTAAACTTCTGGGAGGACTGGAGGCAGCGGCTGGAGGCCCGACTGAGAGTTGAGGGATGCTTCTGGGTGCTCCCCAAGGAGCACCAACGGGAAGGGACAAGCCTGGCTCTGAGACACGCAGACAGCGTGCCGGAAGGACTGCCAGGCTGCCTTCTACAGCTTATGAGAAGTCACAAAATGTTAAAAAGAACAGGTGAAGAAATGAACTCACACGTTACTGAAGCCAAAGGGCTTGCAGGTGACAGGCACTCTTGTTCAGGAATTAAAAACCAAAAGCTAAAACCAAACCAAACCCTCCAGGCCCCCATAGCAGGGTCCTAATTCCCAGTCTTTCACTCAACACATGTATCTAAGGGTGAAGAGAGCAGATTCAGACCATATAAATGGACATGGGAACTTGGACACAGAGTTAATAAATATTTTGCTGCCAATTGTGTGAAAAAAACATAACATTTTGAGCAGATAATGTCATAATGATCAGTAGTAAAACATAAGATTTAGGTAATGTTTTTCCAGTGTCAACTTAAAAACACATTATTAGAAGATTATGGTTGTTATAGTTAAGTCCTGTCATGTGTTTAAAATACACTTCCCATGTATATAAGCAAACACAGATAACAAGCAGGAAAAAGTTTATAAATACAACTATTTCAACAAGATAAGATCGGAAAAACAGGGGAAGTTATGAAGCCACAGAACAGCAGGAACAAAATGGAGCAAAATGATCATTTATTTCAATAACAGAAAATGATACACCACTCAAATTAGGTCACCATCTCATCAGCACATCTAATGTATGTTGTGTCCAAGAGGAAGGAGTTACATGTTAACCGAATGAATTTAAAACCCAACTTTTGGCTGTGTCACTTTTAGAGAGGACAGCAGGGATGTGACCTGCCAATACCACACCAGTCACCTTTTTGCCCTATCCCATCATACCTGTCAACCGTTTTCTATACTATTCTTCCAGTCTAAGTAACACCATAAGCATTCAAAGACAGAGTATTTCTCTCTGCAAACTTTATATTTAATATAGAGCAAGATAAATGCAAGATGATACTGCACAGGATTAATTCAAGACCAGACACAGGATTAACTGACAAGCAAAAGAAAGGATTGCTTCACTGGCAAGGAACTTTGATGACTCTGAGATAGCCAAGACAACCTTTGCTAAGATAAAATGGAGGCTTTGGGCTCAAAAAGCCACAGACAGTTGCAGCTGGCCATAACCAACCTCACCAAGGTCAAAAGTAAAGAGTCAAAATAACTGACATCATTTTGACGTTGGAATAACGTGACATTAAGCAGTATATAAAGATTAAAACCCTTTATCAAATCAGTACCTAGAATGAAATCCAAGCATTATTTTAAAAGTGGTAATTCCTAAAATGGATTGGGAGCATATAAACACATTCAGCAACAATAAGGCAGCCAGGGTGGGATTCAGTTTGGCACTAAGATACCGGATACCGTGAGCAATATAAGCTTCTTCGTGCATTATAGAAGAGCTCTGTTGGCTGTAATGGGAGCACCCACATGCACATGACACTGACATTCTGGTATCATCTCAAATGTCCTCTCCGCTCTTCATAATTCTCTAAGCAAAGCCTGAACCTTGTATCCAACTTTGACCAGACTACGGACTTGAATCAGGGTCGTGTCCAAGGCCAGGTAATTGGTTAGGAGCAACTTTTCCAGATCAGACTGCCAGAGGACTTCCAGTGGGGGGAGGAGGAAGAGGAAGGTAGTTCACATTCCCATGAAAACATTTTAGAAAATAACATACAGGATTATCTGGGAATCTCCAATCTAACTAATCAGGACCATAAGAACTGGTAACCTCTTGCTGTCCAGTGCTCCTCCTGTTACAAAATTTCATACTCTGAGGCCTAAAACTATCTGACCTCAACTGGTATTTTTATTCAGTTTGGGTTTCACCCAAATGGTATTAAGTCTTACAGGGGAGAAGATCACACATCTAATGGATGTTTAAACACAAGGTATTTGATTAGACAAAGTAATGATTGTGCTGTGTTAGCAAACCTGGAGTACAAAGCCATCAGAAGTAACATTGTCCCAATTTGAAATACTCCTCAAAATTAAGCACGTAGGAATCCCATTAGAGTCTAAGAGTTTATGTGGTATACAAAAATCTTACATTTTCTTGCAGCTTCTGGGTAAACTTCACCAAGGATAAGCAAACTGACAGTCAAGGAACACTGTCGTCAGCTTACCATCCATCATCGGGGGACCAGGGGGTCTACTGAGCCTCTTTAAATATCAAAATGCTTTATTATTTGCATGATGTCTCTGAGCAGTTCAAGAGCTATCTTGCCCATCACCTTACCCTATTCTTGATAACTGCTGTTTAAAAAAACAAGGTTTTGCAATATATTACTAGAGTATGCCAACAATGGTAGAAGCTCGTTTCTCATTTTTTGGCAGGGTCAGCCTCTACTAATGAACATCCTAATACTGTTTCTCACTTTTTGCCTTGTCAGCTACTTGATACAAAGGAGTTTACTGTCTTTGGAGTCCATGGGTGAAGATCTGGCTACTAATATAGCTGCACATCACAATGACAGCTTTAAAAGAAGACACAAAAAGCATTCACCACACAGGGCACATTTAAGTATACTTGTGTGATTAACAGAAAAAATGCTAACAGTGGCAGCATGGGAAAGAGGAGGAATGTGGGAGACCTTAACCATTAGTGTATTCATACAGTCAAATGCATTCCTCAAGCAGTTCCTATGACAAAATTCAGAGTTAAAAACAGTCCCAACTGCTTACACACAGTTTCCAAGTATACAAGACTGCAAAAGCAAATTAAAAAGTGTAATTTAATCAAACATTAAAACTTCAGTGCAAAGGCACTGGTATACCTAAATAGATATTTCAAGAGGGGTGATATCTACTTCAAAGAGTAAATTCATATTGTTCAAGTGACAAAATTCTAATACTATTATGATCTGCATCTCTTCCCCATCCTGTTTGGGAAAAATGTAGTTTCAAAAGGTGTATAAAGCATAACGAACAGATTTTTAAAAAACTCTTAAATATAAACAACATTGTAAGGCCTACAGAACACAGAATTAAACTATAGACAGTGCAGTAAACATAATCTTCATCACAAGCCCTTTCACCACAACATAGCAGAAAAACTGGTCATCAAACTCAGTTTAATGAAGAAAAATGATTCCCAGGGCAAAAAAACCCTCCATTCCCCCCAGAAAATGAAAACACAGCTGCACTTGAAAAATTTAAAAGCCACAAAGGAAAAATCTGCCATAAAAGCCTGATAAGTGACTTCGTGGCAGCTTTGGGAGGGAGGGAGGGAGGGAGAAACTGCTCACGCTCAGGTCAACAGTGCTCCAAGGTCATTTTTCTTTCGTTCGCACTGGTTGAAAAACTATGTAGAGTAAATGAAAGGAGAAACAATGGTTAAATCTGTAAACATGCATTGCAACATTATTGATCAAAGAACAAAAGGGAATTAAAATGTTGTAAAAACTGGTTTATTTGGACAGAGGAATTGCTGCGTAGGAGTTGCAGAGATTCCATTTTTTCTCAGCCTGCCAAAGCAATAGATCCAAATATTTCTAGGACTGGAAGGATCTCCACACCTCAACTAAAACTGTTTTATCAGGTAGCTTTTGACAGGGCAAATTTTAATGGACTCTCATTGCCTGGGTTTCCTTTGATACACCTCCTTAGTAGCAAGAAATAAAAGCCAGGTTAGTTTATCCAAGAAAACTTTAACAGGGGAGCGAGGCTTTGGTTTGATGAATCTTTTCTTTGCAATGGAAAGACTTCTAATAAGAGAATTCTTCCTATCGTCCAGTTTTCTCTCAAATCTTATTCCTTGTGCTTATCTCATTTCTAAGAGTTTGTAACATCATGCCACTCTTGTAGCACATTCCCATGATCACCCAAACCCAAGTAATTTCTTAAGTACACCTACAAATGGCGTTGCCTCTCAGACAGGCTGGGGAAAGTAACCAGAGGTCCAGGAACAGTTTAACTATTTACATGTTGTAAGTATGACTTTCCAGCAGATATATTTCAAACTTCAAGAGGCTTAAGCTATACTTTTCTCTTTTTTTTTTTTTTTTGATTTTTTTTTGAACATTTACTACAGAAGAAAACCAAGAGAAGACTTACAAAGCCCTAGACCAAAGACTAGCTTCCTTATGTCCAGCTCTGGCCACACAGTGAAATATTACTACCTTCTCACTGCAGCTGGCTCTTCTGAAGGTCATGCAGTGCCATAAGCTGCAGGAGGACATGCCCACACATCTTCATGTGCCTCCGGGTGGCCAGACTTGGCGACTCGTGCTGCTAGATCTCCCAGGATAACCAGGCACAACTTGCAATGTACACTCAAGGCTCTGACTGTTCATGCCAACATCTGGACACAAATTTGCCAGCAAGCCAAGCTGTGGTCAACACTGATCTATCTCAGGCAGCTGTTATGTCTGGCCATCACTAACAGTTCACAAACACACTCCAGGCAGGACATGAATTTCACTGGACTGCTTTTTGGACAAAATACAAAAGAAAATCCCACCAAGAAGAATCTGCAACTGAACAGAAAGGAATTGCAGACTGTGGGAGACACTGATTGCTTTTGGCCCTGGACAACAGAAATACTTGAGCATGCCAAAGCTCAAAGGTGGTGAGGAAAGGATACAGTCACTGAAGCCACCACAGATTTCGAAACTGTACAAGAGAATGAGTTGCTGTGTACCAATAGCAACAACTTGCTTTCTCAGCTCGCTAGCAAATTAGCAGCAGCAGCAAGAGGTGTCAAATAAGCAGCCAGAGGAAATGAGTATTGGGGAAGAAAGGCTGCTCAACCACCTTAGCAGGCAGACATGCAACTGAGACCTGTTTTACAGCTTTAGAGCTGTTAAGTTCCTATACTTCCATCCTCCACGTCATTTGGTTTCTTTAACACCACCAGAAAGTGATTTTAATCCAATTATATTATTTTACAGTCATTTACCCAGTCTCTAAGGTGGAGGAAATTGTGTAACAAATCATTCTTTTCTGTCAACCTCTAGATTTCATCAACCGCTGAAGATACACAGGCCTTTGCTCATCCATGTTTGGACCCAAAGCACTTTGAGGTTGTTAGATGAAAAGCAAAATGCATTAAAAACATTCATTTAAAAACAACAAGGGGGGGGGGAAACGTGTATCTTACTTAAGTAGCAACTAGCAGCATTCTTCTGCACCTGATCAGACTATTTTTGTGCTCTCTGGCAAGGGATGTCCCCTTTATGACATCTCCCACCTCAGCGTCCATGATCTTACTACTTTCCCTGTAACAGCGGGAGTGAACAGTGCTGTGATGCAGTTTAATAAACCAACACAGATGACCTTGGAGGTTACACAGAATGCAATCAGCTCCTGACGCAAGGGTACACGAATTACAAAATATCCTAAATACTAGAAAGCTAAAGAAGAACATGGCACATGAGTCAGCCTAAGCCTTTCTTCACCAACAGAGGCGAGCAGAAACAATATCAACAAAATGCTAGGTAAAAATCCAAAGCCGACTGGGCTCTCATGCATTTCTTTCAAGTAGCTCACAAACTATTAAATGCATAACCACCTTTTAAAACACACCAGTTTCTTTATTTTGGCACTTGGAATACATATGTTTCTTTGTTTTGGCACATGGAAGGAATGAGGTAAGGGTGACTGATTAAGTCTCTCAGCAGCTTCAAATTCTGACCCGTGTTGATAGCACTGCAGACCACAGCATCTGCAACATGAGCTGTGTCACTGTTCATAGAAGCTATTTGATGCAATATATCTCTGTTCTCACAGAAGGATGACATTTTTGCAACACCAGGAAAATATTCTTTTCAAAAATATTCTTATTCCCTTTGAAAAACACCCTTGAATGTTATCCTAATAGCATATATACATCTTTACCCAAGACTGTGCTAACAAACAACAGTTATATTTACAGGGGACATACAAAATCCACAGGTTGAACATTTCTTTCCTTACGTATTTTTTAAATAAACTGTTAAAAAAAATCTCTTTATACGATCATCCCTAATAAAAATGGTGCAGGAACTCCCAGTATAATCGTGCTCCCACTGAAATAACTTTCAGTCTTTGATCTAATGCACTTAGAAAAGCAAAGCAGCTTGCTACATCAAGAGATAGAATTGCATTAATATAAGCAAACAAAAAATATGTTCTTGCCCCTGTATACAGTCTGCAAATAACTATCATAATATGTAGAGAAATGAGAAAATTGTATTACCTTTACTACTAATCCCTTGGAGTCAACCATCCATATCCTTTTGATAGCCACATCTTTAGATACCCCTTCTTTCTCCATAGCCATAACAATGAGGTTTGCTATCCCTAGTGCAGCCTGAAGGAAAAAAAAAAAAGAGAGAGAGAAGAAAAGTAACCTACAAAACTCAAAAATGAAAGCAATCTCCTCCTCATTGGATTCATTTACCCATTATTTTATACAAGTTTCTTAACTTTATTTAAAAATAAAACTAATTATTTTTTCATAAAGTAAATACTAGGGAACAAGAACTACCATTTAGTAGTTAAAAGCCAGAGAGAAATAACACATCCTAAGACGGCACGTATAATACAGACAGCATAAGAAACAAACTCTAACATAAATTGTTAAAATTAACACTTATTCTACATAATCATGTGAGAATAAGATAAGTATTTTTCTCCTTTGAAATTTAATTTTGTTCATCAGATTTTTTGGCAATTTAAACCAAAGGAAACTGCGCTCTGCATCCCAGAAAGTAAAAAACAGTCCTAAAATAAGTCTTGCTCTCAATCTTTCTTTAAAATATCCATCAAGGGCATAAGTGTCCTTTTACCTACTATTCATATGTTTTGTAACTCTAGATTGATTTGGCTGTGCTCCTGGTGAAAGCAGGGACAAGAAAAAATTCACTTACCAATATTTTGCTGAAATATGTATCATTCCTACCAGATTTTATAATATTTCAGCAAACAGATCGTGTCATACATGCATAGATTGAAAAACAGGCAACAGAGTGAGCCAACAGAGTACTGAGCAATTCTGATTCCTAATTCAATATAAATATTTACGAGTTGCTTCTGATTCTTGCTATTCATTATTCAGTTTCCCTGAAAATAAAATGAAATTCCCCCTTTCCTGCCTAACAGTTAAGAAATACATAGTTTTATTCAGCATAAGCTCCCATGACAGGGATGATACCTACCATTACCTCTTTGCAGTAACAAGTATATTGCCAATGTTAACAGAAAAAAAAAATATTAGACTACGGATTCATCTCTGTTGAACATGGAGAAAAACCAGGGAAACAAATTTCAGAGCAATGGACAGTCTTGATGTGAAAAGCTTTGACACATGCCAGACATGGATGCAGGTCTTTCTGCTGACTACAGACCTGATCTCAGTAGTATCATGTATAGAATCAAATTTAAAAAATCAGGACTACACAAAGCTAGGGCAGCATAGTGTACCCAGAAGGGGGCTTGGTGACCACGAACTTTTTCAGAAGCCCGCGGAGGGGAGCAGACCACATACAATAGGTAAAAGTTAATGGTACTGTAGATAGGTGTGACCTTCACTTCTATGAAGTTTAGAAACAGTAGCTCACAGTAACTTAGGTAATTTTGTACTGCAACAATGATATCAAAAATCATGTGCATAAAAATCTTCAGAAATGGAAGATCCTGAGAACTTGATCTTGAGAACTTGATCTTCAGGATACTGAAAAATTCTAGTAGTGATGAGAAATCAAAGGGGAACATCATCTTATTAAGTAACAACACAGACATTTGTAAGAATATTTTACTTAATCACTCTCTGGTGACCCAATATGTTTCTTCATCTTACCAAAAATGTTTGTGTGATTGTTTATATTGAGACTAGTTTGATCATTTACAGTTGAAAAGATTTGAAGTTTTAAAAAGAGAACAGACCTCCTCAAAATGTCTTCTGAAAAATATAAGCCTTGAGCAGATGATCTAGATTTTTTCCTAAGTTTACATTTGAATTAAGAACTAACTTTCAGCAGTTAATGATCATTGTACCACTTAATCTTCTTGTGAATGGGATACATACAGCTTGATTAAATATTAATAAAAGCTCAGGAAGTGTGGGTTAGACGAGTGGACAGGGAGGTGGTTTGAGAACTGGCTGAAAGGAAGAGCTCAGAGGGTTGTCATCATTGGTGTGGAGTCTAGTTGGAGGCCTGTGGCTAGTGGCATCTCCCAGGGCTCAGGACTGGGTCCCATCCTGTTCAACTTCTTCATCAACGACCTGGACGAAGGGACGGAGTGCCTCCTCAGCAAGTTTGCCAATGATCCCAAGCTGGGAGGAGTGGCTGACACACCTGAGGGCTGTGCTGCCATTCAGAGAGACCTGGACAGGCTGGAGAGTTGGGTGGAGAGGAACCTCCTGAGGTTCAACAAGGGCAAGTGCAGAGTCCTGCACCTACGGAAAAATAACCCCATGCACCAGTAGAAGCTTGGGGCTGACCTGCTGGAGAGCAGCTCTGCAGAGAAAGACCTGGCAGTGCTGGTGGATGACAAATTGACCATGAGCCAGCAATGTGCCCTTGTGGCCAAGAAGGTCAATGGTCTCCTGGGGTGCATTGGGAAGACTGTTGCCAGCAGGTCAAGGGAGGTGATCCTGCCCCCCTACGCAGCCCTGGGGAGGCCTCATCTCAAATCCTGTGTCCAGTTCTGGGCTCCCCACTACAACAGAGACATGGAGCTACTGGAGAGAGGCCAGCATAGGGCTACAAAGATGATCAGAGGGCTGGAGCATCTCCCCTATGAGGAAAGGCTGTGAGAGCTGGGCCTCTTCAGCCTGGGGAAGAGAAGACTGAGGGGGGATCTTATCAGTGTGTAGAAGTACTTGAAGGGAGGGTGTCAAGGGGACGGGGATAAGCTCTTTTCAGTTGTCCCATGTGACAGGACAAGAGGCAATGGGCAGAAATTGAAGCACAGGAAGTTCTGCCTGACCGTGAGGGGGAATTTCTTCCCTGTGAGAGTGACGGAGCCCTGGCACAGGTTGCCCAGAGAGCTTGTGGAGTCTCCTTCTCTGGAGATCTTCAAGGCCCGCCTGGATGCAACCCTGTCTACCATGGTCTAGGTGCCTCTGCTGAGCAGTGAGGTTGGACTAGATGATCTCCAGAGGTCCCTTCCAACCTTACTGATTCTATGATTCTATGAAAAGTCTTCTTGGGAAATTTTTTCCTTAAGTATAAAACACATACCTCTCCAGCTCCCTGAAATAACACTGTGTGATCCGATAACTTGTTCTTAGTGATACGCAGAGCTGCAAGAAGACCTGCAACAGCTACAGATGCAGTTCCTGAAATAAAGAATGAGTATCTTTGATTAGTCTTGAAATAATTAAAAAGCATTAGTTTAAAAGCATTAAATAATTTCATAATTTCACCAATAATTGTATCTTTAGCTAAAAGATACAAACACTTAGGCTAATAAAGAAACATTTGTTTCAACTAGAGTTTGCTTTACTTTGTTTTTTATGAAAAAATGTAAGTGGGAATACCTTCAGAGTAACATTAAATAAAATATGATTGATTGATTAATTCTATATGCACTGGCATAATGGCCAGTGCAATCAAACTATTACAAGTATTCAAGATAAGGTCTTTTGCAGAAGGAAAAAATGGGACAGCCCAGATAGATAGCAGTATTTTGAAGGACTCCAGGTATTGAAAACTAAGAATGGGCTTATTCTCCAAATAGATATCTGCACTGATCCTACTGAAGGTGACTGACAGCTCTTGGGAGCTCTTGAGAAAGCAAAATCTTGTAAGATCATAAATAAACAAATAAACACACAGTAGAATAGAGTAACAGTTTCAAAGAGAGGATCCACCATTTCTAGGAACCCCACATAAAACTTCATGTTAGAAAAGATACTACAGCTGTTAGAGCACAGAAGTCAGCCTTTAAGAAAGAAAACTAAAAAGCTACACATGATGAAATGTGTAACTGATCCTCAGTGCAGATGCAAATCCAAGCATGGATGAAATAGGAGAAAGGAAAAGGCAAATTCCAACACAAAAACTTGTTTTATTTTGGTTTCTTAGCATCTAAAACACTAGAAGTACCTTTTAAATTATCTTTGAGTTACTCCACAGGGGAAAAGCTTACATTTAGTTTTACGATTTAGCTTGCAGAGGTCGATCTTCTGCATATTAAGACCACAAAGAATGAGGTATCTGTCTGTCTTTGAATGGAAAGAATTTGGCTCTAATCATGAAAAAATCTTAGTAATAAAAAGTAGGGCAGTAAAGAGCCCTCAAGGAGTCATCTAACCCAAACTTGTGCATAAATGCAGAATCATCCATATCTTATTTCTGACAGATCGTTGTCTAACTCGTTCCTAGTATCTTGTTTAGAGTACTCCTGTGAGTACTCCTCCTCAGGCAACCTATTCCATTCTGTCTTTTTTTACTTGAAGACTACAGGTGTCCCAACCCCCTCTTCTTAAGTGCAGCAATTCCAACTCTTCCATGCCTTCAGAAGGTTGTGTTTTCCTAAAGCAATTACCATTAATTTCTCTCTTCCAGACTTTATTCACTCATTTCATCTTCTTTGAATTCATAGAATTCAAAGAATGGTAAGGTTGGAACAGCACCCACATCCATACACAACACTGCAGCTGAATCCTTACCACTGTTGAGCCCAGCTGTCACCTTCTGTCATGCTGAAGAAAGTTGTACTTAGTCCTAGCACCTGATAGCTGGCTGTTCAACCCAACTGTTCCTTCTTCCTGACAAAGCCTATTGGAAGAGCGAAGACCTTTCTTCCTGGACACCAACTTCAGGTAACAGGTTTACATTTTTCATAGATTATCATTGCTACTAAAGTCCAGGCACAGTGTGGGCAAAAACCCCTAAATTCCTTGTTCCTGCAAGGAATTTGGATCCATTAAATCCTGAAAAAACACCTGAGAAAGTGCTAGAGCTATCAGCAAGTTTACAGAACCTATAAAGGTGTCCTGTATCTGGAGGGGGTGTGGTAGTGAGGCAGACGATGCCAGCCTAAGTATTTTGCTATGTGTGTCTTCTTAGAAGAGATTCTGAAAAACTGATTTCATCAGTAGTGAAAAGAGGTATCAGCCACTGATGAAAAAGAACTGAAAGGGAAAAAATGGGTTTCAACAGTCCTTGAAGATTTAGGATGCCCACCTGATTCAGAGAGAGCTGATCTGCAGGGGGTGAACAAGGGCCCTGAAGTTTCCCTCTTACAAAGTTCTGGGAATGAGAACCAAATCCTTCCCTCCTTAGGCAGTGACAGCATTGACTAACTCAAGGATACCAAAGGTGATGCTATATATGACTTTGAGAAGCCAGAGATAGCTTACAAGGAAGAGATCTGCTGGATCTAGGACTCTGAGTGCCTCAGCACTAACTGAAATTGTCTATAAGTCAACTAGTTGCTTTTGAGGTGAAAAACCATACTGTTACTGATTTTTTCTTCAGAAAAAGTGTGAAATAGATAACCCTCAATGATGCACATTTGCTATTTACAGGCCAGCTTTTCCACAAGCCAAATAAATTTTAAAAGTCAGGTAGCAGTAACCTCTATATTGTGCTCAAAGAGACATTTAAAATAGACATTTATATTGCAGGCACACAGAGTACATGAGCTTCAAATACTTACAGCTAAGGAACTGAAAGAATACAAGTATTAAGAAATGCGTACTGGTTTGAACCCAGACCCTCTTTATACTCTTGGCACACAGAAATACACAAAGTAAAAGTACACTCTTAATATACTGACATCACTGACTAAAGCTGTCCCAGCCTCCTGAGGATCAGATGCTCAGCTATCAGAAATCCACACAGACAGAGAAAAAAATACGTAGAGAAGAGTCATCCAAATCCTTTAGAAGATACTGCTTTATGTATCGTCTCTTTAAAAGCAATCAACGAGGAGCTAATTTAGTGTGTCTGCAGAAAACTTTAGCAATTCTGTATCTTCTGTTATTTTTAGAAAATTGACAAGTATAAGCTTCTAGCAATAAAACTGGTCTGAAGAGCAGGGCTTCTGCATCCCCATGCCTCCAGGCTACAGAGAATCTGCTGTGGCAGAGGCACTTTTTTTTTTTTTTTTTTTAATTATAACTAGAGAGAACTGGAATCTAATTAGAGTTAAGCGAGCTGATTCTTAGGATTAGACCCCATTTATTAAAGTTCTTTAAACTTCCTTGTATTTCTCTGCAAAACAGAAAGGCACTGTAGAAAGAAACATTAAGCCAAAGCTAGAAGCAAGAAGCCTGACAACTTTCAGACTAAAGATTGTTAAAAATATGCACTCATAACCAAGTTAATAAACCCAGTGAAACTTGTGGGCACCCAGCACCTCACAGCAAATGCACAACATAAACGAGCATACATTGACAATCTGATTTTTGTAACGGATTTTGTTTGCTAAAGATAAATACAACAATCTAATCAAACTGGAGCTTGGAAGCCATGAGAAAGTAAGCGTACTCCTTAAAAGTTGCTTAAGAATATAGCAATCGCACTGTGGAAAAGATATTACGCATGTTTCCAGTCATTATATGCACACACCGCTGTTTTAAAATACATGAGACACATGTATTTTCTACAAATCTAAAGCTCATTAAGATTCTTAAACATGCCTCAAGTGACTCTACAAAATCATCTGCTTAAAATACATCAACTGGGTGTTGAAAGTTGGGTTTGCATAAGTTGCTTATACACAGGATCTTCTGAGTTTGATAAACGATTATGTTCTTTAATACAACGTAACCTTTTGTAAAATTTAAGAATATATTTTAAAGATAGAAAGACCCTCACGGATTCAATTTTTAAAGTAGATCTATCTGAACAGTTCAAAAGCAAGTGACACAAGGACTAAAAAAAAAGAGTTTGTTACATGCTTTTGATTAAGAGTTTTCCCTTCCATCATCGGAAATAGAGGACACCTTGTTCTTAGCCCACTTAATGTTTAGACCATACAAAGTTGTCATTTTTGCTCTTTTTATTACTTCCTCGGAGAGCTGAGATCATTTACTCTCTTCTCCCACATTTCCAAAAAAAAATGGTTCCTCTGAGACATGGCTTCAGGAACAACGACACCACAATATCCAAGGAGTTAGCTTCTTCCTTTCCCAGATGAAATTAAGTCTTCCTCTGGCAAGTGCCAAATCGGCAATGGCCAAAAATGAAGAAATAAAGAAGTCAGACTGTGTTCTAAATTTCCCTTGGTACTCTACCAAACAACCCTCGTAACCTTCAGCAAAATCCCATCTTTTGGATGCCAAGTGCTTTCTTCTATTTGATGTTACCCAGCTGTGTTTGGAGGAGAGGAAGAGGAAGCCTGCATAACATCTTATTCCTCAGACCACCGATCCGGTCTCCTGAAAAAGAAAGCTGCCTCAGAAAGCAGCATTTTAAGGCCATTTCCAGCCTCTGAAGCCCGTTCTGTCCGCCAGGAGCCTGTCAGGGCACCCTGCCATCATCAGAGGAGATCCTGGGAGCTGTGTAAGCTGCCCTGCAAGCTGCTTGCTGGTGGCAGGGATATCCAAAGTTACGTGTACAAAGACTTGAATGTGGTTCTACAGCTGTGAAAATGAATCACTGAATTTATCATGAATGGGAACGCTGGGGTACTACGTATCTTCAGGACCTGAAGACAACTAGCATGGTACTGCTGCTAAGCCTATTAGCTGGCCAAATGTCCTCTCATTATGCATTAACATTTGTGAAACCTATAACTGTATCTGCTACTTTTACAAATTCTATTACCATACAGTCTTGCATTTTAAGGAGAAAGGAAAGAGAAATGAAAAGTGAATAAAACCACTACAGTAAACGTCAGTACGGTTTGCACTGATTGTCTGCATGCAACATGTGCTGTGGTTCCTGCATCTTCTTTAAGAAGTGGATCCACAGTTAAGGTTATGATAGGCATACATGAAGGCTTTAAGTATTGCATTTCTTATGAACCATGGTTTGTACAGAACTGCTCTGAAAATGCTATTTTAGAAGTACCTCTGTTTTTTTCAGCCATTTGACTCTAAAAGCATAATCATCCAGTTTTATGTGAGCACTGAGTTTGCTATCGCTGTTTGCTGCTGGCAGCGACTGTCATCACTCCTGTCAGCAGTTTGCCTGATTTGTGCTTCACGAAAGGGGGGAAAGCCATCGGCGTGAATAGCAGATCTGTTTAACCGGAACTGCTCTCGCTAATGGCATGACCTTAAATTTCACTGTGAATACTGCCTCAAGTTTTTGAAAAGCATCAAAATGCAATCCACACTGAGGTGCCACAGACTGACTGGTTCTCACGAACATTACAAAGCAGAAACTGCTTTTTCTGCTGTCACCGCGATGTGAAGGAGGGGACCAACCTTCTCTCCCTCTCCCCTAGAGCACAGGTTAAACCTAGTGTGTGTAAAATGAAATAAATGTCCAATGATACTATTTTGAAAACTGATTCTATTTTCCTTCCCCAAAACCTGGAAGAATAACCACAACAAGTTTAACAGAGGAGGAGATTTTTCTAAAGAAGTGTAAGCTGCTGTGAAAACAAACACTAGTTTCCTAGGATCAGCGGTTTCCTAGGAAGGTTGAAGCCTTTTCCAAAGTCTTGGAAAAAAAAAAAGATCTTAGATGTGAAATTTCAAAGAGCACTATTCATTATCAAGTCTTTGTATTCTGTCTAAGTTTCTTTAGCCTTACTTGTTGCTAGAAACAGCACAGCTGAGCATGAATATGTCACAGGAAATCCTAGAGACGGAGGCCTTTTTTTTGGGTTGGCCTGTTAAGCTCTCCGGAGCACAGCGTCTTCCTTTAGCAGATAGGGCAATTAAAGAAGGAGGATGGGAAAAAGCCCCAAAACACAAAGTGCAGAGAATTTTTACTGAAGTTTTTTAAATTTAGATGAGCAAGAAATGCTTTATGGCTCTGAAATATTTGTCCATTATTTAAAGTTTTAAAAAAAAAAAAAAAAAGAAAAAAAAAAGAAAAAAAAAAAGAACTAACCTGGAATCAAATATTAGTATTTGCTTTATGTCATATTCCCTCCATCACCTTAAAAAGCCATTAAACAAAAAGATGGCAAAAATCTTTGCAGCATATCCTCAAATCTGAGCTCTTCTGGATTAAAAGATTAGGAAGCAGTAAAAGAAGAATTTGTGTTTTTTAATTCACAACTTAAATCATATCTTAATGTTGCCATTCTTCCAAGTAATTATGCATTGAGTACTAGGTGAGAATAAAGATTGTATCTGAATTGTGTCATTTAAAATCTAGCGAGGTAAATCTGTGGGTGGCTCACATGGAAACTGCATGCAGAAATTGCATCCCTACTCTCTTAAGAGGTGCTTTCAAGGCCTGTGCACAACACAGAGCCAGTGCAACCAAATACCAGCGCGCTGTTTTGGCCTTTTCCCCTGCCTCCTTGCAGTTTTGGGGCACCCGGTAGCGCCTGCGCCCCGGTCTCAGAGCCGAGGGCAAGGCGGGTGGCAGCCGGGCGCTCCGGAAGAGCAGAAGGACGCTCTTTCAAGAGACGGGACCTCCTGCTCCTTGGCGTAAACTGCCTTTTCGAAGCTTCGCACACGCAGAGCTAAACGCAGTGTCCCGGGAGGCAGCCGCGGCGCGCAGACAAAAGAGGAGGAAAGTTTCCAGCGAAGGAGAAATTGAGCCTTCTTTAAAGATTGACCCTTTGGTGTATTTGCACAGAGCTATGCTTTAGCATGTCGTAGATTTTACACTTTATTAGGGTTTGCAACTGCTATATTTTATGAAGCGCATATAAATGGAAACTCAGCTGCAGTGAGATAGACGGCAGAACTGATTTCTTGATTTCTGCTGAATTTGTTTGCCCCAGATGGAGGCTTTCTCAGGCCAGGACAACCCTCCCAGCGTGATTAATACTGGCAAAGCATTCTCTGTCCCTTAGGGCTGCTACAGTTAGCATTTGGCAGTCCAAATGCAAATTCACTGCATAACAAAAGCTATCACTGAACAGAAATTTATCCTTGACAGAAAAAAATGGAACAGGAGAATGCACGGAGAAGCGTACCAAAGTGTTCCACAGAAGTTATAAAAGCTCCAGTGGGGTATTTACCTGAAAGCATACACATTTTCCTGCAAATTTACCACTGAATAATGCCATTGGACAGGTGCTATCACGTGCACGCTTACAGTAAGAAAAATATTCTTCAGGTAACCCTAGAGAAAATATCTTAATTGGATTTTTTTTTTTTTTTTTTAGTTAAAAAATGAAAGTCTGTTTCATCTGGAAGTGTATTTCACTTCATGTTATAAAAGAGGCTTTCTATAGTCTACATTTAGTAGCAGAGTTTGAGATATATGATCTCAGTATAGGAGCTACTATATATCATTTAATATTGCTTTTCCCAAATTCTTGGTCAGAGAAGGAACTGGAAAAAAACTTCCATAATCTAAAGAAAAAAACCCACTATTTTCAAACTGATTTCAAGAACTAGAATTTCCAGACAACATTTGTAACATTTCCAATGTTAAAAGGAATTAAATGCTAAAAAGTTTTTGATAGGGAAATTCTGATTTCTAAGAACTGCACTGATTTAAAATTAACATGGTCAGAACGATTTTCAGCTAGAGTCTTCCTGATTATTCAAATGGTACAGTCTGCTAAACATTTAGCATATATTTTAAACCAAAGCACGTATGTAAGATGGAATAATAATCCTAAATTGCATGTGCTCACCATTTTTTTTTAAGGTCTGTTTCTTTAATAAAATTTTGCTGCAATTAAACGGCACAGCTGTTAAAAACAAATGACATCTAAAGTCATGACAGATACTGAAGTTATTTACATGGAGAGATTGCACTGTTTTGGAATTATTTTTGTTGGCATTGTAACACAGGTTCTGTGCCCATAACGGGGGAAAGCATTGCATCTGTGGGCACAGTGTAACAGAGCTATAACGCTAAAATAAAAACTTGCAGAATTACACTGTGTATAGAAACATATTAAATATATTGGCTTATACCACAAAAGTTTGTCATTTTCCATTGAGACAATTTTAAAGTACTAATGGGGGAAAATCAAAACAATTAGCTGGAACAACTGGCCTGGCCAGAGGCAGCAAGGCTAGAGAAAGTTTTGCCACTATTTCATATTTAGCCACGTCAGCAACGCCTAAAAAAACCTACCGCGTGCTAAGTGTTTAGAGACCCATGTAAACTAAGTGCATGGTTACGGAGATGTGGAAACTTGCCTTAAGCCACTGACGGTGCCTGAGCAGCACAAGCTGCTTCAACAGCCACACCAAAACCAAACTGGGGGTGGAAAGGCGCCACCGTGACACCCTGCTCTGCCATCTCCCAAGGAGCAGAGATGTCCCGAGCAAATCCCGGCCAGGAGCCGGGTGAACAGCTGCCAGCCTGCGACAACGGCGCGAGCAGAACCACAGGCGCCGAGGCTGCCTCCGAGCGTGTATCGCTGTGCGTCCCCTGCTAAGGTACCAGGCGAATGCAGTAAGGACTTCAGACGCTGCAATTCCAGATGTGCATCTAGGACTTCATCTCTAACCTCTCCTAAGAGCTCTGTGCAACATCAAGGTAGGAGCCCTGCACAGGGGATGCAACAGGTTCGTTTCTCCAACTTCCCAAACCATGGACTCCAACCCCATCTCCCCCCAGGAGGCCGATAAAGCAGGGAATATCTCCCTCTTACTAAACAGCTCTGTTTCACAACACAATTCCTGATTCATTTTCTGGAGCTGCTCCATGCCAAGGCAGGATTTTCAGAGGTGAAAAACACATGTCGCTTCTTTTAAAAAAAATCCCAATACTGTCCTTGCAGCCTCTCACCCTAAATACTTTGAAGACAAAGAAAGTTTATTAACATAATTTAATCCAGGCATTTCTAAATGTACGAGAGCTTGGCATTACAATATTAATATTTTTTCTAGATAGGAAATTACCACCAAAAACAATGTGATTTTGGAAAATGCTGTCTAATAGTTAGAGAGAGACAGACAAAGGCATTTATTTTGAATCCAAGGCCTCCACTGATTTGCACTTCCAAAAATCATATTCTCTATGTTCCAGAGAAAAAAGCTGAAGCAAACTGATTTGTGGTTAGAATAAAAAAAAGCAAGAATACAAGAAAAAAAAGTGAATATTTTCTCCTTAAAGCAATATTACTGCTAAGTGTAATTCTAGAAAGTCATTTCAAAACTATAAACATCTAAAAATTCTCATAATCACAGAGAGGGAAAAAAGGTACCACTCTCATCCAAAAACCATAATGCTTTTCAGACTGATAAAATAGAGTCATTTGAATATTCAAATACAGGTTTATAGAATCATAGAATCACAGAATCAGTAAGGTTGGAAGGGACCTCTGGAGATCATCTAGTCCAACCTCCCCACTCAGCAGGGTCACCTAGAGCATGGTAGACAGGGTTGCACCCAGGTGGGCCTTGAAGATCTCCAGAGAAGGAGACTCCACAACCTCTCTGGGCAACCTGGGCCAGTGCTCCGTCACTCTCACAGGGAAGAAATTCCCCCTCACGGTCAGGCAGAACTTCCTGTGCTTCAATTTCTGCCCATTGCCTCTTGTCCTGTCACACAGGACAACTGAAAAGAGTTTGTCCTCGTCCCCTTGACACCCTCCCTTAACGTACTTATACACATTGATAAGATGTGTATCTTACCCCCCTCAGTCTTTTTCCCAGGCTGAAGAGGCCCAGCTCTCGCAGCCTTTCCTTATAGGGCAGATGCTCCAGCCCTCTGATCATCTTCGTAGCCCTCCGGTGGCCTCTCTTCAGTAGCTCCATGTCTCTCTTGTAGTGGGGAGCCCAGAATTGGAAACAGTACTTGAGATGAGGCCTCCTCAGGGCTGAGTAGAGGGCTTTTTCTGAAAACGATGCTCATGTGGGAAACTTTATAGAAGAATGCTCACGTGGGAAGCTTTACAGAAGTTGCTCAGAATCCCATTTTCCCTTGTTCTGAATTCTTTGAGTGCAGAAATGGGCTATAGAGAAAGTTACAGCTCTCTTTCCAAAGTCAAGGGTGTGGCCCCTGCTGGAGACAAAAACTGTTGCAGAAATTGTCAAATATATCTACAGGTTACCCTTCATGGACGATCTCCAGTGATTTTACACTATCAATGCTTTGGTGGATACTTTCTCTCCAAATGCTCTGCAATGGCATCAATAGGGGCATGCAGACACCCTGCAAATAGTCGGAGCCAACAGGAGGCGACTGGAATTGTCCAAGTTATTGCTTGCAATAGTTTTTTTGTCAGGTCAGTTCCTCAGCTTGCCATATAATTTTTATATTTATAGTGTGTGGCAGGAGTCAGAATTGTAAATTAGAGGGTTTTTTTAGTTTTGGAGTACTTAAAGTTTTCCAATGCATCCCTACAATATATAGGAATCATTTGTCTGAATATCCTGTGAGAATGAAAAAAGCCTCAAGCCCTTCTGTAAAACTTATTAAAAAGTCAAACTTCTTGCTATCCTTGAAGCAGTTTTGGGCTGTCAAATATTTGGACCAAGAGGATCGATGTTTAAATTCCCACGTGAGCATTATTTTCAGAAGATAGTGGCACAGCAGGCACAACATTGTGTTTGTTTGCTTCCATTGGTCTGAAGCTGCTTGTCAGGTTTACTGCCCCTGGGACAGAAAATACAACTTGCATGCTGAGAAGGCCACTCTTTCAAGTATCCTTGAAAAATCACTCCATTTCTAGAAATACAGAATCTCTAAGGATTGCTAAAGAAGTTAGGCCCATATATTCTCATTAATACTGTCAGGCTATGAGTAGTGATCCTTAAAGACCTTTAGGCTTTATAAACCTGGAACAGAAAGAAGGAGGAAACATCACTGGACCTTTTTTGACCAGTTATTTTTCCATTGCCGTGTATTAGGAGAGATGATGTCCTACAAAAAGATGCCAAGGGTGTTTATGTGGTTATGATGACAAATGGCAGAGATCAGAGCAGGCTGAGCGTCTGCTTCAGCCGAGATCACCTGAAAGTCCCAGACATCATTTATGAAAATATCAAAAGATCCACTAACACAAATCAGGCTGCAGAAACTGAATAAATTGTGGCTGCATTTTTAAGGAAGTAGTGGCTACAAAAGGCATCTGGAGTCACTGAAGACTTTCTTAGCTTAGTGAAGCAATATTTGGTATACTTTTGCTGGAAAAGCCTCACTTCTGTTTATTTAAAACTATAATCTAGTTGACCATCTCTCTGATTTGAAGTGTGGACCTCTGTCCTGTAAGGATAGAGAATTCCCTTTAGGAGATGGGTCTCCAAACAGCTAAAGAAATTTCCAGGCGCTGCTTGGTCTGCTATATTTGTATTGAACCGCTGTAGCCAGGGCTACCCACGAACCCTGCAGCATAACAAGCATCATGCCTGTTGCAGAGAGAAATGACATTTTATGATTAGTTTATTCCCCATCCGGGAGTTTGTCCTTCCTAATTTGTTTCAGATGCAAGAGCAAAACTCAGCCAGGCTCGCAACAGAAATGGAGTTCATGTAGCTCACAAAATCCCTAACGTTGCAAAGACAAGGGCTATTTGTATCCATGAGCCTGCCCGGGTCCCTGAAAGGCAGCAGTAACCCAGCTCTCAAGTGTGACTCACAAATGACTTTTGAAAAACCCAAGTCCTTAATGCCTGGCTTGGAAGGTCTCTATAAGTTATTAGAAATGAAGGCAGTTAGACTGTCATATACGATATCGTCAGTGTGGAGGGTCTCCACCACCTATTAAAACACGCAGGGGCAAGAAGCAGCTGAGCACAAGGGCCTTGGTCCCCCTTCCCAGGTCTCCTGACCCTACCTCCTTGCAAGCAAGCAAGGCAGCGTCCACATTGCCCTACAGAAGTTACTTCCCAGTACTCTCTTTCTGTAAAAAATATGGAAGTAAGGCAGCCCAAAGAGTAGCATCAGCTGTTTCCATCCTGTTCATCTCTTTCTTTCTTTCTTAGGAGCAAAGGGACACAGTGTCCATCTACACTATGCCCTAAGGACATCCCCCTCGCTTGCAGACCCAAATTCCTCAAAGCCATTGCAGAGCACAAGGCGCACTTTTCCTCCTGCTGCTGATTTTCCTCTTCCTGATCTCTTTGGTATGCCAGCGGCCACAAACTTCAGATGGGAAAGCAGAGTCAAGGGGTAATTTCCCTCTAAAATTAAATGCAGCTCTGAGACTTCAACAGAAATTAGAAGGATATTTGACTGAGTTGTCAGTTTAAGAACTGAACCAAAGTTTGACATTTATAAAGAAATCTCTGAAGCATGGAGAAAGAGCAGAGCAGTTGCCACTGTAGCATCAAAGAAAACTGAGGGAATTATGGTCCAGGCTTGAAATCAGACATTTGCTCAAAGATCTGAAGTTATAATTTATATGAGAAAATCATTCACACCCTTTGGTAGGGCAACTGAGACTCATTTTTCTGGCTTGTAAGCATCACTATAGAAGAAAAAGAACGTGTTACCTTGGATGTCATCATTGAAAGTGCAATACTTGTTACGGTACTTATTCAGAAGGCGGAATGCATTAGCATTAGCAAAATCCTCGAACTGAATGAGGCAGTTCATGCCATACCTAGAAGGACAAGAAACTGTATGTTTATATTAAAAATAATACATAGCTGTACACCAAAAACTTATTAACCTTTGCAGCCACTCCTGAATAAAAGTGTAATATGACTTATACATAGAGTTATATATTTCTTTTACATTCTGTATCTTTATAGTCATAAAAAAATCACTAGAAGGGATAATTAGGCTACTAATAAGCCTTACTGTGTTCTAAGTTAAGAATATAAGATCAGGAAAAAGGCCTTCACCAATTTGCAGACACCTCAATGGACCTTTTCACTGAGCAATCAGCTAATGAGCAAAAAAACTTTGATTCATGTGGAAGGTAATGAAAAGTAACACCGTCAGAACGTGGATTTTATTTTAAAGTCATTGTGCAGGTCAGCAGCATGACATCACTCATAATAACCTGCTCGACCCTTCTTCTTACCACAAAAAAAAAGCATTTAGCAGAAACACAGTAAATCTAGACAAGTGATAAAAATGTGTGTACAAATTAAAGGAAGGGGAAAACAGCTATAAATTTCAATTGTGCTCAAATTGGTTAACATATACTAAACCTTTGGGTGTATACAGAAACTAGTTTTCTAAGTTTGTTACATCTACTCTTTGACTGGACTCACAAAATCCATTTTCTAAAGCTAATGCTAAATGTTTCTTAAGTAATATGCTTAGAATCAATGTTATCATCTGTTTCAGTGCTATTAATTCACCTTGCTAATGAAATAATTCAAGATAACATGTACTATGATACTTTGAATTTTTTTGTAAATACTGTATTTTGAAAATACAAGGTGCAGTTGCATCAGATGAACCATTTGTATCATCTAGCTGATACGATTATCAAAGTCAGTTCAATAGCCCGGGGAAGGAACTCTTGATTAAGCCTGTGCTAACAGTCTCAAAATTAATGCCAGTCATTAAATATCTTGAAAACAATTTGCTAATTTACATGCACCAGTAGCGACCACAGGATCAAAAGAGAATTAAAAGACCACAGAATTAAAAGAGATACTTGCTTATGAAAGTTTTCTCTGAGCGATTACTTGCCCGGTTTAATGTACCTGCTGCCAACTGATGCTCCACAGCTACTGCAGGCAACGGCACTTACAGGGCCCGGTTGCCTGGGCCCCACTGCACATCAAGGCTGTGCTACCAGGGAGCCAACAGCAGGACTTCTCCAGTAGAGTTAGGTGCCGACGTTGACTTCAGCAGGCATTAGGCACCTCATATACATTTAGATCATCTAAGTCAGAAACACAGCAGTGTTTTTTTTTTAAAAAAAATGTATGGAAACTCCAGACTCCTTGGCACTAGACTCTTAATTCCTCCTTTCCTAGTATATCAGTATCTAACAAAAAATGGACCTGATGTACTAATAAGATTACTTCTAAAAGGAGAGTTAATTATAAGCAATTTAATATTCCTACTATGCATCCTCAAGTCCTTAGGAGCTTCTCGTAATAATGTTTTCTCTGGATTTCTTGCTCAACCTGCCCATATGGCATTTTAAAACACTCACTTAAAAATCACAGACATTTCTAGACAAAACTATGTAAAGATTGACTTCAAGCTCAGGGCACATCAGCAACAGAAAACAGTATAATTGGAATACTCTCAATCTCATGTAGAAAAAAATCAGCCTCCTAAAGTTGAAAATTTAGGGTCGGTACTAAAACCGCCTTCATGTTTGAATCTGGAAATACCCATCTAAAGCCTATTCCATCCTGAATTAACATTACAAGAAAAGTTACTAAAAAAGTGTTTTAAACTTCAAGTGAATGTAATGATAAGTTGTATAGACTAAAAACTCATGATTCTAACTAAAAAAAAAAAAATTTGCATGAGTGTTGCTATAAAAACTTACTACCTAAAGCGACTAATAGGACAAGATCTCAAAAGCACATGCCCTGTTTGTGCTAAATGACTTTATCTGTTAAGAGTACAAATCCAACAGACATAGTCAAGTAGTTTCTGTTTCATCCAGAAAAGCAATAC
Organism: Rhea pennata; assembly: GCF_028389875.1. Classification (NCBI taxonomy): domain Eukaryota; kingdom Metazoa; phylum Chordata; class Aves; order Rheiformes; family Rheidae; genus Rhea; species Rhea pennata. Next base: position 91,782,420 of record NC_084665.1, on the reverse strand, counting down.
ACGTGTAGTGGGCAATTCACTATAAATACTCAACTGTGATGTTCAAATAGTTTTCCTTTAAACCATACATACTTTTGGCAAGCCATGTTAAGCAAAGCCATCAATATTAAAAAAAAGAAAGCACAAAAAAATCCTGTGACTAAATTAATTTCCATGGAAATCACATATTTACAGCCTTATTAAAATTATCCCAAACTATTGGGATTCCACTGGCAGGAATGGTAATCCCTGCCAAAAATAAATACATCTTCAGGTTTTATGGAAAAATCTGGACTTCTTCAGCAGTGTAATGACAGAGAACTGCTTAAAAGAGAATTTGGCTGGTCAGTAATTCAGTACAGTAAATCACAACTGAGCTCAAACGGGAAAAGAAATTGGAGCTACTTTTCAATAATTAATTTTGATTTCTAACTTGATTTACTATCTGACTTGAATTTCTGTGATTCCACAAGGATCCAGGAGTTGACAGTTGGATAATAATTTGAAACTAATGAGATCAACACTCTGGAATTGTGGAACTTGGTTAGAAGAGTTTTTCTGATGTCATTAAGCCAATGTCTGTTACTTTATTTTACTGTATATAATATTCCATTCCCTCATCTGCACCCTTGATTTTTCTCCGTTTTCTTATCCCATCACTTGTGTAGTCACCTATCAAAACTTCTTGTGAATTCTGTTAAATCAATGTCCTTGTGGAAAGCCTTCATTCTATACTGGGCACATCATTCAAACTAATTTTCTGAGCAAAATACTGTGGCTGGTTTATTTAATTAAAATGTAAAAAAACACAGACAATCTAATTTTCTGTCTCTGAGATTTTGGTACTACAGCAGAAAAACTGCTAAGCAACAGTTTTAGGTCTCTCCCCTCAGAAAAAGTCTAATTAAGTTCAGTCACTGGTTACCCATGATATTCTCAGCTGCACCCATTACTCAAAAACATTTATTTATAGGTGAGGTAACACAATCCCCACGTAGTAATGAATTGGCTATAGAAGTGCCACACTTTGTTCTGCAAGCACTGAACACACCAAATCAGCCATGGATTTCTTCACCCTCTCTCCACTACACACTCTCTCAGGTCCATTCTTCGGTCACTTCCACATCTTATCATCACAGTCACTTCAAACAGAAACTTGCATCAAAACCTAAAATGATATTTAGAACAACAACTCATATCCACTTTCTCTTCTGCATCACTTTGAAATAACCTTCTACTCTCAGAGTTCTAAATGATGATTTTGGTTTGTGATTTCTCCATAATAATATAAATAAATATTTATAATTAAAGATTATAAAGATTGCTGGGTTCTATAAATAATAATATAAATAAATAATATAAATAATATAAAAAAGGGTAACTGTTTGAATTAATCCTCATGAAAACAGAAGTTTTCCTCTCTTTTTGCACCTCACACTGTCTTGTCATCACAAGTTTTTGGTTTGGAAATCTACCTCTTCATAGGCCGATATGGTCAACAAAACATTACTGGATGAAGTAGCAGTCTATCACTTTGTTGTTGGCCCATGTGAAGTCATCAAATCCTGTTGTGCCTTTTGAAGCACTGGAGCTCCAGTAACTATGGGCCACTGTAATATTATAATCCGTATTATCTTTCAAGCATCATGGAAAGCAGAAAGCATACAACTTTTCAAGATGTGACAATCTTAACATCTCTATACAGACCTGGTACAGATTCACTGCATTCAATTTCCTCTAATGACATAGAGTGACTCAAGGTCCAGAAGCAAGTAACTGAGATTTGCTACAAATGGTATCATCAGTTTTAAAACAACATTAAATGATGGTGGCTGACTGTTATATGGTATATGTTAAGGCAGAAAGCCCGCAGCTGAGCACCAGCTGCTCCAGGCAGGACAAGAAATAGATCACAAAAGAACATGAGGACAAGATACTCCACACAAGATACCCATCTGCTCTCAGCGGTGTGCAGCTCCTCTCAGATGGAGGGCTGGCAGTATGTTTACCCTGCTACATAAGGTCTACAGTACTTCCACCTCCAAAAATGGATTGTGCTGCAGAGAGGATGCGCATCTCCCTGCAAGCATCCATCTTGCACTTCACTAGATACAGCCTTCTACTGCTGGAGGCGACCTATATTCTCCTCTCAAAGTTCAATCAATTAACATGGTATGGACAATTCAGAGTACTCAAGTTTAACCAAACAATTAGCATGATTACATTCAAATCCAGTTACCAGCAAAACTGACACAGTACACCACTGCACTGCACCTTCTATCACTCCAAAGAGTTATTGCTGTTCTCGGAGGGGTAAAAAAGTTCACTCTTTTCCTTCTTGACAGATTTAACTGCTACTGATTCAAAATGCCATGTAGAGTAATCTCATTTTCATTCTTAAAAGTCAGTTCTCAGTAACTTCTTGCTCTCTGGATATTGGCAGAGATCAGGGCTTCAGGTCCTCTTTTTTTCCTCCTAGCTTAAAACCTGCAGTTGATTCCATAGATAATATGAGACTATTGTGCTGAACTTAACCTAAGATGTTGATAAGGGCACAGGAACCAACGACACAACAGGCAGGGACAATCATAGCTTAGCACCACACATGCAGCTGTCAAGGCTGCATTCTTGACCCAGTTTTAGTGTGGCATGTCATACTAGTTCTTAAGAAAAGGCTGAGTATTACTCAGAGATCAAGAGCAGTAATACAGTCTTCATTGGTCTTCCCCACGTTGCTCTCTTCAGGGAGTCAGCACAACATCTGGAATTTGTACTTGAATGCACTGAGACAAAATCTGCTTCATTTGGTTTCATATCTGTTGGACCAGGCTCAAATTTCACAGTCTACCAAAAACAGAGTCACAGGAGCAAGCAGACATTTTATATGGTAACAGTGCTGCAAACATGAGTCACATTCAACATATTTCACCTTATCACTTGCCCAAAACAGGGACAACATTTCCATTGCTATCACGTACTTCTGACTTAGGGATATATAGGGGATAACTGGGGAAATGGAGAAACATAGCTAACACACGTTCATATTGAAAGGTGGTAAAAATAAACCGAAGGGACAACCTACCTAGCAGCCATTAACTGTCTTAACAAGAGCATTTGAAGAAATGAAGGATCTACCTCCAGACTACCAATACGCAGAAAACAAATGCAAAGCAGGAACACATTCTCCCCAGTGGCAACCATAACAAATGCCCTACTGAATTCTTCTGGTGAATTTGTAACTATTTTCTTGCTCTGGAACAGACTTTTCTGAGAGCAATATCTTGGCTTCAGTATCATGGAAAGATTGCTGGGTTCTATCTAGCAGGCATGAGTTCTGTAGTCGTGAATTCCTCTCTTCTGCTTGTTTTGCATTTCTGTCCCTGTGGTAGCTGATGAAACATGAACAGTCCCTAGAAAGCGATAATCTAGATCACTACTCTGCCTGGTAAGTGACCCACATCTTTTTGTGTACTTGGATCATAGCCTCTTGCTGAAAGTCACACAAGAATTCTGAATCCGAACCAAACTGGACAGAATTTCAAAGCCATCTTTCCTTTCTCTGTTGTTTCTCTGTTGTGGACAAAAAATGTGGACTAGAGTGATAGCAAACATGCAACTTTATATTTGCTATCAAGTATGGAAGGCAAACACCGGACAATGGATTAAAAAGAACCAGCTCACCAGAATAATGTGTGGTTGCCAGAAAAAAACTGTTTCTAATACTACTCCTGATTCATTACATACTTTCTCTAAGTCTTAGCAGTATTCATTTAGTCTGCTCAATTTATAAAAAAATGTATATTCATCTGTGACAACATTAATCTTTCAAATAATTCTACAGGTAGCATCCTTATGTAAAAAAAAAAAAAATGGAGAAGTGTGTCCACAGTTCCATAACCATACCAAGTATATAATGCTAGCATTTTGGCAACCATGTGCTCTTAAGAACCTCAAACAGGGAATATCCTAAAGAATCCAATGGGAGCTATAAAGGTTTGGGCATCATCTTGAATTCAAACCATATGATCAGTAAAATCCATGCTGACTTTCACAGCTAAGGAATTTTTCTGGAAATATACTTGGATCATTTGTTGTTACTGCCAGCCATTGTTTTGGAAACCTTCCTAAAGGAACAAGTGGTTGCATTTTAGGCTGTAGAGTTTCCAAAATCCTATTTGACTATTTTCTTTGTTCGTGTGGGCTTGGAGCTGAAAAGCTTTCAAAACATCAGAAGTGGCTGCTGACACTCATTCCTAAGAAGGAGCAAAACCAAAATGATAGCAACACTGGAATTCTCTCCCTTCCCTCATGCGTCAGTCAGCCACGCTGCCAGCCAGAGCAATTTATAGTGCACCAGGACAGTGTGGAAATCAGCTCATTTCTCTCCACTCCGTGCACTTTAAGTTTGCTAGTTTCATTACATCTCACTGCTCAAAATAGATTTAAAGCGTGATGGTCACTACTATTATCTCCTCTTCATGCCAAGGCTTTCAAGAAAAGATACCTTCCCACTTTCCCTCCTGACAGCTGTTACGACCTGCATACCTTCTCTTCCTGCTCTCCCTCAGAATACCTTTAACTTTGTTTTGTACGGAAAGTAAACTCCTGCAGTCAGATCATGAATGCATCCTAGCACATCTGCTCCCAGTACAATTTTAATTTCTTGGTTAATTTCAACCAAATATGACAGAGGGGAATAGAGATTTCCCCGATGATCACTACCTATTTGTCTGGTGAAAAAAGGTGGCCAAGTTGAGCAACAGTCAAGCCAGCACTGCATTCGCTCTCTAACAGATGTTACTACTCATGCCGCCTGGGTAACAGCCTGATGTGCCACAGCTGCACCAGACTGAAATCTGGTCAGGGTACAGTCAGCTCCAGCCAGTGCTACGACAAAAGCCCCCTTCCCAGAAGAGATATCATTAAATCACAGATAATTTTCTTTCTCTGCCCTGAATCAGAACAGAAAGTCAGAGACATCACATTCTTTATAGGAAGAGACTTTCAAAAGAACTTAATCCGTCAGCATCTCAGCTTGCCACATGAAAGGCTCTATTTAAACTTAAATTCTTTCCTGCAGGCAGCCATTGTTTTAATTTTCTCTAGAGAAAGCCTTTTCTTTGTTAGAAGTATTTTTCACAGCAATTTTCTGTTTCCAAACCAGTCCCTGCCCTGATGATCTCAATACATCTCTAAACCAGGAGCAGAGATAGGAAGATAAGACAGCAGCATTTAGCACCTGCCCTAGTACTTACAGCAGCAGACCCTTGCTTCGTTCACGTCTTCCTTAAAAAAACATAATTCTCAAAAGTCTTTCTTTAAATTACCAGTCAGACAAATACATACTAATGGCACAATAGCAGCACTGCAATTCTAAAGTGTGCAATTCTAAAAGGTATCCTAAATTCCAAACATGCAATTCTGAAATACAGGCATCAAATGATGTCAAAGTTGTTATTTTGTAGCGCAACAGCAATGCTAGAGCGTCTGTGGTGCAAGTCTGGTGTCCAATCCTGCTTTGTGCTGGTGCTCCAACACCTCTCTGCTCACACTTCCCTCCCCAGAACAGGTTTGCTTCTTCATTGCCACAGCCTTGCTAACTTGGAGGTAGTGAGGAGAAAGGGCTGGAGACTGTTCAAAATCTCTCTCTCTCTCTCTCTTTTTTTTTTAACCTCCTCCAAAAGCACTGTTACTTTTATGGACTTTGTGGGTCTTGGAAAGAGCAAAGTGGAAGAACAGAGTGGCGCTGAAAAGGCAGGTTTTGTGTTTGGTGGTCCTAGAAGTCGTCACACATAAGCAGACAAGCAAAAAACATCCTCTCTCTGCAGTCAGGCACCATTTACACAAAGGGTTTCTCTTATGCAAAAGGGGGAGTTAAATATAAGATTTTTGTGGTGCAGGAGCATAAACAATTAATGGTAGGAAAAGTCCATTTTTTACCTTAATTTTTCATACATTTGGCGGCATCACACTTTGTATCACAGGGCTAAGTACTACTTGCTCTTTAAACTGAAGACACAGAATTGCATCCTACTGAAACATTAAGTTGAAAGCACTTCTAAAGTTTAACAGAAACAGTATTTCCCAAAGAATTACTCTCCCTCTTCCTCAAGGTTCCCATACTAAAATTAGTACTCTTGCTGCAGGGTCAAGATAGATCCTGTTCAGTGGGAGAACTATGGCAAAGGTATGTTACAATGTTTAGAGTGCATCAAAATAAAAATAAATAGATATTTTTGGTTGATGCTCAGTCTAAATTTGCATACATTTTTAAAGTGCTATTTATATTGTCACTCACTAGAGAACTTGATTAGAGCAGGTTCTTCTACTTCAATAGATGATTAAGTTAACTATCAGCTATCTCAGAGAGACACGAAGGCTGTAAAATAATTAATGATAAATTACTATTGATGGAAATGCATTTTATTTCTTACAGTAGCAAAAAACTTTCATATTTTATTTTGGATTTATATATTTGTCCTAAAGTACTTCATATAACACTGTGTTAAGAACTGGGCTTGATGATAACCTTGACTTTTCCAGTGCATTTGTGTCAAGTCTTGTAGCAGAAACATTAAGACTGGTATAAATGAAGTACAAATGGAAAGCTATGTGAAAGCGCCAGAAACAACTGCAAAATGAGGGTTAAAAGAATGGCAAGCACTGATAACGAAGGACACAGCTTACCGCCGTGACTTCGAGGAATTTCACAGCAAGAGCAGCAGACCTGAGCGCTGGTTAGACTGTGGCACAGCCCCTCGACAGCAGGACCCTGCACTTTGACAACGGGACGACAGCAACAAGGTCCCGGCACATCGTATACACCTGTCCTTATCCTTATCCTTATCCCAGCCGGAACACAGCCCTAAGAAATTCAAACCGAGGACACCCAGACAAACGGGCAGCTGATTTGCCTAATAGCTATGCAGGCTGACGTAAGCAAAATCCTGAGGCAAAAGGATCAAGCCAGAGTAGCTGTTGGTTCTTAAACACATAAAAGAGCTGTCTAAAACAAGCTTGTCATCGCTACTCACAAGGAAGCTGGGAAACACGCGGAGGCCACGAGAGCGAGCGCCCCTTCGGCCTCTGGGCTGCACCACGTGCTCCCGGCCAGACTCCTTGTACACGTACCTGCTACGGCTTGTGAGCATGCGAGTGTGAGGCTAGGACCAGGTAAAATCAACTTGTTTAGAGATTTTGTTACATAAAACCACCTTTTCTTTTCCCCCACAAATCTTGCACTGCATGTTGTCAGATTCCTATGTGTGGACGTCATGAAGTTGCCCACCCTGCACTGCAAAAACGATTCAAGTCTCCCAGGCAGCGAGGTACCTGCATGACACAGTACTGCGGTACAGAATAATGTGAGTTATACAAAGAATTCTCACTCATGAGATTTCATTAAAGTCAGACAAGAGCCAAAACTCTCACACTCAGTTCTTGACACAAACATCAGAACTAGCTGATTAGCTCATAGGCATGAAAAACCATATTAGATATAAACTTCCACAAATGCAGAGGTATGCATGCTTGCCCCCCCCCCCAAAAAAAAAAAAAACTATACTGTAAATTTTATTTTTCTCTTAAAAAAAGAGTTCCATATGGATATGCAATATGCAGCTAATCAAACTGCAGTGCTGTTTTCTCGTGAATGCGTACTGGCTCCCCAGTTACCTGATACTGACCCCACCTAAGTCAAAAGTAAAACTCTGGCAGCCTGAGAATGCAATTCTATCTCTCTTCGTTATTCTACTTCTTTTTTTTTTCAGAGTTACCACTTCAGCTGCTTTAACTGTGACTGCAACCAAAGAACAATCTCAAATTACCTTCAGTTTTAGATTTATTTAAGAGAGATGAGTGCAGATTTGAGACAGATGATCTCAGATTTTTTCTTTTCAGTCCCTCTAGCTCTTGTTTAGAGACTTGGCAATGCAACTCTTTTGGCAGAGGGAGGGTAGGGTACTGAACAGATGGACTGGTCAAGTGTCTGAGTAGACTAAATCAGAAAAACAGGGAACCAAGAAAAACCCCGTCTCATCTGGAAACAGCAAGCAGCTTCATTCCTTGTGACTCTTTAGCTGTTACTAAAGGTGTGTGTCAAGCCCTGTCTTCTCAAAATATGGAGAGGTCCTTGGTACGCCCATCAGCTTTTGAAATGTAACAACTAGATTCAATTAAATGGCTTCACACTAAACCAAAAAGAAATTGCTGCTATCAAAAAAGGAGTATTATAAAATACTTTACAATGTATCGTCCTATCCAGCTTAAACCATTTGAATCTGCCTTCAAATGGGTGTTTCCTGGTCACTTAAAGACCGGAATCTCCAAATGCTTGTTAAGAATTCAATGATTAATATTGGCTATCCCAGATTTTCAGGAATTTTATTTTGCCCCCAAAACATCAGAAAACCTCAGTTCTGAGACTTCCCCCATGCGGGGGCATGCCAACACACTTCAAAAATAAAATAATTTCAGATGTCCTAAATATTGACAGGAATTATCAAAAAGGAGCAAGCACAGTAGCACTTGAACAGTGGTCAGCAATAACATAGAAATGTCACAGAGAAGTCCTCCATAGATCTCCCAAGACGAAAGATGCTATATTATAAACAACATCATTAATAATCACTGTGATTAATGGAACCATATATTCCAAGAAGCCTGGCTGGATTCCTAAATCTGGCCAAGCAATTTTTCTCTGGGCAGGCTCTCAAGCTTCTGTATTAAAATGAGAGCTGCACTTGGAAAACATAAGGATTCTCATTTAGTTGCACAAATCATATTTGCATTCTCTGCATGTATTTAAGGTGGTGTTTTGAAACTTAGCCCATAAGTTATATCATATTTTCTAGAATAAACTTTTATATATTCATTGTCTGGATAGTAGTTTTCCCCACCTTCCAAAAAGAAGCAGGGGAAAGTTTGGGGGAAAGAAGAAAGCACTACAGCAACAAAAATAGAAATGGATCTTTGGCTGATAATTTCAGACCAAATTTTTTCATAATAATTTTTCAATTTTGCTTATATATGTGGGTCTAATAACACTTTAAAATATGTCTTCAATAAAAGCTGATTTATTAAGGTACTTAAACATACGAGAATTCCAACTTGGGTCCAAAGGATTATTCTTCTGCTTTAAGTTGTGTATATGGTTTGATACCTTACTGAATTAAGCCTGAGGGATTTATAGCAACTGCATTAAGCCTTTTTGGAAAAGATACTGTATCCTTTGTCAAATCCTAAGGATTTCTAAGTAGCTTCAGCCATTTAAAACAAGATATTTGCACTTATTTATATTTTTTATTATATTTGCATGAGTTTTCAGATATTTTCTCTAGTAGAAAAAATGCAATTGGATATCACAATTAGTATGAAGCCTGTGGCAGCACATCTGCTCTTTCCATTTGCTACTTAAGGAATAACAAACAGATGGAAATCCTGCTTCCACTACTGAGAGCTTTTCACCTTGACTGTTAAAATCCAAAACGTAACGACTTCTTGGAAATGTCAAAGAGGAGTTTATAGTAGGAATTCTTAAAGTATTTCAAATTGATTAAATACATTGGCATTTGCATACTGTTTGATCATTTCTGAAGCACTCCATCCCTTCCCTAAACACTGCATTGTATTTCTAAGGCATCAGAATATCCCATTTACAGTCAATACAAATTAGACTTCAAAAAAGATGCATACTGGAGGTTAGATCAGAGAAATGGTGTGTGTAGAATTTATTGTTTGACCTGAGGAACTATGAATATTACCACTGAATACTATAGGACCGCAGACCAGATGGGGTAAGAAGGGACCTCTGGACATCCAAACCCCTGCTCAAGCTGAGTCAACTACCGCAGGTTGCCCAGGACCATGTCCTGTAGGATTTTGAGTGTTTCCAAGATGAGACTCTACAACCTCTCTCGGCCAACTGTTCCAGAGCACACTAACTCTCACAGTAAAAAAATATTTTCTTACATTTAAATAGAATTGCCTGTGTTTCAGTTTGCACCCATGGCGTCTTGTCCTGCCACTGGGCACCACTGAGAAGAGCCCAGCCCCATTCTCTTGACAACCTTCTTTCAGATATTTATAAACCTTGATCAGATGTACCCTGAGCCTTCTCTACTCCAGGCTAACTAGTCCCAGCTCTCTGAACATCTCCTTATATGACAGATGCTCCAGTCCCTTGAGTCATCTTTGTGGCCCTTTGCTGGACTTGCTTCAGCAGGTCTACGTCTTTCATGTACTGGAGAGCCTGCACTCCAGATGTAGTCCCAGAATACAGAAAATAAAATCTAACTAGCTTGATAGGAATGTGTAGGGCATTAGTATGTGAGCTAATGCATAGATCTACTTCTTGTCCAATTAGGTAAGATAAATTAAAATAAATAAATAATAACAAATAATAAATAAAGTAGATCTAGGCAAGCCATACTATAAATATGAAAAAATATCTTTATTATATACAAACCAGTAACTCCATTATGCTTAGACTTCATGTTGGTCTTTATGCAGCACCACTAAAAGAGGAAAAAAATGTTTTTTTTCTTTCATATACAGAGAAGAACCTTTCGTCTTTTAGAACAGCCAGAACAATTACATTTCTAAAGCACACTTCTTTCATAAAGATTGAATAATGTTGACTTCCATGGCTTTCTATGTGCCACGCTAACAGTGAGGTGTTGAGTACTTTTAAATCTCAAAGACAACTGAACTTGGAGGTACCTGACACATAATTGGTTTGGATCTTAGGAACATACTTAGTTTTTCCATAGTGGTTCTACAGTAAACTTAGCATGCTTTGCTGCACTTCCACTGTAATCTCAATTATGTATGAAACCGCTAACTAGAAACTCCTGTATTTCACAATGGAGCTACTATTCCATTGTGTTGAAAAGATTCACCTTTACTACATTTATTTCAAGATCAATTTCTATGGAGGACTGCTAGACTCTGACAAAATCCTGGCACTTCAGGAAGGAAATTTCAAGAGCCATTTGGGACTTCACACCCTCATGACACTTAACGGTAAAGAAACTGGTTTGGTCTTTAAGTCTCTCCCCATATTTCCCCGAGACTAAGGGAAAGTAGACTGCAACAGAGTGTTTTTGTAGGTTTTACAATTATTTATTTTATTTTCAAGTTTCTATATTTGAAAATATGAAAACTTCTGGTCTACCCAATCACACTAGAGATTTTTTCCACAGTTCTCACAGTTTTATAGTTTATCATCATTTACCTATGTGAAAACTATTCCACACTTCTAATCAGATAGCATGGGACATTCGTTAAGTCTATCATTATTCTCCTCAAGCATTTTCTGGAGGAGAGGGAAGAGTATAATGGAAACTCATATCAAGCATCCAGGAAAGAGATTTCTGAGCACTTCAGCAACCACTGAATTCTGTAATATGCCCCACCAGCTGTTGATAGTCAATATATTATAGCAACTTGTCTCAGTACGCAGGTGTTTGAAGCCTGGGGAAGCACGGAAGCACAAAGAGCTCAAAGCTAATCTGGAATCTGTTCACCAGAACCACTACTGCAGACTCATGAAAAGAGATGCAGGCATATAAACAGGTGGTACAGGCATGAGATGTGATCTAAAGTTACATTGTAGTAGAAGACAGACAAGTATTGAAAGGAAATGTCACATCTCATCTTAAGCACACTGCAGGAGAATCTCATCTTATGCCTGAGGTGTACAGGACAGTCTTAGGAACTGTAGAACAAACGTCCTTGCAATCCAGGGTAACATAAAGCAGGAGAAAACAGCAGCAGCATCTTCAGGTAAAAATTATGGTTAGACACAGACTTCTGTATTTTGGACAGAAATATGACAAGCTGGGTCTCTTGCAACACAGGTCCCTTCCCAAGGCAGTCTCCAGGACCTCAGCTTGAATCCATCAAGCTTAGAGGAGATGCTGAATGTCCAAATCTTACGAAACTGGCAAAATCTCTGTGTCTATGGTTTATTAGCTTCCCCAGAATGCAGGCCAGATACAGTGTCAAAGACTGGGAACACAGGATTTATGGCTTCCTAAGAAAATCAGTAAGCTGCACATCCTGGAGAGCACTAAACCTTAGAGGTTTTCTGGTACTAAAAGGAGAGGGAATACGACCTATTTCAGGAAACTCTTTTCAGTTCCACTTTGACTTAGAGGAGAAAGAAAGAAGCATTGATCTTTTGGTAAGTTGGTATCAAGATTGTTTGTGGTTTTATGCCCAGTACTGCATTAAAAAAAAAAAAAAAAAAAAAAAAAAGATAAAATCTAAACATGCCCTGAGTGATTGTGATTTTTAGCCTCCTCTTAATCATGCTGTGATGATGTGATTTCTGCCACCACCCTAGTCAGAGATATTTCACATATGAAGAAATAACCCTGGTACTTACAAGGTTGCCTATAGTCAATCTCACTGTCTTAAGGGATGGAATTACTCTAGAAAACAGTAGATGTGGTAGTAATTTTCACAGCTCTTCTGTAGTCTTGCCAGATCTAAGTCCAAAGGACATCAAACCTTCAATTTTCCTTTTGACTCTTTTCCAAGAACACCACCTACATGGGCTCTAGGATGTTTTGCTGAAATACATCTTAAACATTTGATCTTTTTTCCATTCTGCTCTGCTTGCATTCTCAAGATTATTCAGACAATTAAACTATAGGACAAAATCTCTCCTCCTCATTCCATAAAATTTAAATATCATGGTAAGAGAAGTACATGAGCAGCTAGAGGAAAGGAGATGATGAGGAAGGAGAAGAAAGAGTAAGCAGCTTTTACACTTCTAGTGAGCCCTATTGAAATTCATGCTTGGCCACAACATTAAGTATTTTATCAATAACTTGGCAAAAATGTCATTACTAATAAAGTTTACACTTTATTAGTGTAATATATTATGACACAGTACCTTCATTTGTTATAAATTATGAAATTGATTTTCTCTCGTAATCTGGACAAAGACAGAAATATATTTACTACAATTTGGTCAAATGTAAATTCATAAAGCAGGGAACAAAAGTAAAGAACTCTGTTATGGAAATATGTATTTCAAAGAAAGTTATAGGTGATAGTATGACATTGATCAGCAAATATCATGGCCAAAGTCACTAAAGACTGTACAGGCAGGGGAATCTCAAACAGGGATAGAGTAATCTTACCTTTATATTCTGTATACTACAAACAAACAGTGCTATAGTTCTTTGACTGTGACTGATGTCTGTAACTTCAGAAAGTTGTTCAAAAATGAGAGAGCTGAGCAGAGAGAAACCTCCTGAGGTTCAACAAGGGCAAGTGCAGAGTCCTGCACCTAGGGAAAAGTAACCCTAGGCACCAGTACAAGCTGGGGGCTGACCTGCTGGAGAGCAGCTCTGCAGAGAAAGACCTGGCAGTGCTGGTGGATGACAAATTGACCATGAGCCAGCAATGTGCCCTTGTGGCCAAGAAGGCCAATGGTCTCCTGGGGTGCATTGGGAAGACTGTTGCCAGCAGGTCAAGGGAGGTGATCCTGCCCCCCTACGCAGCCCTGGGGAGGCCCTGTCTCAAGTACTGTGTCCAGTTCTGGGCTCCCCAGTACAAGGGAGACATGGAGCTACTGGAGAGAGGCCAGCGTAGGGCTACAAAGATGATCAGAGGGCTGGAGCATCTGCCCTAGGAGGAACGGCTGCGAGAGCTGGGCCTCTTTAGCCTGGGGAAGAGAAGACTGAGGGGGGATCTTATCAATGTGTGTAAGTGCCTGAAGGGAGGGTGTCAAGGGGACAGAGACAAACTCTTTTCAGTTGCCCCGTGTGACAGGACAAGAGGCAATGGGCAGAAACTGAACCACAGGAAGTTCTGCCTGACCGTGAGGGGGAATTTCTTCCCTGTGAGAGTGACAGAGCACTGGCACAGGTTGCCCAGAGAGCTTGTGGAGTCTCCTTCTCTGGAGATCTTCAAGGCCTGCCTGGATGCGACCTTGTCTAACATGCTCTAGGTGACCCTGCTGAGCAGGGGAGTTTGACTAGATGATCTCTAGAGGTCCCTTCCAACCTTACCCATTCTGTGATTCTGTGTATGAGAGTGGGCCACAGAAGATCTCTGAAAGTTACTATAGGACTGGAAAACAAATCTCATACTGAAGGACTTACAGAACCCAACGGGTGACCTGATTCTGCTGCAAGGGTAGCCACGTGAAGAACAACTTGTGATCAGCTCAAGTTAAGTGCCCTATTTTATGCAGAAGGTCAGATCAGTTTACAAAGATTTGTTCTGGTTTATAAACTTGTAGTACACTGAACATGGCTAGAAGAATGCTTGAATAACATACAATAAATCTCACATTTGTTTCTAAGAATGCAATTATATGTACACGGTGTTTTAAGGAACGGTTGAAAGGACTTGCAAAAGGTAGGCTTAGAAGTGAAAACAAAAATTGTGTTGTAGAAGTAAAAGAGGATGGCATTCCACATGAAAGATAAAAGAAAAATTCTTTTTAAAAGTATGTGAAAAAATATGCTGTGGAGGATAACTGATGCAGAGATTAGCTGGAGGCAGAAGTAAAGTTGTGAAGAACCATGACAGGATGAGCAATTGTTTTGATGTAGTAAAGCAGTGCAAAGTCAATGAGGAGATTTATAAAACGAGGAAGCATTAACAAAGTGCAGTAAAGGAAGACAAGTTTGGCAGCAGCATTACGACAGACTGGAAGGAAACCAGGTGTGTGTTGAGAAGGCCAGAAATTATTGCAATCCAAGAGGGAGATTATTCAAGTGTGAAAGTATGTTTTTAAATCTTTTCTGATGAAAAACAAGCATAGAGAAGAACTGCCTTCAGGGAAAGATTTCAGAAATACACAGCCTAGTAAGATGGAGAGCACAGTTTGCAGCAGCTAGATGTTGTTTCATTAGCTTTGCTAGTGCAAAATCATTTTCCAAGACAGCACTATCAGAGTACTGGGTGACTTGGTAGACACTAAACAGCAGTAACAGTAACTAACACTACTGGTGCAAATCATGCAGAAGATAGCCCAAACCAGAAAAAAAGCTCCATAAAGACACATATAGATGGGTTCAATCCAACTCTTCAGTTCCTAGGAATGGAGATCTGCCTTTCCATTGACAACATCCTTCCTTGTTTTTGTCCTTCTTTGAGAAGGTATACAAGACAGTGAGAAACTAGATTATAGCATCCATACCATAGCTTGTAGTAAGAGGATCAGAGATCCTCTAAGAATAAATGCATCAGATATTCTTGGGTCATGCCAGAAGATCACCATTCTGTATAACAAAAACCTTTTCAAATCTGCTTTTCCAATCTGCAATCCAAGCAACAAATTCCTATTTAATGTGCTGACATTAGCATGCTGACACCAGCATGATAAAATAAATTAGTTATCTTTTAAAAGATAACACTGACAAATTAATCGAAGCTCAGGAAGGTTTCATAGGCTCTACACAGTTGCCTTTGAAAAAATTCTCCTTTACTCATGATGATTGGCTTGAGCAGTTCTCTCTCAACTATAAAGCATTTTGCAGTTCTCTAGCATATGTGGTTGTCTGAGCAATTACACAAACATTACAAAACCAGGCTGCAACTGCTTGGTTGCTCTCTGATTTCACAGGTTTTGGAAGACTCTAGTTATTCCGGACAAGGAAATTGAGTTCACAGAAAAAAGATTCTTAGTCCAATGACCAAGGAAAACGAGTTCAGAGGCATGTAACAAATTTTAAAACAAACTTTGTACTGACAACATTCAATATTACATGTTTAAAGGAAGAGAAAGATCCAAAATGGAAAGAATACTTTTTCAAAGTGCTTAAGTAATTAACTATTTTGAAAATACTACTCAGAATTTAAGGGAACCTCACATTTTATTGCCATCAACCAAACTCATTTTTCTATGACTTTATTATAGTGGTTTATATGCATCACAATATTAAAAACTTCACACAAAGACTAAATCCTCAAAGTCTAAGAAAAGCCTTTTCATGACTTTCTGATACTACAAAAGTTGCAACTGCTGTTAATATTTATCTGAAGTCAAGATTGTATATATTAATTTCCAAATTGTCCCTAATTGGATTTATTCTTGGGAAAAACTGAAGGAATGTTTATAAACTTTGCCATAAAAGTGGAATACTTGAGTTCAATTAAATGGTATATTTATAACAGTAATGTTTTTTCCAGAAGTCATCATAAGAAATAACAGCCTCTCTCGCTATTGCAGAAACAGAAGCTTTCTGAAATCCCTAGAGAGAAAGTGAAAGAATGAACATTGTATTTTATACTGAAAACTGGCAACACTTTCAGCTGATCTACTCTGGACATATTATCACAGTCTGTGTTAGTGGCTATGGTAGTGTTTTATCATCACAAATTTAACATTCTTAAAAACTGCCTTTGAAGCAAGTTCAAAGTTTTCAGTCCAGATTGTCTTACTGGTTAGTTTATATTCAAGTATTTATTAACAATGAGTGGGAAAAGGGTTAATTGGACACTAAATTAAACTCCCAGAAGTGGTCTAATTCCATTTTAACATCTTAAACAGGTGGTTAGAAATTTTAAATGGCTCCTCCTTGCAGCCTCTTCAAATATGCAAGATCCTGAGGATCAGACGTGTGATCTCACAAGAGTAACATACAGAATTATCGCTCTTATAATTAGAGACCAGGTAAGAAAAGAAAGTCGTTACACACCCCTCAGATCTGTTTGTAATCCTGTGCTAAGCCCAATGCTGTGCTTTTCACAGGATTATTTAGGCCTTTGTTAGGGAACCACAGACGTCTAGCAGGTGTTCTGCCAATTTCTGGTACAGGCTGAAGTAACTAAGTATCGATATTTAACACATTATTTTAGATTATAGAGACATCACACCAATGGGATGCTGAGGGGTTTTTTCTGATTTTATTTCAGGCTGTCCAGAAACTAATGATATATTTACACTGGAATCCTTGGGTATGATTGTTGTATTCATACTTTAAGGGATATAAATGTGCTTCAAATTAGCTTGCTTAAGTACCAGCTGCGTATACTGTGAAACTAGGATGTACCAAATAGTTGAAAAGAATTTTTTTCTTCTTCCTATATTTTCCTTTTTATGTATAACTCCTCTTCACTTTTTCCTTAGATTTCTGAAAAATAATCTAACAAAAAAGCTTTATACATAATTTAGTGGATACAGTAAATTGGATTTTCAGAGATGAGCTGTTGAAATTTCTACTGGATTCAAATCTTTCTGAAACTAGCCCTAGACCACACCTTTTTGGAAGGATGGAGGGGGAGTCATGAAGGGAAGAAATTCATATCAGTCCCTGATTCCCTTATTTTGATGTTTAAAACAAAAAAACCTCTCTGTTACTTGTACTTACTGGTAAATTCTGTGACTAATCTTTCAAAGTTACTAACATACATGTATTCCCAAGATTTCAGAGAATTGCATTGCTTTAGTAAGTATGTTCAGGATATGCTGTTAAAAAAACACTTCTCAGTTACTTCAGTAATTTTAAGTCCACTGTCCATGATTTACTGATCAGTGATCCATCCTTTGTCTTTTAAGAGTAAATATATTTAAAATGCCTTTTCAATAGCGAACAATCTCACTTTTGTACTCTACTGTTCTGGTAAATATTAAAATGTATACATATGCATAGTTACAACCAATTGGTCAACATGTGGTAATACTTGGAGTACTCCGGCCTTATATGCAAGGCATCTGTTGAGATTGGTCATACAGGTCTTTCTTAAAAATAGTTCAAGTATGCCAGTTACAACTTACCCTTTTTTAAGGTTACTCACTTACAAAACTATAGAGACTGCTAAGGGCACCTTAAACCCCAAAAAGCGGTATCTTAAATCACAGATGAAATTAAATAATTTTGCTTGCATAGATGAACAGTTCCTCTCACCTCAAACCAGCCAGAAACTTAACTTTTGAGGTAAGGAAAAAGCATTTAACAGCTTTTTGCAGAAAGTACATGCAGATGTGGGAAAAAACAGCAGAGTAAGACGCTTAGTCTTCCACCAAGGAGACACATAGCCCTTCTTAGTCAAGCACCACTACTGCACAGCTCTGATTTGTTCTGTGACTGAATAACCCCATAACCCAGGAATGCAATCTCTCTCCAGCCTCTCTTCTAAGCTGCAGCAGAATTTATGTAGGGCTTATTCTGCACTAGAACTGCCTTTGCAGGAGAGAGTTAACTTGAAAATGTAGTAAAATACCAAGATAACTACATGAACTAATGCTTCATGCACAACAGAGAAGTAATTCTTGAATTTATACATTCTACTCCTATGCAGTGCCTACACCACATAATCGAAGCCATAATAAAGAATAGCAAAGTTAAAGTAATTTTTTCTTCTTTAGTAAAACTCAGTAATTGCCTTTTTGAGAATAAACAAATTCAGCCTGAGCTTCCTTAGCCTGACAACTATTATACAGGATAAAGCAGGACATTTGAATTGTCCATTTATTTCTTATTACTGTGAGTTTTATGAAAAGAAGTCTGATAATGTGTTCATGTTTATTAGATTACATAGCCCAAAGAAGTGGCTAGTTCTGCTTATTCTATAACATAAATTTGATCCATTTCTTCCAGCTACCTGTCTGAAAGCTGCTTTCTGAGTCAGTCACTGAAAACGCACAACCTTTTTAAAGGCTATCAAACCTTTACATGTTGGTAATAGCAAGCACAGACCACCCCACATTAGCAGCGCATGACCCAGAAGCCTGATACTGCTAGTACCAGAGTAAGCCTGCCCCCCTACGCCAGCTGCAACGGTAACATGGCATAACTTTCCAAGTTCATATTTTTGCAGAAACACAGGAAGGAAGTAGATGGAAGATGCTTCAATCTTCTTCCTTCCAGTCACGCACAGAAGCAAATACAAAGATGCACTTTAATGTTCTGGAAAGAAATATTTAAATGGAAGAAGTCTAAGAGTGAGCATGAGTTAATGGTGTTAAGCAGACTTCCAACCTGCACAGTATGAGCCTGGTGTCTAAACACTCACTTGAAAAATTCACTGTGGCATTTGAGGTGGCCCCATCACTCCCTAGTTGCAGTTCAAGTAGCGTGTATGATCCAAAACATACCAAATATCATCAGAATTATGCTTCCAAGCACTGTTCCTCATGTGAAGCCTGTCATGAAAGGAAGTTTGACCTGGACTCCCCGATGAAAAATTACTTATTGATAATTTTTTTCTTACAAGACAGACTTTGGAGTTTGACATCTGTGTCTCTCTTTGGTCCCTACATCTTCAAATTCCATACCTCTGTAAGTATAAAGAGAGAGACCTTAAAATTGGTTTTATTTTTATTTGCTGGTAGGATTTATTAGTTAGAAATATAAGAAAGGGTGACAGATACATCACAAGATAGATGCACACTGGCAAGATCATCTATACATTAAAATAAAAAAGTAAATAGTAAATGTCTCTACTACCTGTCATAAAATGCAATGAAGTCTACAAACTATTCCAGAACCATATACCACATTTAATCACATGCTCAAGTAATGTAGAAGACAACGAAGAGACCACTGTTCTATTTCAACAAGCTACAGAAGAAGAGGTTGACTAGGGAATATTTGAGAATGACAACAGAGAATAGAATAAATATTACACTTTTAAATCAAATATTTGAGTGTCTCCATTGCAACGTTCCATTTAATAGACTAAAAGAGAAACTCATAAAGCAGTAATGGGAATGTCAGACTGTCCATCTTCCTTGTTATTATAGAGTATCATATGTTTCAATATTTTATTTTCATAAACTGTAGTGGTCAGAGAAAGTTACAATTTACGTGATTTTTATTAATCAAAAGGGTAAACTGCAAAATGCACCTTTCAGAAGCTTTGGGAAAGCTGCCATCTGACCCTAGCGCATTAGTGAAAGCACCACCAGCAAACAGTGAGATTGCTTTCAGCAGGGGATTACATTGTTATTTAATATCCTATTTCAGAATTCTGAAGGAAACTCCCACAGAATATAGGAAATTTTCCTCTTACATAGAAGCTTAAGCCATTTTTTTTAACCTGTCTCTGAGTTCTTATAGGCAATGATAAACTGAACTTCAGCCAAACATTAAGATCAGGTGGTGCACTGAGATTAGTATGTAAACTTCCCACAGTTTGATAATGCTAGCACAAGAGAGTCTTCCCTCACTCTACTTCTCTCACCTATATGACTTAAGGAGCTAAATCACCTGGATATGCCATGAGCTACTGAAATCCATTTTTTCTTGAATTTATTTCAGTTTCTCTTCCAAATACCTAAAAGGCATTGACACTGGGGTGCATTTTTGGTCAGGAAAAACATATCCATTAAACTGCTTACCTCCCCCCACTTCCCTAAAGAAGGCCAGGAAAGACACAATAACTGTAGCTGTCTGCAAAGTCTCTTCCCTAGAGATGGGATTAATGAGTTCTTGGAAATGATTAAAGTCTACTATATAAGAAAAGCATCTAGCAACGATCTGGTAAAAGAGTTGTAACACCATGAGATTCCACTCAAGATCTCCAATACTATTATTTTTAACTGAAAAACTAGGACTGCAGCCAATTTTATACTTCTGGAATTATTATTGCTGTATAAATATATATTCAAATGTATATATCTTAGAATTTCTACATTTCCAGGCATTCAGCTTAGACAGACAGTGCTTCAAATTTTGACAAAATTCAGCTAATAATCAAGTCCCCACTCATCTCCAAATGTTTAAAGTATCAATGTATGTGAAATAGTTTCAGTTTCTCTCCCTTTGTTTAAGCTATTAAAAAAGGTATTGTTAGAAAGATTTTGTAAATTCAGAAATATTATATAAAGTTCTGGAACAAGAAGTACAGTAAGAAGAGGCTGCCTTTAGAGAATCCTGCACAAGGCTCCCGGAAGGAGAACTTTGGGAAGATGGACATTGCTATGGAAATAGCAATACCATTCAAACTGAGCGAAGAGAGCTTGGCTCATGCATGCAAAATCAGTGCACAGTGACCAGCAAATATAAATTCTTGCATAACATAAAGCCTAACAGTCACCACATAGAGAAACACTATTACCATCACCTCTGGAAGTCCATTTGTCAACTTCCAGATGTTGTTTCTTATTCTTCCACAATCAACACAGGTTAGAAGCATCAGGCAAGCCAACACGCCCCAACCCGCTGTGCCCAGAGCCGGGCTCTTAAATGCATATCTCAGTAGGTAAACATTTCAGAAGTTTGGCTTGAGTTTCTAGCAAAACTTCTAGAGGATTTCTGGAGTCATTCTCCCTCATGCCGTGACTGGAGCTCCAAAGACAGCTCCTCCCTGTAAGGAAGAGTGACACCCTGGGTTTTACAGTGGTACTACACTGTGCTAACTCCTTAGCTCTCCCCTTTCAACTCTAGTTCAAGAAAATCTCTACGACTTTTTTTTTTTTTTTTTTTTTTTGTACTTTATAGACCTTCTCAATAGAGAAGTGTTTTACAGACCTTCTCAAAGTGTTTTTAAGCTGCTGGAATCTCATATTTTTCCCGAGATGCTTGCAGTGTTTGTTTGAACTTGATTAACAGCAATGCAGTAAGTGTTGCTGTAGCGAATCACCCTATCTTTACAACGTACAGGCTACACCAAAACTGTCTGGATCACATTGCTGTCTGACAAAACTGTACATAATCCACTTCAATTTTTCAAATGGCAGCACTAGAAACAAATTCACATTTACAGTGAGAATAACAACTCACAGTATTGCATCACAGGAACTGAAAAATATGTACTTCAACAAAGGCAAAGCTCATGTAATGTATTTCTGTTCGGGTCAAGCAACAGCCTGTAAAGAGAAAGAAGCACAGGAGGGCAGAAGTAAGTCTTTATAAAATTTAATGTTTAGCCGGATCCCTTTGAACACATTAACACTGACTGTCGTTGCTTGACCAGAGCAAACCCAACTGGGAAAAACCTAGCAACTTGTGAGAAAGGAGGCTGCATCACAGGCATTAAGACCAGATGGCTGTTAGACAGAACAGGTGAGATCTATCACTGGAAAGGAGTAGCTAAACAGAGGAAAAGAGAAAAAAAAGGCATGTGGAACAAACCTGACTTACCTAAATACATTCACATCTATTTACAGCATACTTCACTGATAATGACCATATGCTTTTGACCATAATTCTATGTTAGTGCATCCATGCTCAAGTATTATTATAAATTAGCTACAGAAATGCTCCCAAGATTTTCACAGTTTATTTATGTTTAGGATGAGATTATTTTACTAAAATCGCTTTTAAACAACATACAACAGATTTGGACTTGTAAAATTAATAGTAGTGTAGAGCATTCCTTGGGATAGCAGGATACGTGGCGAAAGTCCTATGTCAGTATTCACCACATAATCTTTTTTTGGATATTTTGCAGTGTTTAAATCATAAACAGATGTTTGTGGAAAGAAGCTCTGTCTCCTCTTTCTTACATACAATGCATTAATCACTCTAAAAGAAGACTATAAAGATAATATTTTGCTGAGTCCTTAGTACTTAGCAAGGCTACTAAATTCTTCATTTACATCCCTTTGGTACAAAGCCTAAGAAACAAAATTTGAGATGATTCAGTGTCTATAAGACTATTTAAATATTTATACTCTAAGGGCTGACAAAGCAATCAATGATGCTGGAGATGAGCAGAAAGAAGGCAGAACCTCTGCCTTCAAGGTCTAAGGGTCTAAAGAAATGAACCCATCCTATGCCTTTCCTGAAACTGCAATAGGCAAGCAAATTAGCTTGAGAACAAATTAACACAGTTTAGTTACATTATCACATTAATTTACCTTTAATGAGGACAGTGATAAAAACAAAATAGTAAAGAAGCTGAAAAGCAGTAGCTGTTGTTTATCCCCTGTTTAGCCCTTACTAAGCAACTGGAGTATTTTAGGCATTATAGTAGAAGAGAGGCAGAAAAAGAATATGAATTCTGATGAGACAACTGCTGAATTTCTGCATATGAAAAATGTAAGAAAAAAGTATAGGTATATTTAATTATAAAGGTGATACCTTGTGTGATCAGTGGTAAGAGCAGATGCCAGTACTACAAGGAAGTTACTAGGCTAGGTAGGTAGACAGATTCTAAGGTATCAGGTACCTAAGGTACCTGAGAAATACAAGATAAAACATTACACTGACACAGAAGTGGACTTCATCAGAGTTGTCAGTCTAAATAGCTTTCTAGCAATAGCAAGACTAGTGGAAGAAATGAAGAAGTAGCTACATAGCATTTCAGTTGATATATTCTGAGACAGGTCCTGGACACCTGCTGAGATCCTACAGTGGACAAAGGGAAATAGCCCAGGACTAAAAGGAAAGATCTGTGAACATAAAGTACTCTCTAGGCCAGTGACAGAGCAGTAGCCTATAGCCTTAGACTCTGGGATTAAATTTCCAGACTTCCTTATGAGTACTGCAGATCAACAGGCTCTTAGGTACTCAGTTCTCCATCTGTGAAGGGGTTATATTGTTCTGCCTCTGCTGGTTTTGTGAGAATGAAATAGACTGTAAGAAGCTTGAAATTTAGTGCCACAGTATACAAAGGAAGGCTACAGACACTGAAGACAAAGTCTTGAAGATATTTATAGAGACAGATGACAGTTGTACCGCTAAGGTAGACTTGAAGTGACAAAGTTATAAAACAGAAAGCAAAACATAGATGCAAAAAGGCCAATTAAATCAAAAACAGTAAAAATACAATTGCAGCAAAAGCCTTACAATTTTTCTAAAGAAAAGATCACTAGAGATTTTACTAATATCTATAGTTGATGCTACAAGGCAAACTTGTGCTGCAGGGCACATCACAGTCCTGGTCCCTAAATATATTCACTGTGACTTCAGCCCATCATGAACCATGTTGGGATGTGATCTTAGTGTGTGTTGTCCCCAACTTGAGACTTAATTTCTGCTGGAAACCTAGGCCCTGGGAAGACTGGGACCTGGGCTGTGCTCCAACAGAGCCAGGCAAGAAAGTGAGGTTGTGGGACACACCACAGCGACATTGGTGATACGGTATCAGTCCAACCAGGAAAAACAAGACAGAGACAGCAGAAGACAGGAGATCATGAATGAATGAAGTAATTAAGACACAAAAGCAACATTTCTGGAAATACAGTTCAGACCACTATGAAAGAGAGAACAGTCACAACACAGAAAGATTGGAAATAATTATGGGTAAGAACAAAAATGTGTAAGAGAACAGGTAGAAGTAGGATTGAATAAACCTCTTCTGAGAGAAGTGGGCAGCGAAGGAGGAAGTGGAGATGGAACTTATGGCAGTCAATGAAAAAAATGCAGCAGCTTTGTGTCTTCTATAATAAATATTTTTTCCTTGAAGAAGCAAGAGTTGGACTTGACTCTCTTAGAGATTGTCTCTTAGAATGATTCAACAGCTTCCAAGTGATTCCCATAACTCAAGAAAAGGAGTGAAATAGAAGGATTTGACTGATTGTTAATAAAAACTAAAGCTTTAGAGTCCTATTGGATAAAATTTAAGAAAAAAAAGTAAACCAAAAGCTATGTAGTTTAATTATTGTTCATTCTTGCCTTTTAAGTTTTATCTATAGAACTGGGCATGTGTTTAAACATCTTCCAATTTTGACAATATATTTATCACCTTCCTTAGTTTACATCAGCTCAGCTAAATTATATACCTGAAATCCCTTTAAAACACCCACATAAAAAGAATTTTCAATGACATAAATACTAAGGCACAGCACATTTCTTTGAACCCCACCCTCATAAGCTACACTGCTATACTAATTAGCCAAAAAAAGTAACTTGGGTGGGTTTTTCTTACTTTTTCTATTATACTAGGGTTTCTAATGAAGAAAGAAGGCAAAATGACAAAAATGAATGGTAACAATCAAAAGCATCTATGCATTACAGTATCACAACACTTACTGAAGCTGAAACTAGTTCAGTGGTTTTCTTTGGAGCAAAGACTATGTTCACTGTCAAGAATCTATTTTGTCATATGTTCTATGAAGTGATTATTTGACATTGCCTCTGCTCTTTAAGCTAAATCGGCTGCCAACAAGCCTCAACTGAAAAAACACTATAGCCCCAGTAACCTTTTCAACTGTTTAAGTACATATTAACTCCTTCTTCTCAATGATCTGACCTCCTTCTCCCAAACATACAAAGTAGGAAAAACCTCGTTTTACCACCAGCTTATAAAACACAATTATGTTGTGTAAATAGCTGATTCCCATGAAATCTCCATTTCTTACTGTCAAGTTTTCACTACAACAAGCTTGTATACCAATAACCACAAGTAAAGAACTCCACTCTTCTGATACTTTGCAACAGAGTAAATGCCCAAAGAAGTAGAACGATGCGTTCAACACTCTGTGGAAGAACAGGGTTTCCAGCAACACTGACTATTTGCAGAAGACATCCTGAATCTAATGAAAGTACATTGAGATTGCTTCTAAAGAATGTATGATTACTTACAAAGTCACTGTAACAGGACTGTTGTTGAATATAATTTCAGAACAAAGTATGCCAATTTCTTTTTGCGCATTATGGTGGAAAAAAGTGTCTTTAGGAAGTCTCCACAGAAGTTAAAATAAGGTATTCTGGCAATCTGTGTAAACTCAAAAAGATTTTAGGTAAACCACTCATTTGTATGCTTTAATGTTGCTACTGTTCATGAACAAAATTCAGTTTGTCACCATCATGTTTAAGATATTTTTGAAAATAAAACAAGTAAACAATACCACAACAGAATTTGATTTTGATCAAATTTACCTTTTCAAATTTCCTATATTAAATTTACTAAAGTTTGTGTTTTACTATTAAGGAAAAAAATATGAACAATTGTTAAGACCTACAAGTACCCTGTGATACTTATTTATTAAAGATGAACATTGGATTCAGATCTATTGAATTTGCCCCAACTCTCTAAATAAAAGGACTTGAGAATCTGCTGTTCTCTGCAACTGAATGTTTGAAATCTGTAAACAGCCCAACCTAAATTTCTTATTTTTTTATAATCGACTTCAGTGCAAAGGCAGGTCTTCCTTAAAAAAACATCTACCCCACACTCCCTGTCAATTACTACCACCACCAACAAAAATCATGTACCTCCCCCTTCCCACTGCCTTGCAGCTCAGCTCTCATCTGTGCATCCCAGACCCGCATCAGAGTGTACCTGCCTGCACCGCTCGGACAAGGTGGCACCTTGGACAAAAGCAAAGCGGCGTGCGTGCTCTTCTGTCCAGGGAGCGATGCACAGGAGCCGTCTGTATCTGCTAATGCAATCAAACAGCGTGGCTGAGCCGTGATTAATTCAGGTGGCAAAGCTTGTTGAAAACGCACGACGGATTCTGTACACTATCAGCTCCGTTTGGCATTTTTTTGAAACAAGTCACTCAAATGTCCTTAGGATGGAGGCCTACAGCATTTGAGGGCTGCTGCTATGTGTAGGGGAGGATACCTTACAACCGAATCTCCCATCAAGACTGTATCCAGTATTCTTCACATATATTGTTTCCAAAGTGGCCAGATTAGGACAATCAGCATATGCCGGCACTTCAGCTAAGAGCAACGTCTGAGCAGCTGGTTCCCATTCTGAGATCTTATTTGGAAAATATACCAAACCAGCTGCACTCAGTTCTCCTACTCTGAAAATACTGCTCTTTAAAAATACTTTCCACACATAATTTACAGCTTCTGTAGTTTTCTGGTTAAGAAAAAAAAAGAAAAAAAAAAGCTGTGTAGTCTGGCTTAAGCAGAAAAAGCCTTTTCTTAAATAAATTTAGAATCATTAACAAATTTGATAGAGCACTCCTTTCTATTGACTTTCTTAAATTAGCTAGTACAAATATGAAGGATCAATGATTCACTAGAATCATTGCATTCACATGGCTGGAGAACTGAAATATTAGAGAAATCAAACACATGCTCAGATCATAATCAAATTTTCAAAAGAAAAAAAAAACAATCAAAGCATTTTTAGTAAAAACTCAATACTGTATAAAGATCTTTAAATGTCTGGACCTTCACATC
This sequence comes from Rhea pennata, assembly GCF_028389875.1. Classification (NCBI taxonomy): domain Eukaryota; kingdom Metazoa; phylum Chordata; class Aves; order Rheiformes; family Rheidae; genus Rhea; species Rhea pennata. Next base: position 91,755,445 of record NC_084665.1, on the reverse strand, counting down.
CAGACAAAAAATGGACTTCATAAGGTTTTCAGATGTCTCCATGCCTGACAAATGCAAAACCTCTTGTAAGACAGGCTTTTTATTCTATGCCTACTGAAAAAAGTAAAGTGAAAAAACATTAATTTCAAAGTTGCAAGGCCAAAATATATGTAAACAAGTGGACTTAAAAATACTGATAAATTTGAAGAATCTCACGGTTTGTTAAAGCACATGAGATCTGAAATTACTGTGAGAATTCTAGTATTTCAGACTGACACCAGAAGTGTTTTGTCTCCTTAAACATGGAACTACAAATCCGGCTGACAACTAGGAAAAAATAAGCTGATTAAACGTTTTTTAAACTTGCATGCAACTTAAAATTAACACAAGTTAAATTATATGCGGCAGCCAGTGGCTTATTTTAAGTACATTTTTCTTGCATTTTTGTCAATATGCTTTCAGATTTGCAGACTCTTTTTCTGATATTAATTACTGTTAATACAAGATTTCACCTCATATAATAGAAAAGAGTAAGCGTGCTCTCACGCACATGCTTTGTAAGAGAAAAGAACTCTTGTGCCTGTTTTCTAGATCAGAGATCTACTCTGAGCAAGAGCAATGATTCAAAATATTCAGTATATTAAGGTCTTTAAAAAAAGGAAAACAAAACAAGTAATTGACTTACAACAGTAAGAATTAATCACAAGTCAACTATACTAAAATGAATTTTATAGTGTAGTTTAACTAAATATTTCTAGAAAGAATAGCTTCTTTAAAGAAGCCTTAATTTTTCTCTTTCATACTACTGGTTTAGCTATTTTTTTAACTCCATTCTTACTGAAATCTGCATAGTTCATTTTTAGCAAATCCTGACAGCAATCTCTTTCCAGTAGCCATTTAGGCTTGCTACAGACCAGCAAGTAGATGAGTGATTAACTTTGCTATTAAAACCCACCAATTCTGAAATAAAGTTAGCCAATAAAGTGATATTCCTCTTGATGTTTCCGAAGTACAATGTTTGAAACAGGTAACTTTCTGGTTTTGTACTAAGTTAAACCCCATTTCTACAAGGAGAAGTATCAAAGTAACGCTATGCCAGAAATAAAGCTGCAAAGAATTTCCCTCCACTGGAGTCAATGCAAGGATAGCAGTAGATATTCTTCCCCGATTATTCAAACCCTAGCGAAAGCCTAAAAGAGTAAAGCACTAAGAGAAAAGATCTCCAAGTCACTACACCTCAGTCTATTTTTCAAATATGCATTGCCTGGATTTTTCTCTTATACACTCGAGAGTTATGCAAAGATGACCTATCTGTTGATTATACCTGGTTGTGGGGATGCAATCAGCAACCCTGTAATTCCAGTAATCCAGTTATTGAAATAAATTCACATTAAAATTACAAAAAACTTTTATTAAACCAACCCATTCGCTAAACAGATGACATGATATATTCACGCTTTGTTAGCACTGGCTCCACTGTGGGCGTCAATGAAGTGTCAGTTTACTGCACTTACATATGGTAGTGGGTCTGATGTGTCATATTTCATTTTTCAGCCATTTCCAGGTTAATATTTTTTACAGTACTGTATCAACAGCAGTGACTGTTAATGCAGAAATAAGATGTGCATCTGGAAATTCCAAGAAATGCCAAAAATATTGCAGATATCAAATACTGTCTCCTAACCTACAGTGTAAAAAAGACAATGAATCAGTAAAATACCTAAATTTCACTATCTTGCAACTCAAAGCAGCACTCCTGAGCTCCTTTCACTTAAGCAAGCTCTCAGTATGCCTTACTGGTTTGAAAGTGGTATAGAGAGACTGCAGAATTATAAGGGAAGAGGTAGTGCTAAGCATTCAAAATAAGTCAAGTGCAAAATCTACGTACATGTGAGAAGGTATCGTGGACTCTCCATTTGGGCAATACAGTCTGGCGAGCAGAGCCTGCGTTATTGCCAGGTGTAAGCAATTAGTGACCACTTTAGAATAAGTCACAATAATGTATATTTCTGTTCTCGGTACATTTTCTAAACAAAAAAGAGAAAGTGGATAATATCCCAGATTGTATGAAAATTAGATTTTTTCATCTCAGTTATTAATTAATATTAAACATCTCATTTTATCATTTTTCAGAATTTGTTCTGAATCAAGATCAAATGAACAGATGATGCCAGTCATCTCCAGTAACTTCTCTCCATCGCAGACATACATTTTTACCAAGTAACCTGTCAGGTCCATGAATTATTAAATTTTTAGCTTAATCCAGGCATGTAAGTTAATAGAGTGATTTATTAATAACAGGAAATAAAAAATCAGTTTTATTGCTAAATCAACAAGTGGCAAAAGGAGTTATTATCATCCAAACAACATACTATGTTAGCAATGTTTATTAATGATATACTATCTGCAGAAAGCTGGGAACCTGCACAGTTCCAGTTGCAAACATAAAACAAGGGAATTAGTCCTATGAAACACAATAATTACATCACTCCAGACAACAAATCACACTTGGCTGTTCTACCCTACCAAATTCATGGGCAAGCTCTTAGATGCTCTAAATCTGCTTAAATCATGCACCCTCCTCTCCTGAGCAGTGGATCAGTTGTAGTTAACTAAAAAGCAGTGGGCCCCACCAGTCCCTGGGTCTGTAACTATGGCTCCGCTACGCCTTTGCTATTCTCTATATTGCACATATCCCTTTTTCCTCCAACATTTTGTATTCTGTAGTTCACGTTTCAGCTGAGAAATGCTGTTTCCTTTAAAAAAAGAACCAACTTAGCTACCAACATCAATATTTTGCCTTATAGAAACTGCATTGCCTGAAATATTTTTCTATCCTGAAGCAGAATGGAAAAAAAAAGCATATTTGCAATCTCAGGAGTTTGGTCAGGGCTACAATACCCAAATTTTCTTCTTATCTCTGTGATTCTTACTGTGTGACAGTAACATGCAGGTTTAATTCTAAAAGTCATATTTGAGCAAGAGAACAGGAATTTAAGACTACTAACTCTGTCTGCCATTTATTAGGAACCGTGGATAGAAGCAGCTGTAGTTCAGGAGGATGCTTTGAATAAAACAGGGCAGTGCTTCTGTCTGGCCACATTAAAGGAGCACAGAGGCAGCTCTGTGATATCTAATGCTATCAGTCAGACTGACAGCGAATGGAAGTTCTTCTGAGAGTTGACATTTGGACAGAAATAATTCTTAACTTTTAATAGAAGGGGGATAGAGATAGCATAAGAGAAACAGATATCATATCTCATTCTGATGTGAATTTCAGCCAAAATGTGATATTTCACTTTACTGTGGTATGCAGTGGGGGGGAGGGGGAACCACTTTTGACAGCCTGGAAAACTACTATACTTCTGTAGCAACATTATAAACCTTGCAAAAACACTATACTCACACAAATAATTCAAATAAATCAACATTCACTCCATTTACAATACAGTTGCACCAGTTAACCTCTGCTGAGCATCCTCCCCACCATTTGTTGGTGCTATAAAAAACAAAATAAAGTAACCAAGATGACCCAGGCCTTCTCCATTTTAAAAGTCTCTTCTTAAAATAGTTCAGGAAAGAAAAGCCTGAGAACAGTGTGTTCCTCACTTGTTGGGTTTCTGCTGACTGAAGCACACCTAGGAGATAGGGGAGCATTATTACAGCTATAGATACACACAATTCCGAGCTCAAAATCAGGTTTGGCAAAAGAGAAGTAATAAAAACAATAAAAATATTCCCCCACTCCGTGCTGTCCCACAAAAACAGAACAATACCCTTCTTCCTTAGTACCATGTTTGAGTATGTCATTATTTTTCATTTTCTTTAAGGGTTTATATTTTTTCAAGACTTCTCTGCTGGTTTTTGCTAAGAACTTCTCCAAGGTCTCACATTACAGGCACTAATAGGACTCTTTCTACAAATAAACTTGATGTGATTAGAGTCAGTCTATTCTGCTATGATTTAACTGCACTGACAGATTCACTTTTCCATAAGCCATTTACTGTTCTGAAAAGTTTATATAAAAGCATGTATTTGTACTGTTTCCAGCAATCAGACATAATTTAACTTGGCCTGAGGTGCTGCTTTTTCCTCTTCCTAGATATAGCAAGTTTTCAAATGAATCACCAAATGCATATGCAGAAGTCTTCAAATTTGTCAAAAGTTACCAATCACAAAATCCCTGCAAAGATTATATATCAGATGCACAGTTGCCAGCATAACTTGGAGGTTCCTCCTCATGCACTGCCCACTTTGGAAAGTGAGGTTCTAGGGAAAGATGTCATGAAAGAAGAGGTAACATAACATGAAAACACGAATGGGCTAAGATTTATATTTTCTTTTCTGTAGTCGATTTTACAAAGTGAATGGTATTCATTAGCATAGTTCTAATATAATTTAATTGTTTTTTAAAGGCAAAAAAAAATGAATCTAATACTTGGAACTGCAAATCTCCCCAACCTCCCACTTCCAAGGGCTTGAAACTCGGGCATTCGGCAGCGCAGCGCAGGCTCGTACCATCTGAGCAACTAACTGGACTATCTGTCAGCAGAGAATCACATTACAAGAGATCCAGAAAGACTTTCTAATTGCATTACAGGAGATTCAGATTCACTATCCACGCCCAGTGAAAAACATGCTGCAACACAGCTTTCATTCCCACTTTGCCATGGCGTGGCCTTTAAGAAAACAAAACGGCTACTATGGCCTTTTCTGCCTCAAAGCAGGCAGCACATCCCGCTACCCAATCTTATCTGACACATTCCCAGCAATATCCTCTGCTGCTGATGTTTTGACTGTCACCTAACCCCAGACTCTGGAATATTTATTTATATTTATTTATTACAGCTCTGGCAAGCTGTCAACATTTTTGAGAGCATGCAAGAGAAAGGAAATGATGAATCAGAACGGTTTCTATCTCTGCAAAAGCTGAGTGTGGCTTCACATGACAAAGTGAAGTTTTTCCCCCCACGCTTCCCTTGCCAAGGACATTGATGGAGCAGGACTCTGAGCTTCTGCACAGAATATTAGTACACTGAGAAACAGCAAATGCTTCTTCTGTGACAAGAGAGACTGTCTTATTTTTAGCAGACATGTCGTTGTTGACTATCTATAGCCAACAAAAGTTTTAATGAAGCTGAGGCTCATCGTGTTAAGCTGTAGAACTGACAGGCCCAGATATGGAATAGAAAAAAAAAGCTACAGAGGAAGATGGACAGAAAACCTCAATTGCAATAGTCAGTCAAACACCACTTGCTGTCTGTTTTCAGGTTACAGTTAAACGATGCATAACCGAGTTTTAAGAAAAAACTGAAGGTAGATAATCTACTATCATGAGTGAAATGTTTTCACAATTTTAAACCTGGAAAAAAGAAGAGGCACAGAAGTTTATAGTTGAATTTCACATTTGACAAAGCAGGACACAAACAGATAAAACAGTGCATGTATTTAAACGGACTTTTTAAAGAAAGAAGGAAACAGAATTCCGATTTCCCACAGTAGAAGGTCAAACAGAGTGGGCTGGTTGTCCAGGAGTGCCAGACAACCACCACGCTGCAATTCGATCCGAAAAATTTTACCACCAAGTAAATTTGCAGAATAGGGAAAAAGAAAGAGGATATAAACACCAAAATCATAAAAAGAAAGATGGTTTGTCTATGTTTTTCTTTCTGTGATGTTTATAATATATCCATAGTGGGGTTGAATTTATTAACCTGCTCGCCTTTACCTGAAGGGATATATGGATGGGCTAGAAGCAGACAACTGCTATCTGATCCTTCTTCCTCCATCTCAGAGTTCCCAAGATTTGGCAACAGAATGAGCAGCAAATGTGCACAAGGCTATCTCTTCTCAAAAAATGTAGTATAGCAAAGTTACTTCTATTTTCCCCCTATACAGACAGACATGGATGACTCCAAGCAGTGTATCCCACCAAGCATAACTGCCTGGGGAAGGGTTCAAGCATCCTTAGCAGACTTCCTAGAAGCGGCATCATCTGCTGAAAATTTAAATGTTGCAAACGGTACTGGTTACAAGTGATCATAATTGATCATAAAAACTGAAAACTTTCCTCAGGACAAGCATCGAAGCCACCTGAACTAGGATAAAATGAACTCTGACTTAACATTGTTTGACTTTTCCTCTTCCGTAAGACCCTCCATTATCCAAAGCAACAGTGTCTGTTTCAAAACAGCAACATTTTTGAGTTTGTGGTCTTTTTTAACAGGCAAACAGCCTAACGACCCTCTCAAATTGCTTGTATACTGACAAGGTACAACTAAGTCCACCAAGGATTCTGGGTGCGCAAGGATGTCTGAACCCTGGAGCCAAGTAGCTCCAGGAGGAACACAATCACATCAGTGACTGGAAATGAAACTTCTCCTATGGTACTGTGGGAGGGAACTGAGGGTAGGTTCAAAGAGGAATTGTAACTGCAGCAAAGGCAGTATCTGGGGTTCTGCCTAAGGATCCAAATTTCTCCTATCCAGTTATCCACAGTGATCTCCACTAGGAGGGTAATCTTGACTGAAAAGTGAAAGGAACTGATAGCCATAGGCTTGAAAAATTTGGCTCAAAGATCTAAGGAACTTAAGTCCCATCGAGGAACAGAATCTCTGAAAGGAAAGATCTTCATTGAGTCTGCCATATGAGGGAGTTCAGCAGCATTTCTTTCTGCACTTTCCCTGACAGCTCTTGCATATCACTTCTAACTGGAAAAATATGGGAAAACATTGGCATAATATATGTCTTAGTCTTGCAGCACCACAGTGCAAAAGAGGACAGAGGCACCAATGCTCTTGTATTCAGTCTCTGGCTGAACTTCTTGTCAGAACTATTGAGTGCTCCAACCATCTCCTTAATGATGCACAGCTATAATCACCTTTCATGTGGATTTCCTGCCAGTATGTCTTCTTGCCAAAAGTAAGGGCTGTTTCAAATTAATTTATTCACAAAACAAATCATATTCTAATCTAGTCACCTAAATGAAAACACCTATTAAAATACTGAGGTATTTTAAGATTTATCTATCAACAATATAAAAGTTGTTTTCAAGGTAGCATAAAACTTACTTACCATAAATTATTTTTTTAAAGTAACACACGATGTGAAATGTAACTCATGCTACCATCTGTGAATAATGTAATCAGGCAAACGAGAAGTAATGACTACATCGTGGTTAATTTAATACAGAACATGCTGAATTACAATTGGCAGCAGCTTGGTTTATAGCTCACAAACATAAGAAAAGTACAGCAAAAAGAGAGGGGAAGGATTTATTCAAAATATAATTACAAAATGGAACGTAAATGCTAGATGATACTACTTTTCAAGGGTCCACAACTATTATTTGCATCTTGAAGTGAAATTGAAAACTATCACTATCACACACACAAAAAGATAATTATTTCAGTGATACGAGGTTGCTTTTGCGCATCAAAAATACACAGGTTTTAGCTTATAACAAAATAATAATTTTGCCCAACTCTTTGAGGCTGGGGAGGTGGGAAAGGAAATAATCTATCAGAACTACAACAGATTACTTTGCATTTCCTTCAAGTTTCCTGTCTGCTGACAGACCAGAGGTACAAATCACTATCATCCCTCCAACATACTTGTGCACATTACTCTCCCCAGTGCACAATGGCTTCCAATGGCAAAGGTCTGCAGTGGAAAGACAGTTGCGAGGATGCCGTTCTTCTCTACTCTGACCTTTCTCGAAGGCGTTCAAGGCAGGGATATCTTTACCAGATTTGTGAAAAGGAAATCTCTCTCAAAATATGAAAAAAATTTCCCAAGTCTTTAAATTACTTTTTGCATCAGACAAAAAAAGCTAAGTCCTATGTATTAGAAAGGTGCTTTTGTCCTCTCCCTTCATTTCTTGATTAAATCTACATGCTACCTATTTTTCTCTCAGTTGTTTCCACAGCTCCTTCACTGCTTTATCTGAATATCTCTCAGCCATTGATACATTTTCCTTTGCATCACCCCAGGGAAGTAGGGAAGAAACAGAAACTGGAATAAAATGATTAACCATTATTTCCTATGGTCATACAGGAAATCTTGGTGGATCAACCCCAGCTACCAAAGTCTTGTTTAGCAATCCTTCCTCTTAGAATTTCCTCTTTAAACACAGCTATTTAGGAAAAACTTGTCATTTGGAAAAGTTTACTTCTCCCTATGAAATGGTTTATGATCCACTTCATCATAGGGCTGAATGTACCATTTCTGAGCAAGTTTTTCAATTTTAAGTTCTTTAATGATTAAGATAATGTCCCATTTCTTCTTGTGTTGTAAAACATTCCTTCCATCTAAAAGATTTCTGTTCTCCAAAATGAGATCTACCAACACAAAAGCCAGAAACACCCAGTATGTCCAGAGAAATTACAGTACATGCCCACAGAGAGGGCAGCTGCTGGCGTAAGTAATAAATGAATAAACAGAAAAAATACATACATAGGTAAGTAAATAAAAGCTGTTCACTGAATTTATGCCAACAAAAATCCAGATGCTTTCCATATACTTCTGCCTTTCTACATCTGGGAAAAATCACATTGTAGACATTTCATTCTGCAACGACAGTACATTAGATACCGTACCAAAATCTTTCAGGAATGGACATTTTCAATTTTTTAAAAATTCTCACTCTTTCATAAATAATTTGCTTCTATAAGAAGAGCTTGTGGGGAGTGAATGGAAAGGGAGGCTGAGAAGTAGATAGTATTGCAGTTGGTGAAATTAAACCTTCATACGACACGCATTTTTTTTCTTTATTTCTCAGCTCTCATTTACTGACCCAATTTAAAACTCTTCCCATACAAGATACTTGCTATAATTTTCATCAATCTCTTCACAAAGGAGAAAAAAATAAAGTTCCTTTTCTTAATATAAAATAATAGCTTAAATGTTAATTGACTAGTTTAAACAACTAACATATACATAATTTGCATATACTAATTTACTAATGTACATATGCCCAATGCTAAACAAAGCTCAGAAAACTGAGCTTTTCAAGAATTTTAGTCTAAAAGGCAAACATCAATGCTGCTAATTCACATACTACATGCCTCATAACATTTCTACTGCAGCAGCTTCAACCATTTCTATTCTTCTAACAGAACTACTGTTTTTGCGATTACTGTTTGATCTAACAGAAACGATCAACATTCAGTTGTCTGTATAAAAGAGAAAAAGGCAGAGCATTACGGTTTCTCAAAGATAAAAAGAATCCTCACACAGGATTTTAAGAGTCTTCATATGCCAAAACAGTAAAGTGCCAAAGGCCTTAATTAACATATTTAACAGATTCAAAATCTTTCCACAGGTTTTTTCTTTACCAAATAGCAGAGTTAAGAGCCTTTGAGGATGGTTTTCCACTGAAGATAAGTTTGTTTCTCAGATTGTTTCACAAGTCTAATTTGTGTTATTTACTTACATATCATTTTTGTACTGTAAATGCGTTGAAATACCTTTCTCAGCCTGATTCCTATGGAAGCATTCAAAATCTCTTTAATCTGAGGCCAAGGTAGAACATAAATGCTGCTGCTGCTTGAATAGTTTCTTCTATCAGAATCTCGCATTGCAATAAAAATTAGCAGTAGCACAAGCAGTTCTTCTAGCCTTAGGAACTTATTACTTCAAGCAAAATGTTAAAGACATCTAACAGTACTGCCTAGTTATCAGCCTTAACAAGATTCTCCTTACCCATCACTGAAAGCTAACCTTGCAGATCTCTGGTTGTAGAAACCCGCCATACCCCGTTGACATACCCATACCACCTTTTTAAGAGTGCAACAAGCTGCAGTAAATACTTGGAACATCAGTAATTTCTGTCACTGTTCTAAGCTATTAAAGTAGAGTGGAAAAAAAGTTGTTCAGCTGGACTGAACTGATCAGCTGGAAATTCTAGTTATGGATGGAAGTTGCAAGGACAGGTAAAGCCAGGATTCTTGTGCCTTCCACAGCTAGAGCTGCTGCCAGATACAGTTACTGTTAGAGCAAAAGGAGACAACTCTAAGTTGTACTGGTCTGGCCTGACCTGACAGCCCTCAGGACCTCTCATTTTCTGAACTTCAGTTTATCTTAGTGAATTGGGTCACACGTACTATTTACATAGATTGGCCACTTCCTACATATTCCATTGCTCTTCAATTTGCTAAAAAAGAACAGCATACTCCACGTTTAATGCATTTTCAAAATAGTTCTAGCTGTGCTTTTCTGTACAAAATACAGCATAAAATGCAATGTAGACCCTGCGTAATTTAATAAAAATGTAAATATATTTCTTAGCTGAGGGGTCAGTATAATTACATTTGACTATATATGTAAGTCCTCTATCACACTTCTAGACAAGTAGCTATATGATTGCATAGCTATATTGCTTTGATTATTTTTTGTATCACATCTACGATTTATCAGAGCAACAAAAGCAAGATGAAGCAAAATGAACTACTTACTAGTAGCCTTACTCTTATTTTTTATAAATTAAAAGAGCACCCTTTAATCAATTTCAAGTCCAAAACGACAGTAGCTACTATAAAATTACTATTGTACACAGGCTAACTTATCAATACTTTTTTTTTCTTGTTGGTATAACTATTGACAGTCAAAAAATAAGGAAAATGGAATATATCATTCTTCATCCGAAAACTCCTTGAATTGGACAAGCCTGGGAACTGGAGGTTATTTCACAAATCTGCGTTTTGAAATTTACAGACAAACAAAATGATACTTATGTCTAGGAAGATGCCTTGGAAGCCACTGAAAAGCATGTATGAAGTGCACTGTGCTGTATGGCTGGCTACTCCCACCTGTTCTCAAGCAACGCTGCTAAAACTTGGTTCTCACTTTCACTAGCACTTGGTTTCCTTAGAGAAGTACAAGGGAGAAAAAGATATAAAATAGAGATTCAGCATATTTCTCCAATTTCTTCAGTCTTTTCTCTTGAAAGTACTTGTTAACACCTGAAAGCTTGTCTTTAAATTTGCTTATTAAAAATACACAATGATCTTGTGCTTCGTGATGTTTGTGGTTATGTGTATCTTGGAAATGACTGAAAATAAAATCACATTTGATAAATAAACCACAGATCTCAAAACACTACATAGATTTCCCCAGGACCTTCCCTCATACTCTGAACTGATTAGGCAATGCTAAATAAGAAAGTTGCTTCTGGAGTACACCGGCAATAATTAACAGTAAGCAGAGCTAACCTAAAATGCAATACAGCAAACATATCTAAGAGTAGTAGTGAGGGAAATAGTCCTCTGACACAGCCAGAGAAGGATAAGAAATGTGAGAGGAGGAAACATAGAAACTTTCAAAAGGTAAAGATGACTAGTATTTAACCAAAATACACAATTACCTAGAATCACAATGGCTAGCAAGAGAAAACAATACACAGTCAAGCAAATCACAGCCTGCATCTCCAACAGTCAGACCCACCCCACCAGACTTGGTAGGAAGGACCTAGTCTGCCTGTGGTAAGTTGAATACAAACTTCAAGAACATATGAAATTACTGAATAAATGGACTTGACTTTCTCCTAGGTATATCACTTTTCTCTACATCTTATCAGAGAGTATCATAAATAATATAGTTGTCACACTACAAGCAAAAGAATACACAAGTCAGCCACATAAAATTTGTATTTTAAGTGCTCCACTTGAAACATAAAATAAATGACACCACTGTAGACCATGACAATTTAACTGAGAACAAAGATATCTTTGAGAAGGTCAAGCAAACACTAATCGCTAAAAATTGCTCAAAATTATAGAGTTTTACAGATGTTTAAGAAAAAAGGGCAAGTCAACCAGATCTTCAAACATTATTGAAATAAACTTCTGCTTGACACTGATGATTTTCTTCAGCACAAAGAACCACATGTTTTTTTTAAAGAAAGGATGAGAAAGGGAATACATTAAGTTAGTAATTCTAAAAACTTGGTCCACAGAGCAACTTCAAATGCTCCATACCTTCTAGTAGGCAGATGAGCATTTATCGACTTTATCTGAAAGAGAATACTAAAATGAATAACAAACACATTACAGGACAGAGACAAATCAGCAACGTTCACTGGAAGAGTAGAGTAACATGTGGAGGAATCCATGCTTCAGGCAGATATGTTAACATCATGTCCTTGCCCAGTTTTCTTCCGCACAGGAACCAGGGCAGGAAGAAGGAGGCTTGGGCACATTCAGGTGAAGTTCCAACATGGAAGCAAAACACATATTGGGGGGCACAAACCAAGATCAAGGAGCTGGAAACTATTTCCATGCTCCACAGCACAGTCCTGGCTTTAAAGTTTAATATATATGTAGATAATGCATTCTGCTAAGGATCTAGGGACTTGGCCAATTTAACTATACTCACTGAATGCAGGGCTAGAACTCCAGATGTGAGAAGTACTACTTTATGCATCATGTTCTGATTATAAATCTAACTACTTTCTGTAGAGAAAAAAAAGGAATCAACAGAAACAGCTGATTTAGTACAGGTCTATACCATGACAGTTAAAACCAAAGCATTGGAAACTTCATCCTATTTTTTTGTGGTTTTGTTTTGTTTTTTAAAGAGAAGGGGAGTCTCTCCAACCTGAATGCAATCCTAATATCTGTGGAAAGAGAAGATGAGCACTGAACTGCAGACAGGCACTAGAAACAATATCTGCCAAGTATGATAGGTGCTTTCAGACTGCTGACATCTCGTACATGGAGTCAGGGAGATAGAAAAAAAACACATAGACACTGTGGTAAGAATATACGCATTGCCATCACACTCATGAAGCAGAAATTTGTGATCATGTGGGGTGGAGCATGGTGACAACTTCGCATTCTCCTCATAGTAAATCTGTACCTGAGTAAGACATGAAAACCATGATAAACTAAGAGATCCAAAATACTTCTGAATCTATTTAGTACTATGTAAGATTCGAGGGGAAAAACATGCAAGAGCCACAAGAATCTCAGTTTGAGACTAGAAGCATGGTTCACTCTGGTGCATATAAACAAACACGTCTGAAAATACTGTGTGACAAATGACAGTTTAAAACAGAATTGAAAGCATAGAGAATTACTAAGCAAATGCCTAACAAACAAGTTAGACAAATACCTAACCATCTAAGTCTTGAAAAAATAGTTCGAAAAACTAGCTCACTCATCTCAATATGAGTTTTATTGCAAACGTGTAGTGGATTCATAAAACTGCAATATCTAAGGCGCATAGTTGAGACAGTTGATTAACTTACAAAATACTGAGTTCAAATTAAAAAAAGGTTAGAAATCTGACAACTCTGATCTCATCACTCTTTTCCTTTCATAAGCTATTGGAATTTCTTTCTGCGAAGATGGAATTTCACAGTGGAATCCACCAACATACAGCACAAATGTACCACATACCTTGAAGACACAGCTTCCATGAACTCATCAAGAAGATCATCATAGGCCTGACCTCGGACTCTCTTGTGTCTCAGACCAATATACAAAGGATCTTTCAGCAATGCCTGTTAAAAGAAAAGGTTTGAACTATTACATGAACAAGCTACACTAGTACATTCTAAACTAAGAAGAAGAGGGTACAGTGTTTGAGGATTACCTAAGCATAGGAAGGCATCCATTTATCCACCTCTAAATAAAGATTGAAGAGAAGCAACCAAGAGATTAAAGAAACACACTTTTGTATTAAGGGAAATGGATACCCTTGTATCAAAGGAAATGTATAGTTTCCAAGTGAAGAAGTAAAATGTAGGAAGGCATGTTTCAAAAGTATCTTTTAAAGCTTTAGTTAGTACTTTCCTCTTTCTCCTTTACATCCTAATGGTGCTCTGACACTTAAAAACTCCTTTATTTTCTTCACATTTATCCTCAAGTTTCATAAATCTCTCCCAAAGAGAAATTTTCATTTTTCTTCCTTCAAATTTATGATGCAAACCTTCCTCTAGGTCCACACTCACACCAGAACTGTATTCATTCTATGTCTTCACTCTTGTAAAGTCAGGATTTTGGCCTGATTTTTTACCAAAATATAGCTTATAAACTTAATAAATGTGTTCAAAGTGTTTCACAAATTATTTTGACAATTCACTACAGCTATAACAATTCTCTACCTCAATACTTTCACTGGCTCTCCCAGGAACCCTCAAACAAAAACACCTTTCGGGATTATCTTTTATAGCACAGATCTCTCAAAATTCGTAAGATCACTTCTCTCTTGTGCCTAACGTACAGTCATTCCACGTATTTCCATACAGTTTGGAGAATCGGACAGGAACATGACTAAGTATTTTCCATCTGAAAACAACAATTTGGGGAGCCAACATCACTGAGGAAATTTGTATACCAGTATCAATTAGGAAAACATCGTAAGGAAAAAATACAGACCATCTCTCATTCCAGAATAGAGTCTTCTATCTGGAAGAGGAATCAGGCTAAGAATCTGAAATCCACTCTCTGTATTTTAGAAAAGTCCCCAAATTTTCTTTACAGGTGTTCTACATTGTAGAACTGAATGATCTTTCAGGTCACAAGCCACAGCTGAAGACTGATTTGAATCACTAAGAAACTTGAAACTTTGCAGGTATTCTATATCCTAATGCAGGCTACTGTGCCAGCCTGTAAAGAAATTTGTTTCTTCCTTCCTCTTCTCCTTTCAACAAAAAATGAAAGACACCAGGTTAGAATGTTAAAAAATCCAACACAAAAATTTAGCATGATTAGAAGCTGATTTTTCTCAAGTTATTGCTAAATACATCACCACTTCAAAACAAAATATTTCTAATATATTATTTATAAACATTCAGAAGATACTTACTGTTTGTTCAACTGTTTGAACTGGAGAACAAAGTTTAAAACTAAAATTAATTTGTTAAAAAGGATGCAGTCACTACGTTGTAGTTATTTTGTCCCTTCCTTTCCCCAATCCTACATAGCACTTATGTTTAAGGACCATATTATTTGGATGACATTTTACATCTATATTCACTTTATTCTATGTATTGTAGCAGTAAAATCAGAATCAGAATCATATACCTATTCCAGGAACTGCAGGAAAAACTAACAAGAGCTGGATGTCAGATACATTCTAAAGTCATGCTGTCTTTTGCATGTTTTTTTTTTACAGTCATTTCCAATTTTGTAGTGAAGAACTATCTCTAGAGTAATATTTTATTTCCATTTTGAGTTTGCCCAGTTATTTAAAACGAACTTAGGAAAATTGGAAAAATAAAGGGCAATTTTACTTCTCTGGGAAATAAATTCACATGAATTGCAAATTAGCTGCTCAGTGGTGTGAAATCTGAAGTCTGGAAGCCCCGTGGGAGCTGCATGGTGCTTCCCAACAGGCTGAACAAGCAAGGCTGGAAAGCCGAGCTGCCAGGAGCAAGAGCCACCCCGTCACACACCTTTGGCAGCACATGTGCTGGGGAATGCAGAAACAGTGAGGAAAATCCTACTGCCAACAGCTTTCCTTTTTGGTAATCTTACGCTACTTTGTTTCCCATGAGAGCATACTGGACTGGACAGTCCAATTCAGCATTAAGTAATTTATCCCCTCTCCAGCTCCCATAACTCTTCTTCCCCTGTCTCTAACAGGCAAACTGACATTTTAGGAGACTTCTGTAGGATTTGCCTTAAACAATCAATTTCTGTTCTCATTTTGTAAAATAATGCCCAAAATGAAAAAAGTCTGTAGTCCTATTTTTTAAATTGTTAGGCCATGTTTCAAAAATGCTTCATAGCCAGACTAAGCCATGTTGATTCCATCAAAAAGCCAGCTTCAGCTTGGCCATAATTCTGCAAAAGTTCAAGAGAAATACGTGTTCCTATTAATAAAAGTGCTAAATAAGCAACAAGATTGCCTTCAAACATAGGCTCTTTCACTTCTTTTGCCACTTTTACATCAGTGCTTAATAGCTATGACCACTTTAAATCTGTAGCCAATTCTACAATTTGGAACTCTAAATCAGTTGTTCTTCTAAGACCAATGCACAAATTTATTCACATATCTTTGATACAGAAACTTAATCTGGAATATTTCAATCACAATTAACTCAATCTTTCTGGGGTTTGTTTAAGCTTCTAGCCTGGGAAGACTCACCAGCATGGACAATTAAGTCAGAAATACGTCTCTGATGAAAAGCTTGGCCAGCCACACCAAGGGTTCGAAATTCCTTTACAGCTCAGTGCATTCTATTTCACAAACGTTACAGATCGACAAGAAATAACCCAGAAGTTCCTTTATAGTCCTGTTTGGAACAAATTATGAAGAAACCCAGGGTGGAGACAAAAGAATTAAACATTCAACAAGTGAAAAGAACAGTGGTCATTTCTAAACTGTGAGGGGCAAACCATTGTGGAACTTCTCTTTTTCAAAAAGGCACTGAAGAATGAATAAGCTGCTTAAGCGCATTATCCTGTTATTCAGGTCAACACCATGCAAACTAGATCCATGGCTGTTTTTTTTTCTTTTTCTTTTTTAGAGTGTTCACACATCTTAAGAGATTAACATTTACTATTGACTATTTCATGGTTTTCAAAACAATTACTGAAAAGAAAGTTCTATACTACAATCAGGTATGTCAAGCTCACATGATGATTGGGTATTTTTCCTCAATGACTTGTGCTTCTTTTGTTCCCTTGCTTGTTGTCAAAGCTTAAACTTTGTTTTGTTCTTTTGGAAATGGAATCTCCTTCAAAACATAACACTGCTTTTTTTTGTTGTGTTTCCTATGCATATTAAATAATATTGAAAAAGCTGATGCATGTTCCATGTTAGACACACTTGTATAGATTAAAAAAAAAAAGTTATAAAATATATTTGGCCTTAGCAATGCAGCACATTCAAGCTTTAATGGAAGAAAAGGGGTTACAAGAATAAAGGGCTTAATAGAGGTTCTGGTACTGGAGATCATATAGATCTACTTAGAATTAACTGTGTAAAATAACAAACAGTTCTTTGAAGCACCACCTGAATGTATTAAAACCGTAATGACCTTTGGGGTTTTAAGAAAAAAGCAAGTCGTTTAGACTATCTTGCTATAGCACACTTATAGTAAAGAGATCAGCAAGCCATCAAAGCTCAAGCACGGCTTGAGCTGTGCACCTGGCTCTAATTTATCTGCAAAACTAGTGAGAAACAGAAAACTGCATACTTATGTGCTTCATCAGTAGAGAACAAACATGCTGAAATATCATCTATTCTCAAATTTGGCACCCAGGAGTTTCTTTGGAATAGATACATATTTTAGTGAACAGCTTCATGGAAATCTGGAGGTGAAGGACCAAGAATTGCATGACGTTGAGCCCTTCTACTCACGAGGACATCAGCAGAGAGGGCCCAGGACCTCCCAATGCCACCTGCAAAGGGCCTGGTGTGCGGTCATGCTGCAGAGTAGCAGCTCCCCTCGTGCCATTAAAAACTTCAAAGACCTCCAGTTCTGCAATGCAAAATGATTTGCATCAGAGCCACAGCTATAAAAATCAAGGAGAATTGCAATTGGATGGCACATCAGAAGTTTTGGGACAACGACGTGCCACATCCTAGAAATGAAAAACATTCCACAGTTTGATTGGTCTAACAGGGCACATAGTCACGAAGAAAAAAAGGTGAACTACTGCTGTCTTTACAATATTAGCATTTTCTTATGTGTAAATGCTTTCTGTAGATTCCACCTCATCTAAGTTTGCACAGATGGGGGAAGGGCAAAGTGGAATTTTGTTCTCCAGAAAAATCTGACATTTCAACTTTGGGGGGATTCCAGAAGACTAAAATTTTCCTGTATGTGAAACTTTTTCCAATAAAGCAGTTACCTAGTCAAAAACACAATCTACATTTTGGGTTTAACTTCAGCTTCTATCAAAATTAATCAATCTACATTCATCTATATTTCTGGTTTGCAAACATTAACATGCTGAATCACAATTTTCTGTCCTGTAAGAATTGCTTAGACCTGCAAAGTGATTTTTATGGCACTAGGAAAAATGAGTGAGATTTCAATTCATATTAGACTAGGAAGCCTTTTCTTTTGACATAAGCTTGAGAATTCAAAATTTGTTTTCTTTTTCTTTTCATTATGCTGGCCCTGTTACACACTTATTGATCGCAGAAGAGATGAAGGCCCTTCAGATCTAAAGACCAGACCTTTGTCAACACATCTGCAAACAGTGAGGGGCCACCTCCACAAGGAAGAAGGGGCCTTATCCTCTGTTTTGCCCCAAAAGCAGGAAACTACATCTTTGGAAGGCTCAGCTAACACATTCTCCAGACGTGCCCAATACAGCCCAATACAGAGACCAGCCTACACAGCAGTTTTGCAACTGTTTGCACCTCCCTCTTCAGTTTCCAGATTCCCATATAGAAAATGTTGCAAAAGATCCCAAAGAATTGGTATCATCTTGGTTTATTTTAGGTACAAATAAAGGAGGGAAAAAAAAACACATGGGAAATGAGTTATAAAGTTGAGCCCAACTGTGTAAGTACTAAAATTGTCAAACAAAAGTGGCTGCTGTTCTATCCTGCCAGTATGAGGCACAGATGTTATGTATACAGATGATGATTATACTATATTAAATATTCTTCCATCTGTAGCCCTAAAAGCATCACTGAAAACTGTCCATTGTCTCTTCAGACAAAATTCTAGACCTGTACTAGTCAGGAATTTGAAAGATACTATGTTCATAACGTTCCTTTGGCATCAATCTTAAATGTAGGTCTTGAGGGGAACAATTTCTGTGGAAAATATAGATACTAAAGAATATTATGCATATTTGGCACAGTTTGAAATATAAATCTTTATTAATACTCTGATAAAACAATATCCTTATGTAATACAAAGGGAGAAGTAACAGTATTTCAAATGATCTTTTTAAAATGATTTAAGATAGTGATATGAGATATGGAGAATGTATTCTTTTCCATATGTGCCTAATCATCCTAACATATGGTTTTGTACAGCTACAATAGACTTTTTTAGATGTGTCTCCTAAAAGACAAGCTTGACTTTTTCAGTCCAACTTGTTCTTTCCTTCCATAAGGTAGCATATCTCCCAAGTTGACCTTTGTGTCTCTTGCTCGCCTTCTGTTTAGGGAGCTCACTAATTTCTTAATCTGAAGGGGAATTCACAGTTACAACTTTGCACAAACACTTACTCCCATTGCTTATAATATAAAGTTATTTCCCACACACTCAGACAGCTTTTCCCAGAAGAAAAACTGTCAATCTCAGTGAACCTTAATTAAAAAAAAAAAAAAAAATCACTAAAATGGCTGGAAAGAATGCTTCATGGAGGAATCTGGTAACACACTATGAGATGACCACAACGTGCCCCTAAGCAAGAGGCCATACAGAACGGGACGGTGCCAAGAACATTCTGTGGCCTGTTTCCGGCCAGCATATGTGGCACAGAAGAAAGGGCTCAGTGTCCTCGGGCTGCCGGCAGCCGGGCCCGCTGGGTGGGGAGCAGGCTCCATCCCTCCCGCCTGCCTGCCCAGCCCGGGCTGGGAGTCTCCCTCCTTCCCCTGCAACGCAGCGTCGGCTGTAGAGAAGGCTCTCCCAGGAGGTCAGACTCATCCCGCTGCGCGCACACGCACATAAAGCTCAGGATCACTCAGCCCGGTAACAGCAACATTTGTAAACGTACACAAAATATATACACATGAAATAGCACAATTTATATAATTAGCTGTTGATGAGGGAGCAGGAAGTGCAAGACCCGCTGAGAAAAAGCTGCTGCAGCAAGAGGTAAAATGTACCTGATTTTTTAAGGGGCTGCTGTGGTATCGGCTCTCAATTTCAAGTCACACAAAATGTTGGTATTTTTGTCCAAGAGTCAGTTCTTGGAATCAAGTGATCTGAGAAAAGCTCAAACTGGCGGTATGAAGAGGATCATGGTGTTGCCTTCTGGTTTGCGTGTGTTAGGAATATCTGAGTCACTATCTCAGCTTACCTCCAAAATACTGGAAACTATAAAATACTTTTTAGAAAGCAAAAAATTTATCTCACAATTTTTAGGTCTAACTCAAGATTTCTGAGCACTTGAAACTTTCAATACTGGTTAGAGCCAGGTGTCAATGAACATTGTACTTGCCAAAGGAAAGTCTCTTCCAGACTGACTTCTCCCTTCCCACCAACTTGGAATTCACAGTGACATTTGAATGTCTGCATTGGTTCTAAAATTATAGGTAACGCACAGCACAACTACACTAAATGTGTGTCACGCCATACTTTATACAGAGTATTAAAACGTGGAGGTTTTTTGGTTTTTGTTTGCAAAGGCAATGAGAGGAATGATATCTTTTTCAAAACAATAAAGTTTTGTTTCACCTGTTCACATTTCTGGGACACTGTATAGAGATCACAGATGGGAAAGCATTTTCATCAAATCTCCACTGATATTAATTTTCTTTTTGCAGTAAGTTTAATAGAAGAATCTAGCAAAAACTGCCCTGTGCACCTTGTTCTTTATGGCAGTTTCCAATTAGGAAAGACCTGGGAGTACAGCTGGACATACTTCAGACTACGGCTTCGCTAGACAACAAAGAAAGTAAAAAAACAATAGTCTTTCCCCAGAATTTAAATATCATATGAACTTCTTCTGGTAAAACACCTTACATTAACTATTAACCTTTATTATACTTTTAACTTCTAGATACTATTAAAAGCAAATACCATAAAATTGCCATCACTGAATCTGCGATACAAGTTGTGCTTTGTTCTTAAGGAGAAAAGCATATGTCTTCTTCAGGACTGGATTAGACATTATTTATGAAAGTACTGTAATTGAAAAAGATATCCTTTTAGAAGCTGGTAAGTCAGTCTGTCAATTTTATGTGCCAGAAAAACGCAAAACTTAAGAGGGCCCTCAAGGAGATACATGTAAGACTATGCCAACATCTTTTAACTGAATGTTATCTTCAAAACTCTAAAATTTATAAAATTGTTACTATGCTTTGTTGATCTTTACATGGCATTTACTTGATTAGCACTAAGATTCGTTTCCTAGTACCATGTCTGTGCACCACAGCTATCCAAATGCTTCAGAACCCTTCCTTAAATGTACATTTAATTTCTACACCAAACAGTAGCTATGCCAAACAGGTCATTACTAAGGCATTTGACTGCAAGGAGGAAAGGAGAGAAGAAAAATTTTCAGTCTTACCATTTCCTTAATTTGTACAAAACAGAAAGTCAAGAATGATCCATACACTGTGTGCCTTGTGCCAATTTGAAATAATGGCGTGCTTTGTACAAACAGGACACTGGCGCTATCAGTAGTTTCAGAGCCAACTTTATTACTGGGATGAACGTTAAGAGGACACAAGCAATATATTTACAGTAATACGCTTCAATGATCATTTTCATTTGCTCTTTACTGCAAAACTCTCATAAAGTGCTGAAATTGCATCTCCCAAAAGATGAGTGAAAGTTTCGTAGGAATAACCCAAAACCTCTTTTTTTTTAATTTATCCTTATTTGTTGTTTGAAGGAGCTTAGAGAAATTTTACTAAATTTTACCAGAACTTTTCTAAACCACCTCACTCCTCACTACCACCTCTTATTTTCTCTACAGAAAGAAATATGTGACTGCATACAAATAATCAAGTTACAAGTATTATTTTAATGTCTATTTCTTGGTTGTGCTGAACAGCTGAACACGCTCCACACTATAGCTTTGCTAGACAACAAGGAAGTAAGAAACAATGGTCTTTCCCCCAAAACTAAAATTTTTAATCTAAAAAAACTTTTCATTTTCAGTTCCTCAGTTTTACAATTACCTTTTTAAAGAGCTTTATAAAGAAATAAAAGTACCCCCTCCCCTCATTTCTCATGTAACGACAGAAAGTCAAGAGTGGCTGAAGCACAGACTTAGGAGGCCCTTAGGAGTAACTAATCTGGAACTCTGAACTAACCATGAAAAAATCCATTCTGTGCAATTTTGCTAAGTCCTAAATAGTGAAGTTTTCCACAAAGAGACTTCAGACAACAGCCTGCTCCTCCCCTACCAACTTTTGTGTCTTGGAGACAACAGATCAGCCCCATTTAATATTGTTCTTTAACAATTTAATAATGCCTCTCCATTTTAAGAGGTTACAAGTTGGTTTGTACCAAAATAGCATCAAAACAACATCTAAAGTAGAACTGCTGCATTAATTCAAGCTAAGAGTCTTCCTATGACAAGCCTCCAAAATGATCTAGCAGCATTAGTAAGGAGATCAGAGAGGCCTATTGCATTGGTTATCTTAGGAAAAATAAATAATCAGCAAGATAAATACACTGCATTATGTTTAATAGTCTTGGAGACCTCTCCTAATGTTAATATCTGTATGCAGAAATAGGGGTGATGCCAATTCCACAAATGCCTGTAATCTGAGTTTGAATTTGGAACATGCTCAGAACTGTGGTCTCAGAGCACCATTTCATCAGACGCAATTTTAGGATGTATAATTCTTTTATACAGTCAAACTGAAAACAAATGGTTGTCTGCATGCCAGTGGCATTTCTTGAAAAACTTAATCATTTGTCTACTGAGAAAATAGACCTGAAGAATTCAACGCTGTTTAGGACTTTTGCAGAGTATTGCCACATGCAATCATTAATATTTTAATCTGCAAATAATAGGCAGAATGGACTAAGTCTGAAAGTGTCTTGTATTCTATTCATATAATTATCAGACCACATAACAAGAAATCTCCTAAAAACAGTCATTCACTTTCCATAAAAGCTTTTATTGCATCCCAGAAAAGGCTCAGACTAAATTAAGCTCAGCAGAACTGACCTTGAATAGGCCCCGTATCTTTAATAACTATCATTTCTTCTCCACAAGCTCCAGAAACTGGCTAAAATCTGAATTTGCATGTCCTGTGACACACCAAGAAGCATTTAACAATACCCACAATGCTACAATTCAAAATACATATGATAGATAACAGCAATGAGCAATAGAAATATAGAAATATTTTACCACAACCAAGAGAGAATCAAAACTCATAGTCTACTACTCTGAAAAACGAGCAGGAAGAGGCAAATATCCACCCCAAAATGCTGAAAGAACTAGTACATGCACTTGTGGGTCCAGCAGTATGGGCTTATAATAAATCACAAAAGGCAATTCCAACAATAGTATTTATGAAGAGCCAAAAGACTACCTATATTTATGAAACAGAAAATAAGTGATCTGAAGAACTACTGGCTTATGAACAAGTCTAGCCTCAGTGACACTTTTTAGACATAGAAATTGGAGATATTTTCCTTTTACTTTTTCCTTCAAAGTGTATCCACCTTAATAAATTACCTTCTTAGCTTAAACAAGAGAGTTATGGCAAGAGACAGCTGCTTGAGGTCATTCAATCACTTTGAATAAATCAAACTTTCCTGCACTGTTTTTAAAAAGCAACAAATTCGCATCACTCCTTTCATTTTCATCCACTTATATTTCCACATTTCTTTTTGTTTTCAAGACAGGCAGCTGAAATACTTAAATACAAAGAGTTACCTCCAGTTTTCTAAACTAGGAGAAAAAGTTTAAAAAAATTTTTTTTACATCAGAGAAGAGCAGAGACTTGTCCTTTCATAAGAGGACATCAGTGAAGTTTTGCTATTAGATAATAATATTCAAAAGAATACCATCTTAATAATTTTACTTCATTTTCTAGATGATAACATAAACTTGAAAGAAATAGCCTTAAAGAGTTCACTCATTTTTAAAACTCTATTAATCAATAAAAAGGATTTTGCTAATATTGTATCATTTTTCATAGTGATAGTACACAAGGTGCATCCTGAGTACCTTCCTCCTGTGTTTAAAGCTTAACTTCCAGTCTCTCCTTAAAAACTGCATCACATCAGTTAATTAAACAGAATTTTAATGTATCAGTAGATACAGTCTTTATAAAACTATAAAAATCTAAAAAAGATAAAAATGTGATTTCATGTTATCAGTGCATCTGGTTTCCAAACCAATAGTTCTAATATTTTTGGTTTTTTTTCCATTCACATGGAACTATAAATATCCATGACTAGTTGGGACCTCTTCTTCTCAGATCTATTAAACATACAACTAATTGTGTCATTCACTTCCACAAACTATTCCCATGTGGTCCTCCACCAAAATTTCTTTGACCCTGCCATCATTTCCTGTGCTGACACTCAGTCATTTTCTCTACTAGAGCCAAAGCAGTTGGGCCTCTTGCTGCAGAAATGAGTCACACCAGTTATGCTCCTTTGACTGACTCTGGTGATTATTAACCAAGCCTGGGGATATTCTTTCAGCGCTGGCATCTCAGCTGTTGACGAGGTATCTGTCCTAAAACCTGGGAAAAAAGGGGAAAATGGTTCTTGTGCACAAAGTGGCTCTCCTAGTGCACGGGCCAGCTTTCGTCAGAGCACCCGTTCACTCCACCAGTGACACATTCTGTCCCAGACAGGAGGCATGTTTCCATGGAGGCACAAATAATGTCTCTTATCCTACATTTTGTAATAATAAGTATATTTGTGGCTCATTCCCTCTCTTGTCTTCTGCATTGCCTGTCAAACTGCTGAAGAGGCAGAGAGCTAGCAGCTACTATTTCAGAAAGAATGGAAGCCAACCCAAACAAAGACCATTTATTGCTGTCTTCTAAATACGATGGATTGCAAAGGTCTGATGTATCTTGAATTAAAGCCTGCCATCAGTTTGGTCTATGGATATTTATGCATACTATCCAAAACAAGCTTTTCAAGGTATTCATTTTTGCCCTCTTTTATATGTCCCTTTCTTTGGAAAGTGAAGTAAAAAGAAATGAAACAGACTGACAGAATTCCTGGTAATATCCCATACAGCTCATTATTTTTAATATGAAATGAAACTGAGATTTAAATCCAGTGTCACCATTTATATTCTGTCTGCTGAAGTCCTCCCCTGCTAAACTTCTTCTCTGGTCCTATAAAGTCATTCCAAATAGCCTGTTTGGTAAATATGCCAATTTGCAATACCATCTGGCTTCATCATGTTTTCCATGGTCTAACAAAATAGAGTATGTCACAAGAGAAATATTCATAAATAGCTTATTTCATAAAAATAAATAGAAGCCTCAGAAAAAGAATACCATATATCCCTAGCCAAAATGGCAACATTTAAGGGATGACAATAGATCAAAAGTAGCAGACAATTGCTGAGATCTTCTCACACACTAAATAGAAGAATGATATTCCTCAAAGATACAAAGATTTGTTCAGTAAGAGGTTGACATATGTCCAAAAACAAGTTTTAATCTCTGTAAAACCCTTCTGAGAAACACAACAGCATGTTCAATGTAGAGAGAGAAAAATGAAATGCAGACCAAGGAGGAGATTGATGTTCTCTAACTTAAGAACCTATGCTGGCTATTTCAACATCTAAGCTAGTCCAAGCTCCTTTTTATAAACCATGGACAAAACTAGGTAGTTTTAAGGTACAAGGTAGTTTTAAGGTACAATTCATCTGACTAATTAGAGGCAGCTACTCTGCAAGAACAAGTGTCTATTCCTCTTCATAAAATTAGCCTAGGATGATAAACCCAGGTTCAGATGGATCTTGAACTTTAAGTCTCTTTTTCAGTCATTAGATGCTCACTGATTCTGGCGATGAAGCCTCAAATTCTCAAGACTTACCTTTTAAACCCAAGATCATAAGTGTCTGTTCCGTGGAATCTTAGATACGGGAAAGAAAAAAAGAAAACAGGCAAAAATACTACACTTATGTGGCTTTATTAGAGAAGTCTAGTTTAGGCACCAGTAGCCAGCATGGGAAGGCTGCCTGGTTACAAGCAGACTAACTGCAAATACTGCTCTCCTTTTTTTTTTTTTTTTTTATTTTTTTTTAATGAAAATATAAGAGGACTTCAAATAGAGGCAATATAGTGAATGGTAGAGATTAGTCTGGGCTCTGAAATAAACAATTATACATTAATATTTTAAACAACATATACATTAAAAAGAGATAAACTTGAAAATCTCCTTTTATCTGGATAATTCTATTAAAACAATTGGATGGGTTTTAAACATTGCAACATTATTTTGTTGTATGACAACAACAGTAAACCCTGGTAACTATCATCATCAAGATTTTGTGCTGTCGCTATTTTTTTTTATTTAGAAAAGGACAGTAAGTATTTTGCTACTGAAATAAAATGTATTTTATGTATTAAGACACTTTCAACCCCATATCAAGACAAAAGGAGACAAGCATTACAGTAGTAACGATATAAATAATATCTTTCAAATTTATTTTTAAAAAGCCCACAAATACTCAACTAAACAAAAAAGTCAGTGTACGTATGACGAAATAGAGAAAAATATTTAAAGAAATGTTTTAAACCCAAGCCTATTTATGCTCAAGTGTTATCAGTAAATCTGCCGATACCCATAGTGACTGAGTTCTGCCTAAAGAAACATGAGAAAAGTATCTAAATGAAAACAAGGGAAGTAATGTAATACATTCCTCTGGAAATATCATATCAAAGAATAACACATGATCATCTACATCGGTAAGTAAGTCAAAACAGTTAACAGCTCTAAATATGGTGAGGAAATGCTGTTCCCCTTTGTACAGAATTATTTCATAAAAGGAGTGGCAATGTTTTGTATTTTAGCTCTTTTAATACACAATCAGCAGAATGCATGCATTAAGAAGCACAAATCATTTATATAAAGAGTTTTCTATAGGATGATGGATTAAAAGGCATAATATAATTAAGGAAATATATAACTAGGCAGAAAGTATAGCAGAAATTAAATCAAGCTGAATTGTAGAACACTATGGGCAAAATAGAAGACAAAACCAAAGATTTTTCAAAAGGTAGTCTTTTAAAGACTGAAATACACTGAAAACTTCAGTATCTTGGGAAAATCCTGACTCTCTGGGTTCCTTCCTGGGAATGCTACCGAGTCAGCTCAATGACACGCTGCAGTCACTCAAGGCAAGGTTCATTTTTCAGTCACCTAGGCCACAGAGGGTTAAAAATCTTCCTGACTAAAGCTGTTCATAGCTTTGAGGATATATTTGGAAATTTATTTTGAGTATTCAGGAAAAAAACTTTTGTTTTTCTTATATTTTTAATTGTGGAAGTGAATTCTGAATTATAGCAGACGTTCACTATTAAGCACAATGAATGTAATTGTGCAAAATATGCACTCAATACACAATCAGAAAATTCATCTCTGGTTTCTTTCAACAAAATCTCTTTGTATGTTACTGGATGTATTTTTAAGGCTAACAGATATCTTTGACTGATAAAATCGTTTTCCTTAGCCTTCCCTCAAAGTCGAGAGCTCCAGCTCAGCAGGACTCCCAGGTCTTATGGCTCAGGGAAAAAAGCCAAGAGTGAAGATTGAGATATTTTCCTTTCGTAAGACTAAGGAAAGCAACTGGTCAGCTAACAAGCTTTTGCAGGGGGGATTAGTTTTTTTTTTGTTTGTTTTTTTTTTTTTTGTTTTGTTTTGTTTTGTTTCTTTGCAATTAATATGTGTTACTCTCCATGAGCATTGATGCATCTTGTAGCCAGCGTGTTGCACACATCATATTGGATACGTTTGCAGTAAAAAGACAGTCTGTGAAAACTGAGTAGAGCTCCCAGAATATATCTGGGCACAAAGTAAAGAAACATATGAAGGAAAAAGAAACAGACAAAAGTCAGATGCAGACTGACACATTTTAATAAGATTAAAATAGGAAATGTGGTTTCCAAATAAAACACAGTATTCTAAAATATGAAATAGTTTGTGCAAAAAAACTATGTATGCAGTGACAATTTACCATATCTGTAGAAGACATGGCCCTGTGAAAACATGGAATTTTCTAACATCCAGGATATATTAACTCTATGTATGATTTAATGGACACATCTGTCTTAACATGAAACACTTCCACATAAATGAATATAAAGTCCAAATATCCATGTATGGTTAGACTGAGATGGGAACAACTAGCATTTACTACAACTATTGAAGTTAAAAAAAAAAAAAAAAAAAAAAAAGAAATGTAACAGAATTCAGTATTATTTCTGTTCTCCTCTCATCATGTTGTAGACAGTAAGGCATTCAAGAAATACTGAATATACTGGGAAGCAATATAATAGAACCAAATATGAATAGGAGTTTTGACTGAGAAGTTAATCAGAGAGGTCTCTGGAAATTCTTATTGTTCTTATTCTTTATTCGTAGTAGTAATAAGCTCTTTATTAGAATAAACTGGTTAGATATATAGAAATTCAAGGCTTATTACCCCCACAAAATTCAGAAAAATTACACTTTAAAAAAAAAAAACTTCTTCCTTATCTGTATTCTAAATAAAGTCACAAAAACTCAATCCATATAAGAAAACACAGAATGAAAATTCTAAGATGCTACAGGATAAGAACTTACATAAGTATTCATTTAACAGTATCTACCACCACCATTATGGCGAGAATTTCAATATTAACCAATACCTTATTATATGTGTACATATGAATTAACCAATTCAGTAATAGTCAACAAAATGCCATCACACAGCTCTACTCATCCACTGAAAATGAGGGAATATCCTGAAATTCTGATGGAGATATGTGCAGGGTTTTTTTCTTACTCAAGTTGACAAAAAAAAATGTATTTCGAAACATTAAAATTCCAAATAAAACCTGAGGTAAAACTGTAACCAGTGTTAAATGCCATCAATTGTGAAATGTTTTCATACTTCCACTCAACCAGTATTGTAATCTATTTGTAAGGCTCCATGCCAGTGTGCATAGCCCATGGTATCTCACCAGCTCAGCAAGAAGGAAGCTACAAGGCTTCTTAGGAACACAGCAGCTAAAAAGTCTGATCTACAGAGAAAAAAAAAGTGAGCCATGAGACACCTAAAAAAGTTTTAGAATCAAGTTTGGTATTTAAATGATAATCCTACCACTAAATAAAGTAAAAACCCAAAATGGTCTATCAGAATTTATTGCTGTTTTCAGAATTCCCTATACACGTGAATGCTTTGAGAACATGCAGATTGTGCTCAAGTTCATAGTGGTTTGTAACAGAAGGACAAAAAAACACCTTTAACTTAATAAAAAATAAAAAAATAAAGCCTATTATATCCTGTGAAGTAATTATATCCTGTCCAAAGCAAACAGAAAGCTATTCATGATATGAGAATACTGATGAGATTGAAAACACAGTGATAAACTATGGCTTA
This sequence comes from Rhea pennata, assembly GCF_028389875.1. NCBI lineage: Eukaryota > Metazoa > Chordata > Aves > Rheiformes > Rheidae > Rhea > Rhea pennata. Next base: position 91,726,295 of record NC_084665.1, on the reverse strand, counting down.
CAATGGACAACACTAAATTTTTAATACACTTGAAGAAAATATAAAGAAAATTATACGTAAAAAAGCTTGAAGAAGATCTGAGGACCATTGGTATTTACAAATGATACGCTTTCAATGTACAAACAGACGAAAAACTAGTATCTAGCTAAAACTATACTGTAATTTAACTAAAAATTCCACTCCAGTGAATATTTAGAGTTAATACACATGCATTCCTTCAGTTTTTCATGAATTACCTTTCCAGTATGTATACTATAAGGCTGCACGATTAACTATGTCCTTCGCTGAATATGCCTCCTAAAAATTATTAACAAGTGCCTGGGGCATTTCTGACAGCAACTGAACTCTTAAGTTAAAGAATGGATACTTCATGATATATAGTAAATACTTTTCTTCACTATTTTACACTTATTTAAAAAGAACTACATCTCTAATAGCATGTGTAAAGACCTCTATAAGCTATGTTCTAGTTCAGATAATATTTTAAAATTTTGATCAGTATTTTCTCCCAAGAGGACGGCAACCTTGTGAAGTTACTGATTTAGATATACACCATGAGACCACAACATATATCTTTCCTTCTTGATTTATTTCAAGTTGCATTTAAAGAAGTCTTACTTAAAATAATTGCTTGTCTGTGGATTCAGAAAGATTTCATTTACTCTTCCTCATCTGTTTTATTACTTTCAATGTGCTTTACTGACAAACCAACCTGGCTATATTACAAGGCTCTGAAGTTGAGACTGAAGAGACTAACATAAAATAATATTTTTGGATAAAAAAAAAAGCAAGCTGTAACTTAGTTAAAAGACTGTTTGAGCTCTACGTGTGTCAATAACAAACCAGCAGAAAATATATTGAGATGGTAAATCTAGAAGTTCTTGACACTTCTGAGTTAAAAAACTTAAGCAAAATAACTTTCAAAACTTTAAAGTCGTGATTGTTTCTGAACATACTATATTGTAATTATACATTACAGGAATATTAAAGAGCAAGAAAGGAAAAGCTCTCAAAAAACCTACAAAAAAGATCAGCTGTCAAGTAGTAGTGATCAACTCAAGCAAATCATTCAAAGGTCCTGGCAATCACGGGGGAAATGGGTCTGGTACCAACCATCCTTCCCCAAAATTTTCTTTAGATTCTCAAGTGTAATATGGATGTTCACAGTTTCGAGCATCCCTGTTCTACAAATGAAGCATGTTTACGAGTGATGGGCGATGTCATATTTATTTTATGTGGAACTATTTAAGTGGAATCTCTGTAACATGCTGGAAAGAGAAATAGTCTGCACTGAAACAGACAGGCTCCATATGTTAGTGTGTTGTTCCCTTTTAAGTTTCCTGTCACTGTTGATCACAACTCCTTAACTGTGGTAGGCTTCTCCTCCACTAAAATCACAGTTAGAAGGACAAGTTCAGAACCACCAGTAACATCCAACGTCCCTTCCTGCATTTTGAGGAAATGCCAGATACGCCCATATCTTGCCTCTTTTCCCCTCCACTGACTATAAAATCTAGACTTGAAAAGGTTCCTTTTGCTCCTTATTTTTCCCCTCCCTTTAGCTGTTAGACAGTTACACGTCTAATTATACTCTGCATCTTTTCCACAATACCAAAATACCCCCCGTTTAGAAAACGATGCATCTATAAACACAGATTGCATTTGCCTGTTCCCCACTCAACTGCACCCACAATGTATCACTTCAAACACCTGAATAGATTTAAAAGGAGACTACTAATTCTTGCAAATTAAAAAATATTTGCTGCTTGCGCACAATGGGCTAGACAACACTATAATTCAGAGGTGACTTTCCTTTTCAGTACTTCTGAAAGCTGAACAGAAAAGGGAAACAAGAAAAAAGGAAGTGCCAAAATGACTCATGAAATTGACCCTAGGAAAAGTCACATCCTACCGCAATATTTTCTGGCCAATTGGAAGGGAGGAAAGGGGAGGAAAGAGGAATATTCATGTATTTTCTCATTTGTTAAAGTGCTGGCAGCATACTAGCAGGGAAGGATCTAGCAGCAAGATCCAAGGCGAAAAAAAGACTCCATTTGTAAAACAGCACTAAATTTGTGAAAGACAGTGCAAAAAAAAAAAAAAAATAATAAAAAAAATATCAGAATAGCATGGATAGCAGCTGAACCACAAGAAAACCCCACAGAAGATTGACTCCCCAAAAGTTTAACAAATTTTAACATCAAGGTTTAGCATCATTGGGCCATAGCATTACCTCGGAGCACCCTGCCTAGACTTTGTGTTTGGACAGTGTCTTGTGGAAATCAGTCCATCTTAGTTAACCGGGTTAATTTGACAGGTGACATTTTAACATAGCTAAATGACAAGCTTATCTCACACAATGATATTTGTATTTCAGAAATGGGAAGACACTGGAGAGCATAAAGTAGAAATGAAATTCCCACATACGTACCAGCTACAAAACTAGCTCCTTTCTATATGACAGGAGCAATTTCTATATGCAGAATTCAGGCAATACTATTATTATTTTACAGTGAAACTATCACTGAAGTGTTGTTCTAGTTCAACAACCATAACTCAATGGTAAAGCAAAAGGAGTATCACCTTTTTAAATTGTTAACTTTTCTAAAATAGAACTGCTAAACAAATAACAGTCTGAAAATGCAACCGATTTACATATGAATGCCAACTGTGGCTATCTTTTCGTGAGAAATCCCTACAGCTGTACACAATGTACACGATTTGTTTGATATGTTTACATATTTTCTTTGATAAGTAACCGAGATTAAAAACCACAGTGCTTCCCTATATTCAGCTTTTTTCTGCCCAAGTTTCTGTTCTGGCTGGGACACAAATTATGAAAGTAGGTTTGTCTCTATGTTTTATCAACAGTTTCCATTTCCATATTCATAAATAGATTTTCCTGCAAGAACATGAATCTTGAAAAGCTGGCCCTATCTGTTATGACATTTGGCAGTAACTCGTAGAGATGCAGAAAGTTACCTATAGAACAAAGTTGAAGAATCGGGCTTGAATTTGCCTCTCAGCTTCTCTGGGTTCAGCCTCCTGACAGCGATGCCTGTCGTTCCTCCAGAAGCCCGACCCGCCAGCCCGCTAATGCTCACTGACCTACTGAGGGCAGCTGCGAGAACTGCCACATTCCTGCATTTAAATATTTGTTAGCATGTTCAGGAAAAAATATTCCAATGCAAAAATGCAGGAAAACGTTCAGAAGAGAAAGTAACAGCTCATAGTTTCTTAAAGTCCCTGAAATGGGGCAGATGCAGGAGCAGCAGCTGCCTACTGTTTCTCTTTCATACATAGAGAGTTTAATGTTTAAATTTGCAGTAGTATGACTAAAGGAATGCCTTCAGATATACATTTGCAAACAGTGAATTGACATTTGGGATTAATCCATACATTAACAGCATATATATGTGACCAGCCAGCTATTTCTTTTGCTGCATCTGTCTGCTGCGAGAGAAAGTCTGTCTCCAGGCGCTTTGAAGCTAGCGAGGAAGCAACGTCAGTGGCTTTGGACACCTGCGCCAGCCTGAGCACCTATGGTCCTGCTACCCCAGTAGAAAGCTGATTCCAGGACACTGAGATGCCTTCTGCTGCAAAAAAATTCCTATGCAGAAAGTTCTTACAACGTCAGCTTTCTCGACTTCTGTGCGTTGAGAAAGTGACCTCCTCCCACTTAAAATAGCGGATGCTTTCTACCTAAACTGAAGTTTAGGTTGAATGGTTTGTTCAGATAATAATACAAAATTAGTCTTTGAAGAGCTCCCATGACTGGCTATTGCCTGGTATTACACACGCAATCAGACCAACGAGCACAGGATTGCTGTCAACCCATAACTTTTATATCATTTCTTATGCAAGATACTCACCAAAAAAGAAAAGCTTTCTGATTTCTCAGCTAATTCTGATTTTATGATCAGAAGAAACCCTTTCACCACTAATTTGACTTCTATGTAACACAAGCTGTCAGTCTTGAATCAGAATTCCTCCTGATTAATTGAGCTGAAAAAAAACCTCTGAAATATAGTAACACTGCAACTATTTTATTATTCCTCATACAGATACATATCTTACGTAGTGTTGTAACTATTTAACACAAGCCTAGTTCATTTTTTGTTGGTCTAATTTTTTAAAAATGAATAGTATGATTTCAAATCTTTTCTTAATAAGTCCATGCTAATCAGTAATAGCTATTTTACCCTCAGTTTTGATCAGTCAAACCTTTTGTGACAACTAGCCATTCCAATATTTTACCCAAGCTTTATGTCAAACTACAGCAACCAGGGCTTATTTAAAATAAAAAGCCTGTTATTTTAATAAGGTTTTATTAATTAAATGTTTATTTAAAATTTACAGCACTGAGATCATGTGTTTCAGGTAGGTCTGCATTAATCAATCTAATTAATAATTTCTTGTACTTTGACAACATTCTTCTGTTTTTCTCTAATCACTTTCTTTAACCGTTGCAAGGAGATTAACATACAGTTCAACACCATATGAACATCCAGAATCTAGAACTTAAGTCACCTCAGGATTTCCAACAATAACTTTGCATCATTGCTGAGATCAGCCCATGAGTGCACTTTGTTTGGACTGAAATCCCACCTGAGAAGGAAGCCCTTTCCATAGACCCAACAAATACACAGCTATTGGGTAAGCCATAGTTTTTACTGAGATTTTCATCATCTGAAATACTTCATATAATTATCTAGTAATTCTCCATATAATGTTTTATATATATAATAATGTTTTAAATGCTTTGGATAAAAATAGTTAAGATTACTTGCCTACAATTTGTCTATGACTTACAAAACAGGCATATTATTTTTGGAAGTGGCCAGCACCTCTCCTTTTGGACACTCACTCATTCCAGCATTGATTATATTGAGTAATTTACTAGTTCAGTCGCGTAAGTCTTTCCACTAGGTCAATTTTTACTCATTAAGGAACCAAATTCCATTTCTCTTGCTTATTATCTAGACAATTGTATTAAAATGCTTTATTTGTTTCTCTACTCATTCCTTGGCTTTATGAGCAACAGATAATACCACAACTAAAAATACCTTTGCTAAAACTAACAGCATTGAAGCATTTAATACTTGCCAGAAATTGTGTGAATAGCTGCTCAGAGTTTTTGTTTCAGACTCTGAACATAACAAAGCAATACAGGATGAGAATTTGTGAAGTTTTTCCTGCAATCTGCTTTACAGTAAGATTTAATCATTCTGGAGAATTTGCAAGTTGTGCACAACATTATAGCTGCCAAAACACATATTTTAAAACTGATTTTAAAGCAGTCATTGAGGCCCTCACAGAAAGGGAAAAGGAACTAATCTAAATGGAAAACATCTGCACATTTCAAAAAATATGTTTAGCAAAATTATTGCATGTGCTCATGTTATGAGAGTGATTTCTATTGTGTCTTAATATGAAAAACCCCTGCCTGAACAAGAAAATATAGCATTAAAATAGTCATTTGTCAAAATGTTTAGGTTTTAGTTTAAGGAATTGCAGTGCAAAATTCCACAGCAGCTTGACCTAATATAACCAGCTTTGCCAGCAAAAAAAAAAAGTGACCAGGTTTTAGCCATTTCAGTTCTTTGAAGTGGCTCACCACCTGCTCTCACAAGCACAAGTACAAGGCAGGCAGCAGGAATGTGCTGCTGGAGAAGAGGGAGGGTGGGAGAGGGGAGAAGAAAAGGGAGCTAGTGCCCCACTATCCATAACAAACTCACTACAGCTGCCAGAGAACTACTCCCAAGCTTCACTTAAACACAGAATATTAGTAGACACATTGCAGTCTGTCCAGTCAAGTGGTACAGCAATAGAGCCCAACCCATTAATAACATAATTCAGAGATCTCATTCCCAGTTACAGCTCCCCTAGGATAAATGCTTAAATATATGAGGACTCAATTCCCACTGTAAAAAGCAAATGAACCATCTACTTGTTCACGTGCAGTTCAGCACGACCCTGAAAGTGCAACTGTGCTGTCTCTGGAGCAGACCACAACGCAGCTGTGATTCAGAGCCTTGATTTCTCACATGCTCTTGATTTCACCTCACCCCTGCAAAAACCCAAATGAACATAAACAGCACTGATCCTTACACTATTATAATTTCTTGTATCTGCTACAACAGAGGAAAAAAAAAAAAAAAAAAAAAAAACACACTCTTTACTGAGCCCCCTACTCATTCAAACTTAAGTTTAAGGTCTCTTGTACCAGAAAGTTTACCTGGGACTTTTAGGCTGTAGGCTGTGTGCGAACATCTGAGCTCAATAAACTCTTGGCCAGGAATGAAAAGCAGGCCAAGGGCAGCAGTTCTTTCCAGCACCTCTAACCACAATATTGTCTGGGGACACATGGAGCCTCTAATAATACTGTACGATTAAATTGAAGTTGTTCATCATATTGTTCTAAAATAAGAAATCATATTAAGAAGTGAAATAACAAACGGCATCTGAATGATATGAAGGTGAATGTCAAAGAGCATCACCAACCCCTAGCTTACATGTTTTTTTTAAGTATCTTGTAATAGATGCCACACTTCCAACTCCTTCATCTTCAGCTTATTGTTTATTCACAAGGACAGTGCCATGACAGATGAGATTCAGGTACATGAATGACTTTTTTGGTATATATATTTCTATACAGCTGATATATTGAAAGAAAACAATACCCCATGAAAAATAACACTGATACTGAAATTGGGGCATAGAAGCAAAAATCAAAGACTACTACAATATCAGAAGTGCTTGATGCAATTAACTGCTTTGAAGCATTCAGCAATAGATGAAATAAGTGGTCCAGCAGCACAAACCAGGAATAAAAACATTCTAGGGCTGATGATGTGTGTGTCTGCGTGTGTGTGTCTGACAGTGCTCTGTGCTGCAGCGCTCAGTCACGTTTCACAAGGAAGTCTGTCTGCTTTCAGAAGGGGATTTTGGGGGGACAGAGAGGGAGAGTGGCAGACTATTTCTGAGTTTATTAGTGCTTTCATGATGTACTGTCTAGATTATCCCACTGGGGCAGGGCTGGAAATGCACTCTCCCAGCTCAACAATCTGGAAGTCCCAGTAAATTTGATGGTACAGGAGTACTTTATTTAGCTTTGATGATTTTTTTTTTATTTGGCTCTGATACATTTATGTGGTATCACACAAATTTTAATGTTTGTACCATTTTTAGTCTAGCATTTGTTTACTAATCATGATAATGTTACTCACGGTATTTTGTTTGTGGATAACATCATTCAGTCTCACGAATTCAAGTTTTCTTTCAGAAAAAAAAAAAAAAAAAAGCAAGGGCCAAGTAGTTCTTAACTAGTAATCCCATGAGCCCTGGAAATAAAGCCATTTTTCAATGACTAGCTCTCTTTAAATTCTGTTTCATACAAATGGGAAGCCAAGTTATACAGGATAAGGTCGACTTACTTCAAGCACTAGGAATTCATTTTGGGAAAATTCATAGCATGACAGTGCTTTCTACAGCTGAAGTCAATATTCAGCTGAAGTACATAGATGTGCATTCCCAGCACAGATCAGGCTACAGCTTCAAATTCTTCCTCAAAAATGAGGCATAGAAATCACATCCGAAATCACTGCAGAAGAACTCTATAGCAGAAATAGCGAAGTAATGCTGCAATTATACTTTTCACTTTAATATCCCTCTTTTTTCTGAAATGCATTACCAGATTCTAACATTCACGATATATGCAGCACATTTTCCACAGACAACAGTTTCCTTAACTACTCGAGGCTTACAAAGCATGTCTACACTGTGCACTATGATGCGAATATTTATACTGTGTATTGGGTAAGACTTTTCCCACAAGACTTATGTATTTCCACTTAACCAAAGGCAGTACCGTAACAAAGGAAAACAACTTTTAAAAATCTAACTTTTATAGAGAGTTATCTTAAAACAGTTAATATCCACTACACCTCAGAAAAGCATTTACCTCATTATCTGTTCCCACATCCAACATCACTGGTAGACACTCCTGAGGTTTTACTCCTCCGCATGCTGTATAAAGTGCAAGTTTACCAACTGGGATGCCCATTCCATAACAGCCAAGGTCTCCAAGACCCAGAATACGTTCTCCATCTGTCACCACAATAGCCTAGAGAAAGAAATAAAAGCACTGTAAAAATTATTTCTTTGCTAAGATGCTACTTATATGTACTAAACATTTTATCTTCTTACCATCCTTCTTTATTTTTAAAACTGTAATGGGTACAAATTGATTGATAATAGAAAAAAGGCCCTAAATTGCTTTATTACAGTTCACTGTGTTTTTGTTTCTCTATTTTAGACCCTTGCTTCACTGTTAATGGGAACCCGATGTAGAACTTTTAAGAATACACAAGAGAGGTATTTAGTATTACATTACAAGGGAACTGGCATTGTTCCCTCTTACATTTTCTGTCAACAGTATTAAAACAGAATAGGAAGGGAAAGGCAAGTTGCCTGCTTTCTGCCTAACAAAGAACAACCCTGGACTCCTGGGTTTTGCCTTAACTGTTTTGAACAGAACCAGAGGCCCCTATTACTGCTGGCCTTTGACAGGGCTGTCTGCAGCCACTTGGTCCTTGCCCTTCTAAAATATGTATTTCTTCTTCCTTTGAGCAAATAACATACTTCACTAGAGGACTCCATCATATTTACACATATGAGGAAGTATGTGTAACACAAGCGTGCAGTAAAACCCACAAAACTGTCTGCACTAAAAAAAAGATTCTTCTAAGAAATGGGCAGGAAAAGCAACTGTTCTAGCTTCAGGCAAACTGTCAAACTCTTAACATTTCCACCAACAACAAAGCATGTAGTGCCACTGAAATGTTTTTGTAAAAAGAGCACAAAGTATACCTACTCTAGTAAAGAAAAGACCTGGACAATATTCAGAGAGCAAGTGAAACACCTGCATTCCCTAATAGTAAGCTGCCAAGTTCCATGAAAAGATGTCCTCAGACTGAAATACTGTACAACACATTCAAAATGCAATAAAGATCAAGTATGATCAGAATCTGAAAATTAACCCTATGGCCTAGGAGAAGCTGTTAAAAAGTTTACAATGGCTACTGCCAACAACCACCTTTTTCACATACAGAAAACTTTTCTGTACTTGGTGGAATGGTTGAGGGACAGTTAAGTCTGTATTTACGTCAAAATTCCATATAATAATTAGATATGGATTGCTTAAAAAAGAACTGCGCACCATAAGCACAACCTCTAAATTCCAATTAATTCTAAACTTCAAGATCCTAATTAATGAAATTAGCTAAAACAAGATCATATTGTGGAAGAAATAAAATTTCAGTAAAAGCCCTCTTCCTGATTTTGACCTGCAGATTTCAAACCGTTTTTATGAAGACAGGTAAACTCACTATTCTTATACAGCATCTGTACACCTCTATCACTAGTACCATACTCTGTGTATTTGATGCTAACCAAGACCCCAACTCTTATTCACTGATGTGGTGTCCAAGATACTTAACAGCACACAGCCCAGTACTGCTCTGCACCAGCTGGCTGCAGCATGCATCTGCCAGCACGCTCCTCTGTCTTTACTCAGTGGCAGAATGACACTGCTGGCTACATTATATAGCCTCTCCATTCCAGTAGTAGAAGGGAAAGAGGGATGTTATGCTTTGCTTTGCTTTTCTCCTTTGCCCTTTCCTGCTCTCCTCCTGCACAGCCAAATGCCCGAGGAGAAAAGAGGTCCCATAACAAGGGAGCGCATGGGCTGCAGGCAGGCAGCGGGTTGTGCTGAGCAGAGGCACGCGCCAGACTGCTGGCACCAGGCTGTCCTGCCACCCTGTCACCAGTGCCATCTCCCACGAGCCCATTCTGTCCAGTGTGACATTATAGCCTCTTGACAGGCTGGAGAGTAATGCATATAAATATGTGACAAATATATATTTTTATATATATTATATAATATATATAGATTATATACATATATATATATAAATATACAGAACAGAAAAAGAAAATCCTTATTTACAGCAACGATTATTTCTCAAACACAACTGCTTGTCTGGATTACGTTGGTCAGCAATGTGGCATCTACCTTCAAGGCTCAGTGTGGCAACCATCTGATAATACAATAATTTCTTTGTCACGGTCTGTGAGAAGCAGCTTTGGTTGCAAATTTAATATTTTGTGAGAGAGCGCATTAAGTAATGTATTTGGAATACTATTAATCCAAAGGCAGCAAAAATATTCAGGTTGTTTTAGGCTGTATAATATTCAGCGTAGTTGGACAATTAATCAGTAACACAGTAAAGGATGCCAATAGCACAACAAAGGTTTAAAAGCTGTAGCTGCATCAAAATTGTTTCTATTAAAAATAAGCTAAGAAATCACTGAAATTAAAAGCTCAGCAAAATAGTCAACTTAATCCAAACCAGTGTCAACTTTGTCACGCAAATTAAACTGAATTTACCTTGATGATACTCTCTGGCCAGGACTTGAGCATTATAGCAATGTGTCCTCGATCATGGATAGTGATAAAAAGTCCTCTGGGAAAAAAAAAAAAAAAAAAAAAAAGACCCATGCTTTTCATATAAAAAGACTATTACACATTTCCATATAAATTATTTAAATAATAAATTAACACTAAGTAAATATTTCCAAAGTGCATAGATTCGATTCAATAATAAGTGCTCAATTTTGCAAGAAAGAGTAAATTACAGATCTGCATGTCACAGAAGTCAGAGAAAGTGTAACTTGGTAAAGCTTCATTGAGCAATAAGAACTTACAAGAGACATTTCTGAAAATAACTAAGTTCAATTTCAAAGCTCACTGAGCACTTGAAACTATAGGGCCAAATGTGTTAGAACTATCAAAATACATTTAATTTTATCAAATGTAATGGTTAATTCTCCCTGATCAGAAAACATGTGCTAATCTTATAACACTGATTAATAATACCTATACAGTGCTAAAGTTTATACATAGGAATAGGCCAAAGTTTTAATCTATTAATCAGAACTGAAATACTTCATATATTATCATTAAATAAAAAAATTGAAGAGCATTCAATATGTATTTAGTAAACAGTTTGCCTATTTAATTAGACTCTCCTTTTGACATGTAGAAAAGTGGAAGTTATCCTTTCTATATAAAAATCCCTTTGGTTTCAAAGTATAGAGTATATTGTACAGTGCTAAGCATACTGAATTTTTCCTTAGAAAGGTATTTGTAAATTGGTCCACTAATACATAGAGTTTAAAGCAAAATGGCACAAAAATCTGATTCCCATTTATTTTTACATGTTTACAGAAACAAAAATCAATGTAATATCTTATCCTCCTCATCAGCCTTCTATTCTTCATTTATTATACTTGACATACACAAATATATACCCAGGTCCACTTATATTTAATTTATTGCTGTATCTCATCTACATTTCTCATTTGAAACAGTGGAAAAAATTCTCCCACTAAAGTCAGTCTCTTAAAAAAAAAAAAAAAACACTTAAGAAGTGCATGCCAAAGATGACTTCTTTTAAGTGAACTTTGCACTAGTAGTTAAAAGGAGTTGCTCTCTGGAATCATTCCAAATCATTTCATACACCTATGATGGAATGAGTGGAGATACTGCAATAGACTTAGATTATTTTTCTATATTTTTCTCTAATTTTTACTTTATAATTTTTACTTAGAATCTCCACTCATCCCACCATATTCATGGCAGTCGGTGCAGGTCCATGTGGGTCAGTCCTAAGGAAAATTAATGACTCAAGGAAACACTTGCCAGATAGGACTGTAAGTATTCCAAGACAAGCAAAAATTTCCTGCATCACTAAAAAGTGTACTAGTCAAGATATCAAAATGAGTCCAAAAACTATATCAATTCATAAACATAAAATGCATTTAACATGTGACTGTCTTCTTTCCCTCTTTGATATACAATGTCAAAACATACAATTGAAATTGCTTACTCTTTCGGAAAAAAAGACAGACTCGTCTGTTGCAATCAACCAAAATATTTCTTACTCTTAAAGCTAGTGATTAAGAAGCAAAAAATCCAACCTGAAGCAGTTAACTAAAGCATGATAAAGACTGTCACGTTCAAAAAGAAACATACGTGCATACTATATAAAGGTTAAAAAAAAAGAGCAGCCATTTGTGGTTAGATATTTTTTAGTTGTTTAAATTTCATTTTATGCCTTTCCTCCCAGTACTGGGAATCCTATCCCTCACCCCTGGGTACAGCCTAGCTCCCTTTAGTGGAAAATGCTGCTTCCTTTCTCCATGCTCAAAATGGATGCACCAGCCTCAACAATTATCTCTCTCAGCTGTCTCTTACTAAGTAGTGCCCATCAGTAAAAGATTTCCACCATTCCAATGACAAAATACAGAGTTTGGGTTAATATTTACAGCATTTATTAGAAGTTCTGGTATTTACAGACTGCAAGCTTTTCTAACTGCAACTCGGTAACTCGAAAAAGAAGACCCCAAGCAGTGAAATACTGTAAATATGCAATCAGAAAAAATGTAAATGCTTCCTTTCTGATGGATTGCAAATTTTTTTTACAACGCTGTATAGACTAATCACATAAATCACAAATACATCTTATCAAAATGCTAGCCTCAGAGATAGCTGATCTGGAGAGATGAGCATGTTAAAGAAAATGGAAAGTTTAAGAGAAGAGTTATATAGAGGTATCACCCTTGTCTTTCTCTCCGCCCTCCCATTGACACTGACCTACTAGATTAGTGTTAAATGAAGCAAGATTTTGTATTGATTTTCTAAAGAGCTGGAGTCCAGCCCAGTGTGGTTAAGTGACCTCTTTCTTGCAAACTAGAGAGAAAGGTCTCCATGGAATAAATTCCACTGCACAGGAAAATAAATGCAGCATGGCTGCTCAAGAAAGAATTTTGTTAGAACATTTGTAAGGATCTTTGAATAAGTATTCAGAGCTTATTTCAAAAATCTGTCCAAGCAGGATCACATTCAAATAACAATGAAAAAGAGAGGTTAAAGTGTAAACAGAGTCATGTCTAAAGCATTTCATTCTCTTTCTTCCACCCTCCCTCCATTCTTTCTATACATTAGTAACACATTTCTGGAAACATTGTCCTGACTGACAAGATGCTCCTAGTTTTAAGGGTCCAATTTCCTAATCATTTATTTATTTTTTATCTGGATCTGTTTTCCTCATCTTTCACTTCTTTCATTAAAATACCTCTTCCCTTTAATGTTTTATCTGCAAGAAGCTACATTGTCTTGTGACCCTCAAAAACATCAGGTTTACCATGGTGTAAGCCACAAGAATATTCAACCTTACCTGCTAGAATTGAAAGTGCTGACAGCTATATCTAGCAACAGCCACTTAAAGGTAGTACTATGCATTTTTCTCATCCATGAGATCATGCTACGTCCAGAAAAAGCACCAGCTGCCCATAGCTAAATTCTTTTATAACTGCAATAGTCTGACACAAACCGACAAAGTACCCAACTTTTTTCAAGCTTCTGTCCAAAAAAAGTTTACCTGCAAATGACTAACATCATGGGATACACTTAACACCATTAATATTTAATGCTTCATCTTATATACCAGCATAGATTTTTTTTAATTAAAGCACCACAATCTCATTGAAAAACAACATTAAATAATTTTTAAAAGGACATTAATCTTACTTAGTCCCAGTAAAAGAAATCATCTCCAGAAAAAAAATTGCCCTAAACAAGTAGTCAAAACCCAAGAGCTCACTTAAAACACTAAATAAAACTGTATTTAAATGAAATGCCATCATGACATGATTTTTATCTTCATTAGGACCACTGTGAAGAGGGTACAAGTTCAAGTGTCAGACCTTAGAAGGTCACGAGTTTGGGTGCATGAACAGTTCCCCGTATGCTTTATTTGCATTCAGGTTTAGGAAGATCTCTTCTCCATCCAGTCATCTGAAAGCGTTATCTTGTCACACACTTATTTACACAAAAAACATAACTGTTTTACAAGTTGTACATTTTTCACTCAAACTTTACAAGCAAAAATTAAAAAGCAGGCGCTGCAGGTCTTTGCTTGCAGTCACTATGTTGTAAAACCAGAGATCTACACCATGGAATCTGGTGGACCTAAGAAGGAGTGGATGTATTTTGGGCCACTGACTTCAGTATACTGTGTAAGATTTTTAACAGTTATGTCGAGGTCATTCTATATCACATAATTTGTCTCTGTTTTATTAGAAAAAAGTAAACAGAATTAAATGGAGTTTTTGTTTATCATGCTTAAAGGAAATAATGTTTCACTAGCAACTTATTTGCCTATTTTCTATTAAAACACAATTTAGAAAAATATGTCACAGAAATAGCATAATCCTTTCTTTCACCCTCTTATAATAACAGGAGGTACTTTAACATGTCTCAGAAAATACCAAGCATTTTTCAGTGAAAAAAGTTCAAACTTTTCTCACAACCCTGCATATTCAAAACCAGTATTTGAATTATGAACTGTATACAGAATTATAAGAGGTGACTTAACTTCTCCATGCAGCCTAAATCAACAAGCTTAAAAATAATAATAATAATAATAAAAATCTTAGGCAGAGGCTTCAGTTTACTTCTGAGTCTGCACTTTCCCAAACTCTTGCACTTTGCAAGAAAGAGGCAAGCTACTCCCCTAGTTCCTTTGCTGAAATCCATTCATATTTGTATCAAAATTATACAAATGCAGCAATATAATACAAATACCGTACTAGAAACTAAGCATACCTATATCCACACAGAAAAATGGCATGCATTTTTTTCATTAAGTAGTAATAACCCTTCTGATCATAACTATTCAATAGGCCTTCTGTCATCATATCAAACTTTTAATTGCATCTTACCACACTAGGTTTCTTTCTTTAAGTGACACTCATTCCACACAGGTCACTAGACCTGTAAGGCCCAATACTACCGAAGGGCTGATTTAAGGAATGAAGCTGAAGGAATTACAACCACTACTGACTCGCATCCTAAATTCAGCAGTATTAAATAAACCTGGGCATGAAAAGTTTCTAAACATCACATACTCGAGCCATATTTAAATACAGATATTTGTAAGAAGCAAAGACTAAATCAAAAGACAACATCAAAAATTGGAACAGCAGCATTGCTAACACCTTTTAAAATTTAGAGTTGTTTAAGCATAAGACATAATTCAGAAGACAGATATGT
Source organism: Rhea pennata (assembly GCF_028389875.1). NCBI lineage: Eukaryota > Metazoa > Chordata > Aves > Rheiformes > Rheidae > Rhea > Rhea pennata. Next base: position 91,711,117 of record NC_084665.1, on the reverse strand, counting down.
AGTAACAGTACATGAAAGACAGTGGAATATAAAATTTTAACAATCTGAGAAAAACATAACAGTTTATAACTATTACATGTTATTTAATGCTTGTTCCCTAAATGACTCATTATATATAGTTACTTTAAGAAGAAATTAGCTTCAAGTATTCTGGAAGACTGATGATAACATCTGCCAACTCTGGTTAGTTAATCTTAAAAGAATAACAGATGCCTTTTCTGTAAATTTTTACAGTGACTCAAAAGACCTATTTGGCATAGGAGTGTAGGGAGAGAATTAAAATAGAAAAAAAAATATACATAGTACATATAGCTGGTCATAATCACTGTAAAGAAGAAATGCTGATGTGGTGGGTCTGAACATTCAGTCTTCAGATACAGCAGCAAATCAGCATTTAGTCTCATTTCAAGGCTCTGTTTTGAAAACACTATTTCCTGACACTATTTACCCACTGTTGGCAGCCTGTGTAGCACTCTTGCAAGTGCCTGTGTCTGTCAAAGCTACTTATGAATCCCTGTTAGTACATGGACTGTTTTAAAAGTTACTACAGTTAAAAGTAACACCTACATAGCAGAGACTATAGTTCATGCACCTACTTAATGTTACAGTCTGTATTTATTTACCAAGTAAAAAAATATAGACTTGAAGAGCAGAAAAATGATGAAAGTAACCTGAAGGACTACAGCTGTTAGTCAGTCATTGGAAAGTATGAGCTCAAGTGAAAAAGGGGCTCAGAAAAGAAAGCATCATTGGGGAGGGGAGTGAAAGGCACAAAGCTGTAGAAATGCAATGATTTAGATGTTGTGGCATTCTTAAGCATAGATGTTACAACATTATTTAAATATATAGTAAGTCAACTGGGGTAGGTAGCTACTTAATATTATAATTTTTTCTTCATTTATCATTGCCTCAGCAAGCATTAGCACTCCAGCTGCTGAGCATCTAAGAACAAAAGTAAATACAATATCCATGCTATGCTCAGGCCTTCCCAAGCGATCCCACGGCTCTGCCTGGTCTCTTTGATGACAGACACTGTGTGCTTCAGAGAAGCCCCAAGCAGGCAGTACTGCAGCTAGAAGAGCTGGCCCAAACAGGCCCGCGGGTTACATGTACTTTCCAGTGGACTCCCTTTGCCCACCAGCCATGCTGTCATTCACTTCATGTTTCCTTTCCAGTGATTTCAGTTGGAAAAATTTCTCAACCCAGCTGGATTGAAACTTGGGAATCCATCAGAAAGATACGCATTTTCAAATATATCTAGGGCTGCCAAGAGACCTTACTTCAGGTCTCAGCTCACCCCTTGTCAACCCCAGGAGAGAACAGGGAAGTAGGCAACCACCAGCAGCTACTCAAACATTAAATACTTGCCACCATGGCAAAACTCTACCAGCTCCACTCCATCTCTAGGCAGGGGAAAGATCACGCAGATCATTGATCCATCTACCCTTCGCTGTACGAATTGGGCTTGAGAGCTTGCACACAGCATGTATTTTACATATGTACATAAATAGAAGGTAAACAAGAAAAGGAAAAGAGAAAAAAGCTGCACATAGGATACTGTCCTGCTGCTTTTCTCCAGCATGTCTGGACTCTCCCAGCCCTCTGAGAGCATAGTTCTTACTAGCAAAGCATATAATCTCTACATTGCTGCTTCAAGTGCACAAAGACTTGCAAAAGGTACTCTTTTTGCTTGAAACACATTGCCTTTACTTTTTCCAAATGCCAATTGGATAAATTCAGGCTCCATGACTGTGCATGACTGTACATACAGCCTAGATGTATGTACAATAAAAATCAACACAATGAAGTAATTCCTCAGCTGCTCTCACTCAACACAATAAATGTTTTATTGCAAAAATAAACTGAGTAAAACATTACAAGCCTTACACAGAAATATTTCTAAAATAAACATCTTATGTGGTAGTTAGAGCAGTTAGTTTCTTTTGCTATATAACTCAAAAATCTCTGCTTAACTTTGGAAACCATAATGTGAATTGCAAACTACGTCAGATAAAAATTAAGAATTCTTTACTGTAAAAGCAACATTTAATGGATTTGTCATGTGCAGGCTTTTTGCATCAATTTAAAAGAAACCTCACTATTGTATACCTAGATAAGAGCACAGTTAGTGCCTCTCCTCCTTTATGGAAGCAAATCTCATATTATGCTTTAAATATTCAGATTGTAATGAAATATTCTTTTTGTATAGCAAGAGATCAGATAAAACTTAAGATATATCTCCTTTATATTATTTCTTGAAAACTGAATTTTCTCATTTAAATATATTCCTAAGATACCATTCATCTAGACAATCAGTTTTTAATGTATCTGTTGCTTAATCACAGTGACATAACTGCAAACCGGACCTGTTTGAAAAGGAAAAGGCAGACTGTGAGAAATACCGTTTTTAAGAGTCAGAGCTGTTCTGCTCCAGAAGCTACTTAAATTCTTCTGACAGCTGCTCAATAAATAACTTAATTACTCACACTCTAATAGACACAAACAGAACTATCTGAAGATTATGAATGAGAGAATAGTTTACCAGAGCTGGACACATTCATTTTTAAGATAAAAAATAACCTACTGTTCTGCTTGAATAGCTTTCATGTTTGCTTTATTTTATGCTGTTATTAACTGCATTGAGAACAAACAACATCAGCCATGTATCTACCAGGAATCTTGCTATGCTAATGATGGGTTTTTTTGAAAAAAAAAACTTAAATGTTACTTTAAAAGTGTGAAATCAACAAGTGAGGTCACTAGCCTTCTGTTTACTTCAATGATTTGTGCTGCCCCAGCTCACTGGAACATGGAAGATTTCCAGCATTTTAGACAATAGTCTCATTTAAATCAGTTTTCATTGACCTTTAAATTACCATCATTTGTTCTCGATAACCACTAAAAAGGACAAAATGAAGCCTTATTAAAAAGGCTTCTTTTAGAGCATATTCTACTCAATTTCCATTTTACTAAAGAAATCACTCTGAAAACAGACCAAAAAAATAAATGGGAGTTGGTATGACACTATCTTCCATTCGTAAACCTGACCTTAGCAACTGAAAAGTAACCATGGAAGCAGCTACATTTGTGTCACAACACTAAAACAGTACTCGATGCAACGAGCTCCCACGCTAAGGGGTAAAACAGTAAAAAGGAAGGCAGATTAACGTAGAAGGTATACAGGTTAAAACTGCAATATAGGACTGCCAACAAGCTCAGAGCAGAGGGGTTTTACTTGTGCTTGAGCTGTCTGCGTAGTGCAGTCCGTAACACCTGTGGGACATGTTCAGGTGGCACACAGAAAACTAGGAAACTAGTAGAATTCTACAGGAATTCTAGTAGACTGTAAAGGATTATTTTATAAAAATGATACAGCTACTATGCTGTTTAAAAATGTGAACCAGAGGTTTCAAGAACTGCAAATTTGTAAATAACAGTATTTTTTTTTACTATACAACAATTATAAAAAATTGGCCAGATATGAATCATGAATTGTTACAGATCTACATATTTGGAAGAATGAAACACAAAATACCAGCTCTGGGTGATGCAAGCTGAAAAGCTACCGAAATATAGCAGCAGTGTAGTAGCTCTGCTGCCATACACACATGCATCCTAACTCACAACAACACTCAGCAAAGTTATTTTGCCTTGTCTTTATACAAGGTAAAAATTTGGCACCCAATTTGTATTTCCTCTACTTTCTGGTAAGAAGTGTAAGCAATAAAAAGAAAATACCTGTTCTAGTGCAGCTTACTGTTCCTACGATTTTTTGGACTCTGCTCTGCTCTAGCATACACACAGGTTTATTCCTGCTTTCAGTGGAAACTGTATTATCAGATAGATATTAAAAATAGGTTGTCTCGTATTTCAGCACATAAAGGCAGACATAAGAGTCTAAGGAAGCGTAGATATTAACTTATCACTTGCACATTTTAAGATAAAATGGTTAATCTTAGCACAAAGCAAAATCAGCTTTCACGTAATTGCTTTGAGTAAGAGAAGTAACATCAAATGCAATAACATATTTATAGGAAAAATATTTTCTCTTTGTCAATTCAGAGTGCACCATATGCAGTCATACTCAGTACTGAAGTTTCCTGACACCTTTTTTAATATCCTTACAAAGTGGACATTTTCTTCCCTATAAATTTTTACCACAAATAGAACTGAATACAGTAATAGTATGAGTATTGTATCTTTCAATTACTAAAATAGTAAGTATTAAAAATAATGCAATGTGAACTGAAAAGTAAACAATTCAGTCTCAGTTATTTCACAGAAACAGCATTCAAAGCATTTTCTGCCTTAAAGTTTAACTTTTAGCATTTGGTAACATATCAGTTTCAGTCTTCCCATTCAGATAAAAAAAAAAAAAAAAAAAGACGGGTTTGAGTTTCGTTGCCTGCTACAGCATGTAGCCTTTTCCTCAGGATCTCACAGTGAATCGGGAGTTTCTTAGAGAATCATTTGAGGGAAAAGCATCAAGTCTTGCTAATGCAAAATGATCTGTATGATTGAATTCTCATATGTTCCACCGTTCCCACATTTGTTGCGGTGATTATTATTATTGGCTTACCTACGTGTGCCTCAGCTCACATTGGACAAGGTAATGGCAAACCTGCAGGAAAGGTAACTCCCAAGAGGGAGCAGCAGCAGGGGGCAAGGAAGATTATCTGAACCGAGTTTCAAAAACCAGCTGGTTCTGAAAGCAATTGTTATTTTACACAGCTGATTCCATCAAAAAAACAACCCGAACTGCCTGCAGTGACGCTCAGGCTGTGGGATCAGGTGCCAGGAATAGAATGGAAAGGTACCAGCAAAGTCATCACATTTCGCCTCCCCTTCTGCCCCTCTCTAGCCTATGGCTTGCAACCAGATCCCCAGGGAGCTCTCCGGGCTCGGCTCAGCTTCCTTGGAGCACAACCACTGAGTGGCTCAGGAGCTATAAAGTACAGCAAAATGGGGTTTTGAGAAGAGAGAATTCCCTTTGCCTGTGATTTCACTCTGTTGCCCATCCCTGGGGAGTGCGAGTACAGCACACCAGTGTATTCTGGTCCACTTTGAATGGTGTTCAGGGCATATGCATTCCCACACACACTCCCCGCACATATTTTTGGTCGTATGTTCACACTATCCTTTTCTTGATCACAAGAAAATACTAATTTTCAGTTTATCAGGATAAATGATGGAAATTCGTGCAAGACCTATAGCAGTAACCTTTTATAAAGCCAGTTGCACAAAGGGAGAGCATTTGAAAGCAAATTCATTGTTATAAAGAGGTGACAAATACAATTTTCAGTTACAAACTGTGTTGCATTGAATATAAGTAACTTCTCTCTGTTTTAATTAGTAATGTTGAGAGAATAGGTATAGTTTACTTCTGATACTAGAGGAAATTTGTCCACTTTTTTAAATGGCATCTAAAGGTACATTTTCAAATTATATTGTTAAATGTTCACTAACTACCAACACTGTATAAAGACCTACTTGCTTATAAAATATAGTTGATATAATGAGACAATGTTTCTGCAATAGTAGTTCCACAATTTGGCAACTGCATAAATTGAGACCACAAACTCCATAGTAGCAACAGCATGACAATCATAGAATCAGTAAGGTTGGAAGGGACCTCTGGAGATCATCTAGTCCAACCTCCCTACTCAGCAGGCTCATCTAGAGCATGGTAGACAGGGTTGCATCCAGGCGGGCCTTGAAGATCTCCAGAGAAGGAGACTCCACCACCTCTCTGGGCAACCTGTGCCAGTGCTCCATCACTCTCACAGGGAAGAAATTCCCCCTCACGGTCAGGTGGAACTTCCTGTGGCTCAGTTTGTGCCCATTGCTTCTGTCCTGTCACACGGGACAACTGAAAAGAGTTTGTCCCCGTCCCCTTGACACCCTCCCTTCAGGTACTTGTACACATTGATAAGATCCCCCCTCAGTCTTCTCTTCCCCAGGCTGAAGAGGCCCAGCTCTCGCAGCCGTTCCTCACAGGGCAGGTGCTCCAGCCCTCTGATCATCTTTGTAGCCCTATACTGGCCTCTCTCCAGTAGCTCCATGCCTGTCTTGTCCTGGGGAGCCCACAACTGTACTCGAGATGAGGCCTCCCCAGGGCTGAGTAGAGGGGCAGGATCACCTCCCTCGACCTGCTGGCAACACTCTTCCTAACGCAGCCCAGGAGACCATTGGCCTTCTTGGCCACAAGGGCACATTGCTGGTTCACGGTCAGTTTGCAGTCATTGACCTGAGTCTTGAATATGTCCGATCCCATACTCTCACGCACTTTTCAGTCAGCAGTCTAGATTCTTACCTCTGACTTTGAGAGACTATAAACTATTCAATCTCTGCATAGGTTGAATTTTTAAAATCCAGCATTTTTACAGTTTTGAGGAGGCTGACTAGTTCTTCGAAGTTTTCAGATAATGCTTGTCTAAGTATTTTGGCTCCAATTCCCATTTTGCAACCTGATAAATAACAAAGTTATGTCCTGCAGTTTTGGCTTTGTCCAATTTCTACCAATCGAGACTAGTTATTTTCAGCAATCATAGCAGAGTTCAAATACAAATACAGAAATATAAACACAGAAATACAAATTTGCATACTCTTGATTATAATCAAGAGTATGCAAATATAAAAAATTCTTAAAGATAACCACAATTTCCAGCCAAATATGACATGTTAATTTGCAAACAAATATAGCTTTTGAAATATCACTAATAACATAAATGTCAGTTCTAATGCAGTTTACATAGTCTGCTTCCATCTTTATTGTATAATGCACAACGTTATGACATTTATTGGCCTAGAATAAATTTACTCATTAGTTCAGACCGACTCTTCCAAGTTTGAGATGCTCCGCATATATGAAGAATCTTAAAAGCTTGTTTTGCTTCTTTATGGAACAATATTCTACTAGTCAGAAACTGATTCGAGAATTACTGCTGCTTGGTGTCTAACAACTTACGTTTTAATCTCATTCCAGGTAAAGAAAAAAAGTCTATGAGAAAATATGGCACTGAATTGAAATTCAGGCCGCAATGTTTTTGTAAGTTTTTGCTTTCTTACTGATATTTTTATGCCTCACTCCTCAATTTAGAAAAAACCCTCAGAGCTGGCCAGTTAGCCCCTATTAGGTGAACAAGCAGCAGGTGCTTAGTTAGTAGCATGACACATGAAAAAAAATGATCAAGCAAATAAATGACCATAAATATCAGATTATATTATAAAGTGCAACCTAGAGTACACATCTGGGTTTCAGGAAATCAACCGAAGTTGACAGAAATTGCTACTGGATAAATAAATTTGAAACTAAGGTTTCTATGACTGTGAACATTCTTCTAAAAATTGCCAAGTATTTTTCCCTGTGGCAATTTTTTCCAGGCTTCTCAACTGACAACCTGAATATCAAAGAATATTCATTCAAGAAGTATTAAAATGGATCTCTTGAAAAATATTCTATTACACTTATGCATGAAGATTTATTCTGTCATTCTGCCCTCATGACCAACAAATCAGGTTTTGATAGCCCCGAGGAAATACAAGAAGCCTTAACAGCAGATGGGGAATTTCAGGCCTGAGTTAGTGCTTTAAAGTAACACTAAGTTTCTCTGCTAACAAGTAATCCTATCACAGAACTGACTTCTCAGGTTAGCAACTTTTTTTTCCACAGGAGTAGATTATTGTTTATAAATGTACACGCAAGAGATTTAAAAAAATCACTGTCTAGCAACAATGTGACTGGCTTTGCACCAAATTTAGATTATGAATCATTGTATTATTGTCACTATGAGAAGTTAGTCCTTACAAACTTTTAAAAATGGTATGTTATTTAAATTTGCCTTTTGTCATTATTTTAGGGTTTGGTGGAGATCATTGAATGATTTGATATCATCACTATTTGAAAAGCTTTTTATGAAACTTAAAAAATGATGTAGCTTTAACAATAATTTTTATTTAGGCTACTGAGTGTATATTTATACACATCCAAAAAAATCTATTTTAAAAGTATTCAACATAAGAACAATCAAAATGTTAAAATCCTTTACTATCACTTTTTGTCTACTGAAGTATTATGTTATTAAATAAACTCTTTTTTTCTCATTTCTTATAACAGTCTCAAAACCTGCTTGGTAGTCTATTTTACTGTAAGAAATAAAATGAAAAGAAACTCCAACTTGTCTAATGACCAGCAGGACACCTAGCATGTCTATCCTGTTTTATTTCTTTACAAAATCAAAGGCTGAATCATAGCCCTGATGAATATACAGACAACCTACTTCCTAATCAAGCTAATCAACAGCTCAGTAGAAACTACCCAAAGGCCAATTTCTGCCAAAGCTACATCTCCATTTCAGTTAAAACTATACCCCAGACTAGACAGCAGTCTGGTGGTGAGGGCATTGGTCGGGAGCGTAAGCCTCGAGCTCAGTCAAGTTGATGTTCGGAGTCGCATCTCATTCCAAGTGAGTCTTGGACTCCTGGCCAATCTGTTTCTCCATAATTTCTTTCTGCCTAACCCAGGGATCCAGAACAGAATGAACTTCCCTGAACAACATTGTGCAGGAAACATTTCAACTTCTGTATTCCCAATTTTCAAAGAATTGTCTTCCCCAGAGGTTACAGACCAGTTCTACTTGGAGCTCCCAGAGTCCAACAGGAATACGCCCCACCACTTCCCAATTAACGCCAGTTGACTTGTGTTTTAAAATTGCTGCTAGCAATCTCATACAAAAAGTAATCTACATTCTCTGCATAGAGCACACTGTACTACAGGTAGAGTTAAACTTGAGACAGTAGATTAAAAACCAAACTGTGGATCCAAACATTAAAATGATCCTATGCATTTTCTTCTACTAATGCCAAATTTAATAAACACCACATGCCACAGTCAAGTAATCCATGTAATACTCAGCAACAAAGTCAAAACAATTTCCAACTTCATTTTTTAAATATACTGCCCTTCAACTACTGTAGAAACTTTATCTTCTTTTATTAAACTGAAACAAGGCCAAAGCCAAGCTTAAACCTAGATACCATAAAATCAGCTAAATCAATGAATACAATCCTTATTAAAATGTTTTAATCCTCATTAAAGACTCAATAAATACATATGAAGCTCAGTACAGGAAACACTGAAAAATAAGTTAGTCTTGAAAAATAACAATTTAGTTTCCAACCATATTTGTAACATTTTCATGGAAAACTCCAATTGATTTTGACTGAAATGCTCATCATCAAAAAGAGTATAGTAACTAAAATCTCCTAGGTTAGAATCTTAGCTGAAATATGAATTAAGCACAGAACTTAAGCTAAAATATGTTTTATTTTAGAAAATTCAATGGCATTCTGGAAGAACTGATCAAAATACAGATAAATTTTGTTTTAATTTCAGCAATGTTGTGGTAGCCTGCCTTTGGCATAAGAAGGGTTCAGTCCTACATCCATTACACAGCCAGCTTTTATTGTTTCCTTTCAGCTTCTCCATTTTAACCAATTTGTTACAATTACAACAACTGCAGTGATTTCTGTCATTCTACCCCCACATTTTCTATTATCAAAAATACCAGCAAGACCATAAAACGCAACCAACCTGACCAGCACTATTTGTTCTCTAATTTCTTTTTATCCAGTGTTAACAAAGTTCCACCAACCCCTCCCTGAAATACATTCAAGGATAAAACAGAAAGAAATTTTTAACAAGAAAAAAACCAGGAACAGCATATTTATATTGTTTATATAATGTGTATTTTAATTATATGGGATCAAAACTATTTAAGAATAAATTAGTCCTTTTCTAACTCAACTAGAAATTATCAGAAACCTTTATGTAAAATTTCAGGGGAAAAAAATTGAATGGAATTCCAAGGTAACATTTTTAGCATTAAACATTTGGAATATATCTGGCTCATTGTCAATAAAAATTAACCTCATACGTTAGAGGAAAATTCTTTTATGCTTTCCTTTTTATATAATTACTTCATGACCACAGATAATGTTCTTCATTTCATAAGGTTAGAATCAACAATTTGGAAAAAATGCAGCAAACAATTATATCAGCTGACAGAAACAGCAAATATTATTACAAGCCTTTATTATAAGCCTACATAAAACAACAAAAGGCAAAAACAACAGAGGATATGGAATGAACTTAGTGAGGAATCAGTCAAGGCAGACTTAGTGGTTGAGGAGGGTATGCAAAAAGCGTCATCTAGCAGTCACAGGAAAAGTCTTTCTGAAAGTACTATTTATGAACTTCCTACTGTTCAAGGGACTTGGAGGCTCAAGTCCAATGTCAAGAAGAAGTACGGCAAGCCCAAGCCCATTGCCTCAAAGCCTACTGGGCATATGCTTACATATCTTTCAAAGACAGACTTTGTCCTCACTGCAAGCTTAGATGCAATGTACCAATCACACATCAAATGACTTAAATTTCAAACATCATCAAAAAGAATTGCATTTCATGTCCTTCACAGCATGTGCACTGTAGTATTTTTACATTCTATGTCAAGTGGCAAACTGAATATAGAAGCAGGTACTACATTGCCTATAGCAAACTGCTCTGAAACAGAAACAAGGCAGATTTTATATCTTTGTATTAATGCTATTTATTTAAGAATTACACCCCCCCCATGCTCGTATTCTAGTTAGTTGTGAATTAAGCATTAATTAATGGAACAGCAAGAAAACAGTGTTTTGTGTTTTTAGAAGCACATATGTACACATGGATCTCCTCTGAATGGCAAAGGAAAACAAAGGCATACTGCTGCCTAGAACTGGCAGCATGAACAGCCTGCAACAAATCTGAGCATTCACACATGCTTAAGTTAAATTTAAAAACCAACAGTAGGAAAAAAGGTAAATAAAACAAAACATTCTCTAACGTAAGAATGTTGTAACACGGTGAACTTCTACTACAAATGAACATATGTTGCTCTGAATCTGCAAGCAATGTAAGCTTTTATCTCAGCAGCAGTACGCTGTTCCCCTTAGATGGAACGCTCCCCCACCAAAACGTCCAAAATAGTAGTTAGGCTTCCTTAACTCAAAATATACTATGATAAAGCTTTTGAGAACTAAATTCAGTAAAATTGGTATTTTCCTTGTTAAGATCTGAACAGAAGTTCAAATTAAACTTTACTGTTTTGGGAAGAAAAAGGTAAAAATGAGAACTGGCTTTGGTTCATCTTTGTGTAAAAATGCATAGGTTCTCACTCAGCAGAACCTAAAGCTTGCTTTCCACTGTCAGTACATGCTTTTCTGGAGTCCAGCTGTTGTTTCTGTCAGTTGTTTTACACCTTCCCTATCAATGTCTACTTCTGACTTCATTAAGATCAATTTTAGCCGGCACTTATTTTTCTTGCTAGAATTACTTGCTTTGTTTAGTTTCTATGCATTCTTACTGTTTTGTCTTTTTGACCTATGCTCCCAGCTGTCTCTCAGCAGCTTATTGTGGGCTGGCAAAAGCCTTCTAAAAATTCAGGAAAAAAGGAAGACATCAAAGAGTAACATGGTTATACCTTTGTACAACTGTTAATTATCAATATGAAAATAAAACTTGCCTAAGTAACATCACCATTTTTAAAAAGCATTGATATGTTCATAGTTTATTTGTTGAAGAGGATAAGGCCTACCTTTTTATGTGATGCTGGCACTAAAGAGAAAAGAGTAGTCAGAATAAAGACATTTAACTTGGGATCATGTCCTGTCTTCTGCACGCAGATCTACAAGATGACTGTTTTACCAAATCAAGTGAGAAGAGGCTAATAAGCACTACATTAATAAACATCACACAAGCTGTCCTTTCCATACAGTGAAAAACATCAGTTAGAAAACGTTTTTCAGAGTACTCTTTCAATAAGACACTTAGTGGGGAAGATGATCATCATACGCCAAAATCAACAGAAGTGTAGTTCTCATTGGCTCAGAGCACAGATGCCATTGAAAAGATCAATTTGAGTCCTCCTGATTTGTGGAGGACCGAGAGCTTTCCCTTGGCTCTAATTCTGCACATGAGATGGTGGAAAGATGTAAAAATCAACAATGCAAACCAAAGGAGGACAAGGATCCTCTGAACATTAAAATATCCAGGATGGTGTGAACAAGCGGAGAAGGAAAAAGACAGACAGGCATGGCCAATACTCTAGTTCTGGCATTACACTAGTGGGTAAAAATGTAAAGGTAGCATAACTTCCAGGGCCCAGCTGAGTTCTCTGGGCTCTTATGACAGTCTTCAATAGGCTCTAATGACAGCTCCTGCACCGAAACCTCCAAGGATGGCTTTGTAGAATAGCCCTGAGGCTTGCTAACAGTCTTTCTCATAAGACTATGCTCAGAGGCGAAAGAAAATGATCAAACATTGGCTGCTGCCAAACATTTTTAGAAAGTCATATTTGGTGTAGGGATGGCCTCATTTCCTCCGGCTCACAGCCCAGATGTACTCCCTTCAGAAAGAGTAACGCACCGTAAAGAGGTATGAGCTTAGGTCTGGAAGCCAGAAATTCCAGACTTGTGATGTGTTTTAGGACAAAGCTTCTTTTACGACCATGAAGAGAAGGCCCTAGAAGATCACCTGCAAAAGGAAAATCATGCATACAGCCACTGAGAGTAGGAAGAAGCTAATACAATACATAATCCTCAAACTCAGGCTAGACTAAATACAAGAATAGCTCAAAGCATATCTTCTTTCCAATATTGCAGTAAATAATGCTTACAGGCAAGCACTTAAGTGCATACAAACAAAACCCTCCACAAGAAGAACATACTTCATAATGCTAGATTAGGACTATATATGCTCTGCTTTGCATACTTTAATCATTCCTGATTTTATGTTAAGGTGCAAATTTAATAAAAAGAGAAAAATTCTAGCTATGGCCAAATGGTGAAACAAACTACTGCCAAATATCACCAAAAGCCATGAATTTAACACAGTTCAAAAGAGACTAGATAAGTACATAAAAATAGAACCTAAAGAATATCCTAATTTTTCGAAATCAAAATTTAACTTTTTTCATACATCTGTTCCCTGGACTTAGAAATTGGCTTAACATTTACATAGCACAGCAAGACCAAAATGAGGCCAACTGACATCTTCTATACAAGACTCTCACACCTTCCTTTGCAGCAACACTGGCTGCTGACAGATTGAGCTAAATACACCTTGGGCACAAGCCAGCATAGTGTGTTTCTAGAAGACAGTCTAGGAGAACAGAGGAATTTAATATTCTCACAACTTGCCAATTCTCTTTTTTCAACTTTTCAGAGCAAGGCAGAATAGTTACGCTATGAAACCCACTAGCCTTACTTTTGAGCTGAGGAAGCAGTATGCTACACTTTAGCTTGATGAAGGTAACAGAGTAGAACAGAATCATGCCAAAGAGTAGAATTACAGAGTGTGATTAAATGTCACGGTACTTCAATTTAATGAAAAGACTATAAAAAACAAGATGAAAAGTTGTCTGGAGAGTGTCAACAGTTGTCATCTTCATAAAAGAGAAAAGTAAGAATCTGACATACCAAAATCTGTTTCAAAAGTGCTTTGTGAGGGGGAGGCAAATATCATTATCACTGGACATCTGAAGCCAATAAGAAAAAGACTGTCTAAAATTGGAAGAAATTCTACAGTCATGTTAATTCGCTGTCATAACACTTGCCACCTGAGCCATATTAAATAAATTATTTTTATTAAAATGTTAAATACAATTTATACTACAGCCTGTTGAAGACTGGAACTCCAATGTTATTTTCAAATAGAGATTCTGCTTTATTTTTTACCTTTATTGCAATTTCAATTTCAGAGACTGCCCTAAAGATCCAGCAATTACAAAAGATCAGGAAAAAAACTCAGATTTTTTTATTTCACTTCCAGAAGAAAATTCTGCATTAAATTTTCAGAGAAAATACTATTAACTATTCCATCAGAAAACAATCAGATTAATGTCAGCTCTAAAAAAAACTGTTCTCCTTGGAAAATAACTCCTAGATGCCCTGAAATACCTAAAGAGGACAGTCACGCTGGTCATGCTGACAAATTAGGTCAAATAAATCCAGACCTTTTGGTCTCAATGAGGAAGATAACACATATCTCTGTGTAGAACAGTCATTCATAAATAAGTACCAGGAACTGAACTTTTTGGCTTTTGTAATCCAGGAATGCTTGACAAGTTTTTGGCCTCCTAGAAACCAAATCTGGTTTCCAAAGAGACTTGGATGTCAGTCATCCAGTAGAACTAAGAAAAGGAAAATAGCAGTCTCCAGCAAAAACTTCATTAAAAGCACACCAGAAATTCTTCAATGTACTGCAAGAATCAACCTTCTGCTGGCAAACAGACTACAACTTTTGCCTCTAAGTTCTAAATGTATCTAAGTTTTGTCACAGAAACAAATATTTCTTTTCCTTATAAAAAGTTTCCTGATAAAAAAGTTATACTATCTTGCAGCTGACAGCCTCAATGTGTGGTGAACATTACTATATCAACCAAAATCAGCTCATACCTGCAGTGCTTGTATTCAGTACAGTTCATTTGATTCATCAGTAAATGTAAATGCCCACCATTCCCTTAGAAATACAAGTAAAGAATTCGTTTTCAAATTGGTATGCTCTGAGTTAGACATGCATTTCTCTAAAGTGTCAACCTTGTACAAAATCAGCACTTACAAACTGGTTATTTTACATGCAAAGTTGACTTTAGGTATTTTGCTATGGCATCTGAAAAGGTGGTGTTAAAGAACACCAATAATATTTGATGTGTTCTTCAAAAATATTAAAAGATCTAAAGCAATTAAATGTTTAAAATACTTTAAAAAAAGCCAATTCAAAAATGTAATCTTGCTTAGCCTCAGGGAGAATAAAAGACCTCCAGCTTTGCTATTTCAAGAGTCATTTGTGAGTAATGAAAATACAAAAAAAGACGAAGTTGGAAGAATTATTATTACAGATGGAAACTTCTGCAAGAACACTTTACTGAACAAGCACTTTGAAGTTAGTGAAGATCTGGTTCTGCATGTTAAAAAAAATCTCTTAAAGCTAAGGCTGACATACTTCTGCCTTTTAAAATACTATATCCAACTCCTCAAGATGAAGCCTTAATTTCAATTCAGAAGCTTTTAGGAAGGTTCCTGGCCAGCTTGACAACATATGACAGCATCAGTAAGTTATTTTAGAGGCACTTTAGTATGTCTGTGGTGGCAGTAGTTACCAGAGCTTGCTTTCTGATATTCTGTTCAAAATGGCTTTTCCTTGAAGGAATGGGAATATGTAAATTGTCACCTAACATTTTAACAACATCCAAAGCCTTCAGCATAGCAACACTTGGCAATTTTTCCTCCTTTCTTTGAATGCTGAGTTTACACAAGAACCTTAAACTCCTGGGTATTTCAGGAGTTTTACACACTATGTAAAAAGTTGATTTTGGATTCTTAGAGAAAATTTCCATCAAACTTTTCCATATTTATCCTTTTTGGATGAATAAAGAAACTGAAAGAAGAGTTGTATTTAAAAAATCCATTTATAGAAATAGATTGTTTCTTGGCAAGTCAGCAGAAGTTGTCATACGTACAAGTTAATAATTTTTTACTTTAATGATTTTTTGTTTTGAAAGTCTTCATCAAAAAGTTACCTAATAGAGATTCTGAGGTAATGTTCATGACAGAGCGATCACTGTGATAAAACTATGACTACTACATTTCCAGCACAAGTCTTTGAAACTTTTGTCTCCATCTTTTTTTAAATGACTGGATACGTATACACACAATCACAGCAGTAGAGTGTGGGGCTTCCTTACACAGATCCAAATTCCTCCTTGATCTACTGTTGGAGTAGCTTCTTTCCTACCTCATCCTCCTCAATTAGTTGTAAGGAAGACCAGAGAGACCAGTCTTCTAAATTATGTTTCTATAATTATGTGGTCTGTAGGTGCACGTCACACAGATGTGCTATCAACTGTATATTATATATTACTAGATTATAAAATCCTTATTTATTAAACTGATGAATTTTAAGCTGAATATTCACAATGAGCATGATGCAGCTTGAGTTGACAGTGCTAATTTAACAAGTAAATGACAATTATCCAAATGAGTGTTGAACCAGTGAGTCAATTATTTTGCAGCTGGTTGACTTGAGAAATGTTGCTTAATCACACAGTTGGCTAAACAGCCAGGAATGTTCATTCTATAATTGCAAAATATTGCTTCAGGACAAAACACATTTAGTCTTAGACACAGTATCATTCTATAATTATAAGTACATCATAGCTCTATATAGTCTAAAAACATGTAAGGGAGACATAAAAGTCATATGACCGCATTTAATGATCCAATTAGATAACTCTTTTTTTTTAACTTTAAATTAGTTTTCATTAATTCCTTGCCTGAAGACATTATTTGTGAACCAAGGGCTTCAAACTCATTTCATAACATACAGAAATCTAACTGAATACAAAAAATACCTTAAAGATTTAATTTGGATATTAAAACACTTTCCTGCAACTTTCAGTGTCATAAATATGAAATATGATGTGCAACAATTGGTAATTTTTAATTTATTTACCTATAGAGGCAAGTCTGTTTCTAACAGTATCTCTGACTTTGAAATATCAAACATTTTCTGAGCTGTTGGAAGGGACAGCAATAAAAATAGCATCAAATTGAGAGATATTTTGAGAAAGAAAAACATTCATTTGCTAGTAGAGACAATATTTTGATATTAGTCTGCATAAAGTCTGCATAAAACATACACAATTCTTACACATGAGCTATCTAGAAATAAGATTGCACAGTTTTACTGAATTGTAACTAAGAGACTACAAGACTGTATACATTGGATTAAAATTAGCATCTTTTACTCCTTCTCCAGGCTAACCAAAATATTTATTTTTCTTCTGTCTTTTCTTTATGCTTAAAAATAATGGGAGATGTATACATACTATCTCACCAGATTTTTCTCTTTTGAGCTAAAGGAAAGAAAAAGCATGCAAAAAAGAGCTGCAAGAAAAGACCTAGCTAGATTTAAGTTATCACTTTGAAGTACTGTAAGGATGTCGTACACTAACTTCATTCACTTCTCTGTTATTCAAAGGCTTTACTGAAAGCACACAGTCTGCATGCAATGTGGCAAAGAAGGCCAACAGCTTCCTTAACTGTGGTAGGAAGAGCACAGCCAGCAGGTCCAGGAAAGTAATCCTTCCCCCTGTTCAACACTTGTAAGACCATCTCTGGAGTACCACTGCCAGGTTTGGGCTCTGCTCAGCGAGAAGAATGTGGCCCTGCAGGAGCGAGTCCCATGGAGGGCCACCACGCTACTCAGGGCTGGTGCATGAGGAGAAGCTGAGGGAGCTGCCTTTGCTCACCTGGAGAAGGCTCAGGGGATCTGTCTGCTGACTACAATTACCTGATTTCAGGTTACAGAAAAGATGGAACTAAACAGTTCTGGGAGAGGCACAATGATAGGACAAGAGGTAATGGACACAGGTTAGGACATGGAAAATTCCAATCAGACATTAAAAAATCTTTCTTTTCTTTTTCCTCTCCTCATGAGGGTGGTTAAAAACTGGAACAGGTTGCCCAGAGAGGTGAATTCACCATCCCTGAAGGTGTTCAAGACTCAGCTGGACACAAGGCCGAGCAATCTGCTCTGATTAGACTGTTTTGAGCAAGGAGTTGGACTAGATGATGTCTGGAGGACAGTTTCAACCTCAATTATGATTCTATTTCTACCCCTTAAAATAGCTGCTCATGATATATGACCACTTCATCTGTAAAAAGCCCTGCCATAGAGATATTCCAGAATAGGGAGGACATCCTTTTGTATTATTTTTACAACTTTGCATATTTTTAAAAACAATTAACTTACCATTCCTTAGGCAAAAGAGTAGACTATCCCTGTTCTAATTCTCAAACTGAGACTCTGTTTCTGCAAAGTAGCACGAGTTCAGCCCACAAAGGGCTGTTTATGAGGGATGAGAGTATATAATGCTTAATACTAAATTAATCACACTAATGTAATTTCAAACCATCTGAAATTCAAGACTTTGCATAGCTGCTTTTGTAATAATTTATAAAAGGTTTTTATAAGAAAACTCAGATCTTTGTTGCTCACAGAACACAGTGGAAGTTCACAAAGTTCAGGTATCTTTTAAGTAGTAATGAACCCATCAAAGGTGGTACTTTTTTTTTTCTTTTTTTTTGCAAATACTGCAGTCACCTAATTGGTTTGGGTGAGACAAGCATAAGAGACAGCAGGTAGTGAGACAGCTTGCAAGTAATAGTAGAGAATTTTCAGGAGAGTAATAAACATCAAACTTGGCAGATGATTTTTTAGTTTAAGAAAAAAACATGTTTATGAAATCCTTAGTAGGCAGAAAAAGATTATAGTTCGTTTTCAGACATCTTTATTTACGTAAGTCATTAAAATATTTATCTGAAAACAACGAGAAAAATGAGCAGGACTAGAAGTAAAATAGACTTTAGTAAATATCTCACACATATCCCAAGTCAGTCATGTATGTAAAGCACATAAGTAGCCAGGGAAGCAACAGCTGAATATAGCCAAAGCTGATTTCAGTAAGTCTGAGAAACATCATTCATTCGTTAGTAACTCCACCGCAACAAAAAGAACTCTGTCAAATATCAAATAAAAGAATGTCTTGTAAAGTTATGTATTTTTTAAGTTAAAATGTAAGTGAGACAAATTGCCTTTAATTTGCTTATTTTCACTTTGCAAATGAACTTTTCTTCGGAGAGAAAAAAAATCAGACTACATTCTAATATTGATAAATATAGTCACACTTTTAACAACATACAAGTGTAAGGAATCTCACAGAGCACTTGTATCCTTCTCTTTCCTTGTGTATCATCACTATTAGCATTTAGAATAACTAAATATACCATCAGAATGGAAGTTCATTAGCCATGTGCCAGTCTAATAAGTTGTGTGTTTTGAGGTTTAATTTTGTTTTTTGTTTTTAAGTAGAACAGAAGAAAATCCACAGGAACATAGAAACTTAGTAAAATGTTACATATAATACGGTATGTCATATAAACTGTTAGTTTTTATTGCAGTCATTTTCTGAGTTGGGAAGACTCAGCTTACTATACTAAAGACTACACAATACATGTATTATTCCTACTGTGCATGGCCTTTGACTTTCAAAGTTTTTTGTCATATTTGAAATTAAAGGGAAAAGGAGAAATAAACTTTTTGTGACATACATAGGCTATGCAGAAAAATCCACAAAGCTTTACAATCTTAGTCAATTCTCACTGCAAAACAGGCTAGAGAGTAGCCTAGTTGCATAGCAGAGAATTTAAAGTGCTTTTATCCTAGTATATTTTTGTTAACTATATCTTTTGTATAATTTGTTTCAACTAAATTAGATATAATCATAAATTTTAAAGTGATAGACTGATCTGAAGTAGGATTTTAGTATTAATAGCAAAAGGCGTAAGATATAGGCGATCAATCTAAGTATTCTGCAGCCAAAAATTCTACCAAAAGGGAAAAATAAGAAAAACAGTAGGAAGTTTGAAATATATCCTCCTCCTGCTCCTGAAAAAATCCGTTCTTTTTCTGTGCCGTAACTGTGCTTATTGTCAGACTGAAGAACGGAGTTCAAGAGTTTGGAAATCTCTGAAGGGGCTGATGGGCTGTTTTCATTGATGTTGCAATGTGTCTCACCAGTTTGCAGACTGATACACAGCAGACTTGTTGCCTTTTTTATTTCTTCCCCTGAATAAACTGGTAATGGGTCTGGGTAGAAACTGAAAAATACAATATTTTTCTCCATGTACCAACATGGACAGAGGTGCTTCTCATGCAATAACCTATACAGCAATGGATACTAAAACAAAGAGCAATGAGATCAGCTTAACTGCAGAAACAAATTAAACGCTTAATTTACAGACACATCTAGCACTTCCTTGGAGACCTGTAAAATCACCACGGTGATAATACCGATGTAAAAAAAGGAAATCACTTCTCTTGCTAGGGGAGGCACCTAAAAGCCACCAGTTGTTAAACAGGTTTAAGTAGGCATTCTTGAGGCCTTTTTGAACTTTTTAATGCATATAGGAGTGGGAATTCTTGTTTTCTGTACTAGGCCAGAAGGCCCTGACTCATCGTGGTCACAAGGCCAAAATGATTTTACATTAACAACAGCCATAAGTCTTCTCCCCCAGATGCCTCCTGCTGAAGAAATAGTGAGTAGTCATTTGTTCCTTTCAAACTTGCCAGCTTCTTATTTTTGATCAATGCCTTGAATGTAAAAAAACCCCTATTTCTGTAAACAGAGCTTGGCACATACAGCTCATTTCTCCCTTTCTTTGCCAGAAAGCATACAAAATGCTTCCAAGCATTGTTCTGTTTTGCTTTTGGAGTGAAAACACAGCACCCTTCACCATCTCCAAACCTCAAAAACTGTTTCTGACTGAAGCAAAGATATTCTCTTTGCTATACAGACTGTCAGTCCCCACCCCCAAAGTCTGAGTGCTTTCACTGGTATACACGAGATTCTCAAATAGCAACCACTATAAATCCCAAACTCTGTGTGTTGACCTTGAAGCAGCAGACAGAAGTTACATGTATCCCTTTTTCATACTACTTCCTCATCACTCTACAAATACAGATACTGTATATAGAATAAAAGCGTTCCAGTAACCTACGAAATAACAGATTATTAAGCAGTGAGACAGCAAGTGTTCCTGATTGCTCATTTTTAAGATGTCTCCACATACATACATAATGTGTAATGTAACATCCTTAGCTGCAGTTGTTACATGACCTTGCTATACAAGTCACAGAGTATTATGTTCCTGTATGTGCTACATGTGTGCATATATATATGCACATATATATAATATCTCTAAAATGTATACAGGTAAAAGTCAATACTCTTTAGGTTGCTATGATAAATTTACGTTAAGGATCCATCCTTCTGTGCAGCTAGAATTCCAAGAAAGTCAAATTCAATTACTGAGATTATAAATTTATCCATGTCTTAATATAACTAAAACAACCACTTACCTTCTTAATGCAATGCAAATTACTGTTTAATGTACACTGAAAGTGTAGTTTCAATTATCTCAATTATTCCAGTTTTGGCTTACATTCAACTATGTTAGAAACCCCCCTGCAGAAATCTGCCAAGAGGAAAAAAGATACAATTGCATTTACTTACATACCTTGGCCTCCGAAATGTTAAACCATACTGTTGGCAAGCCAGTCCCACAGTGGGAGTGTATACAATAGGCATGAACCTTTCAATGTCAGAAGTCAGCACTTTATAGAAAAGCTTTTCATTTCGATCCTGAAGACTCATTAGTAGAATATATCTGTAAAGAATTATATGCAATTAGACAGGCATTAAGTGAACATATAAAGCCAATTTGAATATAAAAAGATGTTAGATTATTACTTAAAGCTATGTTTGTTCAAGAACAGCCTCTTTCTTATCTAGAGTATTTAAATTCCTCTCCTTAACATGTTAATGTTTCAGACATAAAGGATAACAAATCGGCCAAGACAGACAGAAGTTGAAACCATCACAAAGCTGACATACTCTGCATGCCCAGGAAGCTGATCTCTCTCAGGTATAAAATGCTATGCTGCAATGGAATGATGCTTGGTCTGTCAGAATCTAAGACATACATACCAATTGTTCCATTTGAAATAGTATAGTTACTAAATTAAAGACAAACAGATTTACTCTCTTGCCCAAAAAATCCAAACGAGAAATGTTAGCTCTTTCTACTTTTGCCTCAATAGAAATTTCTCCCGAACCCAGGAAAACACTGCTTTAGGACTAACATTTCAAATACAAGGCGCACATGTGTGCCTTTTGACTCTGAGCTCTGTGTTTTTAATGGACTCTGCAATACTTTATCTCTTAACATAAAAAGAATGGATAGCATTTGAAGAAGTTTTATGCTTATTTGGAAATAAAAACAATGCAAAAAGAATAAGAGAGTGGAGAAAGCTCTTGCTTAGTTTGATCTACTCTTGCCTATCATCACTCTAATGTTGAATAAATACTCTACTACTCCAAAATCCAAACTAGGATGCCAAAGAATAATTTCAATGCTGAAGATAACATCCTCAAATAATAGAAGTCTACAAATCTAATGACTTTAAGCTATACTCATTTATACCAGCTAGGAATCTGGTCACTATATTCTCTTGAGCATTTAAGATTTGAGAATCTGACCTCACCTAGTAAGGTCAATATTACAATTTTCAATAGATTGCCCATTACATATATTCAAAAATTTTTCAATGCTCATCATTTTATTACATAAGCATTCAGGAAATTTATAGGACACATTCATTCCCCAGACCAGGAGGTTTGTGTGTTTAAATATTATTCATGTGAATTTTCCTTCAGTACACTGATGCATCATATGCAGTGACACTAGTAGGTCTTTCCCTTCATACACAGTGAAAATCAGAAAGATCCAGATGAGAAAGGTAATATATTATATATATATAAGCTGTATATGTTTTTGATACTTTTGAAATAACTAACCTTTTGCACAATTTCCCCTACCTTATCTCCTTTGAGAAGGTGAAAGTAATGGAAATCAGAAAGTTACTTCAACACCATACTTAGAACTGAAGGCCAAGATGTTTTAAATTATTGTTAAACTAGCTCTCAGGTAAAAATGCTAATTAATATTTCAAAATTCCAATTAGCATTTTATCAAGGAAAAAATATAGTAAGGTAACTATCAAAGAAAAGTTTAGCAAACCTGGATTAGTTTTGTTAAAGCTTAGTTTTCTATATCCTAAATGACTTATCTATTCTTTGCTCATCAGCTATACAAACATCCAACAAGCCCTGTAAGAAAGGCTAGGACAGCAAGTTTGGCAATTGGTGACTGCAATGGGGAATCAGAAGTGAGAGACAGAACAGAGAAAGATTTGGAAACCAGGGCTGAACAAGCACTCTAAATACCATCATCATGAGACATCCTGACTCACCTCCCATCATGTACATAACTGTTATGTTCTCCAAGGTTAAATTATATCCTGCACTTTTAGTTCTCAATTACAAATATGTTTCCTAAATTCTTCTTTTACATTATTACATTTCCCTAGTATCCTCTAACTTCCTCAGTATTTTATCACGATATAGTATGTCTTTCAATGTTCTTTTGGTTTTGGAGCATTTTTCTGAGAAAATTATCCCAATATTTACCTTGAAATACAAGCTTATTCCCATATAATTGTGAATACAGTTGAATACATACATTTTGTTTCCAGAGGAGCATGAAAATGACTGGTAGAGAATATCATCCATATTCTGGTCTGCTCTGCCTTAGAGACTGCAGGAATTTATACAACCAGATAACTGAGTACATTTCTAAACAGTTTTTTAATTTTAGCGCTTTTATATTAAAATTAGATGATGCTATTAAAAACTTTACAGTACATTTTCATCATCTCATCTTACTACTCAGAGCAATTCTGGCTCTTTAATGCTATAAAGAATCTTCTACAGCAGGAATTAAAAGTTTAACAAAAGGCTTCTTCAAGGCTCCAACTTCAAAAACTACTTGCTAAAACTCTCTGTTTTGTTTTTACTAGCTTGTAGCACAAAGTTAGGCATTTATTTTCTTGTCTATATTTACAATCCCACTTCTATACTCAAGACAGGCTAAAACAATTGCAAAGATAACAACACCGTAATACCTGCAATCATGTTTTCAAATATTATGCGCTTGCCTATATTCAAATCAGCAAAGAAATGTAATTACAAGGTGAAAAATATTTCTTGAGAAATCTAATTTTGATCAGAAGGTTAATTTTTTGTGCTAGATATAAAACATCTTTCTTTTTTGGTCCACAGTATTTCATTCAAATCTTGGCTAGGAGAATCCTTCTCAAAAAATTTCTTAAGAGGAAAACCAAAAATGCTTCTTCCTCAACACAGAGTTGGTTATAATGCACTAGACAACAACTATGCATCCTTTCGCAACATCTAAGTGATCTGCAGAACTAAAACCATGAAGTCACTTTCAGCATGGTGTTTTAAAAAAAGACATATTTTAAATATAGTAGTTCATGGAATCTTTTACTGAAGCCCTCATCTAATTGAAAACATAGTGAAAACTTGCAATAAAACACTGAGAACAATCATTTGTGCTATAAAAAGGGAGAAAATTATTCTCTATCCTCAGACAAGGAGTCTTGAATGAAGATTTGAGGGAAAAGTTTCAAAAGAGGTAAACCAAAAACTGGCAAGTGAGACAGTGGGGATTGGCAAGCATTCAAATTTCAGTAGGTCACTTTTCTGCCTTCTGTTTAGTTCACCTAAGAATTTTTAATGCTAATCTGCTATTATAAAGTAGTAATAAAAGCATGTAAGTGAAATATCATCTAAATCCCCCAAGAAAACTGATGTGGCTATCAGAAATTTACTGGTAATTTCTTGTGGTTACTGGTCCTTACTACCACTGGCATGCACTTCACAAGGCAAAACAGATTAAAAACAAAGTTGTCATAGGGGCAAATAATGTAAACTCAGAGGACACACTATTATTTTGCACACCAGTGTGAGACATTTACCTCTTATTTTCAATCAACAGTGTCTATACAGAAGTATGCTACTTAACACAGAGAACTTGAAGAAGAATAACACAACTTTCTCAGGAAAAGTGATCTGACGGCACGCTCTTAATGGTCACATATCCAGTAAAACATTTTTACCAACTTGACTCTTTGGAGCAAAAAAAAACGAAGTAAGTAGTATGTCTGTGTCAGGCACAAATATTTCAGTGTCAACACAGAAGAAAAAGACAATTAGGAACATAAGGGGGAAAAAAGATCAAATTACTTGCAGAATTCACTGTAGACTTTCCAAATTATGTTAAAGAGTAGAACTATTTTCTGTTATTGGCTTCCTTCTTTTTGCCAAGCATATCAGGCAATATATTTGCTGCCATATCACCTTTGGTTCGCATATGAGCTATTGGCATTTTAGAGCACAGCAATTCTATGCTGTAAGACAGCAAAGGAGTTTCAGCCATGCCAAAACATGTAATGCCATGGTACTATCAGCATTATTTTATGAATTTGCACATACCCTTTCCAATCAAAACCAAGACAACAATCCTGTCAGTGTATGATACTGTCTTACACAGCATTAATGTTTCATCAGACACAGCCCTTCTATCTAAGGCATTTCAATAGTTTCCCCCTCTGCAACTTCTAAATGCCTGTACTTAAATCTTTTGCAAAGCACTTGGACAAAAAATCATGGAGCAAAACAACTCATGGAAATGGCACCAGAGTCAAGTTTCCATTTGGTTTTGTCCCCTTCCATTCACATCTGCCAAACACACAGACATACACCCACTATCAAATCAAAGCATCAAGAAGAAAATAGAGCTTTCCTTTATTTCTTTCCAATCATTGCTCCGATGGGAGGAAAGGATATGCCAGAGGCATACTGGAAGAAATGTTTTATTTTTAGAATTAGTGTATTTACATACAGCAGAAGGCAATAACAGCATGCTCTTACGTAAGATTGTCCTTAAGCACATTCCTATATAGTATACAATGTGATTTTCTTTCAAGTTCCAATTAAAATAATGAATCTCTTCTGACCTTTTCCACTGTGAGAGGATTCAAGGAGTAACTGAGGCAGGATCAGAGTCACTATTCCCTTTAAAATGTTTTGAAAAGGGTATAGAAGGCCAGAGTTCACATACTGCCTTGAAGGACAGTATTTTTTAATTCAAAAAATAACTCCGAGCTCAAACGCATGTAATAGACATATTCTTAGAGCAGGATCTCTATTGACATACTCCAATAAAATTTTCAGACGCTTATAAATACAGATGCAAATCACATTTGGCATGCACAAGTATTTGCACACTCAATTCACAAAAGTATTTATATCTCTGAAAATTGGATCAAGATGTCACAGCTGCTAATCTTTGAAGGAAGCATCTTCTGCAGGCAAACAAGTTTTTGAATCAGTGATTTTAAATGAACATCTACACATGTAAAAAAATTATTTTGCTAAAAGCTGGGGAAAATAGCACAGAAATATAATGCCCCACTAATGTAAAAGGAAAATAATTTTTTGTTAAACAAAGCATAGCATGATGATGTGAACAGTCAACTTAGGCCTGCAAGACATTCATATAGAATACAAATACGATTTCTCAATGGAACAACTTAAATGATGTGGGACTTGTAGATTTATTTAATATTACGTACTTAAGAATCAACTTGTTTAAATTTACATCAATCCAAGATTACCCGTGCATACTTACTTATCAGCTGCAATACATGCGTGTTATAAAATCATAGAATAGCTGAATTTGGAAGGCACCTCTGGAGACTGTTTAGTCCAATACCCTGCTCAAAGTAAAGTTAACTAGAACAGGCTGCCCAGCATCATGTCCAGTCAAGTTTTGAATTTCTCCAGGGATGAAGACTCCCTAACCTCTTTAG
Organism: Rhea pennata; assembly: GCF_028389875.1. NCBI lineage: Eukaryota > Metazoa > Chordata > Aves > Rheiformes > Rheidae > Rhea > Rhea pennata. The sequence continues at coordinate 91,684,662 of NC_084665.1, read as the reverse complement.
ACAACCTGTTCCAGAGCTCACCCGCCATTACTCTAAAGAGGTGTTTTCTTATAATTAAATGGAATTTCCTGCTTTCCAGTTTATGCCTACTGCTTCTTGTCCTGCCTCTGGGCACCACTGAGAATAGTCTGGCCCCATCTTCTTTAATCACACATTAGGTACTCCTACACACTGACCAGATTCCCTCTCAGTCTTCTCTTCTTTAGACTGAGCAGTCCCAGCCCCCTCAGCCTCCCATCATATGAGAGATGCTCCAGTCCCTTAATCATCTGTGTAGCCCTTTGCTCGACTTGCTCCAGCAGGTCCATGTCTCTCTTGTACTGAACACAGACCCAGCATCCAGGTGTGGCCTCACTAGTGCTCAGTAGAGGGGAAGGATCACCTCCCTCCACCTGCTGGCAATCCTGTCCCTAATGCAGCCCAGTTTGCTGCTGTCTTGGCCACGAGGGTGTATTGCTGGGCCCAGGTTCAACTTGTTGACCACCTGGCCTCCTAGGGCCTTTTCTGCAAAGCTGCTCTGCAGCACCTACCATGTGCTGGCATGTGGGGTTACTCCTCCTCAGGGGCCAGACTCGGCGGAACTTCATGAGGTTCATCTCTGACAATTTCTTCAGCCTGTCAAGGTCCCTCTGATTGGCAGCACAAGCCTCTGGTGTATCAGTTTTATATCATCTGTGAACTTGCTGAAGAAGTACTGTGTGCCATCATCCAAGCAATTAATGAAGATACTAAATAGTACTAGCCCTAATATTGACCCTTTGGTACACCACTAATTACTGGCCTCCAGCTGAACTGCCTGCTGCTGATCACCAACCCTTGGGGTCCAGCAGTTCTGCCAGTAGTCAATCCACCTCACTGTCGCTGTTCACATACAAAAATGTTTAACATAAATACCTATTTTAAAGCCACCTTTCAGTAGGAAGTGCTGAGGTGACATCCAAATGTTAAATTTATTGTTATTTCAGGATTGCCCACTTATGAAAATTTATTGTGAAAATTTTAGTCTATAAAGTCACAGCCCTCGCAGTGATAGAAATTCCTGCTTTCATAGAGTCCCAAAGCACGTGCCTCTAATGCCATTCCTTAATTTTTTTACCCAGTCCTGCTGCCTTGATCTCAACAAGAGCTGAACTCCAACTTATTCCTAACACCTTTTCATGACAGCCTCCTCAACTCAAAAGCATTTCACAACTTCTGCAGCTGTTTTCTTGATCTCTTTCCTTGTGTACTCCCCTCTACATCTCCAGTGCCCAGGGAAAGGATGGATCACCCTTCTCCCTATGTCTATGTCCACTCCTTCCCAGGGTTTGTCCCGTCCCATAGGCTTACACTGTTTATAATCACTTTTTCCTCCTTACTCATCCTACTTCTCATCTCAGCTACCACTAGCTGCTAAGTTACCCATGTTTCACACCAGCAACAATATGCCTCTATTCCTTCTAAATCCAGACCCAAAAGCACCACTCTTCTGCACTAACTCTTGAAGACCGCTGCGTGTATTGCTGCAGGCAGTGAAAACCTGAACTAAATCAGGCCCAGGTCCAGGCACAGCCATTCAATAATCTGTACTATTACACGATTTCGACCCACACTAACTACCACTCACCTAGGCTATGCCTGGGTACAATTCATATCACAGGCCAAAGAATGAATCCAGCTGACAATTTATACGACCACTCAACTGTGGGAGAGAAAGGGAGAAGAGAAGAGAAGAGGTGGGACACAGGGCTAAGAGATATGCAGAAAAGCCACGCTGATCCAAGCCACATGACACCTGCCGGCTTCAAAGCCAGATAACAACTCCCAACCCCAACTGTCTACTAGCACAAATGTAGCCACAGTTTGTGCAGCCTGTAAAGGGAATAAGGAAAAAGAATCAGATACAAATACCTGGATCAAAAATCATGTTTGAGGAAAACACTACTGCCACATGCCTCAGTAAAACTAGATAACAAATATAGCTTTTCAGTTTTGGGGAGGAGATTAACTAGGACATTCTTTTTTAAGTTATTTTGACCAGTGATCAGATTAGCAAGAGAAAAATAACTTTTAAGACAGTCGTAAGTTATTTCTATGAACTAAAGACTGACTAGTTTTCTCAGCTAAAGAATTTTATTAAAATCCTATGAACAACAAATTTGTACTTCAAATGTACACAGCACAGTATACCCTTTATACTAAAAACAGCTTATTTGGAAGCTGCTGCCTAATACTCCATCCAGGTGGGATGTAATCTTTTAAGGTTTGTCCTTTTCTGTTAAGGATGGCTGATGACAGTAATAGGAAAGAAGTCTTTCTTAGCTAATTCTTAGGAAAATAGGAACTGCAAAACTAGACTCATTGGTGGGATTAAACACAGACTGTAAATTTAATGGATTACGAAACAGAGACAAAAAAAATGTATTTTTCTTAGACAAATGGCTTCTGAAAAATCTTTTAATTTATATTTATTTGTAAATATAGCTATTTGTATTTGTGTATTATTAACATATATTATATGTGAAATAAGTGTTCTTTTTAAAAAGTGTTTCTTCCCTCCTTCACCCCCAAGTTGGGTATATCTTTCTTTTCTATCTATTAACATAATAAAACAAGTTTTCTGCAAAGTATTCAAACAATACTGAGAGTCAATTATTTTTATTTAATGACTCCCACTTCAGTCAAAAATTCAGCATACCTCATTTTCCTATAGTTTAAATGGCATAGCATTCAAAATTTTCTGTCATTTAAAAGTGATAGGATTCTTTTCCGTTCTTGCAGGAATTTTCCATTTTGGCAGAGTTATTTAAATACCCAACATTTTTGGCTGAAAAGCAAAGAATTAAGATTTGGGAATACCGTTACTCTCCTCTTAAATTCCACATACTGTAACCTTCAATCTCTGTCACTCTGAGAAGCTCAAGTGTTTTTCTCCCGTGACCAAGCTAGGTGCAACAGTTCTTTGCTAGTTAAGATGCAACAGAAAGAAATGGGACAAGAGTACAAAAGGCTTTTTTTTTTTTTTTTTTTTTTTTGCTTTGAACTTACAGGTGAATAGAAAATACAGCATTCAAGCGAACACAAACAATTTAAACAGTCTTAGTCTTAAATGTGTTGTCATGTGAAACAATGATCTGTCATCATGAACGAACCACTTCAAGACAAAATTAAAGAGGAGATGAGGACAGAAGGATAGAGAAAGTTTCCTACTAGGATAAAGTAGTCGAAGCAGGTGTCTTGCTGAAAGATTATGCCTTCAACATGCAGGAAGTTAGACTAAAACTTCTAGCCTCAAGAGTTACTTCTCTGTGATAACTGATACTGATCTCTAAAAAGAGGACTGTTCATCTAGAAAAGATACTCTGAGCTCTCTGCTTACACTGAAGGCTATATTCACAATATTCTGCTTCTATTAAAAAAAAAAGAAACTTAAATTAAAAAAAAAACGTGGCATCATCAGATAGATACCGAAAAGCCATTTATAATAAAGGAATATATAAGTAACCAGACAGCACACAATATAGAAAAACAAGACAACAGGAACAAGCCTAAAGGAAAACTCTTCCTTTCAGTGGCTTATCTAGCACTTAGAAATAGAATCATGCTACAGGACAGCAAAATATTTCGAATTCCTTTAAATTAAAAGCCCCCTTAAACTTTTTTCCTTAAAAAATGTGTATTGTGTTTACAACACTTTATTATTTTATATATTTCTTATAATTTATATATAATTTATACGTATCTATGCATATAAGGCATTATTAACCTGTTAGTTTCATAACAGTTCATTTGCTTCCATCAAGCCTTCTACCATTTAGTTACTGCAAAAAATATATATATATATTCATGTAAACAGCATTGGAATATTACAATTTAAAATTAAGAGTTGAATTTTGTAAGAAAGCATTCTAGAAAAGCCAAGAACCAAGACGTGTGTTATATATTTAGCCCAATGTTTCCCAACATTCAATTACCACAGCTTAATAAAAGAATGAAAATCTCATTTAAACTACCACCAAGGGGTGGGGGGAAAAGAAGTGACTCATGATTTGATAAGTAAGATAAATTTTCATAGCAGTATTTTACCTTTCTAGGTCAGATGTCAGCCTTTCAAAATTCTGAAGAACAGTGAAAACTTGGACATCTTGACTGAGAATGCAAGGTGGTAATAATCCATGGATATTTAATTGCTGCCTCTCCTCCAAGGTAAAAGCCATGTCCTGCAAAAAAAGTTATGGTATTACTTTGAGAACATTTTGCAGCAAAATAAAGCACAGGTAAAGCCAGTATTAAAAATTATTTCATATTAAACAAAATTAACAATTATGCAATGATTTGGGGGAAAGTTTTTATTAAGTTATACAAGAACTGCATCTATCCCAGCACAGAATGAGTTAAGATCTTCCAACATTGCAATATGATTCCCTGCAAAGTTAACGAAGATACAATTGAAGAGGATAGCAGCAGCCTGTGGGCTCTGAAAGACCATATTCATTCTACAGGTTTCAAAAACAACTTATTTGTTTGACTGTCTTCTAAACACAGAGCACCGAAAATGTTCATTTAGATCATAAACATTATACTTCTAATATTTGGAAGTATTTCAAGATCTTGGTAATCTCAGTCGTTCACATGAATTTTAATTAAATACACTAGTGCAGTGAGGTCAGCTCTACCTTTTTACAAAGGGCCTAAACCAGCACCTAGTGAAGTCAATCAACAGAAACATGGCCATAGTGCATTCAAGGCAAACTCAGGCTCAAGTTTGCTTTGTTTTGCAAATTCATCTTTAGATATGCTAAGAAACATCTTTGTACAGACTCACTGGATTCTTTTAGCATCCAGAAAAGAGACGTAAGAGTATTTACTACATTCTGTGGATGGTCATAAAACACTTGACTGAACACTGTTAATTTAACTTGCTGACTGGTAGAGACCATCAAATAGCTGTTTTTTAATGAGGTCTGTCCATCTTCAGAAGTTCTTCAAGCTATCAGAGAAAACAGTGTACTGCTTTCTCAGAAGAGAAAATAGCAGAAGAGTTTCTTCCATGCATGACCTATCAAATTTACACAAACTTAATATTATGTTTACATTCCAGAATCAGTATTGACAGTTCTGGAAGCAGCTTGAGGTCTCTGTTAGGTTACATCAAAAATGTCTATAATTTAGTATCTCTGTAATATGCTTATCATCTCACTTAAAAATATTCAAAAGTTCATACTCGTGCTTATCATCTCACTTAAAAATATTCAAAAGTTAATGTACCACAGGTTAAACAGCATTTATTAAAACACACACACACACATATCACTGCTGCTTAAAAAAAAAAAAAAAAAAAAAAAAGAGAGAGAGAGAGAGAGAGAGAGAGAGAGAGAGAATCCCATCACACTATCTGCAATAAAATACCATTAACAACGATGGTACCCTTAACTGAAATGATGAGCCAAGGAAAAATAAAATAAAATTTCATAATAAACTGTTTACCAACACCAAATAAAGATCAGTCTATTGAAGATGTTATTTGTATAAAGAAACAGAGTGAAACCAAGTTTCATAAAGGTCAGTAATTGTCTGCTATTTTTTCCATGCATACAGCATTTTCAGAAGTGCACACAAACCCTCTTTTTTCTTGACCTTGCATGTATTTTCAGTGAACCTAAATGTCAGGAGTATCTTTAACTCCCATTATATTTTGAAAGACTATGAAGCAAGAGTCAATGCTCCCCAATAGTCTATTCAAAGCTGATTGCTCAATCTCCAATAGATTTTTTGGGGGGGGGGGCTAAAATCAAACAAATATAAGCTGTGTGCAGTTGCACATACACACACACACACAATTCAGCACCGATTCCAAATGACTGGAATTTAGAGAGCTGCATATACAAGAAGATCTAATAGCATTGGAAATATAGCAGCAATACAACTATTCCCTTCATCTCCCTTTTGCCCATTTCTCTTAGTCAAATTTTCTGCAATAACATTTTTTAGAAGCCTATGTTTTCCTTCACTTTAGGAATAAGATACAGGCTTTAATTATTACTACAGGATTTGCCCTTTTACTGGAAAATATGCGTTTTTTAAAAAAGAACCACATGAAAGTTAATACATTTGCCAAGTGCCTTTTTTAGAAAGAATTTTGTCTTGGAGTAGAATATTTTCCACATGTTGCTACAGTTCCTACAGTAAGTGTTAATTTCTTTTGGGCAGTACTACAAAAATACAACTGCCATATATAACTAGTATACTACACATGGTTTTAAAAATTCTTTACTTATATACTCTTTTCTTCGGCACAGAAATTTTTATTAATTTTTCAAATTTAAAAGATAGAACATTAGTTCCTTTTTTCTCTCTTGTACCATACTGAACATAAGAAAAGACCTATCATTGAAACATACTGTACAATGATTTAATAAAAAAAGGAAATTCATTTTAATGCAATAGATGTATGCTATTCCATCTGCTTATAATAGGAAAAGCTAGACTATAAGTTTTGTGGTTTAAGTCACAGATTTCTCATGATACCTTTTCATATTCTGTTTCCTACCTCAGGATTTTTTTATTTTATTAATATTTTGTTTAATATTCGAAGTGTTGTTTCGCAGTTGTCCAGCAGAGAGTGCTCTAAGTTCAGCTTGATTTACATGCTCCATTATCTGCCTAAGAGCCGATTTTGTGCACACCTGGATGGGACAGATACCTAAAGTGTACCTCAACTACAATAAAAGATACAGACACTTTTATTTTGCATTCCATATTACAAATAAGTTGTCCAAGAAGAACAGCAGCGTAACAAACTAAAAGACTTTGTTATTATTACTTATTTTAAGCTTTGCTTAATTTGTGTTTTCTTCACTGATTATTCCTTCAAAAGATAACATAGACATCATAGAGATTAGACAAGTTGTTATTAAGTCTCCCAAACAAGTATTTGTAGGCCTTCAAGGGTTTTGTTTTATATGCTTCTTCTCATGTGCTGGTTTTGGTAAAACTGTAAGTCACTCTTCAACCACCTCATTACCTTCCTTTCTCAAAATCTTTTGGTGGAAGTGTTTTCTTTTCCTTTTTATACAACTCCCTACTCCTCTGGTCACTTGTACGGAAAGCTCACTGAGTCTAGTCTTCTCTTTTTCATTTTCAGGAAGTTCAATTCATTGCAAATATATTTAACTCTGAATTCATCTCTCCATTTGTAACAATGTGAAGTTACATACTCATAGCAGTGATATGTACTCTACACATTTTATTAGTATTCTTTCAATATTTGTCTTTACCAGTTTATCAACTCAACTTTTAGCTACAATTTGGCATCTGCACAGCCTCTAATCTCTCTCCCCCAAAGCCTCCATTACAAGCTTGTTTTAATGCAATTACACATACATCAATCCTCTCGTTCAGCTGCGTTACTGAAGAGTCATAGAACAGAATAAACAGCACAACATCATTTTGTACAAAATAGTTTTTTTGCACTGGCTTTAACTGAGTCCTGAAGCAGTGCTTAGAAAGACAGAAAATACATTTAAAATATTTTCAGAGCTGTCTCAGTCTCAGATCATAGCCAAAGAGACAAGTCTTCTCTGTTAATAAAAATTAGATTGCATTGACAAACTTTTTGTTCAGATGGGGTATTTTGAGATCAAGCTCATCGTATTACTAAGACTGTATAAAATTACAGTGCACAAAACTAATGTGTATATGCTGTCCATGCAGTAAATGAGATTCAGCATCACAAAAGGGTAGCCAGACCCATCTCCAAGTAACATTCATTGCAGGGATCCTCCTTCCATTTCTTTGAAGATTTTACCCTCTTTTGTTCTAATAGACCAAGATTTCCATTTCTAGGAAATCTAGGCCTCCTGTCAAAAGGAGAAATGAGTCAAAGGCACCATCTTTCTTCTGGGAAAAAAGCCTGTTTCCATCTGTAGGTATGTCTAGCTTGGCAGCATGCAAGGGGATGCCCTCTTAGAATAAGAAACCACGTTCACTTCCAAGGCCCTCAGACTCAGTGACTCTTTTCTCAGCTCCTGATAGGAGAAGACCAAGCCCAGTAACACTTCAAACCATCCCTGGGACTCAGGAGACAATCACTATCACAACATTCAAACTCAAGTACCAGCATAAATATTTGAGCAGAATATCTAAGCATGGTGGGGAGAAAGAAAGGAAAAGGAAGGTATAAAGGTGTAGCAAGGAAGTATATCTAGAAGTACCATTTAGTCTACAAGAAAAAAAATGTCTATCTTAAGCCATTACAGCTTTCCTCTCTGTATTGCTGATTTAAGACAAATACTAGTGGAGAAAAACCACAGACTGACATATTTTGGGGACAACAGATAAGCAGATTCATCACTGTCTTAAGACCATCAAAATGTGAAAACCCTTCTCATTAAATAACTCATTATGAAGATTAAGTCATAAAATCACAGTGAACTACTTTTAATAATATCTTGAAAGAACCACCCACCCGAATCTGAGGGATTGGATATTCGCAACATCTGCTGCTGTGGCTGAAAGGAGGATAGCTGGCTCTCGGCCACCTCTGGAAGCCTCCTTCTGGAACAGTTGCTAACTCTGAATGGTGTACAAGAGGCAGGGAAATGCTCTGGCAGGCAAAGCTCAGGGAAAATCCCACAGCTGCGTGAAATACAACTCTGATGAAGATTTTAATCAATTCTTTGAACAAATAATCTTACAGAATTCTGCAATTTCATATCCTTTAAAAAATGGAAAAGAAAACAAGACAAATGTTTTGGCTGAAACACCAAAAACATTCTCCAGTTGTTGGAAAACAGCTCAGGATTTCCCAGGTTGCGGCATCATTATTAGGTTCCAATTCCACACATCCCTGAGTGGTCACACCATCTTATGCACAAGATTGTTTCCATGAGAAATTCAACAGAACTGCCTCAAATTAATAGGTAGATGCAGCTGTTAGGAAAACATGAACTTTGGTATATACAACCGTTTACAAGCAAATCTGTTGTTGATGAACCTTTTGTCTTTAGTAATTTTGGCTTCTTGTACTATTCCAGTATTGACAGTGAAGAATCCAAGTCAAAACCAAAAAACAATTTTCATTACCTTAAGGAAAACTTGTTATGCTGAAAAAACAATAGAATGTATAGCCCTGCTAGGTATAAGCTCCACGAAAACATCTTCAAGCATATAAAACATCATTTTTAATAAAAAAAAAAGCATAACAGCAACTTTTTACACATTCAAACAAGGTTTTATTAAAAACCCTATATGAATTTTCAAATGATTTTAAACTACATTTAAGAGTGCAATGATAAATCCATTCTATGAAAAATAAACATGGTTCATGGCAACATATTTGGGTTGGATCACTACGTATGGCAAGAGATGTTACTGCTAGTTCTCTTTTCCATTCTTGCCAGGACTGGTACCAAGAATTACAAGTACAGGCAACTATTACACAGACACCTCATGCAACACCTCTTTTCTAGACAGTACTTCAGACTGGTCGCAAAGTACCCCTGTAGATAAGAGAAAACCATCTTTTTAATGCTGCAAGCCCACAGTTTTCTGTCATCAAAGATCATCTCTGGGGCTTTAGGAAAAAATAGTCCCTACAAACGATCAAATGACATTAACTTTGAGACCTATGTTTATTTTTAGGAATGATTTATTGTAAAAAATGTATGCAAAATAAGGGCTTGAACAGAAGAATCCAGTTTGATAAAGAAAATTCAGAATGATTCAAATTTGGAGAATACATGTAATCCTTTTAAATGGTACTCATGACGACAAGAAATACAGTTGCAAGATGATGAGAGGGATGGATATGATAACCAGCAGAGAAGCACTTTGAAAATGTGCAGCATGAAGTCAAGAGATAAATACTGATCATGACAATATAAATGTTCAGTTGCAACCCTCTGACAACCCACACAGATTAGCTCAATGAATTTTCAGAAGTAAAGATTTGTAACCATTTGTAATGCATACAATATCTAAACTAGCATTGGACTCCAAGTAGGAAAGTCACTAATGAAACAAAACTACTATTTTTCAAAAAAGTGCATCTACCTTCACTTAGCTCAGATCTCAATTTGTGCATTTAGTCTGGCAGGCTGGTTAGCTCTGGATTATGCATTTTGGATTAAGATTTGAAAAACAGTATATAAATCAGCTGTTAATACTCCATTAACTTATTTGGCAGATTAACTGTGGTTTTGTTAGTCCCTACACAGTACCTAGCACAAAGGTGCCTTGGTTAAGATCTCTAAATTGAGATCCCTAAGCACAGCTTCCTACATACCAGTAAAAACATCAGTGAAGGCTGCTACTGAGAGTCTACACCGGAGTTTCAAAAGCCAGCCATATGCAGGCAATGGTTTCAGCTGGAAGGGAGAAGGAGAAAGCAATAAAAGAAGGGCTAGCAGAGCTTGAACAGCAGAATCCAATTTGCATAAAGCATTTGCACTCTTTCTGATGAGCACTTGGTGCACAGGCATGCATCAGTATTTGTGATATTGTAAGATTGCTGAAGGTAAATGAAAAGAACAATACTACAGCTGATGGACAGAGCACTGTGCATACAAAAAAGAAGAAACTGTCCTAGTTTCAGCTATAAAATGCCAGAGGGTCCTGGTTTTGTTTTGTGCAGTTTTTAAATGCAGCTTTTTAACCAATAACTAAGTTAAAGAACTATATTCTGACATAGAGCATTTAGAATTGCATAGTTGTTTTTCATAACAGTCATAATACCTCTGCTGTATTTTTAACCAATAACTAAGTTAAAGAACTATATTCTGACATAGAGCATTTAGAATTGCATAGTTGTTTTTCATAACGGTCATAATACCTCTGCTGTAGCATATTGCATGTACAATTTCTTCAAGCTTTAGGGAAAGCTGAGAGATCTGAAGTATATTTACAGTCCAATTCTATATTAGTATGATTTTCAAAACACAAACTTAAAAAGAAAACAAATGAAGTCACAAGGGAAACTGAAACCAAAGTCACAAATAGCTTCCAACAAATAATGCATGGATAAATACAGCAGCTAATAAACACACTAAAGACCTTATGACTCAAAACAAATGCAGATGGCCAGGAGGAGATCAGACTTCTCTTGGCAAATTCCTCATGGGAACGTGTGGGCAACTTGGCAGCCCTGCAGTGAGCTGGTAATGGTGATTGCATACAAGCATGACTCAGGCCAGCACATTAGAAGCAACACATCTTGGCATTTTCATTCTTCCTTTAATCTACTGTAAACAATTATCTGAAAGCAAGCTAGAAAAAATATTTTAAGAAAGTTATTGCATATTTTTGTTTCATTTATACATACACACAATCAAATTCTATCAAGTTGCATAAAATCTCACCTTAAATTTGTGATGATCGTATTACACAAACAGCAGTTAATAATAAACTGAAGTCATAAAGATGATAATATATAAAAATATGTAGCATGCTGAGACATAACATAGGATGGGACTGAGTCTGGAGTAAGATACTAAGTTGAGGTGTTTATATGCAAGCTAAACTCCTCTCATAGTTAATGGATATATAGTCTTTATACAAAAAAGAAAAAAGTCTACAGAATGATCTAATACAGCACAGAGCACAAAGCTTGCAGGTGGTAATCCAAACTGTTCCCTGTCTATATTGACTGTATTGACTATAAACTGAATTCAGGTGCACACACCTAAGCATTAAGAGACCCAAAGGTACTGGAGAAATTAATATGGCGTTCCTTGATACAGCAACGGTATCAGCTGTAGTCAGCTATACAGGAGATAAAGACTATGGATAAAGGAACAGTTACGAGAAAACACAAAACACAAGGACTCAGAAAAGAAAAGTAAGTGCCAAGAGGTAGTGTGTAAAGTCTCCCAAGAACTGGTAAGGTCCAGGAACCAGTTGTATGGATGAGTCTACAAGAATGATACTCAGGACATAAAGAATCGTCAAATCTGTACAAGGCCACCTACACACGCTCGCATCAACAAGCTGTGTAACCTGGGCTGCATCCAAAAAGGCGGTGGCTGCTACAAGCAGACAAGACTAACAAGATCGCAAAATTGATCCTGAGAGGGAACAGCCGAGGGCACCGCTTGAATAGGAGCCTGCTATTAACAGTAACAGCTGGGTTCTACTAGTAACAACAGCTTAATTAATAAAAGTTATTCTAAGAAACATTCGCTGTGACTGCGTCTCTCTCAAGTCAATCCACTATCAGGAAAATTTACAACAGTGTAGACAGAGCTGCATCAGCTTTCTTGGTTGCTGCTGGCAGACAAGACCAAACACAGCAGTGTGAGACTCAGTTCAGACTGTAGATCCAAAGAAGCTGAATAAATATTCAGATTTTTTTTTTTTTTTTTGTCCCTGGCTAGTTCTAAGCCACTTCTACTAGTTTAGTGCTTCCTTAGGTCTATCTATCCTCAGAGATGGATCAATGCCTACTTGGGAAAGCTCTGGATATTGGAACCAATACAGAAGGAGACAACAGCAGTTCATAACATTGCTTTTAAACTCGCTATGTTCTTATGACAGATGCCAATTATCACCACAGTTTACCTATACTATAGATTAAAAACACTGGTTGCAGTCTACTTTGAACCAGGGACTCTAATCCCCTAGTTGAATCAATAGTACCATAATCAATCTTGTTAATTACTACCTTACTAATACAGCATTTCTTCTACAGATGAATCAATATATTGTTGTATATTTAGATGTATAATTTAGAGTAACTAGAATTAAAATTTAACATATTTTAATGATTTTTCTTTTAATAAAGACCTCACTAATTTTACTAGACCATATCTGAACTTCTTATTCTACTTAAGAAGTGAAGTCATTTGTATTGTAGATGCTGTGATGCAGAACTGGTATAGCTACGGTGAGGACACCTGCAGCACTATCAGGGGAGTAACTAACAAGGAATCTCTATTTCTAAAGGGAATTTAGACAAGCATAATATCAGCTGACATCTGACATATTGCCAACCATAATGATTCCAAATGAAAATGACAAGTAAAAGTTCTCTAAATGTAATTATTTATAAATATAGTACAGTACAGACTCCAAGTATGCAGTCTCCAATATGCAATATTTACATTTGCAAAATAATATATTATTTGAGATTAGGTCAAGATTTCCATGTAGGTAGAAGAGGAATTTCAGTGAGTGCCAAAAATTCCATCTGTTTAAAATATCTACTTATCCAAATACAGGTTAGTAATCCATGAAATCCTGCAGGGATTTGATAAACCCGATATGCTTAGCAGATTTTACTGTTGCCTTTCAGAGACTAACATGATTGCCAGCTACTGTATTCTGTGCTTCTGGCCGATTAAGCAACACATTTCTCTTCACCAGCATGAGAAGTAATACAAATACATATTTTAAATACTATAACATACTATTGCTTAGTGGAAAGCAGAAGATAGTCATAATACCATGGACTTTCTCCTCCAGTACTACAATGGCAAAAAAGATGAGATCTAAAGAAAGAAAAAATGGTCTAAAATATGTAGCACAAAAGGAAGGGAATAAAAAGAAATAGCAGATGGCACACTTTTGCAGAACTACTGCAAAGCAGGTGCAGACTTGCAGGTTTGTTCAGTCAACAGTTCCAAAAAGAGAAGGTTTTCACACAGATTAGCATATTTTAAACTTGTATTTTTAAAGCATCCTCCAGATTATGGCAACTCCAGAGAATTCACTTCTTGTCTCTCATGAGCACTTCTTGTCTCTCATGAGCAAGCTATTAAGTGCCTATTTGCTTTGCAGTTACTGACAAAATAGAAGTCTGAATTCTATGTTTTCTTCTTCCCTCGTTTCATTCTAGGTGGAGCCTTCTCCTTGAAACTTCCCACCACTGCTATTATTAGCATGGTACTAAAGCAGGAAAATTAGTGCATTACAAGGGCTCCTTCCATACTTAAAACAACAATTTTGACAACAACAGCGTCTCCCTATTTGATTGATAGGGTGAGAGGAAATTGGCCAGTCTGAACAGCTAAGAAGATTTGACCTGAGAATTGGGCCATTGAAATGTGTTGACAGTAATGAGATAGATTATATTACCAATGTTTTGCATACTGCTTTGCTGTATCTATGTTATGTGCCTACTCTGTATCAGTCATCTGGGCATTCTCTCCAGGCTACAGAGAAAGACTTTCAGGATAGACTCATGTGCCTCTATAAGGTAGCTCCTTCTCTTTTTTGAGCTATGAATTAATGTAATTAATGGTTTTAAACAAAATGTTTCAATGAGATGAATACTATGCATGATCATAAATCAGTAAGGATTTCTATTACCACAGTTCATCATCCATAAGTCTTTTGAATTCTATGGTCCTGTGTAGGACCTTGTAGCCTTTGCTTTAGAAGAGAATAGCTAGGGGTTTCAGCTGTAGTTCTGTACAAGTGTCACAGTAAGAATTAACAGAAACCTTAAGAATTAAATTAAACCTTATTTTCTTTGATGTAATATGAAGAGTTTTTAAGCTTGAAAATTCTGTATTTGGTAGCATTGATTTTCAGTAAGCCAAATTCTAACCAGGCTTCAACCAGTTTTTAAACAGGCACCATATGCCAGTTTCTTACTGTGGCATACAGTACAACAAAGTATCTCACCAACACCTGCTATGTGTTTCCTGGTCAAACCGGAATTCAGATGCACAGATGGAAACAAAAGAATTACTCAAAAGTAATCGCTCCATGCCTTTGACAGAAACATATTTTTAATGAGGCAACTCTGTCCAGTATTTGTTTTCCTCACTTGACTTTTCAGCTCCTGAATTAGCATCAAAATCCACCAAAATAATGTGGTTCCATGAGCCGGGCTCAAGAAAAATATACTAACTGCTACAGAAATACAGCACAGTCATACTCTTCATATTTACCTTTGACTAGGATTAAGGTGCAATTCATTTCCTGAGCAGTAGAAAAAGGAGGACCTCTGACCAGGAGCAACAGGACTTGTTGTCTGCTCTCCAGACCTCCCCAATCCTCTGTGTCTGAGCAAAGAAGCTACACAAGCAGCACCCCTCTCCTCCCAGCTCTACAGATGGGACTGGGATAAACAGCTGAGCAGAGCAGAGGTGGCGCAGAGTAAGGATGAGTTTGGCAGAGCAACACAGATAGTATGGGTATAAACCATAAATAATATCAATATAATAATATTATACATGTATAACATTATATATACATACGTTATATCATAATAGTAATATACTATAAAACATAATTATTTAAGAATTACTACTCCACTTTCATGAGATACTGCCTATTTCCACTCATTTTACCTGGTTCCTAACAGACCTACTGGAGAGAGTTCAGCACAGGGCTACAAAGATGATCAGAGGGCTGGAGCACCAGCCCTATGAGGAACGGCTGCGAGAGCTGGGCCTCTTCAGCCTGGGGAAGAGAAGACTGAGGGGGGATCTTATCAATGTGTACAAGTACCTGAAGGGAGGGTGTCAAGGGGACGGGGACAAACTCTTTTCAGTTGCCCCGTGTGACAGGACAGAAGCAATGGGCAGAAATTGAAGCACAGGAAGTTCCGCCTAACCGTGAGGGGGAATTTCTTCCCTGTGAGAGTGACGGAGCACTGGCCCAGGTTGCCCAGAGAGCTTGTGGAGTCTCCTTCTCTGGAGATCTTCAAGACTCGCCTGGATGCAACCCTGTCTAACATGCTCTAGGTGACCCTGCTGAGCAGTGAGGTTGGACTAGATGATCTCCAGAGGTCCCTTCCATCCTTACTGATTCTATGATTCTAAATTGAAGCTAACTGGTCTTTCTGTTCTCAGACTGGAAATCAAAGATGATTACACATTTTGCTCTTTAATAACACAATATCATATATAAGAGTTAGACTATCTTACAGTTTACACACATTATGTATTAATAAAGAAGAGATGTCAGACTTTGCAATAGATCATTCAGGCTAAGCAACCTTCTGCTCCTCGCCTTCCTCTTCTATGTGTTGTTTGTTTTAGGAGGTAGCTCCATTCCAACATTATCAAAAAAAAAAAAAAAAAAAAAAAAAAAAATCTGGCCATGGTAAGATCTGCCCACAGAGATTTACATTTTGGGGTGGAAGTCAGTTTGAGCTTCTTGTCTAAATGTAGGTGTCTGCATATACGTATCTACACTCCACCTTCAGTTAATGGGTTATTGACTCACTGACTAGATCTCTTTCCAGAAAATCAGCTGACCAGCCCCTCGGTGTCTGCTATTAGTCACTTTGACCATATAGGAGTTCAGATAGCTAGAATAAATGCAGGCATGTACATCTTAATGCAGACATTAAACATCTTAATCTCAGATATGTCTCACCCTTTACTCTACAAAACTTTTGCCTGTTACATAATATAGTAGAGCTGTAAAGTCTTAGATATCCAATCAAAAGATGCCTTTATATCTGTTCAAAGTTCATTGAGCATTCAGGGAATTGCTGCCTGAATTTTTCCACTTAAAACAAGAAATGCAAGACAAATAAGCACAGCAAGTAAGAGATATCTAGCTTTATCCACTCTGATTTTTGCAAGGACTTACATACATTCTTATGTGTACATAAGCAAGTACTTCCTATAAAGGTTAATGCAACTGTTCATGTGACTGTATTTTAAGTTCTGAAGAACAAGATTCACTCCTTGCTTATAAATTTTGTATTTGGTCACTTTTGCGTGCATTCTAAGAATACTGAAACTAAAGTATTATCTATCTTTCCAAAAGTATCTTCTTCCTCAGGTAGACTCATTTCTAATCTCCAGTGTGGAAAGCTTTGGCTTGTAGTGAATCTTATTTAAAGATCAATTTAAGTTTTGGCATTCATTTAAGCTTTAAAAAATGCTTTAATTTAGTCTCCTTTATGATGCATTTTTTTTATTGAGAAGTTAATAAAAAAGTAAGACAAAGCAGATCCTACACAGTGACTCAAAACAACCATTAATACTTCCAAGCATGGAAGTATTTAATAAAACTTTATCAGTGAGAAAGCTTTCACTGCCTCTGGCCAAATACACACTATTCTTGATGTTTCAGATCATTTTGGTTAGCCCAGATCATATTGGTTAGCCAAATGGGTTATCCCATTTCAGAAGTCTTTCCCTAGTGAAGGAGGTCATAGTCAAGTCACCCTGACTTCCTTCTGGCTACATTATTTAGACTGAGCTTTACCGGCTTGAAAAAGCAATGATTCTAGATCTCTGCTTAACCTTTTCAAGAAAATACAGGCAACAGAAGACCTCTATGTTCCAGTAATGTCCTCTCTGGTGCTCAGCATAGAAATATCCCTACTTGTATCCAGTATTCTATCTCCAAAAATAGTAACTGCTTCCTTTGCCATCACCACAAAATGGAGTTCTTACACATGATCCCCTGAATTTCTGTGTTCCCTTCAGCTTTCAGATGTATGGCTTACATTTAGCTATAAAGCAAAGCACAAGTCAAGCAAGTACAACACACCATACAATCCAGATGACTCAGTTATGCTGTCATTTTGTTACAGACCTAAGTTTTCAGAGGTTACAAGAACAAGCCAGTATTTCTGGCATTTTTCTTCCACATAACTGATGAAGATATTAAGGGTTAGATTCAGCTCCCAGATTCAGATGCCCAAAAGTAAGATCATCTGTAGATGATCTAGATATCTAAGTTCCCATTGCAGTCAATGGAAAACTGGGACAATAAAAATCAGTCGGGCCTAAAGATTATGATTTACCTTACATTCAGGTATAGACATCTAGGGCACAACACCACGTTTGAGATGCCCTAGTATCCTGTCTGGATACCATCACTCCATAAAAGCACAGATCCTATGTCATGTTACACACAGACTTCTAAAATACCTTGAAGGATCTAAAGTAACATGATAATCTACAATGTGACTATCTATGGTCCTTTACATACACCAAGGTTTAGGTGTCTTCATTTATGATCAGAATTACAGCCAACATTATTGCTGGTCAATAACTGATCCAAGACTCAATTTAAGAACCTTCCCCATATCCCCATGTATAGCTAAGTAAAGTTTCACAGTTTCTATTCAAATAAATTGATTTTTGCAGTAAAAATATTGTGTAGTGCCAATGCACGTTTTACTTCTATTACCAATATATATATTTTGTAACCTGCATTTCTATAAAAGTCTCATCAAACCGGTATCCAGATTCTTACAGAAGATGTTCTCTATATAATCCAGATGACTTATTTACTAGTACATGTACTGAATAGGAATGAACTGGGTAAAACATAAACTTTTTTTCACTACAATTTCCTTCATGTGAAGCATTAAACATTGGCAAAATCCTCGAGATAGGGAAAAGAGAAGAGATTTTTTTTTTCTTCTGGACAAATTTAGGCTTTGCAATTCATGAACAGAAATGGCAGGCTCCAGTAATATGTATGTAGAAAGCTAATATCAAACACCACAAACTAATAAAATTTATGTACAAATGATTTATTGTATAAGCCTCAGCATAATATCAACTATCCTAAAAATATAACTAGCATGTAAGCAAGCAGTACAGTCTTGCAGACCAGCGAAAGAGCTCACAGGTAACCAAAGTCTCCTAAGATCTAAAAGGATCATTGACAGCACATACGTATTTCCCTTACTGTCAATGCGTATTTGTCAGTCCTGGGAAGCTGACAAGATACAAATGGGAGTATGCAGTTCCAGACCTTTCCTTGATACTGTAACACACCAATCTTTTGTTTCCCCGTTCATTGTCCCTAGAAAGCTGCCATTCTGAAGAACAAGATTTTCCTCTCTCCTTCCCAGGCCTCCCTCAACTGGAAGGACTTTGTATTGCATTGCACCTGTGAAGAGAGGAACAAAGCTTGCCGCAATTAACACACAGTAATGAGAGACGTGTATGATGATACACTGAATGATCTTGGAAAGAATGTATGTGTAGATATGTGCAGTATGCAACTATAGTATTAAACAATTTTATTAAATTAACACAGTTATCTTTTACTATACTTGACATCTTAAGTCAAAGCAACCATTCAGGTCTTCGTATCTACAGAACAAACTCTAGGCTTACAACCTAACCAGTTATTCTTGGACCAGCATTAGGCAGCCATTAATTTCTCTCTTCTTAAATGTAGTATCACATAAGCAATAACTGCAAACATGAAATTGCACTTTCTTCATTAGTAAGTAGAAATGTTAGAAATTTTAATTGGCTTATACAAAAAGAATGAGAAAATATGATGAAAGATGATATTAACAAGTCATTATATCCTACTCTCTGATAAGCTATGCTAAAAAGGTTTATATTACCTAAATTCTCTTTAGATTTCCATGGTCATAACTTTTATTTTCCAGACTACATCATCTGAACTATTGAAGAATATATAAAAGAAATCTATGTAGATATAAATTGTGAACGTGTTTATCATGTTTAAAGCAAAGAAACTCTAAACCTTGCAGTAACTCTTCACAAAATATTTAATCCTTGGGAGCTTTATGAAGTTTTGGGGTCTGTCTTACTATTTTTTTCCTTTACAAAGTGGAATATAGTGTAAATATAGAAGCAGATAGCCAATCTACTCAAGAACGCAAATTCTAAGGGAAGAAAAAAAAGAAAACCCTTCAGATAATGGATCCACCCCTAATGCCTCTGAAAATGTGTATTATGAAGGGCCTGAAGGATTCTTACCATGCATAAATCAAAGCATTCACTAATGAAACAATCTTGTTACGAAACAAGAAATTCTTTGCTATATATACACATATAGCCAAGGTAAAATGCAAAGGTTTTGTTATATTTATTTGCTTAAGCAGTTGACGCCACATTTTCATGCTCCACTGACAATTATACCAAAAATAAGTGAAAATAGTATGCTGACTCAATGGTTTTCTTTTCTTTACATACACTGTCAGTTATAGTAGCCATGTAATAATGAAGCATTACCCATTTTTCAGCTTGAATACAGCTATTAAAACATATATTTGTTGGATATAATAGGTTTCTTTATTATGCGTTTGAACATGTACTAGTGAAACAACAGTGTACATGGAACTTATTATAGTTTTGTTTCATGGCAGGGTTAGGTTTTCCCTTTTAAATTCTCAAACATTGAGGGCAGTCAGTTACAGGAGCCATCCTCATTGCTAGAATCACAAGCAAAGACTACCTCAGTATCAGACAATAGCAAGTAAGTGCAAGAAGAGTGCACATAAATCTATCATACAGTTCATATTTATACAGTTAATATTTGTACAACTTCCTCTAAACAGTAAGCTAATTTGAATTTTGCTAGGCTGAATATTGATTTTTGCTAGATTTGATTAGTCTATAGTTAACACAGAAGAGGAAAAAAAAATCATGGACCAGATTTACTAAGGCAAACTCTTAGAATGTAAAGTCAACAGGAAAAAAAGGATATAGTGAACCAGAATCTTAATATGAGTGCCGATTTTATCACTTAAAGCTACCATTTAGCCAGTTACGGAGACAAAGAAAAGTTCTGGAACAAGCTACCAGAGTATGGAAAAAGTCAGTTGATCAAAGGAAGGCTTCTACTTATGACAGAATAATTCCATTTGAAACAGGTATATCTAATGGATTCATACAGCTCTGCTTTTGCCAAAATACAAGCTGTTTTATCTGCTTTGTTCAGTGTAGCTGCATGAAAGAGATCAAACTGAAAAAAAATCATGGAAAAACTCTCATAAAGTTGAGAATATAGCTACTCTTTTTATTTGAATGCTCTCCAAAAGAGATAGACCCATCAAAAGCAAATAATATATTACAGAAAAGTGAATATTACGGAAATAAAATCTGAAAGGGAGTTAAGGAATCCAGCCAATATATATCCACCTCAATTTGTTATCAGACAAACAAGATTTCTGGCTGCAAGAAAATTTGTGAAGGTTATAAAATGCGAAGAATCCCCACAGATAGGCCTGATCCATTTCACTTTGCTACTTATTTCAAAGCAAATCGAGGATTTGCTTGTCCTTTTTCTATCTGTGCCACCCACAGGAAATCAAGTTAAAAAAAAACAAAAAACAAAAAAACAAAAAAAGCAAAACACTGAAAAAAATAACATAAATGATCTTAAGAAAAGCATTTCCTGATGCTGACATTGAATTACATATCCCAACATTAAACACTGAACATAGGCATATTTGACTGACAGCATTGTACCCTGCACACACGCAAGAGGAAGCAGTTCTGAGATAAACTATGGAAACACACTCAGGGCAAGCTAATAAGCTCAGGCTTGACCAAACAAAAGTTTCTGTAATGAAGAAAAAATATGTGTGAGACACATCTAAGAAAATATCCCTAGCAGGTTTTTAGGTCTTACTTGAGATCCCTAAACCAAGCTTAGGATATCCATTCGCAGCATTTTTCAGGCAACAATGAGAGATTTCTCAGGCTGAGAAAGATGATGGATCACGAATTTTCATTGGTTTCATATCAGTTAACTGTAAGTCTGTCTACTTCAACAACCCCGCAGTAACTTGAATCATACCAGGAACACCAAAATTACATCAACGTCAAGCAAAACTTGACATAAAATACTGTAGAGGAACAAACTCAGAAAGACACTTATGTTCTATTTGTTTTTTTTTTTTCATATTATAAATAAGTAGACTAACCTTATTTTATTAGTTCCTGTGGTTCAAATAGCATATTCTCATTACTCTGAGAAGATGGAAACACGCAAAGAAGTCCACAAAAAAGAGGTGAAGTAATCTTTTGGGTGAAGTAATGGGAATCTTCCAGAACACTATGGGTATTTTCTAGAGAGGGTAGTCTGGCTCTTAATCTTCAGAAGGGGTTGGCCTCAGAGAAGTTTCTGGTATCGTACAGAAGCAGCAACGTTAAGCCTCTCAGCATAGCAATGGAATCCTTACAGGAAGGGATTTCGGCCATCAGTGTTGGCACTCAAAACACCGCCATATGTCTAAGCTATGATATGCAAAGTTTTCCAACTGCAGTTTATTTTTCTAGTAGAAAATGTGATTTACATAGATTGAATTTTAGGATCTGCTTGCAAAATTCATGAGAAAAACTGGTTTCTTTATGGTAAAAACACACTTCTCCAGGGAAGCAAACTTCAATACTGCAAAGTCACTAGCCTTTCTGGGGACACGGATCCACTTCAGCTGTGTCTGTTTTCCTCTGACAGGAGCCAAGAGAAGATCCAGGAAAGAAAAAAAAAAAAAGGTAGAAAAGATACAATATGGATGTGTTAGAAGCTGCCAAAAGAGCACTGCAAAAAAGCAGCAACACAGAAAGAGTTCAGAACTAAGAAGAAATTATGTGATTCAAAGCAATGGAAGTGGAAAAGTTAAGCAGATGATTTAAGCAAGTGAAAAAGTAACAAGATTTATTTTCTAGGGATACTGAGTGAAAGAAAGCTCAAAGGTAGGAGTCATGAACAACGTGGGCAAGTCCAGCCTGTGTATAGAAACACTAAGATCAGGGAACAGGCAAGAATACAAATGCAAAGACTTAATAAAATGAGCTCAGAAGAATGTAAGAATGAAAAATGCATGCTGTGAATAAGCGTGCAAAAAGAGCTGTCGAGCTGCTGCATCCTGTTTCATATGGAACATACACACGAAGCAAGGCACCATAGTTTGCAGTTTGCTCCTAATTATACTCCGAAGAAAAACTTAAATCACACCGGAGCAGGCAGCTTCTCCTTTCCTAGACAAGGGTAGGCAGCCTCAGCAGTGGAGGAGATGGGCACTGCATGGAGAGTGAGGCAGGACTCTCCAGTAGCAATGAAAAACTACAGCCTGGTGGATAAGCAGTTATATTGGTTACACTTAGCTACAGGCATTCATTGAAACTGAAAATGAACTTGGCCATGGCCAAGTCACTTGCCCGCTCCCCACCACCCTCACCCTGCAATGGTCTAAGCCTTAAATTCACCAATATCAGCATCCTCAAATATTTTTTCATGTATCTTGACATATATATGCACCCTTCTCACGCTCACTTTCAGTCACAAGGTACTGAAACAACAGTGTAATGATTCCTCTTCTACTGGCACCATAGAGCAGAGCTACTGACTCCAGGCCCCCAAATGCAGCATCTGCAATGTTAAATCACTTACTGAACTCTCTGAAAAGATACCTCAGCAATTCTTGTGGGTCGTACTATCCCGCTGAAAGTTCAGCACAATGAACCTTGAATCTTTTTTGGCTTTCAGACAAAAACTTAGGGAGAATACGAGGGTGTCTTAATCAAAAGAGATACTCGGAACATGTCATCCTTGGGCCAAAGCCTCTCCCAGCTTAACACATTTTAAAGCTGGAATTTTTAAGTTACTCCATTGAATCAGAGCTATTTAAGAGTCCACTGCAAAATGTTATCATCTATTGGCTTAGACAAGTCTATTAGTATTATTATTCTGGGGGAAAAAAAGAAAATAACAACTCTATTAGATATACTCTAATCTCTCCCACATGTGGGAGAGGGAGCTGCACAGCATTTAGGGGATTCTGACCTTGCATATTCCCAAGTAGGATACAAGTTGTGAAGGGTATATATGCAACTCCAGTAAACATGGCTAACTAGAAAATTCCAGATTTGCAGGCATGGAATCCACACCTTTATCCTGTTACGTACACAGATCTATTCTTGATGAAATAGATAATTACATAGTTCATAGACATATGTAATTTGCCAAACAAAACATCTTTATTACAAACAAGAAAGGAAAAACCAATTTTTTAGACTGCAAAGTAATTATGTCCTGAATGTTTTGCTTGGCTTATTACCTGTGGTATCTAGTGTCTGTCATGTTTTACATAGATCAGCTACATTCAAGATGTGGTAGTTAAAAGTAGGTCATCAAAACCTTTTTTCCTGGGTTGGCATAGTTCTTTCCTTCCTCTCCCTATTTTCATTCCCAGTTGATCTTGTATTCATAACTGTGTCACATTTGAATGCCTTTTCACTCTTTGCTATCAGTTAGGCTATTAAGGAAATCTATTTAGAATTAAAGAACAACCTACCTTTTTCTAAGAGAAATTCTGCATTATAGGAACTTCACAATCTTTCAAAAACAAGCCTATTGTTTATTTGTTCCAGCTGAACACTACATGAAAAAAACAGAGCACTGGTAAATGTCCAACAATAAGACTCCAAAGATTTCAGCACACTTCCTAACCCATTAAAGCAAAACATTTGCCTAGACAATCAAGTACGGTCTCACAAATTCTTCTTCAGATAAATACATAACTGGTACTATAAAAGCCAATTTATGGCCACCATTTGCTTATTTGGTTAGAAAAGTGATGCTTATTTCATTCCTGCTTTTTGCTTTCCACCAGCTTCGTAAAAATCTGTATTAATTTTAGATGTATTATTTGAGGTTCAGCTTTTTTTTAAGAAATGGTTTGGTCTATCGCATAAACAGTGTTGCAGTCACCTTGGAAAAAAATCTGCTTTCTAGATTATAAAAGACCCAGTCCCTGCCTACTTCCTCGCCGCCCCAAACAATCAAGTAGTGGATTCTGAGATGTGAGACTGATCTGCTTAGTTTAGCAATATATGATAGATAAATATCACTGGAGAAGGAGCAGGTCTAGACTGGTTTCTGTTGTTTGGGTTTTGTTCTTTTTCCTTCTAGAGCGAGGAAACTGCCGAAATAAATCCTGAGCTTTCTTCAGAATTGGATGCCAAAAAGCCCACTTGCCAATATAAGAGACTTTTAATTGGTCAGCAGTTCAGATGCCTTATATACGCCTAGTCCTACAGGCATAAATATTAACTCAAGAATAATTGGGATATATTCTTCACCTAATTGTGTATGTACATGGCAGGCCTAACTGTGTATATATATGG
Source organism: Rhea pennata (assembly GCF_028389875.1). NCBI lineage: Eukaryota > Metazoa > Chordata > Aves > Rheiformes > Rheidae > Rhea > Rhea pennata. The sequence continues at coordinate 91,659,865 of NC_084665.1, read as the reverse complement.
CATTCCAGCTAAATCAGAAATGAAAAGAGAGAAGTTGTCTTTAAGCAGATAATTTAGAATACTATACTCTCATGTATAAAAGCAGCAAGCACATATCTAGCAGTCTAAATAATCTTAGCTGCTTAGTCAGTTTTGATAGCTTCCTAGAAGTCAGATTTAACTAGTTTTAAATATGAAGACATTTGACCATTTTTTTAAAAAAAAAAATGATTGGAAAAAGTTAACTAGCTATTATTTTAAAAGAATAAAATTTTACAATCCAGCTAGCCATAAACCCAAACCACTATTAAATGCTTATAGTTTATGATAACCATGAAGGAAAAAGAATCGTGCAGATTGGAAAGGACTTTGGAGGTGCCCTGGTCCAACCCCCTGCTCAGAGCAGGTCCAGCTTGGTCAGGCTGCTCAGGGCCATATCCAGCTGGGTCTTGAGTCTCTCCAAGGATGGAGATTCCACACGTCTCCAGGCAGCGTGCCACAGTGCTTGGCCATTCTTGTGATAACGTTTGTTTTCTTCTTACCCATTTGGAATTTCCCATGTTTTAACTTCTGTCCCTTGTCTCTTAGCCTATCACCATGGACATTCATCTTGTCTACATCCTGCAGGTGGGTGCTTGTAGACAGTAGTAAGGTTCTCCTAGGTCTTCTCTCTGTTGTTGCCCTATCTATATTGTTCCATGGGATTATTCCACGTGAAATGCAGGAAACTTCATTTGCCTTTGTTAAACTTTGTCAGACCATTTTTCCAGTCTTTCTAGGTCAGTCTGAATAGTGGCCTGTCCTCTAGCACATAGTCCTCAGGCTTGTGAGAGTACACTTTCAACCATGATGCAGCTCATTAATAAAGATGCTAAAATGTTCAGCATATTACATTTTAATCACAAACATTCAGAAATTTAATGAAAAATAGTTTTGTGCCACTTCCCACTGGAATGGAAAGCTTGAATTTTATATATTAGAAAAAGTGCCTCTAAACATTGTTCCTATGTCTCCTCTCCCACAGTTTGAAGTCAGGACAAGCCACATTTAAGTTATGCCCCTGTGATACAATGTGAGAATTGGACCCAAGATCATCCCCTGGTATAACCATTTTTCAATTGGGAGCCCTGTAAAACTGCTGTGGTTTACATTTTCTATGACTAGGAGATATGATTACCAGTTCTTCTCCATCCCACAATGAAATCAGATTCAGACTAGTTGTAATTTTATCAAATAACAAAATTATTATAGTCCATCTTAGAGTGCAGTCTCTTGATTCTGCTCTCCTTTTTGTTTTGGATATTGAAGGTTCTTTTAGTCTCTTGAAATCTATGTAGTCCCCCCAACCTAGATTTTTACTCTATCCCCTTTCTCATTTATTATTAGAGTAAAATAAAACATCCATTTTCTCTTTGTAGGCACTTCCAATTTTGATGACACTTATTTTCTCTCCTTCTCTTCCCTGGCTTTGGTCTGCCCCTTCCTTTCTATCTCTAGTCCCGTGTGGTCCTTGAGAGACCTTCTAGATCCTGGGTTTCTTTTTCCTCTAAATACAGGTTTTTAGAAAGGGAAAAGATCAGTTGGCAACAATTCTTCAAAAAGGCAGACAAATGAAAAAGATGTAGAAATATTTGTTCAAAGGCAGTTGGGAGTAATTATTTTTACATTTTCATTTTAGAGAATGCATAAGAGGTCCTAAAAAATGCTTCCTCTTCCATTTGCATAATTTTCTGGGCAGAATCTAACAGCTCATTTGTTTCTCTGCTCAAGGAGCAAGTACTCATTGTAAAAAATTGCTAATATACTACTGGCAACTTATCTGGTTTTACTTGAATTGAACATGCTCATTTTATGATAATTTTTTATAGTAGCATCTGCTGGTGTTCCATGGGAAACTTTTAGACAAGATTATGAAAGGTGGGAAGATTAATACAACCTCATTTTCTCTAAATAACAATCTCATTTTATCCATGGTATAATGTGAATGACTAATGGTTTAAAGATAGTCATCTCTGTTTCTAAGTTAGATCACAGAAATATTTATAGTACCAACATGATTTTTTTGTTTCAACATAGTACAGATAATCAGAGACAGACAGATATTTTTTCCTATTATTTCTAGTATGTTTACTCAGCTACACTATTTGACAATTTAAAAACAAAATCTAATAGTCCAATCTTTCCAAGAAACACATTTTCAAGGGAATTTCAATTCTCATTCTGAGATATTTGTTAGTAAAATAACCCAGAGAAGCCAGTGGATATTGTAGCAGATTTTAATTACACTATAAGAGTCAGCAAAAATATAAATATTCTGTTGTTAAACAGCTGGATTTTCCCAGCTCAACAATTCCCTACAGTGCATTTGTCAATTAATTAGTATGAATAAATTTCTATAGTAAACTACAGAAATGAATTCTAGAGGGGATGATTTTCACTGGCATATAGATATACAGAAAAGTAATTCGGAACTAAGAAATTCTCATTTTTTAAAAAAACATGCAACATAGAAAGTAAGAACTGGGGGATAGTGGGGAGAACCCTCTCTCTCATACTGTGTTTAAGCTTGAGCTTGCAAATACAAAGATCTAGAAGGCCTCTATGCATTCTCTGAAAAACAATCACTAGCAAGTGCCAAACAAACAGCTCATCCGACCCAGGACCAGTCCACATTGAAGTAACACAGACAGTCATGATAGCCTGGATCACGCAAAGGAAGTCACAAATTCTAGCCAAATAGTTACACAGGCAATGACCCTGACACAGTTGCCAGCAGAGGAACGCTTCTGTCAGAGTACTGCATGTGGTCTAAGACAGCAGCTTCCAAAAAAAAAAAAAAAGAAAGAAAGAAAAAGAAAGAAAGAAAATTCCATCTCTAGTTAAATTATTTTGGTCAGTGTACCTCATTTATGTTGAGCAGTGCATATATGCAGTTCTTTAAAAATACACACACTGAAAACTGTTTCAGTTTTCAGTCCGATCATTCATTTCCAAAAATTTTGTACCACATGGAATGGAAACTAATATACAACCCTGGTTATATAGCACCACAACTAATCATAGAATCATAGAATCAGTAAGGTTGGAAGGGACCTTTGGAGATCATCTAGTCAAACCCCCCTGCTCAGCAGAGTCACCTAGAGCATGTTAGACAGGGCTGCGTCCAGGCGGGCCTTGAAGATCTCCACAGAAGGAGACTCCACAAGCTCTCTGGGCAACCTGGGCCAGTGCTCCGTCACTCTCACAGGGAAGAAATTCCCCCTCACGCTCAGGCGGAACTTCCTGTGGCTCAGTTTGTGCCCACTGCCTCTTGTCCTGTCACATGGGACAACTGAAAAGAGTTTGTCCCCGTCCCCTTGACACCCTCCCTTCAGGTACTTGTACACATTGAGAAGATCCCCCCTCAGTCTTCTCTTCCCCAGGCTGAACAGGCCCAGCTCTCGCAGCCTTTCCTCATAGGGCAGATGCTCTAGCCCTCTGATCATCTTTGTAGCCCTGTGCTGAACTCTCTCCAGGAGCTCCATGCCTGTCTTGTACTGGGGAGCCCAGAACTGGACACAGCACTCGAGACAAGGCCTCCCCAGGGCTAAGTAGAGGGGCAGGATCACCTCCCTTTACCTCTGGCAACCTTCTTCCCAATGCACCCCAGGAGACCATTGGCCTTCCTGGTCACAAGCGCACATTGCTGGCTCATGGTCAGTCTGTCATCCACCAGCACTGCCAGGTCTTTCTCTGCAGAGCTGCTCTCCAACAGGTCAGCCCCCAGCTTATACTGGTGCCTAGGGTTATTTTTCCCTAGGTGCAGGACCCTGCACTTGCCCTTGTTGAACCTCAGGAGGTTCCTCTCCACCCAACTCTCCAGCCTGTCCAGGTCTCTCTGAATGGCAGCACAGCCCTCAGGTGTGTCAGCCACTCCTCCCAGCTTGGGATCATTGGCAAACTTGCTGAGGAGGCACTCTGTCCCCTCATCCAGGTCATTGATGAAGAAGTTGAACAGGATGGGACCCAGTTCTGAGCCCTGGGGGACGCCAATAGCCACAGGCCTCCAGCTAGACTCCGTGCCACCGATGACAACCCTCTGAGCTCTTCCTTTCAGCCAGTTCTCAAACCACCTCACTGTCCACTCATCTAGCCCACACTTCGTGAGCTTATCTAGGAGGATGCTATGGGAGACAGTGTCAAAAGCCTTGCTCAAGTCAAGATATACAACGTCCACGCCTCTCCCTTCATCTCCCCAGCCAGTCACTCCACCACAGAAGGCTGTCAGGTTGGTTAAGCAGGATTTCCCCTTGGTGAATCCATGCTGGCTACTCCTGATCACCTTCTTTTCCTCCACATGCTCAGAGATGACATCCAGAATGAGCTGTTCCATCACCTTTTTACTTAAAGTGTTCTGTTTTCATCCTTACTGAGTGATAGCAGATAGCAAGATCATACAAGTCTTTTCTGAAGTGGAGATGTGGAAAAGGACAAGGGGAAGAATTATCAGTCAGAAACTTTCCAAGCAGAACATATTTACAAAAACTGTTACTGTTCCTTGAGTAAGGTGAGTCTTCCATGCGCCTCACCAACTTGCTCTTGGAGAAATACAAGAGAAAACAAAACTACTCATTCAACATGAAAACTTTCTGGGATCATCTCAGATTGCGACACCCCAGGAATGCTGAAGTACGCTATTTGGTTTATGCCTTGGTTTTTACATCCACCTCAAAAACCCTATCCAGACTTCCTTTGTACTCTTCAAGTTAACCTTTTTAATTTTGTAAAGGATTAGTGTCTAGCCAGAAAGATTCACAAAAACAATTTTCTGTGTTATACCCATGTACAGTTCTTCTAACGCTATAAATGTTTCTTCCTATGTACATACACGTTAGTGAACCATAATAAAAATCAGGAGATACATTACTGATGTTAATGAGTAAAAAATACTCAGTACTAAATGTTCTTTTCAATATTTTCTAGGAGAACTTATGGAAAAGCTGTCCTGTGGACATTCTCATAAGCTATCAGGAGAAACTGTACCTTACAAACTGGTTCTTTACTCTTTATTTTCACACACTGCTACAATAAGCTTTAAAGAACTCTCTATTAATTTTTTTATAGGTTTTGTGCCTTAAACACATAGAGGGGGAAAAAATACATAAAGGGGAGGAACTGAAAAATTCTTCCAAAGCCAGGGGAGTTAGGGCATTTAAATGCTGCATCTGTCTGCTGGCACAAACTGCAAAAATAATAGCACCCTGCATAGTGGTGCAGCAACAGGTAATGTTGGGAGAATCTGCCCCTCACGAGCTTTCGTTCAGGATGCAGTTGCTTGCATCCTAAGCAGCACCAAGCAATAGCAAGGGAGACTTTATAATACTACTAGCTTCCTAGCATAAAGGCAGTCAGCTAAATTATTTTTTTTTAATTCTTCATATAACATAGCACTTAATTTAAACGTGACACAGCCGTAGCCACAGGACAGTAGTAACAGCCATAGAAATTTCAGCATTGAACTTTGTGCCTGTGTCACTCACTCCATAAAAAGCACTTTTGTTTTTTTCCTTACAAGTATGACTGGAGTAAACACACAGAAACACACTGACCTGAGAATTATCCACCCAAAGCGATTAGATAAGAACCAAGGAAAGGAAGCTAAAAATATGCTTGCTAGGGGTTTAATACACGTTACACACAAGAAAAAAACATGGCCAGGGAGGAAACAGAAAAGAACTGCAAACTCTGCTTTTCTTGAAGCTGAAAAATATAGGGGAGGGTCTGCCGGCACCACCGATCTCTAAAGTAGTCCTGATCCATATAACCATGCATTGAACTGCACTTAATTTTTAAAACATTTGGTAGACCAAGTGCTGGAGAATTATTTTCAACAGTCAAGACTGAGTGCAAAATCTTTTCCTGGCTATTAAAAACTAGACCCTGTCCTCAATGCATGCACATGTACAGTAAGCACTGCTCCCAACCAACTGAAAAAGTATTCCCTAACCTATTTCTATTTATAAAGGAAAAAGATAAAAGGCACAAAAGCATGTTGCACATAGGTTGGTCTACATATCATTTTTTTATATTCTTTCACTATTATATTCTGTAACAAACACATTTCTACTTCAATGTACATTTGAATGGGCAGGGAAATAATACATGCCTTTCAGTACATACCTAAACTCACTAATGTTATTTATTTAGAGGGTAAGTTCTCTCATTTCTTTGTTAAAAGAGTGTGGAAGTAGAACGGTTAATGCCCATGCAAGTACAACAGTTAACGCCTCAGCTCTCAGAGAACAAAGTGCTCATTACTTGCATATAATTTGCACATCTGGGTAAGTGCATTACTTCAATTAAGATGAAAGAGACTGGAGTGGAAACTACGCTATTCTAACATGAGCACAGGGTATTGCAAGTGCTCTGCTTTTCCCATCAAAAGAATGCAGAAGAGAAAAATGTCACATCCTTCTGTATGGTGTACTTGTTGTATTGTCACTGACATGTTAACATAAGCAAATATAATATGATTAAATTATTCTGAATTATGCAGTCAAAGAATTACAAAAGACTCAGAAGAACTGCAAACTGAAACAGCATATAATTCCAAGAAGAGAAATAGCTGTAGATGTTGGCTTTCTCCCTATAAAGAGGTTCCTGCTCAGTGTACACTCTGACTTACAAAGATGTTTTTTGGTATTTCTACTCTGTTACCATCAATTAAGTCAAGTGCAGCCCTAATTTATCACCTTTATCGTTAGCCAAGCTTTATGATTTCTGTAGTCATCCTTACCTCTTGCAAGTTCCCTGTATAATATTATCAAGAAACTTGTATATAATAGAATTTAAGAGTTTGACAGTTGTGTGCATTGTGCTATTTGTACATAAGACACTTCCTCCTCCTCCTGTTGTTTGCATGCAGAGAATACAAATCATTAGCTGAATAACAAATGGAAATCTTTGACTGTTGTATATTCTGACAATAGTAAAAGGACAGCAGGCTTACAAACTGTCCTTGTCACACTGTAGATGAGCAGTAACAGTGAACCAGAACCACCTGTTCCTTACGCCAAATGTCAAAGCCTGGAAAAGTCTTATGCCCATTTCCTGACAGTCAGTTGCCTCAACTGGGGAAAAATCTTATCCCCAAGGATCATTTTTATTTAGTGTTCCTTCTGGAAATATCTTGGTGTTGCTACAACTAATTCCCACTCACAGTTCTCTGACTTTCCCATAATGTAATTCAGAGTGCACGTTTTTGTTGATGTGTTGTCAGCTGTCTTTACACTGATACTAAAGGAGAATCAAACAAGAACCTACTACATTTTCCTACGTGCAATTAGCTACCATATTTTTTGCTCCAACTAATAGCTACCATGCAAATGTAACAGAAAAAAAAAATGAAGCATATTGCCTTTGACTATGGTTAAAGAGTAATTTTATTACTACTTTGTGAGGAGAGCTTTAAATTCAGAACATTGAAGGAGGCACTTAAGTGCAAAAGCAGTGGACAGGGTAGAGAGCAAAAGCTGCAGGCTGACAGGAACAAAACAGACTTCAGGAATGATAAAACAAGGCCAAAAAGGCCTGCCTCAAATGCATAAGGGTGGCATTGTGGTAGGAGTTTGTTAAAGATCTCCTAATTAGGATGAGAAAGTGAAATACTTGAGAAAGTTCTTACAGGGGACTTTAATCTCCTTGATCTCTGCTGGAAAGGCAAAATGGCAAGATGCAAAAAAATCCAGAAAATTACTAGAGAGTGTCAGGGATAACATGTTGATACTGGATGGGCCAACCAGGGGCTATCAAGAATAAAGAGCCAGACTCTCCGCTGCAGTACACGGCAGGAGAACTAAAGACAATATGGACAATATGGACTAAAGACAAGATGAAACATGAGAAGCTCTGACTGGATATAAAGAACTTTTTCCCCATGAGCATGGTGAGGCACCCTAACAGGATGCCAGAGAGGTTGTGCAGTCTCTATCCTTTGAGGCTTTCAAGACCTGACTGGACACAGTCTCGAGCAACCTGATCTGATCTCAGAGTTACCCCTGCTTTGAGCAGCAGGTTGACCTAGAGACCTCCTGAGGTCCCTTCCAACCTGAATCATCCTATGGTTCCATGACAGTATTCCACTCACTCCCAGCAACAATATTACGAGCTTCTTCAATTAAGTAGTTGTCAGAGAGCATTCTTTTTCACAGTTTAAGGAAAAAAAAATATAATTTCCAGACACATACAGGTTTTAGCATCACAGCCACTGTAAATAAAGAACTTCATGTTGAGGAATGTCAGGTACTCTCATTTCAAATGGTTGGTATGATTATTGCTGATGTTACTCTTTGAGTCAGGCAGGAAGAAGTAGTAAATATACATTTGAGACAGTTTCACACATTGCTGTATGCCAGCTGAATCTGGGCCAAAGCATTTGAAAAGCTTATTGAGACAGGCCAATTGCTGTGTAATTAACACACACAAAAACTGTTCCGCAAATTAAACAGGCTTTGACAGAACTTACTAGACAGATGAAATATTAGAACACAGATTAAAATGGGTAGTTTTAGTCATGGAAAAAGCTTATAAAAATAATTTGAGCACTTTGTAAGTTCCTTGACATAGAAAACTAAAGGAGGAGAGGTAATTTTGTTTAGAAGGTATTCTTTTATAAGCCAGGACATGAGGTTGTGATTACTTAGAACACTGCAACCTCACATGCCAGATCTGACAAAACCACTCAACCATTACCTTCATTTTCCTTTAATTGCTCATTTCAAGGCACAGAGTAGAACAGCAACATATATAATCCACACAGGATGAGGTTTTCTTCACAGTATTACTCAAAAAATGTTTCTAGCCTGAACAGGTTCTACTCATCCAAACACGTATTTGGTGTTGCAAACCGAAATTCTTTTGCCTATAGCAACAGGTATTGCCAAGAAAAAAACAGCCAAGAGAGGTAGCAAAATTAGTGTTCAAGTCACACATCCCATTCAGTCCAACATGAATTTCTCACCCACAGCATCAAAAAGCATTATTAATGAGATTTGCTGTAAATGGTAGATTCACAGAAGTCAGGGCAAATTCACAGTAAGAGATCCAACTTTGGTTTTCTACAGCTGTATGGGTAAATACTGCACTATTGCTCTGTCCTGCACATAACAGCTTGATCTATATAAAGTCCTGAAGTGTAAGTAAAAGGCCTATACAAGGTAAAAGGTGCTTGCAGGCAAGTGCTGCATTTACTTGTAGTATCTAAAAGGCTATTTCTATGCATTTAAGTAAATAAATGCATAAAAATGTTTTCAGGGCCACAGAATACTTATCATTATATACTTGGAGAATTGCACTGCTGGCAGTCTGGAGCACAACCAGACAAGCATTACCTTTCTGTAGCTACTTAAGTATTTTTAGGATTAGCTTCACAGATATTAATTCATCATGTAGGCTTTCTGCTCACTGTTGAAATCCCATAGTAGAAAACAAGAACGTACTTTGAAATAATAGGTTATTACAAAATATAGGGGTATTTAGATAAAATTCAATATTTTGATATGGGAAACTATTGATATTTGCTAATACTTAGACCTTAAGTTATCTTTTACAGAATAATGTATTATGCTGGATTTACTCTGTTTTTGATATGGGAAACTATTGATATTTGCTAATACTTAGACCTTAAGTTATCTTTTACAGAATAATGTATTATGCTGGATTTACTCTGTATGAAGCATAATTTCTAAGAATGACATAAAAATTCATATTAAAAGGAAGATGCTGTATGCAGCGCTTTCTGTTAGAGGACATAAAATAGGCTAAAAAATGCATATATTAGGAAACAAAAATTTAAAAAAAGACCTCTCTGAGAGCAACAGCCACTTCCCACTACGCAAAGTACAGCCAGAGTTCATTCAGCCTTTAGAAATAATAGTGCATTTTTTTTTTTAACAGAATCAACACCAGAATCCTAATGTGGAAAAACAAATTTATTTCAGATTTGTACCACCTATGCCTATTCAATATCTAGCAAAGTTAGATAAAGACTCACAGATAGCTAAATATTCACTTAGAAAGTCTGCTCTCATTCACATAATCAGATGAATTTAGGTCCCACAGTCATGAATTCAAGTTTCTTGAAGAAATGAATGTTCACAGAATTAAAAAGTATTGAGGTGAAGGCTGAAATATCTTTTCCTACGCATAATGTATTGATCTCTCCTTCCTTCCTTAGGTATTCAGCTAATAAATAGCAAAGACTTTCTCACGTCTTCTCCCTAGTCAGCAGGGAGGGATGTAACTTTTATTAGCACTGCCCAGGAACAGAAGGCTTAGCAAAGGCAGCCAAGGGTCAGCTACCACTTCATCTAATTGGAACTAATCTTTACATGCCACAGGCTGGCCTGAAGCCAGGAGCAGGTTTAGCTAAACAGATGGATGATCTCTTCCTACCTACTCAGATCTTCCTTTCCTCTCTCAGCATTCAGCGCTGACCACGACTGCAGTCCTATCTAAAGGATTTCCATGGCTCAGGAAACCACGTGTGCAGGAGACTGCACAAGATCCTCTAATCAGTTTCTATGAAGAAATACAGAAGTAGCTAGGAGGACAGTGATTTAGTGCATCAGCACCATGCAGATTAAATACAGGTCTATGTAGATGTGACTTTAGAAGTAATTGCAGCCTGCTGAGGATTACTGCAGAAATCAGAAAACAATTTCCTCTATCAAGAAAAAATATCATAAGTATAAACTAGTGTATAGTAGTGCAAAGAAAAAAAACATTATCTAAGAAGCTAGTAAATTTTGTAACAAATTTAGGCTTTCTTTGCTTTAAATAGAAGGTTATTTGAACTCCTTCAACATCAGTTAATTTTAGATATTTTAGGATTCATTGCATTTGTGAAAACTTAACTAAAATGGTTTGCACAGCCAAGAATAAAAACAAAGGTAATAAAAATGTACAATATATTTAACCATAATTCATTAGCAAATAAGATAAGAAAGCATGACATTTTCAAGTGCTGTTCAAGGATGGGATAAGAAAAGATTTTTGCTACAATCGTGTAAAAAGATAAAAACAGAAAAGCAATGGAACTCACTGGAAGATGATGACTGAAATACAAGCTCATCTCACAATATCAGGTACTTTATACTGATTTTTCATGCTTGCTGCTTCAAAGGAGAACACTGAATTGCTAAGATTAAATAATTACCACAAGTACATGACCTAGTTTCTAGTCCAGCATACAATATATTATTTTGTCTCCCTTGCAGTAGATCCCTCTAAAAAAGAGAAAAATATATGTGCTCGTTCTCATTATACAGATTTCAAGTTTGTTATTGTATGACAGAGAAAGCTTCAATCAGATGTTTAAAGATGTAGAAATACACTCAAAAAAAAATTAAAGGGTGAAGCAATGCTAGTCGCATCCTCTGTTTATGCTGCTATATGGAACATTACGATGACTAAACTGTACTCTCCTATGTCCATCTATTCTTCTTACCTGTATTCTATCTGCTACATCTTTATGGCAAAATAATATTTAGGGGACTCAGTAATTACAGTATCAGAAGTTATTCCTTGAGACAAACTATACACAAGTTGAGAAGTTTTAAGAAATACTGTTAGTTTGAAGGGTGTGTTCCTTTATGGTAGAGCCTAAGAATTACCCTAAACATCAAAAAGAAGCACTCAGTTTTTATTTCCCATTTTGAGTTGGTCTGTAACTTTTACTCCAAGAAGCAGGAGAGCATAGTACTTGAAGCAGCATTTGTCTCCAGCCTGGCAGAAGAGCAGAGGCTCCCATTTCCCGCAGCCTCCTGACGTGGAACGCTTTTGTTCTCCTGGCAGGCGCAGGGCCAGTGGCTGCAAGGCAAAGTCAGACTGGTTATGTTTCCACAGATGAGATGCAAAATGAGATGTTCTCTTTATCCAAAGCCCAGATAAAGTGTTCCTTTCAATCTATTGTTGAGCATATGTGGTGAAAGCCACATTTAAAGCAGAAACAAAACAGTACAGTGACTAAGATAAACTGACTTTTCAGATATGTGTTTACCTAGACTCACTGAATTTATTTGTTCTCATCTACAATCAGTGTTTATAGTTCTCCCATTGCAGAGGAAAGTTCTAGATCCAAGAAAGAACTTGTACACTCTATACAAAGTAAAAAATGTTTCAGAATTACCAAGCTATTTTGAGGGTCATGGCTTATTTCTTTATTTGACCCCTGAATGACCTAAAAAATCATAGAATCATAGAATCAGTAAGGTTGGAAGGGACCTCTGGAGATCCCTTCCTCCAGACTATATCTGGATCATCTAGTCCAACCTCCCTGCTCAGCAGGGGCACCTAGAGCATGGTAGACAGGGTTGCATCCAGGCGGGCCTTGAAGATCTCCAGAGAAGGAGACTCCACAACCTCTCTGGGCAACCTGTGCCAGTGCTATAGCTGACCATCCCAAATGCCCTATTACATTGAGCAAGAAGAGGGCTTTATCCAGCCAGAGAGAATATGCAATGCAATTGAGAAGCCCAGTCCTTGAATTTAGCATGTAATCTTAAGAAAAAGCAACTACTCCAAAAAAAAAAAAAAAAAAAAAGACAGACCTGCTTTTGCTGTCCTAAGACCATATGAATTGGTCATTTTAAAGAAGAAACATAGCTGGTATGTCTTCACATGTAAAACTGTTAAAAAAATGCATTACCCTAAGTGTGTTGTAACACATATCTTAGGTATGGAGATAGAACACTATGGTCCATTGGCTTCATGAGCAGGTGTTTGTTACACAGGACTTGAGTAAATTTTATCGCAGACCTTCTGTGAATACACTGCACAGAGGCAAGGTTTTGAAGCGTTGTAGTGAACTACACCTCCTTCACACTGTCTGAAAGTTTTAGATGAAGTCTGTAAAATGGCATCTATGTTAAGCAGCCTGCAAAAAGGACTCCAATGGGACAAAGGTGGAAAAGGGGCATCAGTAAGCTATGGAGAGTTCCTTTGATAGTAGCTCTGCAAAACATACTTTGATAGCAGGAACTCAAAACAACCCAGAAACAGTTGTGTGTTGAAATCAGAAAGAAGACTTTCCCATTTGGGCTCAGGACATGAACAAGGTAAGAAATCCAGAGAAACTCTGAGAGCAAAGATTTCAAGCATTCATCTAATACGCACAACCTAAGGGGGAGAAAAAAAAAGTCTGGGCAGAGAAAGGAATAAACTGCTGCCAAACCTCACTCCTGCAGAAGGCTTAATGCCTGAAGCCCAGGTATCTTTGCAGAAGGCTGTTCCCAAAGCACTGCTCCTTTAAAATCAAGGGCATGTGATCAACTTTTAACACCAACGTATGCCTATGCAACACTAAAGCTGGGTACCCCTAATGTCGTTAAAGAATGACTCCAACTGCTGCTGAAGCACAAAATCAAGAGCTTAAAAGATATTTATAACTTCAGTTTGCCTATGAACAGCAGCAGATAAATATAACTTCTTACAGTCAACACCTTGAAATACAGAAAGGATTTTACTCCGTGTATCTATCATGGGCCAATTTTTGAATATGCCAGCATTAGGGGTTTGATATTTGTGTATTTGAAAGGATCTTAAAATTTTTTTTCAGCTATTGAATTACTTTTCTACATTACATAAATAAACTCAGTTGTAATTTGTCACACCTTTAATAACGTCATAAAGAGCCTACAAAATCTCAGAGAGTACTTTTTTTTAAGACAAGCCATTTTTATAACCAAATGCTGAAAGTGAATGCAATCAGCAAGCATTTCTTTGGCATTTGAACATTTTAAATGTTTAAAAGACATCAAAATTTATTCAAAGTATATATATTAATGCTCCAAAGACATCACAGAAAAAAGTAGGAAAAAAACTAAAATTTAATTCAGTGACAGAACAGATCTATCTAACAGTCATTAGCCCTCATACTTTGCGGTATACTTCCAAAATATTTTGGGGGGAGGGAGGAGGTAGAAAAATAGACTCAAAAACTACAAAACATAAGAGAATGGTTGCAATTTGTGGTAAAGATTCTAAAAGGTAAATTAATATCTGGCTTTTGTCACAGTGTAGAAAAGAAACTCAACAAGTCAGCCACAGACTATTAGTGAAAACTTCATAATATGTGTCATAGTCACCACTAGGTACAAACACCCAGTACAATTTTAAGGTAAAGATTCTTTTTCTTGCAATGTTCTAAAGTCATTACTGGAAGACAAATTTTGGCTTTTTAGAAAACAGAATGACATCTCCCATACCACATATTTTTTCTTCTCCTGAAAAGCAGTGATTCTGTATAATTACATTTCCACCTCAAAAGAAAATTTAAAAGTGTATCACTTATGAGGGCAGAATGTAGAAAGCTAAACTGTGATTATCTCATCTGACCTTGACACCAAAATCATTTAATGATTCCTAACATTTATTCCATTCCGACAATAAAATAGGTGGATCTTGAATACACACTCAACTCTGAAGACAGAGTTTACTTAAAATGAAGTTACACTGAACTAAAGGTGTTTGTCAACTGTCGGATCTCTTGTAGGGATATTCATTTTATGAATACAGGAGAAAAAGAGGCAAAATAATGACTTTAACTTTAATATTAACTTAATTGTTAAAGAAACAGTGCTGCAAAGCCAGAAATATATAACTGCTGACATCTGAACAATAAGGCAAGTAAAACTTAAGCCTAAACATGCAATGATAAAATGCATTGCTGCTATATGCCATATTATAATTGAAAAGCAAAAGAGCAATGAATTTGTGTTCTGAACTTTTATACTAGATGAGTATGTCCTGGCTTATTCCACATCTTTGGCTAAAAGACCCAAGTATTCAAATCATATGAGAACTATTGCAGTTTTTTCAGTTCTACATGAGGTGTTCTTTATGCCTATACAAAGTGTCGATTGTGCACTGCCTCTGCTTCCTCTACATTGTAAACAATCTCCAGTCCTGCACAGAGTATTGCATTTCACACAGGAATAGGTGCCAACAGTATACAAGTAAACTACAGATATCAATTCCACCAGAAAGTATACAATGCTTGCAAGAAGTGTCTCCAGGGTCGCCTCCTTCTTAGTCAGGATTTCGACTTCCTGAATTATGCAACGAATTCTATCAGCAAAGCTTAAACTTTGATAAGACCAAAACTTGCTGTACTCTACACACACAACAGTTTTCTGTTAATTCCTAACACTTCCTAAGTACACTAAGAAATACGCATAAAGTATAAAGTAATTCTAATACAAAATTAATTTGGAGATCTATTTTAATAGAAACATGCCTAGGCATTTTTTAATCTGAAATTATCCAAAGATTTGGACTATTTAAAGCCAGCTTAATTACTCATTCAAAAAATAAGACACGATAATATTATTCATTTTAGATAAAATGAGACTATAGTTTTCCTAATCTCAGGAAGTCCAGAGTAGTCAACAACATTAAACTTGCACCACCGAATTAATATTTCAAATTTTACTTTTAAATGGGCAACTAGGAATTAGGTCTTCAATGTCTGTGGAGTTTAACAGAGTTCAAACACTACATCTGACAAAGAGGGTTTATATAAGGATTAAAGCACTAGTGATACTATGCTGGTTTTGCAGCAGTTTCCCTTCTTGCATCCCTCCACCATTATTTTAGTCTGAATCTATACTAGTAAAAACAACATCAGACTCAGGTCCTCAGTCATTCGCAGATACCACCCTACACGGATTTATCCTCCTCCTAAAAGCTATGAACTTAGTGATTATGGTCCAACCTAGATTTCAGATGGCTGCATAGGAAGGTAGTTCGGGCTCCTACAAGTGCCTTGACTGTACATAATCCTGACTAGCTCTTAAGGCAGTCTTAAGATTCAACCTAGATAGCTGTATGTCACAAAATCATGAAAACTAGTCAGCATGATATTCCAACATTTAACAATTACATGACAATTTTCTTGCCTCTCTGAAAAAGCATCATTATTTTTCTATTGGCTCTGAAAAACAAATTAAATTATTTCTAAAATGTAAATTTGTGGGCTTTCAGTATGCTTGATATAACAACCATTTAGTTTTCAATTGAAGGTGCAATGCTATTTATAAAATTGGCATTGAGGGGGACAAAGTGGAAGGCACAGAAAAGTTACTGACGTAAAATGATTCAGTCAAGGCTAGATAGAGTCAATATGGACAAAAATGATTCAGCTGTATTTTGACACATTTTTAAACTCTTAGATGGTTTCTCATGCATTGCTTGACCTTCTCCATAATTTAATTTTTTAAAAAACACAAGACATTTGATAATTATTAAGAATAGGAAACCTGCAATAGATATCACATCTTAATACACTGATTGGATAAGGCAAATTTCTCATATCTGCAGGTCCTACCAGGAAGCACTGTTGCTGCCATTCCCAATAAACAGCACGGAAGAATATTCTAGCATCAACCCAAACTCACTCTGTCGCTTAAGAACCACTGACTAGAAAGGTTCAGCATCATTAAATAAACAGCATATCGTTGCTTTGAATTCCTATGTCAGGTAAAACACTGGATGCAACAAAGGCTTAGCCCAGTCTCTAACAAATACAACACTTTGTCTGGCTATTTCTCTCTGATCTTTAGGAATTTCATTTCAAGGCCCATCTATGATACCACCCAATTTTGCAGACAATCAGCTAGTATTTCAAGTTCACCTGCAGCTTTGCTGTACAAGAGTTTGGCTGTGATACATTACAGACTGCTAATCCTACAACTTTTTATACCCTTCTTTTCTATGCCTGAGTTGGCTCCTGGACACTGTGTTTAGCTGGGCAATGAAGAAAATTACTATAGGACCTTTCCAAGTTATGGACATGGCCTGCACTGCCCTGACACAAAATAAAGAGAAAGCCCTCCATGAAAGAGGACATTCAACAAAACAAGCAAGCATCCCTCAGCTCAACAACCATGGCCTGCTGCTGCCAAACTGCATTATGTTTTTTTTAATCATGGCAAAGGAGAGCGTCAGAAAAACTTACAGGAAACAAAAAGGCCTCGATGCAGGCAGAGCTGTGGGAGGGCAGCTGTAGTGTTGCACACCAACGTGGCACCTCACCAACCATGCGCACACATGGGCTAGCCTACCCTAAAGTCTATTCTAATATTATACATCTAGTCTAATAAATCAGACAGCACTCAAAATCTAGCCTGGACACTAGGATGCAACTGCCCACACATTTTTGGCCCATGCCAGGTACCATGGTCCCAGCTGGTTTTCAAGAAGAGTTTTGGAGTCTGAAAAAGGTCTGTTCACACAAGCACAAGGCACAAGCTGAGAGAGGCTCCTAGCAGAGGTGGGAGCCGTGTTGTGCCACATGACTGCGGAGGTCAGGACACTCCGGGGACAGCCAGCTCGCCCTGGTGGGCACGCAGCCTGTATGCCCGTTTTTACATAATAAGCTAGCTCTGTGGATGTTAGCAGGGTATGTTCCCAAAACTGGCACCTTTCTTTTGAATCTTTTGTATCCACAAAACTCCCTGCTGAGGACAGACAGACACACACATTTGGCACCAGTAAGATGGAGCCTTGCAAAGGCAACCTCAGTAGCTTGACTGAAAAAGTCTTCATAAAATAATTTTATAAGCAAGTATCTCTCACAAAAGATCATGTGCGTATACAAGTGTGATCAAATACCGCACTATTGATGAAAGTTCATGGAGCAGAGTTAATTTATATGCACTTACAATCTAATTAATTGATGTCTGAAACACCTCAGTACCAGCGTGCTATCATAGCAATAATAGAGAGAAAAATACACACATCTCTTGAAATTCAGTTCCATATAATAGAGCCTTGTAATAAGGCATGTGAGCATATCCCTGGGTCAGGAGCTCACTGGTGCATGTCTCAACGGGAGAGATTTACTCAGTGCAGAATGAAGACAACTATGAATACATTGGATGGACGTCTATTATTCAAGTTGACACTTAACAGCTTTCAGTTCCTTCCTGACCTTGTAATTGTGCAGAGGGAACATAAGTGGGCTTCTTCTTCTTTTTTTTTTAAAAAAAATAAATAAAATAAAAACACCTCATCCAGCATTACAACTCAACAAAATAAAATAAAATAAAGCACTAGAAGTCTGAGTACATACTAAATGTTCAACTCCTGTTACTGTTCACCAAACAATTTCTTAGTTCCTTGTTCCAGGTACAGAGGAGTGAACAGATTATCATTACACAGGCATACAACATCACCAATAATCTTATTTCTGCCTTCTCCCTTCTCTCTTCTTTTGACACTACTCTGCCAAACACAGTGGCCCACCAAGCACCCACCATACATTTGCTTCAGACAGGGAAGCCCAAAAGACACTTTCGAAGAGCTCTGCTGATCTGCAGGGAGCATAAACCACACTTATGGATGAAATCTCAGAATCACCTTTTCCAGCAAATGCCTCTTCCGACACTTCTTTGAAGCAACTGCTTCATTATAAAATTATCTAATATAAACCAGAGAATTCTACAAGAAATACCTAATTGAAGGGTATTAAGGTCCTGTTTTGGATCTTCATCAATAATGTATTTAGCACAATAGCAGTAGATCACTCCCATTTAGATCTGTAATCAAAAATATTAATATCTGCAAATGATAATATTCTTAAGAATAGTGGCCTGTATCCTAAAACTTCTAAAGTTTGTGTGGAACATTCACCTATTAAGTCAAAGTATTAGTCAAATAATTTCAACAGTTTAAATTCAGCAAAAGTATATATTCCCTATGTACGGGGACAAAAAAAAAGACAATAGAGACCTACCTGTGGAACCATAAACCTATTCAGAGTTTCCCTCACCTTTGGAATATGATATCCAGATCAACTGATCCCAATCTACTGGGAAGCACAAAGCGTTCTAGAGTGTGAAGTTCATATACGAACATGTATTAAATAAATCCCAGAAGCGTTAACCTCTGAACAAATTCAGAAGTCTGATTTTTTTTTTTTTTTTTTAAGGAATGCAAATCAGTCTTTCTGGGTCTAGATTTATTGTTCATTTGTTGTCATCTGAGAAGCCACATTTTTTTTTGTTTTCATTAGGCACAGGCTAACTTTGCTGACAACTTTTCAAATCAGTACAAGGAGCAATGAGACCTTCAATGTGAAATCCCTGCAACAGTTAATACAGCCCTGTGTTACAGTAACCACAAGCAAGTTATGCACTAGCTACTTAATTTACTTCAGAACTACTAAGCAAACAAAGAAGGAAAGGGTAAAGTGTGACAAAGCAAAGACTGCACATGCACCAGTGCTGAACAAGCAAATATATTTTAAAACATATTTGAACTAGCAATACACCCTGGATCAGCAAATATATTTTAACTTGGAATCAGAGGTTAGTAGTAAGCATTACTATCACATGCATTTTGCTTCTTCCTTCCTTTGGAGAGAGAAGCAGGGCAGGAGGAAAGCTGGTGCCTGCTACAGCCATAACTTCTTCCTTTTAAAAATGACAGCTCACTACGAATGGCTGATACAGCAGAACTGAATGCATAAAGTTAAAAATGCAAAATAAGAACTTATGTACTGAAATGTGCTTTCTGCAGAAAAAACAAATGCGCTTTTCTATTTTACCTAGACAGAAGCAAAATTTCTCAGCAAGCTCTTACCCTGCTTGCTATCAGCATTCATCAATAAAATCAAAGAGCCTAGTTCTGTGCCATCACAGGATCCCTATAAATCTGAGTGTAGAAAAGCACATTTAATCCACTTAAAAACATCCCATTTGCGTGGAACTCTGTGCTAAAATTAATGTGCTTATTCAAGTAGTATTTATAACTAGTGAGCACAGGATTCCTTGACCTAAAGAAAAAAGGTCAAGTTTATCTGTTTGCTTTCAATTACTGACGTTCACAAGAACAAGTAAACAACTGAAAAGTGTTCCTAATCCTTGAAACAGCTTCACAGTAAAACAACTTTCAGTTCCTTGTGAAAATTCATATTGGTTTTCAGTTGCTAGCATTTTATTTGTATATAACTTGCTATATAACTTCTCCTTTACTTTATTTGCTTTTTATTCAAGTCACAGAACTTTGTTCCCAACATGCTGTCTCAGCATTTGTTCTCATAACTGCAAGCAAAGAACGAGGCCAACAGGAAGCAGAGAATATGATACTAACTACAGTATTTCACCTACTTGGTCAGGAACAAAATTATTAGGGAGCAATGAACAGTACAAGCTGTATACATAGCATACAACAGGATGGTAAAATAGTCTGATTAAAATACTTTTTGGTTTTCTCAAGAGACTTTTTTCTTATTAATATATTATTCCCTCTATCATAGGCATGTTATGTTTCCCCTTTTGAAACACTTTCTTAGATATTTGTTGCCAACTTGCATTCCCACAGTGGCTGCTTTTCACTACCAGTCTACAAAACACTTACTGTAGGTTTCTAATTATGAGTAATTTCTAAGTCACCTGGCACATATTACCCCCAGAGCTCTTTCCTCTGCAACCCTTTGCCTGCATTTTGCCTGACCTACAGACAACAAAATTGTAGCTAGAATGACCAATAAAGCCCCTGTCTCTATTCAGTTTATTTGATGCCAAGAAGAATTCATATAAGTCAGGGAGCAGATTCCTGTGCAAACAGGCAGGAGCCGCTACATAGAGCTTCACGAAAAGCTTTTGCTGTATTACAAAAACTGACTATCAGGATGAAATATATGTGCTCAAACAGGTATTAAGAAGCTTTTGGGAGCATACCATCTCTACCCTCCTTGCTCCTTTTTGTATTGATCTATGTGCCACTACTAAGATGTTTCCTAACTCTTTGTACCCTTACATCCACCAACTCCTTACCTTCCTTTGGTACTATCTATCTCCCTTTCTCCTCCAAAGAACAGCCAGGCTCTGTCCAGCTCAGCTGTTTGGACTCTTTCACCTTCCAGCAGAGACTTCCTACAGCAGAAGACATGGTGGAAAAAAGCATTTCAGATGCCAGCAGAGTTTCTGCCATATTATTTTCAGTCCTCAAGTTCATCTAGGGGAACTGCACCTCCAACCATGGCTGGCTCCTTGCTCTAGCAGATAAGCCTCATCTCCCTCAGTGAGTGGTGCTGCAGCTGCTTTGAGAGCCCTCTGCTTTCAGCTCCATTCAACTCACTACAACAAAAGGACCGACAAGTTAGGGGACAAGGAAGCACCCTACTCAGGCCAACCAGCCGCTACTTACACAGAGCTCACTCCTCACCAAGCCCAAAACACAAAACAGGCTATGGAAGGGCTTTCCTTTGGCCACTGTTAAAGACAGAATGCTGTAAAGAAGAGCATAAGGACAGGGTGCGTTTGCAGTTTTGCTTCCTCAAAACATCTTCCCAATATGCAGTTTGCAAAATTTTGTGTCATCCTCTCCTCAGATGTTGAGAATTTGAGAAGTTTCGGAAGTTGAAAAAGGGAAAACTGGCCCTGGCCTATCCCACCCCCACTCCATAGAAACACTCCCCATTTCCCAAAGCAGAGAGGCTGTATCTTGTCTTCAGCAAGTCATTCTGTTCAGGATGGGAAGGACCTCCTAACTCAGGTAAGACAGACACCACATGACATCTCTGCTCAATGACTTTTAGTGTTATACTATAAGAGTAAAATGGCAGCAATAGAAAGTTCTCTTATTTGCATGCATAACAAGGTGCATATGCAAAACAAACATGACTTATATTAAGATACATGGGAAAAAGCTCAGAATTTCTTTTTAAAGACCCTTAGTACATAGTCTAAATAACAGCTCTCATACAGAAATAGTCGTGCATCAGAATTCCTACCCTACATCTCACAAAATTCAGTTTCCCCTAACTGCAGTAAGATTGGGAGGTGAAAGATGAACAGAAAAGAAAGATGTATTAATCACATATGATTTGAGATCCAGAAGAATTTTATCTGCAGAGAAATCAGATTTCAAGAAGTATGTTATTGCAAAACATTCCTTATAAGTAAGTTAAAAGGCATTATTTAGGAAGAATACACTGATACATCATAACACCTTCACCCTATGATATCCACTGGTAAGCCATCACTGAGTTCACACCATTGCCCCAAAACCAAATGCGTTTTAAGTTAGCTGCAGTTCTGTCAGTCTACAGCCTATGGCCATAATTGCTAAAAAGCAGAAGACTATGATATGAATTAAATTCACATCTGAAGAACCCCTTATTTTAGGCTGCCATTCCATGCAACAATAAATCATGTTTTAGAGATTCTAATAATAGATCAAAAATGGAAAACTCATGCAATGCAAAGGACAGAATCGATACAAGTTCACTCCAGAAGACAAGACTGGACTTGATTTAGCTTTTTGGGCTACCATAAATACTGCATCATTCACTCTTGTGAGGGACAGGAAAATAACGTATACTTATCCCTATCAAGATCAGAATTGTTATGTTAGTGATCTGATGAAGATAAGAACTGATATTAACTAACAGGGAAACATTACTGTTAAAAAATGAAACATTGTGAAGAACAAAGGGACCAGAAGAAAAAAGGAGGTAGAAGACAGAGTGATCAGCAACTACACCAAAGAAATTCCCCAGCTTTTACCTTTACTTTCACATAGAGCTGATCATCTTCCAATCTAAAACACATTATCATGCCTACTAGCATATAACATAAATTAATCCCTTCCCATGTTATAAATAATTTCCAGAAAACCCTTCTTACAAGCTAATACAGATACTTTTAATATGCTATTTTCTTCTCAAAAGATCTATTCATAACTAAGGGAAAAGAAACACAAGAGCACTGACCAGGGCAGAAAACCCAGGCAAAGTTCAGACACTGATCAAGAAGTGAGAATATTAGCAAAGGAAAGGGAAAATATTCTACCACTCAGTGTTCGATACAGAAATGGATTTATTCAGAGGAGCTTCTAAAATGTGCCTTTTTATCCTAAGGAGCTTTTTTCTCTTTTATCCAGCAAGTAGAGAGAAACCTCATAGGACGCTTTTGATTCTTTCACTAAGGACTGTTTTTTCTGATGCCTTTTACAGCTTTACCAATAAACATCAGTCATAAGACCTTTTCTATATGTCACCCACACCAATCACAAGATATATTGTTATACTTTCCTCAAACTGGATTTTAATGAAGCAACTTACTGTACATAGAACAAAACATATCTGTATTTCACAAGCATTCTCTTCCCATTGTCTGAGATTCACAAGCAAAACAGGAAGTAAACACTTCTGCTTAGCTCAGATAAAGACTTAGCCTGAATTAAAAAAAAAAAAAAAAAAAAAAAAGTTTTTTCTTCTTTCCTTTTTAGTGAATTAGTACATAGATTCTGCATAACCTGAAAAGAAGGGGGGGGGGATTTGCATCTCAATAATTGCCGAATAAACTGCTTGTTCTCTCAGCCTGGAATTGATTAGTCTGGGAAAGTTCACTACAAGCTTGCGTCGCTCTTTCACTCATCCTGAGGTGCCAACTGGCCACTGTCAGAAATAAAATTCTGGAATAAATGGAGATTTGGTCTGTTCCACTATGATTATTGTACAGTAAGCTCTGTAGCAAGTCTGTGGATTCACAGCCAACAGCTAACATCACTGAAGAGTAAATATTAAGTTGAGGATCCACTAAGATCTGAGGGCATCGCATACAGGAGCTAGTAAGGATAAAACATCAATGCCAGCATGGGAAATGAATTAGGAGGAAGAAAGAAGAGGGACCAACAGTTTGCAAGCATGCTACATTTAGCGATGATGACAGTGAACAGTCAGAGCAAAGTAACCACTTGTAAAGCAAGTGGTGGGAGGGAGGAGAGAACCCTACAGCCCTTAGATGAAATTGGACCAGTTCTTGTTTCCTGTTTGCTGAATTACTCTGCAAGAATATGAAAGTCATGTGGAAGAAAAGCACTTTCCCAATGGCAAAGTTCCTCAATTAGGGAAGTATTTGGATTTGACAATTAATAAAGACTAGTTGAAGAGTTTCATACTGAAGTATGTGTTTGCCTATCTTCACAGCAACATTTTGAAAACAAGCAGCTTATAGGAAACTATGATTTGTTTAAATAATACAAAAAGTTTAAAAGTTAAAGATGAGATGCAAGTTTAATTTTAAATATCTGTGATCTGTATGTTTTACAATAGCAAATTCATATATTCAATAAAACAAAGACTTAAGTTGAATAGAATGAATTGTTTTTACATTTCTGTGACTGAACAAATGAAAGAGCATACAACTTATAGCCAAAGTTTCTTATGCAATCTATTTCAACTAAAAGAAGTGAAGCTGTGGTTTGTTTGGTTTTATAATTCCTATTTACATTGTGTTTATTCGCCCAACAAAAAACAAGACAACTACCAAGAAGGTTCTAAAGACATCTGTAAACACTAGAGACCTAAGAAATCTCAGATGATCAATTGAATCATGATTATTGTCAAGAGATGTGGACACACATCCTCAAGTAATTACTCCCTGTGTTCAGATCCACTGTTCCACCAAGCAGTTTGCCCCAGCTCAGCAGTTACCCTGTAAAAGCAGCAATGCTTTCGTATCTATGCAAGATGCCCAAAAAGAAACAAAAGAGATGGTTTTTAGTAAGCTTCCTCTCAGTGAAGTTTGCACATGTTTGTGTATTACTCACAAAGTGAAACAGAAAAGACCTAAGAGCTACACTGCCTATGGCTTCAACACACCTCAGTGGTTAACATGTTCCTTCTTGTCTGGAAATTTTGCCCAGGTAGAATGCAAGGGAAAGGTGGAAAAGAGGAAATTCAGCCACTTGCCCCAACATTCACTCAGCCATTTCCCTCACCTCTCACCAGCCATTACAGCTGAGCATAACAAAGCAGTAGGTACACTCGGTGTGTAAAAATCCAGCTTTAATAATTGTGGATGGATAGGTATCAAAAAAAAGCTCCTTATTTCTTCTTACATCTGTCCTTAAAGAGGGCCAAGTATAACCTTTTCCCTGTACAATTTTTCTGTAAACTTGTCTGAACTGAACAAATAATATATTGAAGGAAAACATGAAGGAAATAGGAAAGAAATAATATACAGAAGATATATTATTTGAGGGTGCAAACATCAAACTTCCATATATTGCATGCCTATTTCAGCTTTTTCTGCTTGACAGGTCAGTTGTCTTAGCCTAAGAGTCCCCGAGATTACCTTCTGTAACATTCAGTTTTGAATTGTAAAAGTTTTCTGTAAGCAAAATTTAGTGCGGGTAATTTATACTGCAAAGGGGAAAGATTAAAAGCATCAGACAAGAATCAGGTATGTAGTAAGACACGTGATTTGGCTTATTTTTCTACAAGTCACAGCTAGACACCACTACTTGGTACTTGCGTATACTTGGCAAAAGTTAACTATATGTAAGACTATTAGAACTGGCACAATATCTAGAACAAAATGCTGATACCAAGCAATTCTACCTCTTACAGAGGGCCTGTGAGATAGCAGAAAGTTCTGGCCGTTCTTCAGTACTGTAAATAATCCCTGTACCTTAAAATCATTAAAGGAAATACTCTGTCTACCTAAAATTGAGTTCCTTACAATCTGATGTCTGCTTAACAGACTTAGCAATAGCAAGCGAACTGGGAATACCAGCTCCCATGCATGCACATCACAATTTATCAAACTGGCAACTGGTCAGTTCTCCGCATTTTTCATTTTATTTCCCTCATAGATACTGCAGGGTGTTATACATCCAGTTTCACCAAAAACAACCAGTCTCAGTCAACAAACCAGTGTTAAGTTTTCTTCACTGAGCCTTCCCACATCATGCAAAACTTTGCTGGGTAGATATGGCTGGTAATGAACAATTGCTTTTTCCTGCTTCTCTACTGTACAGTACAAATCTTCATTCACAGCTGAAGTGGGTAGGAGAGGGAAGAGTAAAGCCAAGAAATCAAACAAGAGCTTTCCTCTTTAACATCTAAACTCCAACTACACTGCTCAGGGGCAAGACATATGATGCTTGAGGGAAAAAGGTAGCAATGAGCTTGTTCTGCCTCTGACTGCTCTTTAGACAAGACATTTTAGAATATGGCCTACTTTACTTCTTAAAACAAGTTTTTTTTCTTGGTTAGCTTTCCTTGGTTATTCTGAATCAGACTTTTTTCCATGAATACTGCAATTGCTTAAGAAGAATACCAAATGAAAAAGCCTCTCACAGCTTTCCTCTTGGACTCCAGTTTTCATTTCACCTGACCTCAAGAGACCTCAGGCTCCACAGACTCAGACATATGACAGCTTCTGAGCAAACTTTGTATTCAAGCACCAAGACTAACAAAAGCACTATTCATCTAACTAATACATGGATGTTTTAATGATGAATCAACCTATCCAGTAAAAATACAGCAATACCTTCTGTCAATTTACACAACTTGGCAATAAGCAAAACGATTACATCCACATTTTAATGCAGAGGTACAAATCAGAGCATAGATAAAAGTTAACCATTAAAAACCACATGGGGCTAGAAGAACTCAGCCCAGGCTTCATACGCCAGGTGTGGTTTGTCGTAACACCACGTCTACCTTTGACTACATGGTCTTTCCTCTTGGCAGCACACCCAGGGCTGGCTGTGCCAGCAGAGCGCTTTACTATCTGAACTCTGCAGTTGTATCAGAGCTGTGCAAACACTTACTCACTCCTTTTTTTTCTTCTTTTTAGACAGATTAATTTAACATGCTTAGAAAGTCTTATCATGTTTAATCAGCGTTCTGAAGCGAACTGGATGAGAAGGTTTCGCTGTGCTGCGGCAGCTATTCGAGGCACTGCTGCGGCGGGGGGGGGACACCGGAGCGGAGCTTCACAGCTCGCGGCGGACGGGCGGCGACGAAAGCCCTCTCCGAGCCGCCGGGGGCCAGGGCAGCCCCCGCCGGCGGCGGTGCGGCCGGCACCCGCGAGCAAGGGCAAGCAAAGAGGGAAGGCACCGGGAAAACAAGGACGCGGGAGCGGGGGGAATCGCGCATCGGCCTAGGAACTTCGCAGGCTGCTGCTGCTTCGCCCTTTCTCGGGGAGGGAGAGGGAAAGGGGAGGCTGCGCCCGCTCCCCGCGGCCCGGCCCAGCCCCGGCGCGGGGGCTGCTCGCGCGGCGGAGGCAGGAGGTACCGGGCTCGGCGGCGCGGCCGGGAGGCAGCGTTAGGCGGGTGGGCTGCGGAGGGGAGGGGAGCGGAGGGGAGGGGGCTCCTTGCGTGCCTGCCTCCCCCCGCCCCTACCTTGTTGAGGCGGGGGTCGCGCAGCACCTCGTAGCCCCTCTTCATGGTGAGCTGCAGCGGCGCGCCGCCCTCGCGGCTCGCTGCCTTCCCTGCCTGCATGGCGCGGCGCGGCGCGGCGACGCTCACTGCCGTCAGGTGGCCGCGGCAGCGGAGGCAACGCGGCGGCGGCTCCTCCCGCTGAGGTGACCGCCCGGCGGGGTGGGATGATCCTGCCGGCAGGGAGGGGGCAGAGCCGCCGCCACGCCGGGGGTCACCGGCGCCGCTGAGTCATGGGCGGCCCCGCAGCGAGGCCGGAGGGGGCGGCGCGCAGGTGCGCGCGGCGTGGGGGTGGGGGGAGGGCGTGGGGACGCTGCGCCGCCCGGGGCGGCCGTTAACGGCCTGTCCGCGGCCGTTACGGCCTGGGCGCCGCCGGGCGCCTCCGCCTCTCTGGAGCAGCCGAGCCGCTTTTGCCGTGCGAGGCCTGAGCCGGGGGCTGAGTGCTGCGGCTCGGCGCTGGCGTGGGGCTGAGTCACTCTCCGCTTTTACCGGGATTTCATCAGTTCCCTCCCCTCCCCCCCGATTTCCCTCTCCTGTGTGTCAGGTAGAAACGAGCCCGATGATCTGCTCAGGGCAGAATGCGCCCTTTTTATACTTAAGTTTGTGCAGGCTTTGTGTTATGCTGACTACAGAACTGCTTCATTCTGAAATGCCTAAATTATTTAAAAGTATTTTGATGCTGCTCTTGGCCATGCAAGCCCGGTCCAGTGCTCCCAGGTGGGACCCTGGCTCAGCCAAAGGCAGGACTGGAGCTGCGCTTTCTCATAAAGGTGAAATTTTGCTTAACCCACTGTATGAAGCAGTGGGAAAGCCCGAGCGTTTCTGAAGGAGCACTGTTGTTAAATGCCAGGCAGCAGCAGCTAACACATCAGAATTTTGCAGCTGCTTTAAATTTATCTCTTTACATGTAATCCGCCGGTCTTGTATTTATTTCCACTTCTTCATGTTTTATAAAAGCTTCTTCAGAATCTGGCCTTTCTTGAATTTGTTGTTTAGTAGCTTGAAAAAGTTCATTCGGGGTTAATTAAAAGAGGAAAGTTGGAAGGGTTTCAACTATATTCCTAGAAACTTGATTAGCGAGTCAGTAGAAATTCAGTAAATAAACTTCTCCCTCTCTCCACCAATTTAGAAAGTATTAGGAAAAGCAATATTAAGGAGAACTTTTGAACAAAATTCTGACCAGTCAGGAGCCTGCATCTCAGTAATCATTCAAGTGTCCTTAGATTTGTCTAGGATAGCTGAATATCCATCTACGCAAGTCCTGAATTTTTCCTTAAATAGGGGATAGGGGATATCAGCATTTCAGGCTTTCCATGGTTAAAGTAAAAAAGAAAAAGCACCCTAGAAGCATCACCTTTTTTTCCTTTGTGGGTTATGTTTAAATTATTCTGACAGAACGATAATCTAAGTGCTGTTCTTACGTCCGAGAAAGAGCAATGTGTATTGATGTAATTTTTATCTTAGTGTTGCAACACTCTCTCTATAAAACCTCTCTGATTTGTGCCAAAAATCACAGAAATCACCATGAATAGTTGTTGTGAGGTCAGCCAAGTAAATTCTCAGATTCTGAGCCCTGTTAAGGACATGTCCTGACTCACCTTACTCCTGTTACTAAAAATATTAGTTGAAACAGCTAATTCAGGTAAAGTCAATTTGGAGATTATTTTTATGGAATCAGGCTAAAGAAACAGTTTACTATAATATTTTCCATACGAAAGAGGACCAATTTACTCCTCCTCATCTTCCCAAAATAGAGCTTAGATTTGTTATGTTCGAACACTAATAAAAATCAAAATCATAACTACCTGTTATGATAAATGTGTAAAATGTAAAAATGTCTCTGCTTTGGGCCTAGACCTTGACAGCTCAAACCCCAATAAAAAAACAAATAAAAAGCCCTTTGAAAGTGGCAGAATTATTTTGTTATGGCTGCATATGCGAGACAACTGTTTTTGCAAATATGTTAGCCTGCATTCAGGTAAATGAGTAGTGAGCATCTTAACATTGTCAAAGTGTTTCTGACAGAAAATCCAGTGGGTGGTTTTGCTCTGCCTATATGCCCTTCTGGCAGGCATTGAATCCTGTTTCTCAAGCAGCTTTTGCATGAAGCACTTTTAAGACCCCCTACTCAAGAATTTTCTTATGTGTCTGTACTGAAGGCTTCCTCCTGCCCCCTCAATGTTTACAGTTAAATGAATTCATTTAAAATTTTACTAGTAACTTTTTTTCTGTTTCAAAATCTCTCCAAATTTTTTATGAATATATGAAAAGCTCTACTTGAAACAGTCCTAGAAAAGGAAGACTAGACGGAGCTCATCTAGTTTGCCTTTGGTTCTCAAAGGAGATCATCAAGTCTTCAACCATTCCTGCTGGCAGTTCTCAACTAAGTTTAACCTACTGTTAAAATGCTCCAATAAATGAGACTTCACAGACTGCTTTGGCAGCCTAAGGGGAAGGAGAAATAAGGAAAAAAAAAAAAAAAAAAAAAAAAAAAAGGTCTTCCAGTTGCTGAAAAAGTTATTTAAGATGACTGATTTGGTTTAAATAGTAAGAGTATATCTTGGGAAATGTCCCTGTGTCAGTGTGTGACTGATCAAGGGATTTGGGCCCTGTCAAGCCATCGTTTGAACCACTACAGAGTCTGGGGTCCCAGTCTCCTGCAATCCTGCCATGGCACTGGTGAGAGGTTAGTAACCAGGGCTTCCAGGTTAGAGGAGGAGAAATCTAAATCCAGGTGTAAACAGCCCATTACCACCTTTTTTTTTTCAGGATGGTGTTGCTTGTATTTCATGTCTGACTTGCCCATGTCGAGATCTGTACTCTATCTGTTACCAACTGATGTGAGAATACAAACAAGAAGTTTCTTCCTCTTTGTAGCAAACTGACATTTTTAAAGACTGCCCTCCACAAGTGCCATTGTGTCTTCTCTTAACAACAACCTCTCAATATTTCAGTCTCTTCTCAAAAACCACGTTTTCTACTTCTGACTGTCCTTATCATGCTTCTAAAGTGCTGTCAGATGCTCCACACAGGTCACAGTACTCCAGCTGAGACCACAGCAGCCCTGAATCAACCGAGAGCTTTACTTCACGTGTTTTACCAATGACAATTCTGTTTGTTCTTCTCAGTACAGTGTTTGCTTTTTTTGCAATAGTTCAACACTGTTAATTCATGGTGAGTTTGTGATCTGATATAACTTCACATTCTTTCCTGCAGAAATGTACTCTGAATGAGTTGGCAATATCAAGTCAAATTTGGCAGAAGTACAAGATTAGCTTTTAAAAAAGCAGAATTGCTTAATGATTTAAAAATAGAAATGAAGCATCTTTAAAGTTTGCATTACGTAAACATTTTACACTAGCATTAGTAAGCCAAATCTAGTAACAAATCTAACAGTCCTGTGCTTGGTAATTTGAATGTAAAATTGATTTTTTAATCATTCTGAAGAAGATTTTTGGTTGGTTAACCTGAACGAGAAACAAAAGCGGAACAGGCCCAGGCCCCCATTTCAGCCCAGCCTGGGGCTGTTAGTTGCTGCCCCACAATGCCGCACTGGTGCCAGCGCCAGCACTGCCCCTTCCCAGTCTTGGCCCCCCTGGACCTCACCCTGGCCCCACAGTCATGCCCAATGCCCCCAAGGCCTGGGGCTGCCCCGGCTGCCCCCAGGGCCTGCTCCCTCAGGGTGGGGAAGGGCTCTGGTGCCAGCAGGAGGCCCAGTGGACAATGGTCCAGCCCCAGGGAGCTGCTGGCCTTGCAGCGCCCCAGCATGATGGAGGGCTACAGAGAGGGCCAAACTCAGCTCTTCTCACGGGTGTGGAATGAAATGACAGGAGGCAGCGGTTGCAAGGTGCAAATGGAGAACATCCAGTTGAGTATAAAGAAAATATTTTTCACCAGAAGGGTGGGTAAGCACTGGGACAGGTTTCTTAGAGAGGCTGTGGCATTTCAGCCCTAGAGATTTCCAAAATTTGGCTGGACAAGGCCCTGAGCAACATAATTTAAAGTTAGACTTGCTTTGAACAGGAGGTTGGATCAGATGACCTGCAGATGTCCTTCCCAGCCTAAATTTTCCTATGATTCTATGAGTACTGCAATGCTAAGAATGACAAATTTGTTGAACATATAGGCATATCTACAACAATTTCATGATAGCCACAAAAGGCTTTGCCTTCTCATGAATTCACTAAGTTGCTGTGATCTTGCTGCTCTGTTTTTGGCCCAACCAGCACTACTTTATGGCTCTTTTTCTACTTAGAGTTTGGCCTGTGGGATTTTTACCCAGAAGAACTGTCTTGTGCACCTTAACTTTACCACTTTTTTTCCAAGAACTTTATCCTAGATACCTTAAATCTAAATAAACAGTTTAATTTCCTACAACTGGGGATAAATACCTTAAGAAGACCCCACAATTTTGGAATCTGATACTGCATTCATGGGAATACTAGAATTATTTCAGTATAATATGATATATACATAAAACATATAAAAATATAATAAAACAGTACAAGTAAAAATGTCTGCTGCAACTTCTATTGGATGGCATTGATTGGGTGGCTGACTCAGCCAACACATTTTGTTGGATGTATCGAATCACTGTAAGGGAATTCCTACTTAAAAATAACAACATCCAACACATCTCAAAGTACTGAAAAGTAGGGAGACATTTAAACATGGAAAGACAAGTGGAAATATTGCATGGCCATACAGCTATGATTGAAAAACTCAGTTTAAACGAGTTCTTTTGTTCTACAAATTATGCTTGTGGAAGAATGAGAACTGAATTCTCCCACAGCCCACTGTTAATCTTCTGACTTGCAGGCAGGCAAGCAGGCAGACATACAGACACACACACCACCACCACCTCCCCTCAAGGGTGGCATATATGTCCTCAGATGAAATTCTGGCCCATTTTACAGGTTCAAGGAGATCGAATAATGCCCCTAAAATAAACATCCACACTTTTTTCAGTATTTGTCCAAATAGTGCAGAATTCCCTAAGAATTATTCTATTTCTTCAAAAAACAAAGAAATGTATTTTTGATGCAGAAGCCTGACTATTGATGCCTTTAGTCACCATTTAATCTCACAACAATAGTTCTAATAAGAGCAGTAATAGGTTTGGAAACCTCTTATAAAACGCTTCTCTTTTGATCACACAGTTACCATATAGTTATTTAAATGACCTGCGTAAAGAAGTGGAAAAGTGTGTCCCTTCTCTTCAAACTTTACAAAGAAGTTTGAAGCAAATCTTTTTTGAAATATCCTTTTCAATTTAATTTCCTGAATTGCCTGGAGATCGGGAATGTAAAATATTTCTACATTATTAAACCCTCTTATCTGAAAGATGTGAAATCTTGTTAGTGCTATCTTTTCATCAGTAATGCAAGCACCTTCATTTTAAACTATACATACTTTTAGAAATCTAGGAGTATTCACATAGTTCCAACTCAGATATTTTAGAGATAATGTGAAAGAATGTTTCAGATTACTAGAATTAAAATTTTTTAGACTTGTTTTGTTAAATGTCCTGGAACAAATGTATCTTGGCTTCATTTTAGTTGCGCTAACAATGAATTTGGAGCTGAGGGTTGCTCTGTGCCAAAATGAAATTGCTGTGACTTTATAGTATGATTTGTATCTTAGTAATGGGAGTTCACTATGTCTTGCTAGGAATAATAGGATTTTAGAAGAAGACCCCAAACAGCATTTTTACTTAAATTACTGTATCAGATGTATGTTCCAGCAATAAGAGTGGTCTATGAGTCTCCATCCATTGTTTATAAAAATGTGGTGAATTCTTTTAGTTCTCCCAATTGTAGACATAATGCCAAATAACTTCAACACCTTTAGGATAGTTTTGGAATAGTATTAGTGAGTGTGTTTCCATTGTTTACTTTCATTTGCACAATGATTACATCTGGCACAGTAATTTTAATGGTTGAGTAACTGGCATAGCATACTCAAAATTTCTTTTATTTTAACTACTTACTCTCCTATATAGAAACAGATGATTTGGAGAGCCTGTTAAAGCTTTTTCTTTTCCACTTGTGCTAATTACCTTAAATATTTTGGAGATTTTCCCACAAAGTCCATTTTGTTTTCTAGATCATTAGCAATGTTAAAAACAAACCTTCTCACAAATATGTTGGCATAAGCTCAAGCACAGTTCCTAGCTCATCAGAAACCCTTCCTTATGCAAGGAAAATTGTGTGGGGACCATTACATGCAGTTCACTTGCCCCAAAGCCCTGGGGGTTTAGCACATGAGCTTCCAGCAGTGCTTTAGTTTTTTCATATACAAAGCATGTAGACAAGACCAATTGAAAGTTTAAATCAGTTAAATCAGCAGGGATGAAGAATGATGCGTAAGTTTCTGATGTAATGAATTACTGCTTCCAATTCAAAGAACGGCACTCTGCTTTAACAGGAATCTGTAGACTAGGTACAAGGAAATCATGGACATCACTGTCTATGATGCCTGATTTGTTAATATCTGTGAAATGCTTAGACTGCTTCAGAATGAGTAGAAATGATCAGGAAAAATATTCTTTATACTCTTACCAAGCTTAGCACCTAAAAAGAAAACATTTGAGTAAGGGTTCAAGAGTAGTCCTGACAGGTGATACTTTTTCGTTCATACTTTTTTAGAGTGAAAAGAGTAGCATTTCTGTCAAAAATCGTATCATTCTCAACCTTAGTTCACTCAGTGACCAGTAGCAGTCAACAACTCGTGAATTTATTCACTGATGAACCTACTCACCTTGTCTTCCAAAGAGGCACTGCATACAGTTTTACCGAGGCCCTCAGAGGTATAGATGCTATAGCTTTTATGAAATGTGTTATACATACCCTAATTTCTTAATATGCAGGCAACAGACTTCTGACAAAGAGGTGTCCATCTGACTCCTACACAGAATAACAATAACCTGGCACGCCAAAAATCCAACACGATGCAGTGTTTCTAAGATAATATTTCTAAAACCAGCTAACTCAGTCATTTCATCTATGGACATTATTTTCCAAGCAACATTATGCTATGCTCTTTTACAATTTATTAATGCTATTGCTGCTAAAACTTAATTTGTAACTTTTTTTTTTTTTTTTGGCCAGGCCAAAGAAAGAAATAAGAGAATTTGTTTAAGCAGCAATTTTTCTGATTTAAAGTAGTCATGCACAAGATATTTCATCATTAATGTGGATTTTCAGTTACAGGACAATGGTAACAAGATTTCAGAAATAATGCAGTGTTGTTGCCTGTGTGTAGCAATTAGTTAGTGGCCTAGTTCAGATGAGAGTTTCAGTGTTTTATAAAATGTCTAAAGAATAGCTGTCCCAGTTAACATGATTAACTGGGCAGAACAGTTGAAGGGCAGCATTTGTTTATTTTGGGAAAAAGTTCTGAAAAAATAAATGAAATTTGCTATAAACCAGCTGTAGGGAGAAGTGAGAGTGCATGGGAAATTCTAGATAGAGTACATGGAGTGGACTGACAGTAACATCACTATGCAGCATCATCTTACCTGGCAGATAATCAAATGTCTTAGTGAAGTTTGTCAGTTCTTTTTTATTTGTACGAGTAAGAAGAGGTTTCCTGAAGAAAAACATTGCTAAAAACATGTATAGGATTGTTATTGTAAAAAAAATAGCCCTAAAACTTTCTAATCCTAGTCAGGGAGAACAATATGTCTTAATAAAGCTACTATCACAACTTGTTACTCTGTCCTACCATTACTAGTTGTAGAGTTCTGATAAATCTGTAGGGAATGTTCACACCATGAATTTCCCATGTGTTATTACCCCAAACCTCTATAATCTCCTTTAAAAAACAGTGTTATTTCCAGCAAATTCCACCCCTGTGGAAGCTGTGGGGTCTATGCTGCAACATCCAACAGAAGCCAGGCACTGCTGGGGGAAGGAGAACAGCAGCAGCACTGCTGAAACCAAATCCCTTTACAACTGCGCTTTGAGCTCTCGCTCTGTTATATGCCACCACTAAAGAATCATGCCATCTCCCACCACTCTGCATTGCCTGAATGCAGGCACAGAAAGCATCTTTTTATAGTTAGCTGCCTAGGCTCAGCCTATCGAGGACTATAGCGTGTATCCAGCTATTAGCTTGGCATAGGTGTAGGGCTGAGTGTGCCACAATCATGTGGACAACATTAACCACAGTGATTGATACACCAATCGGTCTGTTGGAAGTACAATCTTGCATCTAGTTGGTCTCATGTGGAAGTGTAAAAATAACAGAATTTGTCAGACTAACAGGCCATCTATCACAATATCCTGTTTTTAAGGGCAATGGGTAGTGGTTGTTCTGAGAAAGATTATAAGCAGCAGCATTTCTTGGCATTCTCTCCCAGTTCATAGCAATAAATTGCAGGGACCAGGGACTTCCTGAGCCAGAATTAACAATCAGATCATCATATTTAAAGCTATGGATTTCATCTGATTCCTTTCTGAATCCCTTATGCTTTGGCTTGTATAATATCTTGGTAAGACATGTTTCATAACTGATAATGTATTGTTTGAAAATATATGATGTTGTGTATTTTCGGCTTTTGCCTGATAATTTTGTTGGATGAACCCTACTTTTGGATCATGAGGAGCAATGAATAATCATTACCTATTTATACTCTTCACAAAAATCAAAATTTTGAGAACTGCATTATCTCCCACTGCAGTAATTTCTAAACTGAAATAGTTTGTTTAAATCTTTGTGTTATACTTCAGTTCACCCTTTAAACCTTTTTTAGTTTTTTGCTAAAACTCTCTGGAAATGAAGTGACCTCTAATGCATGCAGTATCCAAGATGCAAGTATACTTTGACTGTATACAATATCGCAGTAATAGTCTATGTTTTGTTTTCAGTTTCTTTGTCTAAGTAGTTTCTAAAGCTCTACTCACTTTTTTTACAGCGGGGCTGTGATAGTGCCCCTAAAATTCTGTGCCAGTTTTCAGAGAATTATCTACAATGGCTCTGTGGCCTCTTTCCTAAGTGTTAGAGTCACTCATCATGTATGTGTAATTAAAACTATTGCGATCAAATTTCATTTGCCCTTCATTACCCACTCCTGTGGTATTGTGAGGTCTTTTGAAATTGCATCTCACTCAACCTCCCTCCTGTAGCTGGTGAATATGCAGTCAACTTTTCTTTTCTTTCTTTCTTTCTTTTTTCTTTTTTCTTTTTTCTTTTCTTTTTTTTTTTTTTTTTTTTTTTTTTTTTTTTTTTTTTGCCAAGCTCTCTGGTATCAGGGCATAGTTTTGTGAGTCAGAATAGACCTGCTCAGCATCCTGACATCATGCATCTTTTCTGTAGTTCTCGGATCACTTCTCATGAACCTGCTCTAATGATGAACAAAAGCTGCACTATTTGTGGTAACTGAACTATTGGTACAATTATTATCATTATTCCCCATGAAATGTGAGCTCCTCATTCTCTGAAAGCAAGAAATCACTGTATTTCTAATGCCCACGATCTTCTGTCAACCCACACAAACCTCCGTTGCAGCAGCTGTTCTGATGGTTGATTGACCAACACCAATCTGGATTGCAGAAGACATACAGCAGTTGCACTTCAGAGCAGCTGTACTTCAGAGCACAGTGCCAACTTACTTCTATAGTAATCAGCTGCTCTGACACTTATGAATCAACTGGTAATTTTAAATCAGCATAATGCTCTGATCCTACTGTATTATGCTCATTCTCCTGTACTGGAGGCACTATGGGCAGTTATAA
This sequence comes from Rhea pennata, assembly GCF_028389875.1. Classification (NCBI taxonomy): domain Eukaryota; kingdom Metazoa; phylum Chordata; class Aves; order Rheiformes; family Rheidae; genus Rhea; species Rhea pennata. Next base: position 91,622,933 of record NC_084665.1, on the reverse strand, counting down.
ACTCATCATGTCTATCCAGCCTATGAATTAATAGTTATCATTTGCAAATCTTTTATGTTGATAATTCCTTCTGAAAGGCCATTCATGGTCTCACCAGGTGCTTCTTCCACCATAAATACGTAAGCAGGAATAGCTCACAAGAGAGTTTACTGGTTTACACTCTACCAGAAACTTGAGAGAATTAAATAGTAAACTGAACATAAGGCAAACTGACAAATACTTAAAAATACATCTGCATCAAGGTGTAGGAAGAACAAAGGAGTTCTTGCATTGCACACCACTCCTAAAGCAATTCCAGTTAGTTTAGCATGATAAATGAGGGCTATGCTCCTTGAAATCATGGCACAGCTGAGATGCCATGGCAGGACATGGATATGTAAGATTTAGTGTGAACCTGTCTTGGTAAAGTAGACTCCAGGTGGGTGTGCACATATGGAAATAAAAAAGGAATATAGGTAGCACTATTAACATATGTTTAAGAGAAATGTAATTATCTCCTATCACATGAAATAGTTCTTTATTGTACAGTGACAGATCTTAGCTCCCAAAACAGATATCCAGAGTGTTTCAAATCATATCCCTCCCTCTTTGTTTCTCTTTGTCACGAGAATATCCATTAATAAAGAATTTCATTACTTCCAGTGCAGAAGTGCCAGAATTTAATTTTTTTTCACTGCATGATTCAGACAGAAGGTTAGCTAGTGAAATTTTGGGTGGATTGGCAAGGAGGCTTGCAGATAGCAGGAGGTCATGGTCCATACTGTACATCCAAGAAACAGATATCTGAGTAAGCAGCATGTTTCTCTGTAATTCTTATTCTTGTAATTGAGCATTCCTGATAGACATACAGTTATTCACACTGAGTCAAAGACAATACTCTGTGCATGTAAAAATCCAGATCTGAAAAGATCCAAAAGAATTTTTTGTTCTAAGAATTACCTATGTGGGACATACAGTAAGTCCGAACTTGGGGCTTTTAAAAAAATTTTCAGCTAAAATGTAGGAAGGTAATTTCCCTCATATCATAAAATATTGATTTTATCTTCTCTTTAAACAGTTTCTCATATAAAGAAGTCAAATGGTATAAGGTGGTTGCTGTCGGGCCAGACCATTTTATATTAAATTTTGGCCTTAAGAACATCTTATGGTTGGGTCAGGAACAGAAGCTTTCAGAAACTTAATCTGCCTGTCATCAGAGCACTATTGTAATTAATATGTTATACTGTGACAATACAGAGATGCAGTGAGTGCATGTCTGAGTAACACATAGCCTTTGTAAAACATTCAATCTCTAAACTATTTTACAAAGACCAAGTCTTCATGTCATCTGCATATTATTACTTCCATATTGCAAGACATCATACCAAGTAAAGAAAGTGTCACTGTGCAAAGCTCTGAACATCCTGAATTTCTTGATTTACAAAATGAGCCTATGGCCCTCCTAGAAGCTGTTTAGCCACTGAACCTTTAAATGACTTAGCAGCTTTCATAGGGAATATTTCAGTGACCATTCATTATTTATGTTACTGTGGCATCTAAAACCCTGATCTGGAGTCAGGGATGTATTGTGCTAGTATACACTAAAAGTCATAGTCCCTGCCCCACAGTTTTCAAACTGAGGTCGCAATCCGGCCAACATTTGGGTGAGTACTGTATTTTTACATGTTTGAGAATTTCCCATTTAACTTTCACTGGGAAAAATTTACAGAAAGACCACACCTGCTGAGCTTCAGCATTCTGGCAAGCCCAGCAGAGAGGCGTAGTGGGAATTCACAGGGAAGAGAGGTTGCCTGGATGTAAGAAGGGTGTGAACCTTCCAAGCTCCCAGGGTATGCGCAAGTTTATATTTGGATAACCTAACAGCTATGCGTATAAATTGTCGGGGAAAATTAATGAATGGTGCATGTGCGGTATATCAAACATCTTCGTGTCTCAACCAATATTTTCACATGCACCAAAGTGCACATTCCTTACTGAGGGCTATATACAATGAACTACATTTGAAGTTTAAAAAGTGAAATAATTTGAGAGTATATGAATGCAGAAAGCAGTAACTCACTTTTTAATATCTGTGAAGCACTTTGTGTGTTCAGTTATGGCTTTTGAAAGAAAGTAGACGATTTCTGATTTAGAAACAATCATAAGACATTTCATACTAGAATTTAATTTTGAAGTTTAAAAGGAATAAAATGGAAGTGCTGTTTCAGTCCTGGCTCTGCTTTCTCAGTCATTTCCCTTGGCCACTTTTTTTTTCACAGAACCTATTGCAATGTGTTTTTAAGCAGCTATGAGATGTTTTATATATGGAATACACTATGAAATAAGTGTCTTTATCTTGTCTGATGCATTCCACTCTGCAACTGAGTCTCATGTTTCTTCTTTTTTAATTCTTTCCAACTGCTTCGTATTAATGTCTTCATAGTAGCTTTAGCCTACTACGTATTATTTATGTCCTGAAACTGTTAGTTTTCTTAATCAGACTGAATGCTTTGTCAGCTTTACAAGGGACTCTCAATCCTCCCCTTTCCCTTCCCACCCCAAACTCCTTAATAGTCTAGGACAGCTCTATCATGTCATTTGAGGTAAAGGAACAGCACATCTCATAAGTTTAGCTTCTGAATCTTCACACTTAAACCTATAGGCAGTATTTGTACCAACGTATAGCATGATGACCTTCCCTTTTGCTTCCTAAAAATTTGTTTGATATCTCAAAATAATTTCTATTGAATGGGCTGGTGATCTAGATTTCAGGATACCATAGCTTTAATCTAGGATACAGTGAGATTTATTTAAAAGACTCTGCATGAATTAAAGACTTTCAATCTGCCTTTATATTCAGCCACTTTATTCCTGCCGACTGGATCACCTATAGAAACAGCCTGCGCATTTCTGACAACGGTGAGCCTCTCCTGGAAAGGCTGCCTCGCTGTGAGCTCTGTCCTGCCAGGTGCTGAAAACTCAGGCCCTCGGTCAGCAAAGTCCTTATAGATGCTGGACTAAGATCAATGTTTAGCAGTTTTCGGGACAAAGCTTTACTCCATGAAGGATCATTCTTTCTGCCAGAGTATGGGTCCCAAATTAAGGAGTTTGTCCATCCTTCCCGCTTTGTTTAGCTGGCAGGAAGAGACTATTATGCGAAACCAGCGGACTATAAAGTTAGCTCAGTTTACAATATCCCATCTGCTTTGCTCTGCAATGATGCTGAGGTTATAATAAGCGCTGCATAGGTGTCTAAAAGCCACATTGATAATTAAAATAAAAATAATAGTTAAAATAATTAACAGTACAGAAACCACATTTTAACTTCAATGCTATTCATCAAGCAATAATAAATTACTGCAGACTGGACTGTTCCTCACATGTGTCACCACAAGGGGATTTGGCCTAGTGCACTAAAAACATACCTAATAATTCCTAAGTTATTTCTGAATTAAGACCACAGAAGCATGTACACAGCACAGAAAAACAAATGAAAGATTTGATTCACCTCTGTGGTTACTAGAGTAACAATAGAAAGCAAACCTCTTCTTCGAAGACAGCATAACTTTTCTGCAGTTAGGACTTGCAGAGCAGCTTGAACAGTGAACCGTGAGAAGAAGAGAACAACAAACAATTTCAAATGTGCAAACTGGCAATTTCAAATGTGCAAACTTTCCTTGTAAGTGGAGCAATACAGGCTTTACACAGCAACACTCTATAGAAGCTTAAGAGTCAAACTTGACTTTCAAGCGTACTTGCATTACGTCTGCTGAAGACCATGCGCGCTTATGATGTATTGGCTAAAACTGGCCCAAAGTTGCTGTGATTCTGGAAACTCTATCTTGACGTACTGGAAGTGCTGAAGATGTGCTCTGTTACACTTAAGGAAAGGAGAACTTCACAGTGCCACTGTGTGGTACTCGGGAAGACAAGCTTTTCAGAAAAGGAACAGATTTTGATCATTTAATGCAAAGCCTGAGGTTCAGAGAGAAAAAAGAACCTCTATCTTTGCTCTCTTCTGCCCTGGAGTCACGATCTCTGTATCCTTTCCTAAGGAGCACCTGAAAACCTCAGTTTTCACTGCAGCACCCACTACATTACTCTTGTAGCTGCCAAAAGATTAATTCATCCTCCCCAGCCATGCAGTCTTGTAAATTGTGGCCTGCAGAACCAGCCACTGTTGCCCCTTCCCACAAGGGAAGGAATGAACATTGCGCCCTTTTGGTAATCTCTAGAAGTGATCTGCCTCTATAAGCATTCACTTACGGCACAGGTATATACTCATATAATAAAGACAGACCAAAAGCAGTGGATGCACTAAAATTAGTAAGTATAGCCATGATTTGCCATGCAGCAGTGGGGGCATAAGTAGCGTCTACAGCACTGCTGTGCTGCCAAAGCTGTTTGTGGGGCTATGCAGTAAACTGGATCAGCACCTGAAAGGGGTTAAATTGAATAAAACATTTATTTTTAGATAGAAGAGTAGTTTGTAGTTCAGGCCCTGAAAATAAACTGAGCTTCTGCCACAGAATCTACCTGAGGCCGTGAGCAGTCATTCATCTCCTTTCTGCCCCAGTTCTTTACCTGAAAAGCCCTCATTGTATACAATGTGTTGCAAGGATGCATTTCTAAAGTTTGTAAGGTACTAGAGCGAGGAAAGCCAGCCAGGCAAGAGAAGGTATAATGAAAAGTAAAATCCATTCAAAAACATTCAAGTTTGTAATGCATAACATAGTGCTGCACAGGGGTTTGTTTCTTAGGAAGCAATATCTCAGCTGGTTGCAAATGTTAATATTTACCAGCTGTTCTGGGGAGATGGCATTTTTCTCCTAACTAACTAATTTCAGTTTTCAGCTCAATCCTCCAGTAATGTCTTACATTTTTCCAGTAAAATATGTTGTTAACAAGCCCTAATTTGCTTGCACCCAATAACAAATGAAGTCTCTGGTAATGCCACATTTACTATTTGTTTTCCTGTAAGTGCCTGGGTAGGGTCAGGCCTGCTGAGTATTTGGAAAAGCTTTCTCTATGGTAGCCCTAGGAGCTGCGTGTGGAGATGCTGGTAGTCCTGACGGGTAACATTTTCCTATGTGAAACTTCCAGTTCTGTAACCATATTTGCACACATTGGCTCATTTATCTTCTCTAGCTTTTAAAGTGAGACAACTTAGAGATGTAAAGTTTGGTTTTGGTTATCCAATTGGATGATAAGGCACAGTGCTAATAAGAAGACATTTTTCAAGTGTAATCTTAGGGCGTGTGACAAGAAAGCATTTGTAATGTTATTCTGACAATTTGTAGACATTTGAAATCCTGTTGTTGTTCCTGTTTCTCTAGTTATATGATTTGATTAATGTCTAACAGAGCTTTTAAGATTCCATTTGACTGAGGACAAATGAATTTACAGCTAGCAAAAAAAAAATAAAAACAAAACAAAAACAAAGGCTTTAAGAAACCTATCAAGTTCATTTATTTGACAAATGAGTGTAAAGCTACTTAGGAAAACTTAATGTAGCAACACCTGGATCGTAATATATTTAGTAGAAGCAATGAGAATGTAACTAGTGTAAGAATTGTGAAAACAGTGCCAGGAGGTATAGCTAAGATGTTGCTTGCTAGGAATGCAGAAGCACCAGCTTCCAGCTCGCTCCACAGCAATGCAGGATCCCTCCTGGGACTCACCTAGATGCGACAGGCAGCGCTCGGAGGAACCGGCAGGTAGGTAAGGTATAGCGATACACTGTACTTTGGAGCAGTGGCATGAGTTTGTGTTATTCAGCCTGGGTACTGGAGTGTCTTGTACAAGGGGATTTTTGTAATTCATTTGTGTAACAACAGCAGCCAAAACCCTTAGCCACGTTTGAGGCTTATTTTGGACAAAAAGAGCAAAACGTAAGATACAGTTCCTGCCTTGATGTAGAAGGCCTTTTGTTCAGCAAAATGCTCAAGCATCTCACTTTCTGCACAAACCAAAGTTAGACAAAAGGGAAGCAGAGCAGCAGAAATGAGGTGAGTTGCAGAGGTGCCAACACTGAAGCTGAGAGGAGAATTTAGAAAACTCCCTCTTCAAGAGCGCTATAAACTCTTTCCTACATCCAATGCCTGCCTCAGCTCCTCAACAAAAGCATAAGCTACACACACATACAGTGAATAGGCTGTTATATACTTAATTTCTCAACATTTTTATTTGAACACACAAAGTATTTGATCAAAGAAGAAAGTCACAAAGAAAAGATCTGTTTGGGAAAACACATTTTTTTCATATTCTAAAACTTAAACATTATTCTTTGTGTTTTCCCCTTAAACATGAAACAAAATTTATCTCTAGAATAATAGAGAACTGTCATTCTCACAGTTTTATGTCAGAGTCTACAAAGTTGAAAAAAATTAATTAGGAAGTTAGATGGAGATTTTCTGTAGTACAAGTGAAAATTGAAGCCATAAGCGTTAATCCCATAACAATTATTGCATTGTGACTTTATATAGGGATTAGATTAAGGAATTAATTGATGCTTTATGACTGAGGGTTGCAAGTACCACACTTTTAATATTTTACATTTTAATATCAGTAATATTACAGCAATGTTGACATCTTGTTTTTTAAAACACTACACTTCCTTAATTTGTTTATATTGGCAATATTTGTCATTTTGCAGCTGTCTATGAAACACCTAGTGGTGATTGATTTAAACCACGTGCTGAGTGTTTCAGTTTGATAATGATACTGCTTTATCAACAGCATAATGTGCATCACTGCAAATTTAAGAACTCTATTCTGAAGAGTCTCTTAGTCTGACTATGCAGATTTCATCTATATCTATAGTCTGTAGATATTAGTTAGCTTAGGCTGTTGAGTTCCAGTGTTACAAAGTGTTCATGTATTCCATATCTATTATATACTTCACCTAGATATTAAATGATATTCCCTTTTCCCTATCTCCATGCCATGCAGTTTGTGTTTTATCAACTTTGGCAATCCTAAGCATTTTAGTTAAACTTCTAGCTTTGAAGTAATTGCTTGGCTGCTGACCACACTGAAGTAGGAAGACAGAAAATAACCCACAAAGCCCACAATATTGGATCTTTTCTTGCTCCCATTAAGGAGAAAATAACTTTATCATTAACTTCTTCAGTAGAGGAGTTGTTCCCCCTATATCTAGAATTTTTTTGAGTACTCTCTTAGCAGATGGGAAAGACATGCAGATTATAAGAAAGGCAGGAGAGATTAGTCTTCTTCCGGACAAATAAACAAACCCTGATTTTTCCACGCAGGCACTTTCTGCACTGCTGTTGGTCTCATTCAGTGAGGCTCTCCGCAAACATAGGTCTGAATCTGAGATTCTCTTTGCAGGCATCAAGGCTTAATGACTTTGTTTATTATGACTCCCTAAAGGAGGTAGCACTTCCCTTTTCAGTCCTTGACTTTAGTAGGACATGTGCTTAGAAGCATCTCTTTCATTAAAAGAGCTATGCACAGTTTAGACTGTACCTAGAGATTGGCCCAGATAACTTCCCCTGAGGTATGTTTATTTATTTATTTATATTTCCCTAATCTTTCCTATATAGTTCTCCCCATCAATAAAGATGAAATGATAGAGAGTAATTTACAATCAAAAGGTACATCAACAAAAGCAGACATGTACTGAACTGGGAGGCCAAAGTCCTAAACTGTAGTGAGACCCACCCTCCCACATCCAGCTTTCCTCTAAGCTGGCTAAAGCTGTCCATTAAATTACTTGCAGGGCACAGGGTGTCTTCTGCCTTCTCCCAGAACTATGCCTTTCTGCCCCTGGGGATACTCAGGGATGTTTGGGAACCTGCACCAAGCCATTCCTCCACTGAAATCCTCCAAGTCTACTCTGACCTACAGTTTTGGGTTTCCTAAAATAGTAGATACTGTTTTGAACTGTGCTAAGTACTCACCATCCAGATAATAGCCTGGTGGTTACAGTTTCCCTATAAAAGGCCTCATTCTGGATTTAAAAAAACATATATGATGAATGATGGCTTTTTTTGAGCTACATCTTCAAGAGTCATAGGACCTCATCAGGATATGTGGCCTTCTGCGGCAAAATGATGCACCCTCTCCTTCAAGCATGCCCAGAGCTGGTCTTTTTATGCAGCTTGTCCCATTTCTGAGAAAACTCACTGAAATCATCTGTCTTAGTTCTTATGTCTCTATCGAGTGAAGTACTTTTATATCTAAAATCTATATATGTCAGTAGACATCTTCTACTTTAAGGAGAACTCTGCTCTCTGTCTCTCTTTTGCTGCCAGTAGAAGTCACTCCAGGAAGAAAAACTAAAACAGTGGCTACTAGCACTGTGGTGCTACTACGCTGTGGTGATACTTCCCAGGATACTCTCCTGAGTGAATTCCAGCTCAGGAGCTAAGTGAGCTTTTGCATTTAACAGCTCGTGACAGATTTTTCTTCCATGAATTTATCCAAACCACTTCTGATTCCTCTGAACTTTTAGCACCTGCAACATTACATGGTGAGAAGATTCACAGTTTAACTACGTATGCATGTAAAAGTACTTCCTTTTGTTTATTTTGAGCCTCTCACCAGCTAGCTTCATGTGATGCCTTTCCTCTGGGAAAGACATCATTCCTATATAGTTCATTTATAGACATCATTCCTATATAGCTCATTCTCTTTTCCCTATCTCTATGCCATGCAGGATTTTAAAAACCTTTATCTTTTTCTTCTAGAGCAACTGTTTTCTAGATTGACTTTTCCGTTTTTTTCATATGGAACCATTTGATACTTTGCATCCTCTTTCTTGCCATTCTCTTGTTTTATTATATCATTTCTGAGATGGATGACAAGAACTACATATGGTATTCAAGATGTGGGCACATCTTAGACTTATTTTATTTTATTGTACTGCTTTCCACCTTTGCTCTATTCTTTCCTAATAACACCTAACATTCTATCTATTTTGACAGCTGCTTAGCACTGAGGTGACATTTTCATAGAAGTATCTAATTAAATTGCAAGATTTCAATCCAGAAGGGTAATAGTCAACTGAGGCCCATCATTGTATGTAAAAAGCCAAAACTGTTCTGTGCTATACGTATCACTTCAGAGTAATTTCTGCTGGATTTTATCCACCGTTTTATTAGCTGTACACTGAGTGAGTATCACTTGCATCACACTTGTTATAGGCTTTGCAGCTCTTCATAGCAGCCTCATCTTTACTTCATTGACTAACTTAGTGTCACCTACAAATAATGTCTCATTTGTTTCTAATGCCCATTCTTGCCTGTAGCTTACATTGGAAGGGTTTTAAAGAAAAGGCATCCTGCTCATGGAAGGAAAGTGTTCCCCTTTCCCTTCCAAGCTGGCCTTGGGCTGCTCTTACAAAAGGAAGGTCCTGGGGAAGCTCAGAGGAGCACTTAGCTATCACTGGTAACCTTTCCCATTTCGTCCATAGGTAATCAGATTTCTTCTCAGGTCAGAGAGACCTGAGATATGTCAGTCTCCAGACAGCATCTCTACAAGCTAAATTGCCAGGAAAGTTTATAATCCAACTTCAGGGAAATGCCCTGAAAAACACAAAAAGTTATTTTTGCAGATGCCCCCAGCTGAGAATGAAGAATGCAACATTCAGAGTATATAAGCAAAAAGCTAAAAGCAAAGGCAGCGTTTAAACATGCTCTCAGTGATTTGAATGGGAGTTTGGCTGTTCTCTTTGATGAATGACCAAATGCAATGGCTAACCCTGGGAACAGCACCCTCTCACATCCCGGCACCAAGGTGCTGGCCTGCTCTCTCGCTCTGCAGGCGCTCAGGTTCCCCAGCTCCCTGCTCCCCGCTGCAGCAGCCCTTGCCCCTTCTGGCATGGCAGGAATGCTGACCTTGTACACGGAAACTAATTCCACGCTCCTTTTCCTTCGTTATCCATACAGCTCGGCAGCCTCTATCCCAAAACAACAGGGCAAAGATTTCCAAGTCCTCTTTCTTCTGGGGAGAAGGGACAAGGGGGGACTTCCTACCTCTTCCTCTCAAGCAGGCCTGCTTACGGGCTTTAGCCGCTACTAATCCCATCCACATTCTCAAGCACAGGATTCCCAGACTCATTACTTTTCTCTGCCTCCCTTGTGCTGGGCTGTGCCGCATTCAGTCCTTGATCCAGTATCTAATTTCACCATCCACAGTTTTTCTTGGCAAACCTGAAAAGGGTCTTAATTTGCTGATGTATTTTGTCTGCTTAATTACTGTACTATTATTTTTTCCTATCATTGACAACTCTACTAGAATTTCTGTAGCTTTTAGCAGAATTATAGTTACTAAGTTCATTAAAATACAAGTTGTTGAAACATTTGGGAAATGGTATTCAGCTTTAGGCCTTAATTATGAAAGTGTTTTCATATAATTTCAGAACATTTACTATTATGTGAGAAACAGCTTGACAGCCTGATACAGTAAGAATAGGAGAGTATTCCAACTTCAGATTAAAACCAATGCTGTTTTCATTTGAAACTTGAAAATTCAAGTACATTTTTCAAAGTAAATACTTACCACAGAGATAGCAAAAGCAACAGTTATTGTGTAAAACACTTGTACAGTTAAAGCAGCTCATGAAACTGTCTATATATATTCATATTGTGCCTTGCTCTCATCTATGACATAGGTATTGATACAGCACAAAGATCTGATAGTTTATTTGTAAACACAGTCAAGTCTTGGCTTCTTTTGGTGAAATGGCAAAAAGAAGAGTCTTTCCTCCTCATAATCAATTGTACTGTAGGAAGAATTACAGGTAGAATATATTACAGATTTCTGTATTTAATCCTGATCACACTAATTTCTGTAAGAATGCATCAAGCATATGCGACGTTTATGCAGATTTTCTGCATTCTCTAAAATCAGAAGACTGCATATGCCTATAAACTAAAGATTGCTATTTGATTTTCTCTTTTTAGCAGCTGGATGTTATGACATCTCTGAAGTTTATACAGACCTTTCACAGTTCATAGCATAACATCTTCAAAAGTTACAGTATCATGGGAAGTTCTACTTTTGTTTTTCTTTTGTGCATAGGATTATCTTGTACTGGAATTCCAGAACAGTGTGAAACAGAAAGATGCAAATGTAATGCAAAACAATATGAGAAACGTTTAAAAAAAAAAAAAAAAGGAAAGAAAGAAATCTTGCCATTTCTGCTCAACCAGAAAATACGAAAGCTCAAAATGGCCCTGCAATGAATTTGGATGCACAGTTTGATAAGGAGTAAAACAGGCAGCGCAGAACACTGATATTTCAGTTTTACCTGTAATTAATGGAGGGGAGAAAGGAATTTGTGTCTTAAGTAGTGGAATTTTTCTCCTCTCAATCAGCTCTTTTTTACTAGTAATAGAAATGTAAAATGTTGACATGGGAAAGCAGAACAATAATCTTCAAATTTATTATGGGAGATTTATTCTCAAGATACAATCTCTGCTACATATTTGGAAAAAAGATAGAAGGACCTGCATCCATAAAAGGCAAAATTCCTGGAGAGAGAGATTCTATTTTATGTAAAGATCTTGGGTAAAGTTTCCATTTACAGAAATGGGTTAAAGTATCCTAAAATCAAATGAAGCAGATAACAGGAGGACAAAACTGAGCTTTTGGATTATAATCCAAAAATCTTTGGACTTTTAATCCTTTAATCAGAGATACACAGTCACTTCCCCATCACAACTATCTCAAACTATTAGCTATCTAACCAATGACTATCACCTTGCTGCTTTGTTCTCTTTTAATCTAGCAGAAATATTTATTCTTTATGAATCTTTTAATTCTAACATTTTTATATAATTTCAAGAAAATGAGAGTCCAGAATTATCCTTAATTTATTCATACCCTTGATTCAGCAAAAAATCTGTCTATGCCCCTTCTCCTTCTTATCAGTGGGAGACATTTGTATTAAAGCAGTTCATGATTAAGTGCACTGTTGAAATGAGGCCATACTGAGAATTGGATTCACCTCATCTAAATTTAGCCACCTAAAAGTTTGGCATCTATGAAGAGTATTCAGAAAATGTAACTTTAGCCATTCAGACTAATCTTTTCTAGGCTCCCTCTATGGTTTCTGACAGATTCAGAGCCAAAAAGCCTAATGTAATTGCTCTGCCCCGAAGCCTTAGAAAACCTTGGTTAATACCTCTCCTCCGTGCCATATGCCTTTCTGTCTTTCCCTGTCTCTCTGCTAGTCATACAGTTTCCTTTGATAGCCACCAGAGAGAGAAAAGGGGCTATCACCTTACCCTCCAACGGCTGGGAGTAGACAGAACTGCAGAATATTGTGAGTTTTCAGCCTGAGTCACTTTCCTCCTCCAATGATAAATACAATTTCTGGAGAAAATACAGAGAAAGTTGATTAAATTTACTGAAAGATTTGGAGAGTCTTTGCAGCAATTCAGGATGAAGAGAGCTCAGGCATACGGAAAGTTTGTGTCAGAGGTATTGACAGTCTTGATGTAGCTTGTGAATATATCTCTCAGATTTTCAGTCTTTCGGTCTCTCAGTTTTCTCAAGTTTTCTATCAAAATTGAACTCCTGGGATTCTACTGAAAAAAAAAGGGGGCTTGCAATACTGGATTCTTGTTTTACCAGAAATACAGAAGCAAATGGACGTATCAGGTTAAGGTTAATGGTCAGTTTGTACTGAAGCAGTTGACTGAAAACAATCACTAAAACATACAGTAATACCAGTGAGGAGTCTTATATTGGTACTCTTTACTCCCACACCCTCATACTGATGTATTAAAATGGTATAAAAACAGTATTAACAAAATGAGAAATCTGTTGTTAATTTTTAAATGAAGCCTACTGCACATAATTAGTTTTATTACATTCATTTTCAAGACATTATGAAACTATTGGCTCAGTTATTTTAATGTTTTTTATGGAAGCTGTGATTTATGATACACTGTAGCTATGTAAGTTCTGTAAGCTCTTATTTTTTGATGCTTAAACTATTATGAGTTCAATCCCTGTGCAATTTCATTTCTAAAGCATGCACTGGAAAACTGACAGTTATGATAGCAACAGGCTGGGAGAGGAATAACTCAAATGAGATTTTTTTCCTTGGCATATACTTTAATGATTTTATATTATTATAGTGATTATATTGATAAAATGCAAAAACAGACTTTTGCTATTAGTTTATTGTTTTTAATTGAGTATAAACCATACTGTACAGAGATAAGTGAGGCTCCCTCAGTTTTCATGCCCGGTGCTGTGATAGTGGCTTTGTTCAGTTTATTTCCACTGTGTTTAGAGAACGTAAGATGTTTTTGGGTGAATGGCAAGACATGATGAGGCTTGCAGATATTTTTGTGAGCTTGTGAAGGCCCAAACCAGATATTAATGCCCAAAGTAGATCCTATAGCTATCAACCAGTAACTGAAGGCAGGAGGCCTTTTTCTGCAAAGGCAGCCTAGACTCCCTGCTTCTTTTTTCTCCCCATGTTCAGAGACCAGATGATTGCAGTAGTGAATGTCCCAGGTAAGTCACCCCGAATGCAACTTCTTATAGCTACTTTCTATCTCCATGAGAAGTGACTGTCTCAAGAGCTCTCCAGCTGGCCTCTCAAATGCGATGCTCCCCATAAATAAGGGCCTCTTGATCAATCAGCAATGTATGAAACATATAAATTTTTCAGGCTCATCATATAAAACACTTGAGAAAGACAAAGAAGTACCTTTTCTTACGCAGAATTGAAAGCGTAACGTGCTCCATTGCAGGCTCACAGTCCTGTAAGATGCAGCAGAAGGATTACAAAACTGTAACACCCAAAGTTTATTTTTCCTTTTCCTCTCCCCCTCCAACCCATTTTTTATCTAGGTTTGTATTTGATAGAAAGTTATTTCATTATGAAGACCAGTAAAACATGTAAGTATTTTTAAAAATCTGCCTTAATAATGTCAATGGCTCTTCTGTTGAATCAACAAGTACTTTATTTGTTAAGGAAAGTACAATCAATCAGAGCTGCTACTGCAAAAACAGATGTATTATTTACTGAAACATCTATTCTGTGATAACTCGGTCAACTTACATGAAGCATATAAAGGAAAATAAAAACAATATTTAATACAAAGGTGTGATTTAAGAAGTAATTGTGTAATAGCACTGAGTCTGTAATTTAAGGAACTACTGTGCTTTGCAAGACTAGCTAAATTGATTTTACCACTTTTGGTAGTATCTGTTGCTAGCACCTAAAATCAACATAGAAATGACCTCTATCAACTACTTCAATTGCACTGCAATGTGTAAGACATTTTAGATAGAAATGAGGGAACAGGAAGGGTTTGATTTGATTTTTTTTTTTTTTTTTTTTTTTTTGATCATCTGATTCAGGGTTAATAATAGATCATTGTTTTTTCCTTTTACTTCTCTGATTTGGTTGCCTCCATTCTTAGTTTGGCGATCTGGCCAAATGATGACACAACCATATAGCATTTTTAATCTACTGAACTACTGATTCAATATCACTTTAAACTTGGTTTTCTAAAAAATCTTAATTTCTAAGGAGAATATTGAAATTTCTAGTGATATTGTCAGTTTAGTAAGGTTTGCTTATTACAAAGTAGCAGAATTTGCTTTTTGCAAATATTAACAAAACTGGATTATTCTTTGGATAGCAGAATGGGCTTTAATAACAAAAAATAAGTGAATTAGCTGAGAAAAGTTTGACCCGCTCCACAGATTAAAACCTTTATCCAAAAGTATTTTATTATTTTAGTAGCTCATGGCAGTAATTTATTATTTTCTTCTCTTTTTACAGTTATATGTTGGAAGTGAAAAAGAATCATTTATTGAAGCGAAGTAGGAGCATTTCATTAAAAAAAGCATTTCATCTCAAAAAGACCCATTTCTGGAATCAATAAATTAAGACTAACTGGTTGTAATTCTGTACATTTTACTAGAAAGAGCTGAGTCAGTGGAACTGAATCAAGTGTTTCTAATTCTTTCTGTCAAATGAAAGAAAAAAACCAAAAAATTAAGTAAATACTATACTTTGGGGATATACAGGAATACCGTAATATTTTATTAATAAAAATCATTCAGGAAAATATTACTTGAATATTTTAGAGTGAAGATAATAATGCTACTAAGCAGGAATGCAATTTGCTGAAATCAACAAAGTATGCCTGTGCTAAAGTATGCTAGAATAATTAAAAGACATTGCATTTGCCCATTGGTCTTATCTTATTCCCTTTGGATTGTATTCTCTGAGCTTCAGATTTTAACTTGACTCACATTCACGTAGTAAGAGACAATTGCTAACAAATGCTGTTGAATAAACTTTGCCTTCTGAAGCCCAGTGAATAACCTGGATGAGTAGTGTACTTCCCTAGGGGAATTCTCCTGTGGAGAAGGTGGTGTGACCTCCACTCTGTTTGCATACATAATTGTGTCTGTAGTAGACTCTGCTTGTACACACGATCTGAAAATATTTAGAGGGCTGTTATCTGGAAAATCGACCCATTACATTTGTTTCTTTAGTTTCACATCACTGCTGTTAGTAAACGAGTAATGTATTTCTGTGCCACGGGAAATGGAAATGAATGGGATGGTTTGATTAAATTGAGCTCTTAATGTTCTTACAGATAGCATATGCATGCATTATTTGGGTTTATTTGCAAATGTACACATTATATGTATTAACTGTGCAATGCTCCATTTATACAGATAGGTCGGCCGACGTGGACAATGGTTTTCCTGTTCTAGGCCTATGTAACCATATTGCTTGGGGAGTTTGAATAAATTACTGAATGAACTTCAACGGGGATTAAACATATTTACAGAAGGGAGATGCTGCTGCCTGCCATATCCCTGTTCAGATTTAGCAGGTTCCAGGTAGCAAAGCAAACATATTAGTCCTAAGTCAGATGCATCCAACCTTGGAAAATGTGGGCATCTGGCAGTCTCTGGTCATGTGCTAAGCCCAAGTCAAGCCAACCAGCCCGAGTCTTTCCTTTTTTAATTTCTCCCCTGTGATTTGACAGATCTTGCGGGAAAAGTGCAAAGGAGTTGACACTCAAACTGCTCCGTAGCTTCACTTGGCTGCTCTGGGGTTTGTATGACCCATCACAGGCTGCAGTAAATGCTGTAGGGCCTTCCAGGACTGAGAAAGAGGGAAATAAAATTGAACAAGGCATTACAAACAAACAGGGAGAGGAGCTCATTGACATGGGACCCTCACCTTCTGGAAGAGTTTTACCGTGTTGGAGAAGACTCCCTTTCGTTTATGCCGTTGTTAGCAAACGGGAAGCCTTTCTCCTGGCGAGGTGCTTGTTTAACTTGGAAGGCTGGTGGCATTTTGTTCTGCTGTAAGCCTGTAAATTAGGCATATAGTCTTCAGCATTTATTTGCCAAAATAAATCAAAGGGCCGGGCATTTCCAGGTACTCTTGGCGTTCTGAAGTCCTTTCTCCAACCTATGAGGCTGCAGCCAGCGACTTCCAGCCGCCCCTCAGGGCTAACTGACAGAGGGCAAGGAGGTGCAAAGCTGATACACAGTAAATACATTACATTTTTGAAAAGCTGACATTAGAGGTATTTGAAATTCAAAATAATGTATCAAAGTCAGTTTTGAACATGTAAAAATGAAAAAAAAAACACTCTCTGGAACAGCAAAGGTATTTTTTTATGTTCTTAGATAAAATACATGAAGTAGAATGTTTAAACAGGACTGCACCTAGGCTGTAGCTTGAATGCCAATTTTCTACTGAAGACATATTTTTAGAGGCAGTTCATAAATTGCTAAAATCAAAAATTTCAAGTGGAAATGCAGAGTGTTTGCTGCAACAGAGTGCTATCAGTATATTATGACTAAAACAGAATAGCTTACTGACATAAGCAGAGTAACTGCACCTATTTAAATCTTTTCCAAAAAAACACTATTGTGGCAACAGAAACAGTGTATGTACACACATCTGCACTTCATCCCATGCTGCAAAAATTGGTTTATTATTTTTAATAATTTATGATTACTCTTGCTTATAGGATCTCCATCATGAACCAGGCCTGACACATATCATACATGGGATATGGACGGAAAAGAGTCTACAGAGAGATAGTAAAATGGTAAGGGCCAGGGTGCTTCAGCCCACTGACAGCCTGTGATGACCGTTCTGGAGGTGTCGCAGGATGGGAGGGCAGGGGAAGCACGACGGTGCTCGCTCGGCCGCAGCACGGCGGGAAGCCCCCGGCTGTCGCTGCAGGCGGGAGGCAGCACCGCAGCCATCATCAGCGCCTCGGCGCGAGCGAAGCGCCGAGGCACAAGCCACCGACGAAGACAAATAGCTCCTGCTTACTGAGCTGGAGAAGGAGCATCCCGTGAGCGGCTGGTTCCACAGCTTCTGGTAAGAAAATCTAAACGTGTGCAAACGTTTGCCGAAAATGAGGTGAGGTCTGTACAAACACGAGAGCCAGACAAACCCCACCTCAGGGAGTTTTGAGTAAACACACTGTTAATAAGGATTTGGTAACTGAGTCATGTGCAATTGTTCGTTTAAAAATCTTGGCTGAGTGGAGGTATGCGGATGGGTGATAATTCTTAAGATGAGTATCAATTTTCCATTACAAGTTGTGGCTATAATTTTCCATTTATTTAAACTTGCATGAAATTCATACTGAAGTCAATCACCTCGCATCTGTTTTGCTTTAATATAGTCAAAGTATGCAAGGAGACTGCAGTTAATGAGGAGCCAAAAACTTTAATGGGTAGAGGAAGAGAATCTGTGTGGTTATTAAATCTCCACAACCACTTTTCTCCCTCGAGACCTGACACAACAGCCTGTGAAGTGAACAAAAGGCCTTCCGCTATCTCACATGGGCTTGAGCTTTGGCTCTCACCGTTTATTACTTGCACCAGCAGGCAGACCAAACGTATCAACTGGGATGAATCTTATACTGGTAAGAGAGAATCGAGCTGTGCAAGATCCCACCAAAGATGGTTTCCGTGGTATGTTTAATTCAAAATGGCATTCGCAATGAAAAGCGTGGGTGCACTGGAATACTAAAGATACCAGTATACTACTGGCGATTTGATGTGGTATAGATAACACCTCTGAAAGCACTAGCCTGACGTAGACTCAGTGCCCTGCTCTGCACTGCTTGCATTGCACGATTCACTGAGTGCTACAGCTCGACAGCTTTACTAGAGAGCTTTGGGGTAGGAAAGAATAGAAGCAGAACTTTCTCTCCCAAAACTTCAGGTCAGGTCATGGTTAACTCAGCTCGTTTTTCTAACTTGCCTCCAGACTTACTCCAGAATTTACAGTTTTCCCAAACAGCATCTGAATGGGACAACAGTCACAGGCTTTCTAACTTCGATCTCCTTTTTTTCTAGGGGAATTAACATATTCTGCCAGTTCTTTGCATACTACAGGAAAAAAAAAATGTGTGCTGTAACTTGCTCCTTTTGTCTCTGCCTTGTCACAGTAATACGCCTTTGAGAGAGGCACCAGTAAGCTGCTTTGTGACCGCAAAGGGTTGTACCTTGCCTGAACCAAGGGAGCGTAACAAGTGACAGGGAAAGCGCATGGGTTGCTGGAGAGTCTTAGGACACATCTTGACTAAGGAAAAGGTCAGATTTAGGTCAGATTAGGCTTTTCAAAAGCACGCTAAACCAGCCCGCAGCAGCTATTCACGTTTATTCGTGGGTTCCTTGGAGGACACTTCTGCCTGCAACCTCTTGAGAATGACACTAGACCTTCAGAAATCCTTAGGGCAATAGCACAGACAGACTGACAGACAGGATATGGGCTTCTGTGCAAATACTCTCGCACAAGTGGATATTGAGAAGGTACAAAGGAGAGTGATTAGCAGTAAGCATTTCTGCATTCCCTTTTCTTGTTGAACTCTTCGCTGGGTTGTTAGCATGTGGAAATGATTCCAACAGCAAGCTGAAAACCTACAAACAGCTCGAAAACTATGAGAAATATGTAGAGATTTTTGAGCCAAAAAGGATAGTTATGAGCATTTGCTTGAATCTCCTGCATAGTGGCGCCCACAAAAAAAGATCCCCTATTATTCCAGCTGCAGCTGTACTTCCCCTCACTCAACAGCACGGCTGAACCCTGGATCACTCACCTCTGTCTAATGCAGCGGAGGTCAGCGAGCATCTAGGAACCGAACAAACAGGAGAAAGCTATGTGGGGCAGCGAAAGAAAAGATGTGCTGCTACATTAAAAATGTGTCCTAAATGGTTTTTGGCCCTCGTTTGGCCCTTGCCAGCTTCAGAGACCCAGAGCTAACGTCTCCTCAACACCTTCTGGAAAACAACAGGGCATACGTGGCAACCCCAGGGCTGCATTCCCCATGGCTTTTGCCTAGTCTGCAGATGATAATTATGACTCTGAGAGGTATAAAATGTCCATGCTCACTTCAGTGGAATATTAAGTTTGAAGTCTAAAGTGAAACCTTATAAATTTCAACATTACAACCTATTAAACTGTTAATAATTTTAGCAGAAACATTCAGCTCTTTGGGAGATATGAATGGAATTTTAAAATGGCATCACCAGATTTCCTTCAAATCTTAGTTCATAACGTTTATTACGAATAAACAAAAAGATTTTGCCTTCTGATGCGATGCTGTTCTGCAGTGTGGTTAAGTAAATGGTTCCTTTAAGGTATGCCTTTTCTCTCAGGTTTGTATTCAGTTTATAAATCAAGCAGCTGTAGCTGAGAAATTAATCTTGTACTCTCCTGGGCATGTTGGTGATGGTGGTAAATGGTGTATGGTCACCTTCAGTTAACACTGGCCTCACATAAATAAAGACAGTATTTCTTACTACCCATGGATTTAGGCCAACATCTCCATTTCTTTTTGAGCTCTTGAAAATGCAATTTCTGCAACTGCTCCTTCTGACTGTACTTCTAAAAGAGATTGCTTCAGACTCCTCTTTGGAAGTACCTCTTTGGCAGCAGCATGGACGTTCCCAGTGTCACATTATCTCAGGTAGCAGATGTTGCTGTTAAGTCCTCGGATTTCTCAAGCTCTTTTTAAGATGTGCATTTCATTCATGCTGACCCTCTGCTAGTTCGAGTAGTGAGATTAGGAATCCCATACTCCTCTGTTGTGTCCATCACACTGACGGTAGCTAAGATCTTATTTTATCTAATATGTCAACATCACTCTCTTAACGTTCCCTTGAGTATGCTGTTTCCATTATAGGAATTTAGAGGCTTGGGTTGAGAAGAAATGTTCAGCTTTAGCCAGGCAAAATCAGGCTTTTTCCAGAGTCTCTGGTCATGTACTTCTACTCTTTTCCCCTCGTATCAAAATGTCATTTATGCATATCCTAGAACTCTCCATACCATCCACCATTCAGTGTATTTTCCAGTAAAACTGTTAAGCACCCTGAGAATGTCAGAGGAAAGTGTTCCTCTCAAAGTAGTATGCTCACAAAAAATTTTTTTTCCCTTTAGAGTACCTGCCTGCAACCTGCCAGCACATCATGTGTACAAAAATATTTGCCATCTGACATATCTCCAGAAATACTTCTGCTTGTGGAAATTTTCCTTGAGGAAAGAATTTATATAATTTCCAGGATGCAAAATATCAGGTAAGATTTTGAGTTTTTGCCTTTTTTTTAGCAATGATGGGTGAACAAGCCATTCTGCTTTTCTACTAAATATATGAATCTCAGAACAACGAGCCTGTCCAGCTGCCTTCTTAGCCTCTTTTGGGGGGGGGGGGGGGAATGAAAAGTCCAAAAGACAGGAATTATGTTGGCTGGGCTCTTAATTCACTTCCATTCTTATAGAGCCTCTCTCCTATAGGTAGTATCCTTATACGTTTCCACGTTTATTTTTGTTTGCTGCCTCCCTAAAGAGAGCATTCTCCTGGTCTGACCCCAAGCTTAACAACTTTTAACTCAGAAATGGGAGCTTCTTTTCTTTGTACTATTACAAAGTATTTTCTTCTAGCCTGTTATTTACCCCAAAATCTAGGTCATAGACACATATTTTGAAAGTCAGGTCACAACCAGATGCCCTGAGTTTCCCATCCCCCCCCCCCCCCCTTTTTTTCATCTCTGAGTTCTTGTGTTGACTATTTTGCAGTCATTGCTAATTCTGGCAACGTTTCTGGCACCATGCCCCCTTGCACACCTACACCCAATTTAAAATCAGTAAGTACCTCACCAGGCTGCACTGGGACAGTCCATTGTTCTGTGCACAGTTCTGCTGAGCTGGTGTGCTGCCGCCGTCCTCTTTATCCTCACTGTGTGCACTGTTAGAAAATGATGCAATTTATTACAGTTCTTGCATCTTTTCCAAGTTGTCAAATCCAGGGTCTCTAACAGAGGTCTGCTTCATTCAGGGTTTTAGTCTAACCGGTCAGCATTGTGTCACAGCATCCTCCAAACAGCACAATAACCAACTCCAACTGGTCCACATAACAAAAGGGCTTCTGTGGCAACAAACTGCCACCGAAGAGACACTACCATGGAGACCGTTCTTGATTTTCTAAGAAAGATCTATTGTATTTCACATCCCTTTGTTCTGAAAGCAGTAGGAATTATTTCACATCCATTCATCATGAACCAATGAGGTATCCCAAGAACAGTGTTTGGGGAAAAGAAAATAGTCTTCTTGGGACAAGAGAAGGAGAAAGGAAGTGAAATACATATGATATCAGCTGGGCTAGAAAAGTACCCAGATCTGGCTTGAGAATTAAAGTGTGAAGGAAAGGTAATTACCTGCACTGCCCACATCATCACCAGTTTTGGCATGAAGTACATGTGTGGAAGATAAGGGATTGAATGAAAGGAAACTGAAACTCACTCACTTCCTAATCACAGCACTGAAGCACTGACCTTTTAATTTGATTATAGGTGTTTGCATTCTTTCTACAATCTATGCACTTTTAAACATTTTCCTGAACTGTACCTGCCTATTTTCTGTTCCCATAATTCATATACGAAAGAATATTTTGTGGGTCATCGTATCTGCCCGCTGAGACATAACACGCTACATAGAATACAGTTCTGAGACTGCGGGCAAGGCATTTTCTTGCTTTGATCGAGCATCTCTCCACAGTAAGAGCAGAACGTGTTCATCCAGTGCTGGAAGGCCAGATTACATTCCAGGAGCACTGCCCAGCCAGTACTTCCACACTCTGCATATGGTGCCCAAATGGAAAATCGAGGCTCTAGCTCAAATTTCTAAAGGTGAAAAATCTAGCAGAATCTTATTTGGAAACCTTCTGTAGCTCATTTGGTGGATTATCTACTTAGTGAGCTAAGAATATTATAGATCTGTGAATTCACTCAAATCCAAGGTACAAACCTGATGGTAAAAACTTGCTTTACTCTATTTTCTTTTTGATATGTAGGAAGAATTTTGATAGAAAGTCAATAGATTCTTGATGTTAGTGCAGCTTTGCTTTTATTTTTACTCTAACTTTATTTTTTTAGGTATCAGTCTTTCAAAGCTCACTTCCAAGTGAGTATCTTCCAGTTGATACATGATGTTATACTTATTTTTGGAACATGTAAAAATACCAAAAGGGCTTCTAATCTTCTAATGAGATAAAATTACTTCTCAAGGATAAAATTAGGATACTGGAAGCATTCCAACAACAATTATTTTTTTACAGCCCTACCATGTATGTTATACAGTGTGTTTCTTAAATCTCAGTATTCTGAAATATATACTCTTTATACCTTTTACAAACTATGGTTATTTTGAGATAATTTTTTTATGTGATTGATTTTTTTCCCTAAATATGGTCTCTAAATTTTTACTAAGAACTATTCAAAATGTATAATCTTATTATTACCGGAATTAAAATATTAGCAGGAGTATGAAATAGAATTAATGAACCCTGCTTATACATTAAAAAATATATAAATATGTGTTATGCTCATAAATGTGTTCTAATTTTTCTGAAACAATTATAGACTTTCCATTTATCTTGTGAGCTCTCACTGAGCAGCATCTGGGAACATGTAGGAGTGTGAAAGCAGGAGTCAAATCTATTACTATTAGCCAGTCTTTCAAGTTAAAAAAATAAAAAAACCAAAAAAACCCATAAAATAACATACCACAGATTCTGAAAGCAGGAGGGAGTGGACTGATACAGCGGAAACACACTGGGCCCATCACATCGAATTCAATAAACAGAAACAAATCTCTGCTCACCTTTTTTTCTCTGAAAGATAGGAGACAAAAGATAGGAGTAAGGCATCAATTCTCGCAGGTGGTAAGTAACCTTCTCTTGGGTCTTGCACTATTCAACATATCAATAACTGATCTGGAAAAGGAATGAGTAATTAGATCACCAAGTATGTTGAGTGTACTAACTTATTCAGGGTAATAAAGACAAGAGTCAACTTTGAAGACCTGCAGAAAAAATTTATGGAAAAGGGGTGACTAGGCAATAAAATGGCAGATTAAATTCAATGTAGATAAATCTAAAGTGATCCAAAGTGATCCACATGGGGAAAAGAAATCCTTATTTCACATATGAAAAGACAGGTTCTGATCCGGTCATTACTTCTCAGGAGAGAAAGTGTTGGAGTTATGGAAATGGTTTCATGAAAACATCAGCTTGGTACTCAACAGCTGTCAAAAAAAAAATCAAAACGAATACTTTAAACATTAGGAAATCAACAGAGAACATAACACCTTTATGCTGCCACAGAAATCCGTGTTTTGTTTGCATCTTGAATATGGTGATGGAATCATAGAAATATTGGTTGAGAGGGACCTCTGCAGGTCATCTAGTCCAGCCTTCTGCTTGAAGCAGGACTACTGCCAATGCCGGATCAAGTCAGCTGTAGCTTTGTCTAGCCAAGTGTTGCAACCACCAGGGCCGCTGATTCCACGACCTCTCTGGGCAATCTTTTCCAGCGCTGCACGACCCTTTCGGTGAAGAGGTTTTTCCTGATGTGCAATCCAACCCTCCCAAGCTGCAGTTGCTGTTGCCCAGAGCAGCTGCCCAATGCAAGTGGCTGCTGTTCTTTGTTTACCATTTGTCACTACCAAGAAGACTTTGGCCCCATCATCTTTTTGGCACTATTCTGGTCTGGACTGAAAAACGGACATCTTTATGTGTTTCATGTAAAGCACACCCACCTTAGAGTCCTTCAGTGTGGGAAAGAGGCAGGGCACATGAAGGAGAGCTACACATCTGCAAGTGGCATGTAAAGGTCGTCTCTTCTGATAAAAAACTAATTGGCATCAGGAAACTAGCTGTCGCCAGGTTGAAAATACACAAAAGGAGGCAGGTTTTTGCACATCATGTTTGTTGACCTGTGGAACTTGTCACCACAGCAGGTTGTAGATGCTAAAGGTTTACACAATTTTAATGGAAGATGGACAAGTGCCTGACAGAGAAATCCACTGAAGGTTCCTAAATGTGTAGAAACTACATCTGCCTCAGGAAATCTCTGAACTGGAAATCATCGTTGGCAGGGAAAGCACTCAAGGGGACTATCACATTACATTGCCCTCTGCTAATGTCCTTTCATAGGCCTCTATCTTTGGCCACTGTTAGAGAGAGGATATCGAGGTAGCAAAACCTTTGGTCTGACACAGTACAGAAACTCTTATCTTCTAGAAATTACTTATAAAATCTCTCCAGTTACATTGTTTTTCATCTTGGCTATTAGACTGGGAATACTTCAGCTCATTTTTTTTCAGGTAAATAATAATTACTATACTTTGGTTTTGAGTTGTACCTATCAATGTTGTACATATTGGTAACAAGAAGAAAGAAAACTGCAGAAAATTTCACTTTTTGAAGAAACCAAATTGAATATTTGAAATGAAGCTGTAGGGTGCAGTTGCTGGCCTTATTCCAGACCTATTTATATCCTTTGCTTCCACTAAATTTCAGAAGTTAAGTCTTAGAAAGGAAGGATATTCTTATGGTCAAGACAACTAAGTATCACTCTGGAAATCTCAGTTTGATCTCTAGCAATGCCACAGATTTCCTGCCATTTTTGGCAAGTCAGTGGCCTCCACCTAGCACTAGTCAAGGTTTTGGCAGATGAGCTCATGAAAACCCATAAGGTTAAGCAAAAGTCCTTCGGGAAGGTGCTTTCTGGGTGGTTTATCTATGTCGCAGTGGAGCTTCTAGCGTGGGGTCCCCTGGGGACGGGACCCCGGGCAAGGGGACATGGGGTGCCAACTGGGGCTCCCTCCAGCAGGCCCTTGTGCCCGGGCGCTGGCACCTGCAGCCTGCAGACCACCCGCCCGAGGAGGTCTCTCTTTTGGGAGGGGGCGAAGGAAGCCAAACCAACCCCCGAGCTCCGCGGCGTTTCCTCCCCCCCGCCTATGGCTGAGCAGGCTGAGGAAAGTCTCCACTTCCGAGCGCCTCACCCCCGGGGTGAGGCGAGGGGGGTCTGCGCCGCGGAAGGAGAGGGCAGCACGGGGCGGCCCGAGGGAGCGGGACGAGGCTCTGCGAGGCGAGAAGCGGCGCGGCCGGGCGCCCCCGGCGGCGGCGGCGGCGGCGGCGGCGGCGGCCCAGCCCGCCCGGCGGTGCGCCCTTCCCCGCGGCGCCGCGCCTCCCCGCCGGCCCGCGCTCCGCCGCGGCGGCTCCCCCTCGGCCCTCCCCCTCTCCCGCCGCCTTCCTCCTCCCTTGCTCTCCCTCTCCCTTCCCCCCCGCCTGGGAAGACCTGGCCGCTCCCCCTCCGCCGCCCGCAGTAGCCGCTGGGGCGCGGCGGCGGCGGGCAGCGCCGAGGGGCCGGAGCGGCGCCCGGCCGGAGCGCGGGGCTCGCTCAGCGCGCCGAGCTGCGGGGGGCGAGGGGCGACGGGGGGCATCCTGCGAGCCGCCGCCGTGGCCGCTTTTCCCACCTCTCACCCTGCAGGTACCAGGTAGGAGACGCTTTGCAGCGGCGGCAGCGGCGGGGCGCCGGCGGCCGCTGCGGGCGGGGAGCAGCGCCGCGGCCGAGGGGCGTCGGGGCGGAGGGTGCGGGCGGGGAGAGGGGCCGCTCGGGCCCTGCCTGCCACAGGGCAGCCCGGCGGTAATGCCCATCGAGTGATTTTTCTTTTTTTTTTTCCCTGTTGATGTGACAGCTTTGACAGGGCGATGCACTTCTTTCCACCCCGATCGCTTCCAAATGCCGTGGCTGAGGGGTGCCGGTACCTGGCGGCTGGCAGCTGAGGGATTTTATACCAAATCCTCTGCGTTGCCTGTTTAGTCTGATGGGTGTGTTTTGGATGGGACTAAAAGGTGACACGTCTCTCTGCTCCCTTCGTAGCTTGTTTCACAAGGTAACGAACGGGGCGGAGGAAAGGGGCGTTTTGCTCAGGCTTTCGGGGTTCCGCCTCTGCGCAGCGCCAGCAGGGTCTGCTGCGGGCAGGAGGCGAGGAGCCTTTCCGCGCTTCAAAACAGCCTCGCCTCTAATTCTGATTCATCCCCGCAGCATTTGCGCTACCATTCCTGCTCTCCTTTGGAGCTGACACTAATTGTATCCAGATCCGTCGCTGCTGGGAGCAGATTTATCTGGGAATCGCCAAAAGCTGCGCCAAGGCATTTAATTCTTCGCAGCCTCGGGAGAAGGGGAACTCGCTGGGCTCAGAAAGGGAAAAGCAGAGCCTGCCCGTTTGAAAGCGGTGTCCGGAGGATGGCTGAGGAGCGGTAGAAAGTTACGCTCTTCCCCTCCCGATTCTAGGCTTCTTCCATGAAATAAAAAAAAGGGGGGGAGAAATAATAATAATAATAATAATAAACTTTACTGTGTTAATCCGAAGCGAAGGGCAGAAGCGGAGGCGGCCGAGAGGACACACGGCCAAGCCCCCCGGGCCGGCGCTGCGGATCCCCGCGGAGGCGGCCCCGGCCCCGGCCCGCCCGGCCCCGACGGGGGAGCCGGTCCGGGGCTGCCGCCGCCGCCCCCTCGCCGGCCCTGCCGCGGGGTCCCCTGCGCGAAGGCGGCGGCAGCCGGGACGGGCTCGTCGGGGCGGGGGGGGGGGAACCGGCGGCTGCGGCGCCCCGCGGCGGCCCCGTCGGGTCGGGCCGCGCCCCCCGGCGGCGGCCGCGCTCCGCCGAAGGAGCCCCGTGCCTGGGGAGAGCCCGCGTCCTCCTCGCCGTTCATTCCTTTTTATTTTCATTTTTTTCTGTCCCCCTCCCCTCCAGCTGAAATGAGCCGCATCTGTGATTCCCGAAAGCCGCGCAAGCTTTTTTGCTTTTTTGCCCCCCCCTTTTTTCTTTCCTTACGCCCACCACGGTAGCTTGAATTTGGTAAGAGCCAGGAGCCGCTGGGTATTTTTTTTTTTTTTTTTTGGTAAGTCGGAGTGGAGGACAAAGTACGTGCAGGGATATACGGAGCAAGCACCTCCGCGGGAGGGAAGGGGGCAGTGGAGGATCAGGTTAGGACAACTTCCAGGGAGTTGGAGGTTTGCAAAATTTGTTCTCTGTTTTGCTTTGTTAGCATATAACTGTTAATTCCAGCTTTCAGGTCTTCTCAGAAATAAGACCAAAAGTAATTAAGGAGCTGGTTAGCACAGTAGCTGCTCATTGTAGTCTGAAAAAAATGCACTTAAAATTATTTAGATATAGTTTTAATGTGCTGACCTTCCTACAAGAAGCAAAGCAAAACCCAGAATAGAGGCTGCACTGAACGGTCTGGGTGCCAGGTAGTTGGACATCACTTTCCTTCTGTCTGAGCTAGGATTTCTGGCAAGGAAATTCACCCCTGGGTAGCCTGAAGAGACACATATTCTCAGGCTGCTTGGCTCCAAGCCTTTCCCTGAACATTTGAGATACAGGTGCACTCTGCTAGAGCAGGATATCCTGGCAAGATAGGACGTGGGGTGTATTTAGTCCTGTGAATGCAGAAAGGTTTGTGATGTTGGAAGCAAGGAGTGAGAAGAGCTGAAAAGGCTTTTTTTGCGTATATGCATGTGCATGGCAGCTGGAATGCCACCTGAAAAGAGACCTCATGGTTGTCAGGTGTGTTTGGAAACTGGAGGGAGAATTTGGGAATTTTCGGGGGGCCAGGGACCTCTCGCTTTCACTTCCTCTTGTTTCCAGCTTCTTTTGTCTTCCCTGAAGCAATTCTTCCTACCACAAAGGCAGAGCTAACTCCAAGCTTCTAATCACTGTCAGCCAACCCAAAATTTGTGTGGGAAAGGAGCAGAGAAAAAAGGAGGACAGAGCAACTTGGGGTTTGGAGGAAGAGTAGAGAAATGGTAGCGTGGCAGAAAGGGTGAGTACGATTTTGAGGGTCTGTTCTTGCTTCCAGCCTGTGCCCTTTCCTGGGACCTTTCTCCTTCTTCTGGATTACAAGGCTGTATTCTCCTTGCCTGCAAAAGTGTCTTTGCAGCTCTCTACACATTTAAATCCCCATCCTCAGATAAGAGGAACTCCCTTGCCAGCTGCCTGTCCTGGGCCATAGGAGCTGCTAATTGCCTGTGCTTGAAGCTGGCCTTGCTTAATCAGCAGAGTTCAGGTTAGTAAGCAGGAGCGAGTTTAAGTGTGTTTGGCTGTTAATGATGGTAATGCCTACCAGCACCCCTGGTCCGCTTTGGAATGGGAATTACCAATTTCATCAAGTTCCTTGCCTTGGACTTCTTCCAGGTCTCATGTAGTCCAGTTAATTTATGGGAAACAACAACTGGTTCATTATAAATGATGAAAATGTTGGCTTCCAGAACTACCCTTATAAGAAATGAGCACTTGAGTATAATATTTCAAACAGGAGGCTCCAACGCATCTTTTGAAGATTTTATTTAAGGAGCGGCTGCAGGGAGCCACAGTACTCCACCCATTTGGTTGCAGCAAGTTGCTATATAAAGGAAAGTTGGTTATGAGTCTAGCTGAGAGGACTTCAGCCATCTCGGTGGAATGAGATCAACCCGGGCCCCTCTATGAATTTCTATATGAAGTTAGAGAATTAACTTGCCTTAGCACTCACAAAATTCAGCTGCAGAAAAATATCGAATATCCAAATGGTGAAGGAGGACTTAGAAAAGAAGGAGCATTCTAGGAAAAAAAAAAAAAAAAAAAAAAAAAAAAAACTAGAAAAAGTATTCTCAAGCCTGACTCAAGAACTGGGATTCTTAATAGCTTGTATGTCTTCAGCAGTTATCCTAGGACAAAACAATTTAAATCCAGCTTTTCCACATTAATACCACATTATTAATCATCAAAGCATACTAGTCTGTGCCAAGCTAAAAATTAAGAAGAGGAGATGCTTTCTTACACATGTAGTTAAGCAGGATGCTGTGGATACAAAATTTTATACGTATGTTCAAGGAGCACTGGGCAACTTTGTGGAGGAGAAGTCCATTGAGATTTACTCTCTCTATAGAAACTACCTCTGACTTACAGTCCAAGAAGTGCAAATGGTTGTAAACTAAGAGATTATTGCAGCAAGAGAGGGGATAGTCGTATATCATGGCCCTGTTCTAGTGCTCTACCCTAGGCATCCAGCTTGGACAGGATTTTAGCCTAGGTTGTCTTTTGGTCAGGCCAGGAAAGCTATTCCTATTTTCTCAACATAGTATTTCTTTATTTTTGACATCCCAGCACTTATCCAAAAACATGGAAAGTGATTACTTCAAACTTACTACTAATTAAGCAATAACCAAAATAACACTTTGAAATTAACTTTATATAGAAAAGTTAATGTTTAATATATGCATTTTAATATAGCAGTAACTTAGACCCAGTGGTCTAGACTGGCCAATTGGTATGTCGCAGCAAAATCTGGCTTCTGGGATGACTCTGCTTTGCTTTCAAAACCTACAAATATCTTTTAGTATGACTGCATACACCCAAGAACTTAGGCCTGTGAGTCACTCTAATCTCCAGATGTCTTACAAAAGTCCATATATCTTCTAAAAAACTTGTCATCTGGCCAAAAATTTCAAATGGGAGGGATAGCCCAGTTCTGAATGAGAGAGAACCCAGTCAGAGGTGCAGAAACAGTGAGGTACAGGTGTGTTACTGGAAAGCCGGTGATCATGTCCGTAGAAATGAGGGGAAAAATCAAAACCCTGGGTGGAGCCTGGGTGCTGAACAGCCCAGCTCTAGTTTGGGTGGCCACACTGTGATTGCACTGGAGCTTTTCTTCTCCAAACCTTAGGCATATTCTTAGAGCTGAACGGAGAAATACAGAAGACAAATGTTAGGTAGAATAAATTATAATTCTTTACGCTCCTGTATACCTATTTACAGTCATCTCCCAGGAAACAGAAGTAAAAAAAAAATGGTGTAACTTGCATATTAATAGCCTGGAACAAACTGTGCAGTAAAGTAGAACCTGGGTAGCCTTATGGTTCGTTTTCGCGGAGCCTCTTCTTTCTCTCTTTTATGGCTAGACTTAAGGATCAGTTTACCCCTGTACATACTTACGCATAAAGCAGTTAAAGAGAAGTGAAGGGGTGAAAGTGTTCATTAATCCAAACTTACTCTGTATCTGTAATATTAAGGTGGGAGTCCTCTCACCTCATATAACCATGAAGAAAACGGATGTCTAGTCTTAGCTAATCGCCTGTGCTGCCTCTGTACTTGGAGCACAGTGGTACAGAAGGAGGCTCCATCCCTTCAAAGCAACATCCTCGGCAGCAACATCTGAATTGTTTTTCTGAATCTCTCTCTTGAATCATTGTAGAGGAGCCACAAATCAGGCTAAGACAGAACCCTAACTTTGAGATGTCTTAAGGTAGGTGAAAATAATCCTGTGCAGGACCTTCTGCA
The DNA here is from genome assembly GCF_028389875.1 of Rhea pennata. Taxonomy (NCBI): domain Eukaryota; kingdom Metazoa; phylum Chordata; class Aves; order Rheiformes; family Rheidae; genus Rhea; species Rhea pennata. The sequence goes on along the minus strand of NC_084665.1, from coordinate 91,592,298 downwards.
CTTTCAAAGCTGGGTAGATGAGCCTGCATTGAGCTCTGTACTAACATTCCTAGACATTTTCCAGAACTTGAGTTAGCTACTTTGAAGCCATGATGGGTGTCCTCATAGGATGTTGTAAAATGTGTTTTACCTATATCCTAGTACAGCTGGGGGTCGACGCTGGTGTTTCACCCCAGCTAAGGTAAAAATTGCCAAAAATGCCGCAAACACAAAATCACCAGTCTAAATTTGGTGTCAAAAGCAACAACTTGTGTCTGAACCATAGTGCTAAGTTAGCTGAAAAGTGATAGCTGTTGCTTTTCTAACTTAGTCTAGAGCTTAGTCTAAATGGTGCAGAAAATTACAGGAGTTGGTCCATTGCGGACCCTCTAAAGTGATCTTATCACTTATTTTTTGCATGTTACATACATACTGCTCTTTTTCATGCTGTGCCTTTAGCTAGCCTGAACCAGGCTATTTCACTGCCTGGCGATACTCATATTATTCTAAACAAAACACAAGAAACGCAAAGCAGTTATCTTTACCCTGATTTACTCTGCCATTTCAGTATAAACCAGAAACCTTAACCACATACATATCCTTGAATTGCCTGGATTTTAAAGTTTAATTATAGGCCATTTCTTCCTACACTACTGAGGTTTCTGTGTAATTGGAATAAGGGATGTGAGACTGAAGCTCAGCTTTCCCAGTCGCAGCAATCAGAAGCTGGTTAATGCTGCTGACTTCACTGCTGCCAAAGGAGGAAACTGGTCTTTTCAGTAACGTTGTGAGCTGAGAATCAAGAGTTGTGAGGTCATTTTCTGACTCTGCCACAGGCTTCTAAATCTCACATTCTTTCTCTGTGTTTCTCAGCTGCAGATCAGAATAATACTGCATTTTTTTTGTCTTGCCTATTTAAAGTGTTAGCTCCTTGTGTGGTGCATCACCCCATCTAGGTGGGGCTCTCCGCATGTGGCCACAGCCCATAGACAGCACGGTTTCTGCAGCCTTTGTGGGATCCCAGAGGGGACGAAGCATGCGATGATTCACCAGACTTGTCCCTCCTGCTTGGCTAGGCGTTCCTGCGTGTAGATAAGCAGGACACTCCTCTAGACCAACCACCTTCTACTTTTCTCACTCTTGTGTCCCATCTGACCACAGCCTTTGAGGGCATCTGACATCCTGAGAGTGTTTGGTAGCCACAGCACATAGGGAGATACAACAGCAGATGAAGGCACGTAATATGGCACCGGTCACCTTATTTAGGTGTCCAAATTGCTCCCCTTGTCACTCCCAGACAATATAACCTTTGAAAGAGAAAGGAGATCTTTCAGAGTTGGTTCCAGGGGAGAGCAATCTTCAAAGTACCATTTTCCATAGTTGGCAGATTCAACGATCTCAGCTGGATGGGTCATGCAAAACCACTGGTGGCTTTTAGGTCACTTAAAGCATCTGCTTTTTGGCCATTATGTCAAAGGATGTGATCAGCCTGATTTCCTAAGGGAATGAATCTAAGAGGCTTAGTCAGTTTGACCATCTTTGTTGTCACCCCATCTTTTGAATAGGATTTTTGAATATAATGGTCATTTTAAACTATGTCCTACCTACAACCAGTAGTTAGGAAAAGAAGCAGAAGTTAAAAAGGTAATTGCATTACCATGGGATAAATAAAAATAAGGGACTGTGCAGAGTGGAAGGACTCAGACTACTGCCCCCATTGAGGGAAAAGTAGGTAATATTCAGCTGTTGCCAGGTTCCAGTAGGCAACACAACGTGGACGCTGGCTGACTGGTCTGCACCCATCTTTTTGGAGACTGGTAGAAGTGCCAAAGGCAACACAAAAATATTTGACATATTTCTGAGTTTCAGCCAGAATTCTGTTCCACCAACGTTAGTGTTAATATTGCATGCTTATACTTCTAAGATACTAAGATAATTACGTATATTTCAAATGCATAATTTTAAATCTCTCTTTCTTGTTTTAGAAAAAAATAGACAAAATGGAGCACACGTTATTGCTACTCATATTTTTTGTACCTATGTTGGGTCTTGCTAATGGAACAGAAACTGAACAAGATTTTACTTGGCACTTAAAGAAAGTTCCCCAGATTGTGAGTGAAAGAACTTTCTCCCTTGACAGCCCTAAATTTGAAGCAAATACCAAATTAGAGCTGAACAGTGTATGTGGAATTGAATGTCAGAGAAAACTGCCAGTGCCAAGCTTGTCTGACTTGAAAGATGTCCTGTCCTATGAGACTGTTTTTGAAAACGGCACACGGACCCTGACTGAAGTGAATGTCCTTGGACTAGTGCTTGATCCAGCTGAAAACATGACTACACGAACGTCTTCAAGAAAGAAGAGGCAGATATATGGAACAGACAGTAGGTTCAGCATCTATGACAAGCGGTTTATGACCAGCTTCCCATTCAACACAGCTGTGAAGATCTCCACCGGTTGTAGTGGCATTCTCGTTTCCCCCAAGCACGTGCTCACAGCTGCTCATTGCCTGCATGATGGCAAGGATTATGTTAAAGGCAGCAAAAAGCTGCGGGTGGGATTGATGAAGACAAAATCTAAAGGTAATGGCAGGAAACGCAAAGGTGCTAAAAGAAGTAGGAGAGAAGCTTCTGAGACACACAATGATCCTGAAGTTGCCACTGAACCAAGACGCCGCTCCAAGGGTGGTGGGAGAAAGCAGAGGAGATCGGGGAGGAAGCAGGGCACCTCAGATGGTGTGCCCACCTTCCAGTGGACCAGGGTGAAGAGTACCCACATCCCAAGAGGCTGGTTTAAGGGTGTCTCTGGGGATATTGCCCTGGATTATGATTATGCTGTTCTTGAGCTCAAGCGTCCCCACAAAAGGAAATACATGGAGCTGGGAATCAGCCCAACAATCAAAATGATGCCTGGGAGCATGATCCACTTCTCAGGTTTTGACAATGACCGCTCGGGGCAGCTGGTCTATCGGTTTTGTAGTATTTCAGATGAATCCAATGATCTCTTTTATCAGTATTGTGATGCTGAGCCTGGCTCCACCGGATCTGGAGTCTATCTCCGTCTTAAGGAGCCAAACAAAAAGAAGTGGAAACGCAAGATCATTGCTGTTTACTCAGGCCATCAGTGGGTGGATATCAATGGTGAACAGCAGGATTATAATGTAGCAGTCAGAATTACTCCTCTCAAATATGCCCAGATTTGCTTCTGGATACATGGGAATGATGAGAATTGCACACGAGGCTGAAGCTAACTCCCTGAGCACCCGTATTACAGTAGAGTGAAAATGTGTTGCAGCAGTTACAGAGAGATCATTATTCCGTGTCAGGCTGGTTTTGAACTCAAAGCCCGCAAATAATATTTTCATGACTTGAGTAATGTTGAATTGTTGGGGAATGGGTAGAATTTTCAAATGAATTATTTTTAATTCTAATCAATCCTAGATATGCACTTAAAATCCCAAACTGTATTTATGTTTGCAAATGTGATAAATTCTATATAATTCACGTTAGAAAAAAATGACTACCCCATCTTTTTTTTTCCAACAGAAGAATTGAAACTTCTCAAACTGATATTATTAAACAATTATTAAGCAACACATTTTTCCAATGGATTTGATTTTCTCAGGGTTCTGTTCCAATTCTTCATATGCAAGTTGTGCATACATCTCTTTACTGTATGTGCAGAATGATCCAGGGAACTGGAGGAGGGCAAGAAATGCCAACAAATTATGTCGGCATTCTCTAAAAACCACAGCTCCATGCTGAGATACAGCAATCTAGGTCATGTTTGTTGCTTTGGAAAGCTTCCTCTTCTGGTTGCTGTAGGAATGCTTCCGTGGAAATACCAAATTTCTGTAGCTGACAACTAGACCTAAAAACCAAATTTCTCTTCATTGTTTACCAAAATAGCATCGAGAAATTAATGAACATAAAAGTTTCCATGTTTGGAAGAAGGAGAAACATCAGAATACAATTTAATGGCTTTAAAACTTGTTTGAGAAGCTACAAAAATCTTGGGAATATTAAACGTACACATTTTCTTCCTAATTAATATCTGGAGATCTGTAGGTTTAGTTTCTAGCCAAACATTTTGAAGTGGCCGTTTGACAATCATCTAGAGCTTTACATCAAAGCCGCAGATGCTAGATTTTTTGGGTGCTAACCATTTTTACAGGTTTTTAAAAGTACTTTTATAAGAATTCAGCTTCACAGGTAGAATACTATGTACTAGACTGGGAGATGGAAAGCAATAGTTTGGTTTATCTGTACACAGTTTTACAAAGTGGTGGGTACTTCTAAGTGTATCAGACTCCACCAACAGGAGTTGCAGGGATAAACTGAAAAATTCTCCCAACTAAATTATATTATACCACCTTCTGATGGTAGACTATCCTGTAAATTATAACATATCTTGGTAGGTAGGAGCAATAGATATCAAATAACGTGGTTCAATACTTTTGCTGAAACACACTTACTGGAAAGAAAGAAAGCTTGACTTTTACACATTTTTATACATGCATCACTTTTTTTAATTGTTTGTTCTTGACTGCTACACAAGTTTTTGTATCTTGTATTTTATATCAAGATTTTGAAGCACACAAGATGGTTATGGTGCTATGTTAATCTAATAACATAAAATGATACAGTGCATTTCTGATCATACGCATTGGGATTCATTACTGATAAGGTTATTCACCGTTCCAATATTTAATGTTTTGATCATAGGTTCATACTGACTGAAATCCATTTTCTTCGTGTGCAGAGGAAAAAGATATAACATTTTTAAAATATTATTGGTTTGTTGGTATCTATAAAATATGCTTGTAATATATTTTGATGACATAAGGTCATTTTTCATATCGCATTATTCTGTAGCTGATTGAAGGTATAAAACCTGGCTCTTTTAATGTGCAGGTGACTTTTTTGTCATTGTATTGCCAAAGCATGAGAATTTAAGACTTGTTTTCATGTCATAACTCTTGCAATATTTCATTAATTGGAAGAGATCTCACTTCAAAAGATTTTTTTTTAATTTCAGCTTTTTTCAGGCTTCTGGTTTTTACTCATGATTGTTTGCAGAAAACTAATAATAATTTCTGAAGTTTAGATATTAATTTGTCTAAGATAGATTTCAAGGTTAATTAATTTTTGTCGTTGCTAACATTCTATTAAGACATATAAATTCATTGGCAATAATTTTAAATCACCTCGGCTGAGTATTTAATACTCTTGCTCTATGGAACGGGCCTACAGTACTCTTTAGCATGCTCTATAATGTTTTTCTTAAGTAAGTGCCTTTTTCCATACTTACTGTAACAAATACGGTACCACATTCTTAATCAGTATAGGTCAGCATAGGTCTATAGGTTTTTTTTTTTTTTTTAATATAGTTACTCTTGCTGTTGATCTGGGTCCAAAGTTGATCAAGATGAGGTGACTTAGTAAACGCCTAGTTTTGGTGAGTCTCACTTTGGGCTCTTCATTAGGAGAAGCAGCAGAGCCCATTTCTTTATTAGTCTGGGAACTGAGGACAAGGTAGGAATGAAAAATATGGACAGCGCCTGACAGGTGTCTTTTCGTAATGATAATTTGCCATAAATACCTCGAGAGATTAAAGATGGCCAGAGCAACAGGAAAAATTCACCCAAACCCTCCGTCGCCAGGCGAGTGCGGCCGAGGGCTAACGCGCAAGCCCGTGCGAGGGCGGTCGGCCGGCCGCTGCGTGGGGCAAGGAAGAGCAGGCAGAAGACAGGGATGGACAAGATGCTGCTGCCTGTGCTGCGCAGCCGCCCGCCCGCCCGGCGCTCGTCAAATCTGCCTCGTTTAGCATCACAGAGAAGGAGCCGCTTCCTGTAGGGATGGTTACGGCTTCAAGCGCTTCCTAGATGGGTCGTAAATCAACTATTTTCACACCCGCGTGCACAACCCCAAAGGGCTGAGGCTCCGCACAAAGCTTTTGGCACCAGCAAGCGAGACAGGAATTTCCGAGCTGTGATAACCTCAGATTGCCTTAAAACAACTGCAGCCGGTACCGACTGCTGCAGGCAGAGCCGTGGGGAGAGGGCTTCTTCGGAAGGGGCTCAGGCTTCGAGGCCGCGTTCCCGGCACGGGCAGGGACAGAGCCCTTGCGGCGCTTCCGGAAAGGATTTTGTCCCGCTGTCGAGTGCCGGGCTGTGCATCATTTGTTTTCACGCTAACGCTTTTTTCCATGAGAGCTGCCACGGTAGAGCTGGTGCTCCTGGCACGAGCTACAAACGAGCGCAAAGAAATCCATGCTCTGCTAAGGGGCTTTTGGCAATTTGTAGGGTTAAAAAAAATATTCCCAGGCCAAAGATAAACCTCAGATGTGGATTTTCTTTTTTTTTTTTTTTTAGCATCCTGGGGCAGCTTCTACAAAAAAATTGGCGCATGTGTTTCGTTTGGGGCTCTGAGAAGTGTAGCGGAAGACCAGGGGATTACCGCTGATGTGGAAAAGCAAGCCCAAGACTGTACTATCTTAACAGAGGCAAAGCAATGCTAGGCAGCAAAATGATTTCGGTCTTACGAGGTATAGAGTACCTGAGGCTTTAGAAAAGTGCTTAAAGAAACTCCTTCACTCAGTTTATAGTTTACTACACAAACATTGCACCGATTTATGAGTGTGCGTGGAGGGTGAGTCAGCCCAGAGCTTGGGCTTGAGTAGTAAAATAATCCAGCTACATGTGGAGGAGAAGAGCAGCTGGGGAGGTCCTCCTGGTCTGCTGCTAAGGGACCAACCAGCAGCTACTCCAGAAAGAGCAAAACAGGTCGCTAGTAGGAAGGAACAGGCGGAAGGAGCCGGCAGCGCAGGAGGGCTGGAGGAAGTGCGGGAAGGACAGGACGAACCGACGGCGAGGTGGTGGAGGGGCTGACCGTGAGAGAGCGTAGCAAGCTGGCAACAGCCTAAGAGGAGGAATTAAAATGTCAAAAAAGAAAAAAAAAAATCAGTTGGGTGAGCAGACCTGCTTCTGCTGTTGAACGTGAGGCTTCCCAGCACCCCGTGAAGGGCTGGGAGAGGGGCCGCGCTGGTGGCTTTCTCTGAGCGCATACTGAGTGAAGGGGATGTCTCTCCTTTGGAGGGTTTTGCAAACTTGGCATTTTAGTGGGAGTCCCGGAAGGGCTGTTCCCTATCCGGGAGGGGAAAGAGGGGAGAAAAAAAAAAAAAAAAAAAAAAAAAAAAAAAAAAAAAAAAAGAAGCAACCCTGAACTTGAAGTTTTTAAATGCTGGTTCCAGTGTTTTGCATGTACCTGCAAATTGTAGCCAATAAAAGTTTTCAAATACTTTCAATTTTTGCTTGGTGTGTTTGTAGAAATTTAGGCAACTACTTTGAACTTTAAAACATGGAATGTTGCAAATCCTTTGGTCTACAAATTCCTGGATCTATAGATAACGAATGAAAAAAAAATACTGTTAAATTGAAAGCCTAAAATTGGAGCGCAACGCCTACTGATTTGGAAGTATATGAGCCCCATAGCTTTTTATCTGTAACAGCCATCTTCTCCCAAAGAGAGATGGTGGTTTAGGCTGAAAACAGCTCACAAAGTTGCTTTTATGACTGTTTGGGTTAAGTTTTTAAAGAGCCACAGCAAATATAGCCTGGAAAAAAAAAAACATAGCATTTTAACAGCACAGAATGACAGCTCATTTAAGAACAGAAATGTGAACCTTTGCGCCACTAAGATATTACACCATGTCCACTGTTTTCTTCAAGATAATACTTTGCAAGCAGATCTAATGAGTTTTTTAAAAAAGGGGGGGGATTCAGCAAGGAAATGACTTGCAGAATATGAAATGACTTGCAGAATATCCCACGACTTACTAACGTCCTACCAAGTGGTCAGACCTGCTGCCACGTGGGGGTGTGTGTGTGTGTGGGGGGGGGAGGGTCTGATCTCAAAGCAGACAAAAGTGCCAAATTTTTATTTAAATAAAACTCAGGGCAAATCTTTTGCAAGATATGCATGTATAAAAGCAACGCAGCCTTTACAGAAGCGAGGCCAGCGGACTCTTGCGCACCCTCTCCGTGCCGTCGGCGCAGGCAGTCCAGATGCGGCGAGTGCCAGGGCTGGAAGAACTGTGACTTGCTTTGCTCCCTCCCACCTCGTCCCTACAGGGGCAGTGATTTATTCTGCTATATCAAACACTTTCTGCCTAGCATGGATTTGGGCGGAAACAGTCATCTTCACTGGTAGACAACAAGCAGAGGCTTCCAGGGACACGGCACCTGACACTTGCGTTTTCCTTTATTTTTTCCTTTCATCCTTTTTTCTTCTTAAGTAAGTAAGTTCCCCTCCAGCTTTCCCATGTTCCTAGTGTATTAGTCTCTCCAGAAACAATTTTGTTATATGCATCCAGGGAGGGAACATAAAGTCATTTTAAATAACGGTGGCTCGAAACCGTAACTCTGTTTTGGAGCATACTGGAGCTTTGCAAGCCCCAGTAATCAGACCAATACCGTGTCTTATTCGCTTCTCATTTACAATGGTGAACTCCAGAGGGAAATTTGACCCACCGCATAGTAAATGTGTTTTAGAGTGTTAGGTACCAGTCATTCATAATCTATAAACAGGTTTCTTTTCACTTCTTCCTAAAAGAAGAAAAAAAAATTAAAAAAAAAGGTCTTTAGGAAGCCATAGTCTAAAAGAAGAGTAGCCGTCCTGGTGGCGTCACATTGGAGAAGATGCCTTATTGCCTGCAAACTGCCTTAGCCGATTAAAACCGTGATCAAATATTGCTGCTTTTGACTTAAGTACCCAAGTGCTTCTCTTCTTGCGTTTGGGTTTTTTCATTGCCACCCAGGAACAGACACAATTCGGCAGCTGGGCAAGAGCCAGCGCAAGAGTCACCTCGTTTCTGTCCGTCCCATGCAACCGATGTCCGCCGCTGAAACAGGAAAAAAAACGGAGCTGGCCCTCACTGGGTTTTTATTTCTTTAAACTGCAGAGAATAACCTGTACGGGTAAATCTGCTAATTCCACTCTTTCAATATTTTCGCTCGCACCCCAGTTCAGGGTTTCGTCTCGTTTTCCAGCTGACGCCCGCACAGGGAAACCAGGCAGGCGAGGCGCAAGGTGCTTTCCGCCGCGCCGGCAGCCCTGTGGTTGGAAGGGGCGAGGAAGCCGTCGGGTACGTCGTGTCGTGCAGCTCTCCCTCCCTGCTTCGTTAGCGCCTCTAGCCAGCGCTTCCACCTCAGCCAGCCCTCCCTTATTTTAATGAGCAAGGTGGAGGCAAGACCGAACGCGCCAAGAGCCTGCCAAGCCCAAACTGGCCCTCGTGTGCGTGTCTCAAACCACATCAGTCTCGGCCTGGCGCACACAACCCAAATTACACAGTTCTGCGATAGGCGGGTACAGCCTCGTGCTTCCCTTCCGCCGCCCACAACGAAGGCTTTTTTAATTATTTTTACTGTTTTTTGTTGTATTTAGCAAATGTATGTATAAAAATACTTGCCTTGAAGCTTAAGAAAAAGCTGCATTTCTAGCTCTAGAGGCCAACTCCTTCCTCGTGATTTTAAAGCAAACTTTTAATGTGTATTTTCCTAAGTTTGGCAATATCACTGTGGAACCAAGTATATCCTGGTAAAAATACAATAAATATACAACTCAAAGATACAAGACTGGGGGGAAAAGGTAATTTATGAAGCAGATCATTGCTAATATAATTGCAAGATTTACAGTCATTCTTAAAAGCAGACTTGAAATGATTTTTTTCCCCTATATGTTTTAACTGTGTGTATCCAAAGATGTGTGTGTGTGTGCCTCCTCGCTCACCTCTCCAATCACCTTCCAGAGACCTGACACTGTTTCTTTTTTTTTGTATTTCCGGTTGGCACCTGAGCAGGGCTCCAGCAGGTGGGAGAAACATGGAGGAGCTTGAAGATCCTGCAGTCCAAGGAATGAGGGAGGATGGGCAGACCCATCTCCTGCAGGACCACCTTGAACTGCAGTCTTCGCCAGACGATGAATTCCCGTAGACAACTCCTCATCCCCACAGAGACCAAACCAGCAGAGAAGACCCTTTGGTGAGGAGACATTCATTCCCCAAGCTCTCTCTCCTCCCCAAACTTCTTCCCTTGCTCAGACTTACTAATGGGCTGAGTCTTGTTACTGTCACAAGGAGCCAGTAATGCCCAATATTGAAATTCTTTAAGCTGACAAATTTCTTCTTTTTGTTTTTTTTCCTTCCCCCTTTTTTTCTTCCCTATTCTGTTTTTCTTTTTCCCCCAAACAGCTTCACAATATACATAAAGATAGACCAAAGGACACTTGCTTAAACAGCAGTTCCTCAGGAGAGAGGAGCACAGGCTGACCATGGACCAACAGCGCAGTTGTGCTGGGAAAAATGCAGATGCCACACTTGGATCTATAAATGGGAACTAAGGTCATAAGCTATGAGGAATGCAGGTGTCATTTTGTGTGTGCCTGGTTTTGGATGCTGCACTTGAAGGGAGGTGAGGAGCAGTTGAAGAGAGTGCACGGAATAACAAGAGTGATCAGACATCTAGAAAACTTGACTATCAAGGAAAGGTTTAACAAACAAAGACTGCTTGGCATAAGGCAGAAGAATGATGATGGTAACTGTCTTCAAATACCATCTTTGCTGAAAAAAAAAAAAAGAAAAAGGAAGGAAGCATGCCCATGGATAGAAGAAATGACAGTTCAAGGTGCAGCAATGAAGAATCAGGTGACAAGAACAGGAGCTTTCTCAAGGTGAAGGTGGTGACGCTGCGGAGCTGCGTTTGGAAGTGCTGGAGTGTCATGATTGAGGCAGGTCTTCAAGAAAAATCTGTTGGCAATCTGTTTTTGCTTTGGCTCAAGGGAACAGAGTAGATAGATCTTACATTTCCATGATTTCTATCTTATGATCTGGCCCAGCGCTTTTACCTGGAAGCTTCATGTTCTCTGCATGCAGGATCTTTGCAGCAGAGCTGCATCAAATTGCATTGCTTGTTTTTTTGTAGCAGAAAGCCAACTTTTAAGTGAAATAACCCACAAATACAAAAGTTCTGTGTAACCATGCACTAAACTGTTTTGGTCAAGAGAAAAATACTGTGTTTCACAAAATGGCCTGTCCCAAGACAGCATAGATTGAATCAGCTTAGCTTTCAGTTTGGCTAGAGGAAAATGATTTCATTCTAGTCACATCTCTCCATCTCTGACAGATCTACCAAAATACCACACTTACCAGTTAAAGTCTCCAGCTCCTGTTTAGTTCAGTCTTAAATAACAAAGCCTGCCTGGCAAGCTGACCTGCCCAAGCAGAACACTGTTCTGGAATCTCTCCAGCTATTTTAAAAGGTCATTAAATGAGAGAAGAACGTCCACTGCAGGCTCTTCATGAAACTGTGCTGAACTATAATGCAAAAGGTTCACACACCTAAGACTACCTACTTCATTTTAAAATTTCCAGACTGATCCCTTGCAGTACTATGTTGTTGTAAGGGCTTTCCTTAAAATTTAAGTTAGGGCTACTCCTATGTAGGTCCCCAAAGGAGCAAAGGCACAGCAAATACAACACAGCAAGGGAAATCCCTCATGTCAAACCTGCAAAAAGCCCAACGTGTTGCTGGAACGCATTCTGGTGAATCGCTATGACCTCCAGTGCCTGCAATTTATGATACGTTAGCAAATTCTTTGAGGTACTTTTAAAAACTGTTAGAAGCATAAACAACCCAAATCCAGCCCTCAACAGTTGTTGGCAATAAAAACAAGTTGTCTGAAAAATCTGCAAGCCAGACTAAATTGATAGAGTAGGATCAGGGTCAATCTTGACGATCAATCATGAAGGCAAGTGTCTGAAGAAGCAAAATAGTCTAAGAGATACAAAAACTGCTATGTTACAATAAGCATTAATCATCTTGGACAAAAATATTCCATCCTGGAATGACAAAATAGCGTTAATACTTTAACAGATTGCATTTGACTATACTGATTACAGATGTGCAAGACAACCCAAAAGCTAACGTTACATCTTACTAACCAAGAAAACAGTCTGGAAAGGTATGCTTTAAAAGTCCCAGAAAATAATTACCTCACTTAAGACTGACATGTAGGAGGAGAAATAACTTTACTTAATAATGCTTTAAAATAAGCAGTGTGCTGTGTATCACAGACCCACATGCACACATTACTTTTCTAATTGCTATTTATAATCCTAAACAATAGCCAAGCACTTACATAGACAAAGTAAAAATCTGCTTACTGTTGCAGAAATGTAATTTCTTTACATTATTTTGAAAGAGAACAGTATTTTTTCTACGGTCTCCTTGCTAATAATTGGGAATCAGCTCTATCTCTAATCCTCGTGAGGACTGCGGCAAATGCATATGTGATCTCACCCGCATATTCTGGATTTTAAAACAAAGGGGAATTTTAGCAAAGATGGAGTAATTGATTATTAGTTGAATAACTAGCTTAATTGAACTTCAGATAAACTTAGGAGGATGCTTAAAAACAGCCCATGCACACAAACAGGACTGCTGCTGGGTGATACGTATGCAACTGGAGTTAGCGGAGCTCTTGTTTCAATTAAAAATTGGCTACAATAACTTGAACTCAGCCCTGCCTCGCTCCCTGTCTGGGACCGGAGCATGCTCTAGACAGCAGCACGTTTGAGCCATCCTTCAAGCATCTCAGCAGGTCAAATACTTTAAAAAGAGAGGCAGACTTCCAGCACAACCTGCCTTGGAGCCAAGAGCTCCGTAAGCAGATTTTGCATGGCCAGATCTTCAAGGAAGTACAGCGGTAAGATAAGCAGCTTGCTTTTCACGGCTAGCGTTTTTGAAGCGAGAGCAGGAAAGCGTCTCAGTTGTGCTGCTGCAAAGCTCACGAGAAGGAACGCAGCCGGAGCTGCGACGCCGGTGACACGAGACCCAGGCAACGCGGCCAAGCTGCCACCGGCCGGCTGCCCCCAGTCTTTTAGCAGCACGGCTCACGTCCTGCAACGCACAGGACTGAGCAAAGCCTGCCCTGTGTGTCCATCCCTCCGCAGCAGGCTTGAAAGCAAACAGATACGAAATATTGTAATGGTGGGGTGGAGGTGTGCTGGGAACAGGAGGTTTTAGCACGCTGCTGAAAACTCATGTTCCTCCCAGCACAAGGAGAGAAGAACATTCAAAGGCATTAACCCACAGAAAAACTAGGCAGCTACAACTCCTAAACATTAGATTCACCTATAAAAGCGGCAACACTGAAAGCTCGGAGGGGAAGAAGTCTTGCAAGCAAAAAAGATAGCTTGTGTCAAGGTTCAGAAAAGATCAGTAGATCCAAAACAGCTCTAACACCTGGGCCAGTATTTGTGTAGTGTAGCATGACTTCATTCATATAATATGCTACTCTTAATATTACTAATTTTCACCATTTTTAGCCAAAAATAATAGCCTTGCTAATCTACAAAACTTGATCTTTCCATCCTTAAAAAGAAGTGATCTATTCTGCTCCTTCATTTTTCAAAATAAACCCAAGTTTTCAGGGGCTTGAAACTGCTCTTTAGGTCACCCAGAGACAGTGTGGGATTACTCCAATGAGGTCATACAGAATAATCACTAAAAACTTCCCCAGAACAGATTGATTGGGTACAATTATAGATATGTTACATACAAAAAGTTGAGTCTTCAAGACTAACCACAGAATTCAGCTTTTTCTACACTTGAGTATTTCAGAAGTCCAAGTTATTCATGTATAAACACACCAAGACACACAGTACAAATTACTACTTCTTTTAAAGCCTGGTAGCTGCTTGCACCCGCACCTTGTTCTTGCCTAACGGATTGCATTTTGTGCATATCTTAAGTTGCACGGCTGCTGCAGCGGCTCCTTCCCCAGCTCCCAAGCCCGGAGCTGCAGAGCCGCCCGCCCGTGGGGCCACCCTGTACCCTCACCCCTCAGTCACCTGCCCCCTCCATCTCTTATAAGCAATCTGCAGCCCAAAGATCACACAACCTGGCCCCCTCATTTCGGACTGAAAGTACAGACAAGGAATATGAGAGGGAGCAAGATGATATTCCTGAGAGATCAGGGGAGGCCTGAGCCAACTACAGGGAAGCTCCCTCTCTTCTTGCTTTCAGAGTTTCCTAAAAACCACTCCAACCCTACGCAGAGATCCTTATCAGCCTCTGCAGTCATTTCACAGCTCATCAACAAATCTGTCTCCAACCACCAATCTCACTCTAAGGCTGACTCATCTTTCCACCCCTTCCAAGACCATTTTTCCTTGCATCTTTGCCTCTAAAAGGGGAGTTCACCATAGAGAACGTCCTCTGCTTAACACGTACCTTGAATGTATCTGCGGTTGCTCAGTGGTATGCAGTTTCAGCTTCCAGTAGAGTGGGTTAGTGTTTTGGAGAAACCTCTGAAAAAGCCTGAAACAGCCATCTTTCACGGACTGAGATAAACTGAGCGATCTCTTTTGTCCAATATGACTAGAAGGCAGCTGTATTTTAGAAATGTGCCAGGTTTCCCTTCAGTGACCGCACTGAGAACGCTTGGAAGTAGGTGCTTCAGGCTGTTGCTGTGTGGTAGACATTCATCATACCCATCACTGCTTCTCCTACACAGCCACAGAAGAGGTTTACTCTACCTACTCCTGGCAGCGGATGTTTTCCCCAGCACCCCATTTCTTCATTCTTTTCTATTTCTGCTGCTTCTACTCCATCACATTTGGTAACTTTTAACAAAAATAACTATTCTTACACCTATAATAGCATCTAAAGATGCCTTCTGCAACAGAACAAGCTTTAGACTTTTGCTATCCACATGATTTACACAGTTTACTTAAGTAGAAAGGAAGAGGAGGGGATGCTTTAGGAGCCTGAAATCAGGAGTAGAGAAAAACAGCAGTGCTGGCTACTTTAAAATATGTATAACCCACTCTCAATTCCATCTCAAAAATTCTTAATTAGTCTCCTCATTAACACTTAGTGTCTGCCATGTCCTATATTGCTCACAGCACTATCAATACACAATACATGGGAAAAGGGGTTTTCTTTTAATAAAATTGCTGATAGTTCATGTTCTGGAAGAGACGGGCCAATAACTCAATGTATTATCTTTGTGTCACTGACACTTTCTACCACAGGAAGTTTTCATTTGCTTTTTCTAGGCTTTAAGAGTTTGTAGCTCTGCACTGCCATTGCTGGAACCTGCTTTTCATGAAGAATGAACTGCCTGAGCAGACAGCTCTTATTTTGGTGGGAGGGTTGCAGAAGGAAGATCGGGAACAAAGATTCACACCAAAAAGGCAAAGCTGTGTCAGCTATGACTACTGGCCATTTCATGAATGCTGTTATTTACCAGTAGTACCTCATATTACCAAATCTTCAACTGCATTTGAAAAGCAAACTAGTTTTCCTTTTCAACCAAGTAAAATGACTGATGAATTAATGGAGAAGAGAAGATACACTGTTAACCTCCAAAATTCAAAAGATGAATCAGATCCGAAGAAAAACAAAGTTTTCCCTTTTGTTCAAGCCTCTGCAGTAAACTGAGTTGATGTTCTCCAGCTCTTTGCTACCCCCTAAGGCTCAGCTGCAAGATGCTCATGTGATGCCAGCTTCAAAGAAACTGCAGCAAAGCAGAGCAGTATGAACTCTGAAAAGGTTGGATCGGCTGGTTGAGACCTATCTTCCCCATGTGAAAAAGCATTTGGGAAGGAGAAACTCACTTTCTCCCACAGACGGGAGCCCTCACCTCCCTCCCTTGCTTTTTCCTATAGCTTATACTGAGAAGTGTTTAGCCATAGTAAGATGCAGATGCATTCATACTTGAATGACGCAACTCAGAGGATAACAAGAACATGTTCTAATCTACATGCCAAGAGACAACTACTTGTTTTCCTTGCAAACCAGATTTTATAACTCTTTTTCTGATGGAAGGAACAAGAGTCATTTTTGTTTAGCCTTATACATCATACAGAGGAAATGTGCTGTTTTTACTTACCATGGTGCAAAAGCACCTTGCTCTTCCACCAAATTTGCTTTCTGTCCAAGCTTTCATTTCCTCACAACATATCAAACGCCATACACACTACACACTCGCACAAAACTGCGTGCCACGAGACCCTACAAGCCTGACAAGAACGACAGCTTTCCTCTTCTACAACCAGGGGTTGCAGACCTCAAAGCAGATACAGAAAGGCAACTGCTGCATGGGGAGAAGCGTACCTGGCAAAGAGAAAGATCTCATCACTGCGTTTTTTTTCTCTTGAAACATGTAACACTGTGTCCTGCATAAAACACTGAAGTTTGTTGCAGCAAGCATCTATTGGCTAAGTGCTTTAGTTCTGCATCATCTTAATTAGAACAAAACACTAGTGAATTGATCTGACTGCACTCTTGGTTATGATCGTCTTCTGAAAATGCTCCTGATAGTAACTTTGAGTGAGAAAGCATGTAAAAGGGGGTAAGTTTAGTGCTCCCTGCATTCATTTAACATAGTACAAAAGAAAGAAGAACAAAAAAAGGATCGACTAAACAGATGCTGAGAACACTGTGAGCCTTTCTGGATGTGCTTTTAAGAACTTGATCAGGTCTTAGAGCCCTTGAATAGCGAGAAACAAAACCAGAGAAATCTGCTGAGAAAATGTCGGCTTAGCCTTAGCCCAAAACAGCCTGGCTCAACAGGGTACTCACCCCAAGGTTAAATGTGCATAAAATCAACTTTTCAAAGGCCAAACTTGATAGATTCAAAATATCATTGTAGCAGCAAATAAAAAAAACAAAACAACACAAAACAACCAACCTCACTACCACCACCAAACCGCTCTTAAGCGATGGCACTCTCCTACTGGTTCAGTTCAAAATTCAGAGCTGATTAGAGAGAGCAATCCAGTTTCAGTACTTTGTAGTTTATGCAGTGCTTCAAAGCAGCCCTTGGTGTGCATCACTGCTTCATCACTTCACTTTTAAGATACCAAGAAAGTCTTCTGCAGTCACCTAGCATCAGAAAGACTTTAAAGTAGCTAAACTATAGGAAACATTTTCTCCTTTCTTCATGCTGCCATAAAATGTAATTCCTATAGGAACTTAGCTGTCCTAGCTCTCAATAAAAATCCCTAAGAGGAAGGAAATCAGGATGAGTACTGTAAGCTCTTTCACAACTATAATTAATCCAGTACTACTCTAGTTTAAGCAGTAGCTTTAATAAGACCTTATGAAGCATTATAGGCCACACTAGAGAATTCTCCTCTCATTCTCTCTACTTCACTTGCTCATGGCTTTGTACTTCGTTGGACTTTGCATAATTCTTTCCTGCACTTCTCAAAGACCAGCAAAAAAAGGTGGCAGCAGACTCAGCAACCTTAGTGTTAGGACCTATGCACTCCCCAGCTCTTGCAGAGTGCGTTACTGTACTCAACATCTGAATGATCATGAAACCAGCAACAAGACATTTACTTTCATCAAGGTGTTTATTGCATCTCAGAGGGCACACATGCACTGGGGTTTTTGTTTTTTGTTTTTTTGAACTGAAATACAAAGAAGAGCCATTTTGAAATTAGCTTTTTATAGAACTTTCCCATTACAGTGTATGTTATCCCCACAGCAAATTCAGATACAACCACTTTTAATGGTACCATACATTGATTAAATAGTTAATTTGAAAGACTTGAGGTGAACATCTTTCCAACCCAATATGCTTTTACAGAGAACTGCCAAGCCACTTGTAACACTGATCAACAGTGACCTCATTTAAGAGTCAAGATCTTAAGCCAAGCCATCAGCAGAAACAGTATGAGAACAAACTAAAAATTAAAGAAACACATTATGTACAGTAAAGGGCATGGTTCTCTGGATCAGAATTAAATCTAATCACCAATTGTACAAAAGCTACTCACAGCGCATTTGAGGAAATGGATAAAACACTAGTCTAAGGCATACACAGGTAAGCACTAAATTAAGAGATGTACATAAGAACTAAACAGAGATGAATAACACCACTTGTAATGTTTTGACTACAGATATACCAAAGAGTGCTCTCATGTTTGAAATCCCTTAATGCCAGCACAACTATGGTTGCTTTTTTCAACTACATGGAGAGAAACTGACCCTTTACTTATTTTCAGTGCATTTAGCAAGAATTGATAAATATGCCAATTAAAAAAAAAACTTTAAATAATTAAAATATATTTTAAAATAAAGCCAGCAATAAATATGGTATTCTTTCAGATATGATTTTTCATTCTTGGTAAATCATTGAAAAGTATGTTATGGAAGTTTACCTTTATATTACTTTAAATTATCTTAACATATACAGTGCCACAAAAATAAAACATTTTTTCACGACAATTGAAATTCCTGTGATTGGAAAAAAAAGTGTATTCCACACAATTTCATAAGTGTTTTCCTTACTATCTGGTCTTATCACACTATATTTTGTAATAGATAAAGGAGAAATTGAGTCTTAGGGAAGTTTTAGGTGTCCTTGAAAAGTTATATACATTGAAACCTTCAAAAAACACAGACATCGCTCCAAATGGCTCACCAAACAACAGCTGCATAATCTTCCCCCATGGGATAGGTTCAGAAAAGCACTAGAAGGCATCAGAAACATACATCCATTGTTTAAATTGTAAAACACAAATAACCCAAGTACACAAATTTAGAGAGAGTAGGGATAACAGCTAAGGTAGTACACATTCCTAATGTTCACTTTCACAGCTGTGCTACACGTTTCGGGAGTAAGAGAAAGTCTGAATAAGCGCTGGGTTTGGTACTGGTGGCTCACTTTGAAACGCTGAGCATCAATTTGTAGGCTCCAAACTCACATTTTTATTATCCAGTCAGAAAAACTGCAGCTGTGAAAACAGAAAAACATTACTTGAAAACCAAAATATCCAATCAGATAAAACTTCTCCTAGAAGAAGGAGAGGAATCAAATATTCTCTCCATTGTAGACCTCAAAGCAGTTATGAATCACTACTGAAGCAGCAGTCTTCGCAGATAGTTATGATTCTGCCTGCCATGAATCCAAGCTGAAAGCAGTGAGTTCAGCAATGAAGTGCACCTCCACTCCTGGAAAGCTCCACAAAGCCCTAGGTACAGTTCCCTCCTTCACTGAGATCTGGAAGAGGGAAAATGGAACTGGGTGGTGTCTACTAAGATTAGCTTGATCTCATCCACTGCTGCTAACTCTAGTGTAGAGGAAACTTAGAACAAATCCTAATTTTAAGCTACAGAAAGGGGACTTCCAAAGCAGCTCTTAAGGATATACGATTATTGTCCTCTCCTTACCTGGCAAGTTATTCTAGTCTTAGTTTTGAATGTCTATCTTTTTTTCTGCATTTTTTTTTTTTAATTTGCGGACATGTTCAATCTAACATTTCTGCCTAGCCCTCCTCAAGCTTTTCTCCAAACCCTCATGGTAACACTTCTGCCTCTTCCCTGCCCTCTCCTTACATACTACAGTACCCCTTTTTTGATTCTCCTCCATTTTTCATTTTATCTAGTCCTTCCCTGCTCTTTCTTGTTGTTCTTGCATGGCATTGCTCAGCAGCATTCATGCCTCAGCATTCAGAAAAGCAGTGTCTTGAAAACTGTAAGGTTGGGGAGGACATGAGGCTGGAAGCAGTAAGAGATACAGGCAACCTTCCCTTGATGCTGAGGATATGTCAGTTTTTCTCTTTTAACCTCTCCCTGCTCCATACACCCATCATACAACACCTGTTTCCACACACACACAGAAGACTAGATTAATGTTTATGATCTATCACAATCTAAAGAAAGTTCTCATGAACAATATACAGCTACTCGGAACAAGACAGAACATAGCTTTTCAGTATGTTTTTTTCCCCCCAGCATTTGTAATCTATTATGATCCTACTTGCTTCAAGATTAGTTTTGGGGAAAGAAAACATACAAACAAGAACCCTTGTATTGAACACGACAAACCTGAAGATAACTTTTCTAGTCAGTCACTTCAGCCAAAAAGTTGCTAAAGTCAAACTTTCAGGTTAAAACAAAATGGTAGATAGGCAATTCAGCTTTCTGTTCAAGGCTCCACATTAGTAGTACATGTTTCTACCCATCCCTGAAGCTACAAATTCACTTTAAAATATATATTTAACATTTAATCTACTAGACTCACCAATATCTGTGTGCCAGATACATACTACAGTGCAACATGCTTAGCCAGGCAGTCACAGAATACCTTATTGTTTACAAGAAATCCTTGATGTTAAGATCCGCTAATGGGTCCTTTGTTGGAGGTTTCTTGGGACTCTGAGTAGCAGGAGTTGGGCTTGGAGAAAGCTAACAGACGCCAGCCAGGAAGGCAGAAAAAAGAAAGCAGACAAGGATATACAAGCATTAGGTAAGTGTAGCAGGTACACAGGCAAGTGCATTGCAAGCAAAGTTGTGAATTGTCTATTAAGTTTAGCGTGTTGCCATTTTGCTCAAGCATTGCCTAAATTCCATCCCTACTACAGAATTCACAATGTTTGGCTGATATAATGGACAAGGATTCAGACACTGAGTATTCTAGTTAGTGTAGCTTTAAATCACTCTCTCCTTGTGAGACAGAAAGATGTTAGAATCATCAACCCAGAAAGAAGTTAAGCAATTGTTATATGCTAAATATCACAGTTAAAAACAAGCAAGTGCCTGCTGCAGAGTACATCTGAGAATCCCTGCCATTGGCAATTAAATGCAAATTGTTCTATACTAGTAGTGAGAAAGAAAAAAAAAATTGTACTGTAGACTTGACTATTAAACTTCATTCCATCTTGTTTAGGTACAAAAAAAAAAAAAAAAAGAAAAAAGAAAAAAGAAAAGAAAGAAAGAAAGAAAGAAATCAAATAATAAGTAGAAAGTGGCTGTTTTTCAAGTTCCATGCAACTCCTTTCACTATGGACCCAAATATGTTTTCCCTTTCCTGACCTTATCCTCCCCTCACTCAGGGCACTAGAGATCTCATGCTCTTTTAGGTATTTCATATGTAGCCCTAGCACCTTGATGACTACCCCCCTTCTCCAAGAAAAAAATTATTTCTTTGTGTCTTCCATAATCCTGTTCTTGATACTCTCTGAAATGAAAAGCCTATTTAAGGTGTTAGGAAAAGTAAAATCATCTGTCTACATATGTATCTACATATGAAATGCAGAGCTCTAACACCTACAACCCAACTACTTACTCAAAAAATTTCAAGTCCTTGATACTTGTACAAAGCAAACCCAAAGACACTTAAATGAGAGTGTGTTTCCTTATCTAAAGGGTATAGTTGACTACAGAGTTTGTCCATCTGACCTAATGTTTGCAAAAATGGGAAGCAGATTGGTTTTGAGTGTTAAAAAAATAGATTTAAGAGCCATGGCATCAGCTTCTGTCTCTCATTATTTCAAAGTCAAGAAGGACTTCTGACTAGCGCAGAAGCAAGATACACTATAGGCAAGCATTCTCTGCCCCTCCCTCCAGAGAAATTTTCTATGCCTTTCCTATTCAATGCTATAATAAAATAATAGCTAGTTTCCTGGTTATTAGCTTGTTGTGTAATGACCATGGTGATCAAATAGTCACCACAACCTGCTCTTGAAGATTAGCCTAAATTGCATTTTTTATTTTTTTTAAAATCCATTTAGTGCAATTGTCCTTAATCAGGTGCCAAGTTGAGCATTAGAGGCAGGAATGCTCAGATACCCCTTGAAGTCTGCTGTGATTGTACTCTTCATTACAGCAACATGGTAGGAAGGCAGTTGTGCTGAGTTGCATGATATGGACCAGACAGCAGACAGACAGTAGTCTAAGTGGCATAAGCAATGTGCTAATACTAAAGAAGTTTACTACTTTGTGTCGGTAGCTGGAGACCACTCTGCAGTCCTTTACCATTTTCTACTTCTTGAATGGCAATGATCTTTACAGACTAATTTGTTCTGCTTTGAAGCATCACTACATGCAAACCTGCAGAAAAATATCCAGAGTTAACTTCTATGTAAGCTAAGTCTGCCTTAGGCAGAATTGCTGCTAAGCAATGACTTCCTCATGTAATGAACAGGGAACTCATTGTGTATAGCAACTATTACAGGATTCTTATGCACAGAAATTTATGCTAAATATTCTACATCTGCCAACTTACAGAACCAAACCTGAGTTTTTAATTATCATGCTAGTTCTTTAGAAACAGGCTTGATTTAGCAAACTTTCTGTTTTAAGTAGCCAAAATTGTGTCTCCTTTGGTTCTACAAATGTGATTGTCACAAAGTCAGACTATGTGAATGTACTTTATATACATGAAAAATGAAGCTGTGCCATCTATCTACCACTTACAGAAGAACACAGTGATTGAAAATTAAGACTAATGTGTATTTGCTTTCCTCCACATTAGGTATGCTAGAAGAAATAAATTTCACTTGGCAGAATTTGAAACGGCACATTACAGTGAGAAACGTATCTTAAAAGTAGTTAGATGTGAGAGACTTTTCAAACCTACTCTTTCACTGGTCTCATATAAGGGAATTGAAAAAAATTCAAGGTGTTTGATGTGACCTGCTGGAGGTCAGGCAGAGAATGTCACTGAAACACTGTAAAGTTCTCACTCAGTTTGTCACCAAAATCAAAAGCACTTCAACATACTGCCTCTTCACTTGACTGTCATCTTCCTTGGTCACAGCTGGTACCATAAGAAATCTCACTTGCAGATCTACAACTAGAATCAAACTGAGATATTGAATACAAAAGCCACTTTCTAGGGAAACAGAGAGTAGTAAAACATGCATCTAACAGTAACACTCACCTGTACACCTGGGCCAGCGGCAGCTCCGAATGGTGGCCTCATCATAGGCTGCCCATACATAACTGGCTGCTGGGGCATCATGGGTACACCTGCTCCTGCTGGGGGCTGCAAATTAAAAATAATATGAGTAGATTTCCAGATGAAGAAGGGAAAGCAGTGTAAGAAAGATAACTCACCATCCCAAATGCTGCTCCTGGCTGTGGAACAGGTGGAGTACCTCCTGTGGCAGGAACAGCACTTGCTGGAGGCACAGTTCCTGTCTAAAATAAAATGCAAGAATTTCTATAACATCAAATATTTGGAAACCACAAGGTGTCGCTAACAGTCTCAAGCTGTTCTAGAAAGTAGCACTGTTATGTAGTATGTAATACCTAACCTCAAACCCACAATGCTACTGCACAATGAGTTGAATGACTGCTGAACAACTGTTTTGACCAATGTTTAGTTTATTTTGTCATAAGAAAGCTAGGGTAACAGACTCAGTTGTCTTCAGGAATGGAGTCCATTTGCAGAAAAATGAAAAACTCAAAATGAGAGCAAAAATATTTTCTTCCTCCTTCTGTAGCACAGTATAACAGAGCCCACTGACCTTATAACTGATAGCAAATATGCTAGTGCGCTTATAGTATTGTATTTTACTAAGAGCTATAGAATTATGCCTAGCTTAAGCAGAGTGTAAAGTTAAATAAGAGAAATAATTGCTATAGTAATTAGTTTCAGATAGAAATTATTATTTTTATGCAGTCACATTCATTTAACTGTACCTCGCTCACACACTTAAGCCACAGTTACAATCACTACGTGCTTTAGTCAAAGAGAGTTAAGCTCATTTTAACTTCTTACACAATGGCTTCTCATTCAAGTAACATATTGCAGACAAGAAAAATGATTTTCCACTAAGATGCAGGAAGAGAGAACAGATAAAAACAGGGCCTCTTTGAACATGGCCACCCCACTTATCTAGTAGGACTTATACATCATGTCTTTTGGGTCTCTTGTCTGTCATTTCCCATGCAGAGTCTTCCTATGGGCTTGAAAGCACTGAAGTCTCTCTCTTTCACGGAATTATATTCAACGCAAATAGTATTTAAACTGTAATAGCTCTAAAGAGAGGCAGGAAGCACTCAAGAAAATAATCCTAATACCATTTAGAAATCCTTAAGAACCTCATTGTTGCTATTGTGTGTCCTAAATAAGTATACTGGTACAATTCTCAAGGTATTGCAGAAGTTGTAAGGTCTTGCCTGAGCCTTAAGCTCCTTACTGTTTACCTGGGGTCAGTTATATCCCATCCATGCTCGGTGAATAGTTACAGTATTTTTCAGTTCAAAGCAGAAGTGCACCTCTGGAGGTATGCAGCATGACTAGAGTCCACTTCTGTAAACTTCGTATTTAGCACCCTTGTTTGGTCCTTGCTTCCAAGCCAAAATAGGCCATTTTTTTCAGATTCATGCAACTAATCAAGATAGCCTGTTTGAGATTTAGTGGACAGTATGCACCCTACAGATTCTGACCAATTATTATCAAACTCTTTACCGGTCAAAGCTTAACAGGTAGTATTTTCATTTGTTCCCATATTAAAACTAACATCTGGACACTCAGATATGGAAAACAAGAAATGGAAAGACTTGACTTAGTGACATCAGAAGAGCATTCTAAACTAATCTGACTGCAGCCAAATGAGAAAGTCTTAGTTCTAAATTCAGTTAGGCAGATGCCAAAAAGAACGGCCCCATGAACTGAATCTGCTTTTGCTTCAAGATACTAGAGTCACTTGAGGAGACAGGATCTCACAAAATTTTGCTCTGCTTTTAATCAAGAAGGTAGGTGAGAAGGGTGAAGATGAAGGGAAGAAGTGACCAAAGCTTAAGTGTCTCAGATTCAGACTTCAGCAGTGATGGGAAGAAAGGCTTCATTGCAATCTCTGTATTTGATTTTCCCTGTGGTCTACTATTCTCTGGTTTCAAAAAGACCTAAGTACATGGATTTATAGGCAAAACATAGTATCCATGCTTCATGAAATGCTATCCCTCTACCCAGCTTTCCAGAAAGGCCAGTCACTCAGATGGTAAAACCACTACCAAACTGAATCAGTGTTAGAGAAGTTAGAAAATCTGCATAGTAAAAGTCCCCAGATTCTTCACATTGAAGCAGAACAGTGATATTCTGAAGCCATTGTTTTCAAACTTATAGCACAGAAATGGTTAATCATTATATACTGTCACATTCAATCCACTGCCTGAGAGTGCCGCCGGACATATTTGTGAAAACAGCCATACTAGGTAGTTTCTAGCTAGTTTTAAGCCAGCTTTAACAACTGCAAAGCAGGTGAGGCGCTGTTAGTATCTTCATGTTTAGTAAGTAAGTATAATAAGGGATCAAAAAATTCACTTACATAGTACAGTACTGCCCAACCTTTCTATTAAGAAAAAAAAGTTGACATTACAACTAATACATTCAATAAAGTAAAAAGTTCAGTGAATTTTTGAATCTACCATAAAATTAAGAAATAAGCTGGACCATGCTTAAAGTTATATTAATGTTCAGTTCTGGTAGTAGGAAACTGAGGGTCTGCTCCCTCTTGATAGTCTCCCTCCCTTCTGTTTGCAACCCCTCACCCCCACCCAGCTTTTATTTATTTACTTTTTAAACAAAGACCTTGCTACTTTTATGAGGTATGAGCTTTCTTCATATTAATATTGCAGCTTACCCATGATCAGTTTTTTCTTGTGCCAAATTTATATTTTAAGCTCAATTGAACTCCCGTCTTTCCCCCAGTCAGGGCCTTCTGAGGTCTTTTATAGGGCAACCTTAACCTTTCCATAAGACTGTTTTGCTGGGCTAAACAAACAACACTTTTCTAAGCTAACACCCAATCATCTCAATAGTCCAAATACTGTGTGCTCTTTTGATCTACTGTGTTTAGAAAAGGTTGAATGAGGAATAAACCTGAAAAATGTTTTCTCTCACCCCAGTACTTCAGCTTCATAAAATTACCCTTCTTTCTGGGCAGTCTACCCGGACCTAATCAAGATCTATACTGCTAGCTACATAATTTTCTTTTTTAATATCTACTGATAGTAAGTACACATGTAGAGTCGTATCTTGACATGTAGGTTACTGTATTTTTGTTGACCTGAACTCAGTGATTTAGTTATGCCAGCTCTAGATCTGGTGTTAAAAATTTGACTTGAAACAATCACATTATTTATACTCATATAAATAATAATTAGTAAATAATTATATATAATACCATTTATAAAAGATCTTAATAATTATTTATACTCATATAAATAATCACATTATTTATACTTTATAAGCAAACTCATTAGCAGAAACGGACACAGTAACAAGTATGTCTATGCTTGCATGGTCTCAGAAAACAGTAAGGTTTCAATACCAGTCTGGATGAAGTACCTACCAATGGACCACTTGGGACACCACCAGTTGACCACGTTGCAGGTGCTACTTTTGGCTGCCAGTTGGCTCCTCCTGTTAATTTTTTCTCTCCAGCGTTCCACTGAAGGTCTCCCCTAATAGAGGGCATCAGAGATAGAGCTGTTCTTTACATATCTTCACAGTGAAAAGGAAGACCAATTACAATGAACATTAACATTAAGCATTAAGTTACATTAGTTTATGGTATATACAGTTTAAGTTATTAACAGAAAGATGTATTTTTAGTATCACTCAGTTTCAAGGGTTGTTAGCTGTAGACACCACTACACTCTACACCGAAGTCAGTTATATGGTCATGGCCTTTGTGGTGAGAATAAAGGAGAAGGGTTGCTTAGCATTGACTGAAGGCAATATATTATTGCATATACCCTTGCAAAGTAGAAAGGACTGCTACAGCCTATTCTACTGGGACCAGGCAGTAGAGCTGCCTGCTAGAAGTCTTTGAATGCACACTTCATTGCTGGAAATCTTGTTCAGACAGCTGAAGGAGGAAAGCATTCAGTCTGAAAAAAGTTCACACATACAAGAGAAACAAATCAGTCACAGAATAAAAAGAGTGTTTCCAAGTCACGTTTTGCTAGAGGTGCTCTATTGTGAGTAAGCTATGGAGACTGTAGAAAGGTAAATTTTGGAGATAAACTTCATGAAGTGTTTACATATATCCCTCCTATTACCTCCACAGACACACAACACATTTTGAAGTGCACACTTCATAAACAGGTCTTGTACACAGAGGAGGACTCCGTGCTGAAGTAAGCAATCAGATTAAGAAGATACATTCAAAAAGGAATAGAATATTATAAATACTAAAAAAAAATTTTTTTATTGCATGGAATGAACTTTTCTATTTTAAAAGTATTCCAATACCTACACGATAAGCACATAAAAAGCCATAAAAAGATAAACTGAACTATTACTATTAGCCTAGTTAACTCAGGAGAGCTATGCAATATCATCTGGACTATTATTTCCTTTTATGTTGTCTGGGAACCAACCTTCCAAAATGATGGCAGTGATTTACAGAAATGTAAGACTTAGGTTAAAGCTGGCAAATTTAAAAGCTGTGTCAGGAAGAACACACCTTCATTATTCTTTTTCTAGAATTTTTCTGAATCTGTTTTTTTTGGGGGGGAAAAAGTGTACTGGCACTTGTCCAATTAATTGATTCTTTTAAACACTGATGGATATATAAGATGATAAAGCTGCTGCTGCTAAGATGACAAAAGTTGAAAATCCTTAAAAAAAAAAAAAAAAAAAAAAAAACACAAAACAAAAAACAAAGCTACACCTACTTCTTTGAAGTGGTACCAGAAATTCCAAGATCTGAAAAAAAGAAGAAAAAAGGGGAAAAGGGGAGTCATGTTTAGTAAATTAAAGCATATCAAAGTAATAGCTCATATTTCATTGTTTATATATAATAGTAAAATAAAAGTTTTCATCATCTTTATTTAGATAGCTTCAAGGCATTGGCTCTATACCTTCTTTAGGACAAACTTTTCAGGAACCTGGTGATTATCTCATACTTGCGAAAGCCATTTTTTTTCCTCCACAAGAAAACCAAGGTGCAAAATGCTAAGTTATTTAAGAGCATCAATAACCATTTATCCCAAGTGACAATACTAGTTTTTCTGTTCTTCCTCTTCCAGGCTGAAATTAAGTTATTTTAAACATACAGATAAACCTGAAAGTTACCTTAAAATTCTGCACTCTTTTACGTAATCTATAATGCATGGACACTTTTAAGTAGTTTCCTTAATTATTCTCTGGAAAAAGTTTTAAGCAATACTCTTCTCATGCAATCAGTATAAATCCTGCAAGCCGAGAATTGCTAAGTTCCACTATTATTTTCACCTCCAAATTTGGATATATCAACTGTCTTGCAGAAGCGGTTTCAAGCGATAAGCATTAGAATCTTCTTTACTTCTACACATGGTAGTTTTTCCCCAACAGAAGAGTGTGTATCTTAATGATCAGTTATACATTTGCTGTGTTTTACTTACTTACAGTAACATAAAAAGCATTCTACTCACACAGCCTTCCAAAGTACAACTTCAATATTATTATATCTTAGCCTAGGCAGTCCTTCGTGAACATTAGGTTTGTACAGCAGCTGGTGCTACTGATCTGTAATTATAGTTATAAAGACTCTAGCACTCTTCCTGCTACAGGTAAGAGGCTGTTTCTTTTATTGTTTTTTTTTTTTTTTTTTTTTTTTTTTTTTTTTTTTAGCATTTCAAGACAATTTTTGGCAAGGCCACTATCCAGGAGAAGATCTGTTTCTTGGCTGCTGTGTACAACTCATTCCATTGCTACTCTATTCTTACTAAACAAAAAGTCAGTTGTCTGTCTCCACTAGTTTTATTTCTGTTTAGCGATAAATTCTACTGTGATACCAGACACTTTGGACAATTTTTAGCACACCATCCTTTTATAACACAGGGGCGGATCCATTAGTGAATCTGACTAGCCTCTGAATGTACCTGGCATATCCATATGTTATAAGTCGTACTTACAAATAGATCCCATTAATATTCTCAGATTCTGGCACAAAGGACAAGTTAGGACCTTAGAATGCAGGCTATCTGAATCAGGCCTTATTCCTGCCCAAAGCTTCCCTGATCTCCACATGAAAACAGGAGGGTACCAAAAGAAGAAAGCTAAAGTGGACAAGTATTTGGCCCCACAAACAAATAATGTAGTTGTACAACATGCCACTTAAAACAAAAACTTGTCACTTACTGCCTACTAAGTTTGCAAGAGATGAATCAAGATCACTTCCAAGGCCTTTGCTTGCTGCTGAAGGTGTGACTGTTGGTGTGGCCGAAGGTACTATAGACTGACCAGAAGGAACCATAGTTGGCATAAGAAGATCACCTAAGCCATCAAATACTGGAAGGGAAAGAAGTGGTTTAGAATAGCAGCTGTGGTAAAGAAAAGCTCTACTGGCCACTTTGCTGCTATTCGCAAATACCGCACAGACAATCACGACTAAAGTCTTACCAAAACACAGTTTGACATTAAAAGTAATGCCAACAAGGGCATGCATATCATTTTACTAGACAATGAATATACAGTAATCCTGAAAAAACTATACGGATGAGAACTAATATGATGGGCATGCCTAAAAACAGTTTAATTGAAGAGTTGAATCTACGTAGATAAAGCACTATTTCCACATGTCACTATTTTTCTTAAAGCCATCTTTACAGAGATGTCAGATGCACACATTTGTCAGGAGATATTCATTTAAAGGCTTTTAAAATGAACATCTTGCAGCAAACACCAGTCAGAGTTATGTGGCAAAAACAGTCTTACACATTGATAACTTATGGCAATAAGAACAGTCTCAAGATGTTACTATTCATTTGCAAGCAGCAGGAAGTTGGGAAGCCTACTAACATCTTAAGACATC
Source organism: Rhea pennata (assembly GCF_028389875.1). Lineage (NCBI taxonomy): Eukaryota > Metazoa > Chordata > Aves > Rheiformes > Rheidae > Rhea > Rhea pennata. The sequence goes on along the minus strand of NC_084665.1, from coordinate 91,562,714 downwards.
AGAAGGAACTAGAACCATCCACACTGACAGATCTAGTCTCTTTAGTCCAGTCATTTATCTCAGAAGTTCATTGTTTAGATCAGTTGAAGTCGAATTGCCTGGTAGGTCTCATTCCAGCACTGATCTGTATTTGAGGTACATGCTAAAGTTAGGTCAACAGGAAAGGGTAACATGTGCACTGGCAAGCAACTAAATAACCAAACAGCAGTACTACTTTGACTTTCTTTTTTTTTTTTTTTTTTCCCTGTACAGTTGCAGAACTCACCAATTTTAAGTTTGTAGCAAGGACCCAGCATGGAAAGTATAGAATGGAAGAGATACAGACAAAATGATAGCAGTGATGAAAGTTTAAGCTTATAGACAGGCAAAGAACACTACCTCGGTCTCAGTTTCGTGTATCTTCAGATGCCATGCAAGCTCAAGAACAGCTTCGGCAGCAACAGCAAGACGACTTAGCTACATACTGGATTTACAGAACAGTGGTTTCTTTGAGTAATGCAGTCAAGCACATGCAAGGATGATGTCCACACTATTTCAGTTTCCACTGACATGATAGAATAAAAAATGGGTACAGAGAGCTCCTGGGCATACACCAGCCTAAACACAATCTTGAGCTCTTCCAACAGAGAAGAAACAGGGAAATCACTTATCTTTTGTATTTAGAGCCCAAATGTGATGTCATTAACTCATCTAAAAAATAACACATACTAGGAAACTCACAGGAAAAAAAACCTTTGGCTCACCTGATGCATCAAATGAACTTCCAGTCGTTGGAGTTGTTGTTCCAAAAGCTGCATCAAAGTTAGGCTGTAGTAAGTTGGTTTGAGCTGGAGTGACTGGGGATGGTGATGGAGAGGGAGCAATAAAGGAACCTCCAAAGCCTTGAAAAGGTCACATAAGAGAGGTGTGGACATTAGAGTCTGTCTTGATGGGTTGTGTTAAAAAAAAAATAAAATAAATAAGGCAACATGATAGAGAAGCTGCTTGCTTTAAAGACCATTTTAAAGAGCTCAGTACTACAATGCACTTTAAAAACCAAAAATCAATGTTTGGTTTTTAATAATACCATGTTTATCATCTAGATATCTGCAGCTCTCTGCAGAGGCAGATCAACAGTTGAAAGTACAATTCTTCCAGTACTGCATACTATAGTTTCAGGCGAGTAAATTCATATGTTGAACATAACAATAAGAATTAGTTTGGAACAAAGGGAAATAGAAGACTAGCTTGAAAAAGCCTATGATGACAGTTTTATGGATGCAACTAACTAAAAATTCCAATTAAGAAGTTATTGTTTTACCAGTTTAGTTTAGCCTCTCTCACCATCTTAATGTACCCTGGTCCTCCAGGCCAAGATGTCATCACGTACTGCTTGCCCCCACCCTTCCACAGTTAGATTGACAGTATATAAAAGTATAAACAATCCCTAATAACAGCGATTCTCTAACCTAAAAGCAACTCATTCTCATCCTATTCTTAAAATCCCTCCCTCACCTGCTATAAAACTTGATCTCCCTTGTAATTTAACCTTGTTATTTATATTAGATTCTGGAAACCATTTAAATTGGAAATTGTGTAAAGACTATCAAAAAGAAATCAGATACATGACACCTTCTCAGTTCTCTTTAGTCTGAAAGCCAGTCCTCTTGTTCAATCTCTTCTTGACAGTGATGACTAAGACTGCTACACATTTTCAGTGTCTTACCCTTGTTTTTCCCAGATGGTCTAGTCTCCTGGCATTACAAGGCTCAGATCTGAGGCCACCATGTCAACTGTATGCAAATACAGCAGCAATATCACTCTGCACATCTTGCAGGCTGTAACTTCTTTTTTCCCCCTTTATCAAAAAGTTTATTTTGCCACAACTCATTGAAAATGAGACTTTGCCATGCCAGCATCCTACCACTACCCTAAGATTCTTTGTGGAGAATTTGCGGCCTTAGCATTCTACTTTCTGTATTTAACAGCTAGTTATTGCTGCCTAAGCGTAGAAGCTTACACTTTTCCCTGTTTGAAATTCCTCCTTCAGACCTTTGTCTCTGATTTGTAGCAACATTTTAAATTCTAGTTTTATCCAACATTAATACAGTTCTTTTCACATGGGGGACACCTGGATATTGAAGTACGCTACTCAGTGATAAAGTTGAAATAAAGTACCAAATACAACACCTATTTAGAATCATAGAATCAGTAAGGTTGGAAGGGACCTCTGGAGATCACCTAGTCCTACCTCCCTACTCAGCAGGGTCACCTAGAGCATGTTAGACAGGGTTGCATCCAGGCGGGCCTTGAATATCTCCAGAGAAGGAGACTCCACAACCTCTCTGGGCAACCTGTGCCAGTGCTCCGTCACTCTCACAGGGAAGAAATTCCCCCTCACGCTCAGGCAGAACTTCCTGTGCTTCAGTTTGTGCCCATTGCCTCTTGTCCTGTCACACGGGGCAACTGAAAAGAGTTTGTCCCCGTCCCCTTGACACCCTCCCTTCAGGTACTTATACACGTTGATAAGATCCCCCCTCAGTCTTCTCTTCCCCAGGCTGAAGAGGCCCAGCTCTCGCAGCCTTTCCTCATAGGGCAGATGCTCCAGCCCTCTGATCATCTTCGTAGCCCTACGCTGGACTCTCTCCAGTAGCGCCATGTCTCTTTGTACTGGGGAGCCCACAACTGGACACAGGACTCGAGATGAGGCCTCATCAGGGCTAAGTAGAGGGGCAGGATCACTTCCCTCGACCTGCTGGCAACACTCTTCCTAATGCAGCCCAAAAGACCATTAGCCTTCTTGACCACAAGGGCACATTGCTGGCTCATGGTCAACCTGTGATCCACCAAAACTCCCAGATCTTTCTCCACTGAGCTGTTTTTCCAATAGGTCAGCCCCCAGCTTCTACTGGTGCTCAGGGTTATTCCTCCCTAGGTACAAGACCCTGCACTTGCCCTTGTTGAACCTCTTGAGGTTCCTCTCCGCCCAGCTCTCCAGCCTGTCCAGGTCTCTCTGAATGGCAGCACAGCCCTCAGGTGTGTCAGCCACTCCTCCCAGCTTCATATCATCAGTAAACTTGCCGAGGAGGCACTCTGTCCCCTCATCCAGGTCACTGATGAAGAAGTTGAACAGGATTGGACCCAATACTGAGCCCTGGGGGACACCACTAGCCACAGGCCTCCAACTAGACTCCACGCCACTGATAATGACCTTACTAGCTTTTCCTTTCAGCCAGTTCTCAATCCATCTCCCTGTCCCCTCGTCTAACCCACACTTCCTGAGCTTCTCTAGGAGGATGTTATGGGAGACAGTGTCAAAAGCCTTGCTGAAGTCAAGGTGCACAACGTCCACTGCTCTCCCCTCATCTACCCAGCCAGTCATTCCATCACAGAAGGCTATCAGATTGGTTAAGCAGGATTTCCCCTTGGTGAATCCATGCTGGCTACTCCTGATCACCCATTATCTAATTATATTAAGCTCTTATCACCACTTTATCTCTTTAGTAGGATAGTTTGAGCAACTCATGTTTGAGCAGCCAACTAATTCCTGTCTTCCTTTCTTTCATTCATCTTTCCTCAGCTTTTTTTTCAAACCAAAATCCTCAGCAGAGAGATTAGAGTTGTGTGCTTTCATTGGAACCTGGGCACTATGCCAGCAACTTGCTGTACCATCAGAATAGGGGCTTTAGCTGCAGAATGCCTCACCTATATTAACAAATAAATTGGTCCAAGACATACCTCGAAAAGTGCAGCAAACCCAACTAACCCAGCTACAATTGCCACATTGTGGGCAGTGACTGAGAACACTTAGATCATAACTTAAACTGGTCCCTTTAGGTGACACTGACCAATTGCACTGCCTGGAGCCAGGGAATAAGGAACAGGGAGAAACAGAGGAGCCTGTTTTCCTGCATATTCAACTGAAGAACATTCCAAAAGCCTGCATGAGCTTCCTCATGCTTATCAGAGCCACCTCAGGGTTCTGGCATCAAGAAAATCCTGTTACCCAAACCTTATTCTGTAGCAAGCCACATGATCACAGCTGCTTAATCAGAATGTGGACAAACATACTAGGACCAGAGAGCAGTCATCAGCTCTCCAAGGCATGTTCCTGAAGTGAGCGGGAAAGACTAGTAAGTCATTGAATAACTTAGATGGATGGAAACTCTGGAGATCATGCAGTCAACCTCCCTGTCCACAACAGGTCTAATTGTTACAGGACTTGTCTCATCTTGGACACCTCCAAGGATAGAGGTTCCACAATCTGTCCGAGCAACCCATTCTAGTATTTGTCCATTCTCATGGTTAAAAGAAGGACTGGGACAAGTCTGACCTCTCCTTGCCCACAGAGCTAGTCACTTCAACCCAGAAAGTAATCAAATTGTTCAGGCATGATTTGTCATTGGTAAATTCATGTTGGGTGTTCAATGACCTTCTTGTCCTTTCTATCTTTATAAATGGCTTCATTTATAAATCCTGAAAGTTCCTACAAATGGCTTTATGAAGAACTTGCTCAGGGACATAAGTGAGGCTGGCCAGCCTGCAGTTACCCGAAACCTTCTTACTTGCTTTTCTCAGAAGATGGGCATGATGTTTGCCTTTTTCTAGTCATCAGAAACATTCCTGATTGCCAGGACCTTTTGAAGAAGATAGAGTTGCCTCACAATGACATCAGCCAGCTCCCTCAGCACCTCTGGATGCATCCCAACTAGTCCCATGGATTTGTGTATGTCTAAGTGGGTTAAGTGATCCCTAACTCTACCTTCCTGTACTGTGGGTACTGTTTCATTTCCTCAAACTCTCCTAGCTAGTGAGGCTCAGGGATCTTGGAGGCCTGAGGATAGGCCTTAGTAGTGAAAACTGAGGCAAAAAGGCACTGTGTACCTTGGCTTTTTCCATGACCTTTGTCACTAGTTCCCCATACGCTGAGCCCATATTCTCCTTAGTCTTCCTTTTACTGCCAATGTACTTTTGGAAACCTTTCCTGTGCTGTTCAGCTCCCTCGCTAGTTTCAACTCCAGCTGAGCTTTCCTGACTCCATTCCTACATGGGCAGGCAATGTCTTTGTAGTCCCAAGTAGCCCATCTCTGTTTCCACCTCCCATACACTTCCTTTCTGTGTTTGTGTTCAGTTAGGATTTCCATGTTTGTTCAGGCTGGTCTTCTGCCACACTTGTTCAACTTTCTGTACGTTGGAATGAACTGTTCTTCCTGGAGAAAGCTGTCCTTGAAGATCAGCCAGATCTCTCAGACCCCTCTGCTTTCCAAGGCAGTTTCCCATAGGGTCCTGCCAAGCAGGTCTCTGAACAAACCAAATCTGCTCTTCTTCAGTTTATAACCTCCTTGTCTGCAAGTAGCAGTTCTAACAGAACATCTGCCTTAGCTGCTCTGCTGATCCCCTGCATCAAGAAATTACCTCCAATACATTCCAGAAAGTTCCTAGATTACTTACAGCTGGCTGTATCGCCCTTCTAACTGATACTGTGCTAGTCACCAATGAGTGCCAAAGCCTGTGATAGTGAGGCTTTCTTCAGCTGCCTAAAAAAGGCTTCTTCTAATTCCTCTTCTTGATCAGGTGGTTAGTAGTGGACAGCTACTACATCACCAGTGCTGCTCTGTCCTCTGATCTTTAGCATATGTCCTCTCTTGCTTCATCATCTCTCCCAAGGGAAAGCTCCATGTATTCCACTACCTGCAAAATAGTGCTAATCTCCAGAGAATCAAATCAGAAGTGAGATGACAAAACATGGTGATAATAAAGGCAGCTGACTCCAGCAAATCCTAAAGCACCAGAACTACCACTGAAAGATCCTATTCTGTTAGAGGCATTCAATTTTCCAAGCCAGAATGAGGACCTTAGCAGCAGCAGATGACATGATTATCAATTTATAAGATTCTGTTTCAAAAGTTATGTAAGCTTTTATAAAACCTTACAAAGTCTCCGTCTTTCCAGCCACAGGAGAGAATCCTCCACAACTTCAATAAAGTTTTTGCATCAGGATTCGTCTTAAGGCCATAGGTTTTGTACACTGTAACAGCAACATCAGGCACAGAAGCCACGAAAATGCTTTAAGAGATTAAATTCTTACTCATCTAATACTTGCACAAGACCCAGAGCGAGTATGCAGAAACAGCAGCAACTAAATTCATGAGATGTGTTGTCTGTACATCCCCAACTGCCTGCTTTTGAGGTTCCTTGTACTTATACATTAGAGTAAGGTTTCCTGTAAGAACACCCAATTAGAGTACATACTGGGATATGCACGCATGCAATCAAATACAGAGATCTAGAAGGGGAAAAGAACTAAAGACTATCATATTTATCAGCATAATTCTATTCTTGTCTACTGAGAGGCTTAGAGGCATATGAAAAAATCCTACAACATTTTAAGTGAGCCAAGAATAGTTTAGCTACTTATTTCACAGCAGTGCATTTAGGACAACAATGCCTAGTAAGTATACTTGTAATATTATGCATATAAACACTTAGAATGACTAAACATTCATTAACCATGAAGGACAAGCCTTCAGCCACCATACGAAATCTGGATAATCTTAAATTTAAATTTGAATTATACTGCAGGCTATACATCTGCCATTATCTAGGGTGAACAAATGCTTAGCAATATGCTGTGCTGTTTACAGACTCTGTGCCTGCCAAATAGAGATTCAAACCTAGTCATAGCCATTTTAAATGCATACAAGCAAAAAAATCTATTCACTCTGACAAGCAGGTTTGCTGGAGATTTTAGACTTATGACATCATTTTTTGCAACTTAGGTTTTAACTTAATATGACTCAAAGCACACTGATGAAGTTTAAGCCACCTGCAATATAATTCTTACTACAGCTTAATTGCAGTTACAGATCAGGACAGAAAACATTTTATATTCTGATTTTCGCATAAACTGGATTAGCTTCTTGACAAGATCTCTGCACTCAGTTCCCTAATAACACTCACAACCACAAAGGGTAGCAGCCAGTATTTTCTTTGCAAAGTTACTGGTATGGTGCTTCAGAACCTAGTGATTAAAGCTTGATCTCCATCCTAAAGCTATCCATAGACTGTTTAACCAATGCACAGAATTACAGAAGCACTGTTAAGACAAAAGAAGGACTTCTAATTTAAGATCCAGAAACAGTCTCTACTAAAATTTAGCATACATTTACAAATTTTATCCTACTTTAAGTAGCTGGCTTGCTGGTATTCAGACAGATTCAGAACAGACATATAAATTATTCTCTAGAACACTTGTACTTTCTTGTAGCATGAACAGGAAACACCAAAAGATAGACCAGGTACCAGCAAAATTGTTCTCTTCTGAGATGGTTTCTGAATGTAAGCACCATTTGAAGCAACTCATAAATCCTGAGATGTCTCACTTCAGTTATGTGTTTCTCACGCGATGGAGGATCTCTCAGGAGCTTATGGAAGGCAAAACATACACTTCTGATACAGTGTAAGTTGGCACGAGAGACTTTTGGACATACAGGCAGCAAATGAGGCCATAGTCCATCCCAGCTGGAAAAGTTAATAGTTGCATGAAGGGCAGACTTCTACTCCAGCCCAGAATTAAAACCACAAAGGTATGATATTAAGCCTTCTATCATCTTCTAGCTTGTGAAAGACAACCTATGGACAAATTCACCTTCTGGAAACATGGGAAAGAATTACCTAGTCTCTTCTCAAATCAGGAATGGTCTAGTTTTCTTTAAACCTGAGGAAGACATGCTGGGGTCTTGTTCTCTACAAATTTCAATTTGGGGCAGGGAAGAGTCACTACTGTTTAGCAAAATCACTATAGCCACTAAAGTATGTGGTGTGGCAGAAAGTTCAGAGAATGGCAAAAACAGAATTCAACTGAAGCTGCTCCAGCTGTAGGATGCAGACTAGAATTATACGAATATTCAGCCTTCAAAATAATTAAGACAGTTTGATGCCACATTCAGCGCTAGCAGGGGTGTCATCCTACCCAGTATAAGAAGAGAGGTTATATCACTTCAGCGCCTTGTGCTCAAAACTCTCTCTCTCCTCTCATCCCATTCTCCTTGGCTAAATGCAAGACAGTTGCTAATTCACTCATTCAAACTTCTAACAGGTAAGTGTGTAACCTGCCTCAATTAAATCAACCAAGAAACAAAGATGAGTTATCAGTGGGGAATAAACAGCACAACCTGGAATACTCTCTTGCTTAAGTACTGCTGCAATCAGTCACAGAAACTTCATCTGAATACCCTCATTCAGTACACTATAGAAAAATAAGGCACATGTAGGAGGTAGGAAAATGAAAAACATGCAATAAAGATTATTTAGGAAGCTAGTCTGTACACTTAATACAATGCTTCCATTATCAATAGCCATAAAGTCTAAAAATTAAGGAAGCTTCTGAACAATATTTTATTCCACTGCAAAAGTCTACTTATATCCAAGGAACACACAGGATTTCACAAAGACTATTTCTTAGATTTCTCACATAAATGGCAAGTTAAAAAAAAAGAAAAAGAAAGAAAAGTTCTTTATTACCAGCCAGTAGGTCTGCAGAAGCTGAGGAACTAGAAGCAGCCTGGGTTGCGGGCTGGGGTTCAGAAGCACTACTTCCAAAAGCATCTAAAGGGAATTCCAGAAGGCAGCAAGAAAAGGTGAAGAGTTCAAGACTAAATATACCCATTCATCACTTTTATTTTAAACAAAAGATGGCAATAGGATAGCCATTTCATTTGTCAGACGGAAAAAATAAAAGTACTTGGCAGAGCAGTACCACAGACACAAAGCTCAGGGGGAAAGGAGGAGAGGCATCACACCAGCACATCAAAGAAATCTGTTTTTCTATAAGCAAGTGCAACATGGAAGAGGATGATATCAATACCAATCAGTGAGGCTTGCAAGTCCTCTTAGTTGGGCCTCTTCTCAGAAAGTCCATACAAAAAACATGGTTTTAGGCTAGAGAGTTAAAGCTCTTTGGAGATGAAAGCACTAAATAAAAGGCTGGAGTAATTCCAGCCAGAACTTACAGACTCACATTAAGTCTTTTTAGAAGGATATTTCACTAAGGTTTGAAAATTCACTACTTTAAGTAACATTCCTGTTCTACAACACTGCTAGAGTTGGCTGTGCCCATCCAAATTTTTACCATGACAAATCTGAAAGAAATCTTATAATGCAGATATCCAATTTCAGAAAAGTCACCCTGAAAACTTCAGCTTCTTAGAGAAACAAAACTAAGAGAAACCAATATGAACATGGAGAGTTGCAAAGGTGGAGGGGGGGAAAGGGAAAGCACATAACACACTTTCATTAGACCTCTGAGGTGAAGAGTCACACATGCACTGACTAAAGATAGAATGGCAAATGTAATGGCAAAAGAATGGCAACACTGACAGCTTATTTGCAGTTCATTATTTGTTGTGCAATATGAAGAACCAGATGAGTTAGTATTAGCTGCAATGCTGCACAGAAAAGCCGTAAGAAGGAGAATCTGCAGCTTTAGCAAAGCGCAAAGGTAATTGAAATGAAGTGATTCAGCTCTGAAGTGGTGAGGAAAGAAAAATACCCACCACCAAATAGGTCAATCACACCTGAAGAATCCACCTTTGCTGGAGAGGCAGTGGGTAGAGGAGAGGGGGTTGCAAATGCATCCACTGCAGTAAGCACAGGATAAACAATATTTAGTATCAGCAAGGCAATAATGATAGCTAAATATTTCAAAACCACATGGGTGCATCAGTTAGAACTACAGGATCAGTAAATTCCGGTAACAGTCTTCAGAACTGCAAACAGAAAGTGCTACTTCTCTCATACAGCAACTGAAAACCACAGTACTTTTCAAAAGCCATTCTTGTTTAATAATTTCCTTATGTTTAGAGAAGGATTTGCTCTCTTAACATACACATCACTTAGCTTCAGTGTCAGCCACTTCATGGTTCACATCTTCAGCAACTGCTGATCTTGTGACTAAAGTATCAACAACCCCCCAACTTGGTGTTTCAGCTTAAAGATGCAAGCTGGTGATAAGTCTTATTTTTACTCTTGACAGAAAACCTGGAAGCCTGTAGGATGTCCTGTGAAAAGAAGCACTCACCAGATAAGAGATCAGCAGTGAGAGAACTCTCAGGCACAGGAGAAGCTCCATGTGGTGGTGATGAAAAAGCATCTTCCAGAAATGAAAAAAAGTCAAGGAGAAATCAGTATCATTCAAGTCAGTTAACACAATAACAAAGCATCAAAGCAGCAGAGTATATGAAAATTGCTGTCTTTACCTGTACCAAACAGATCTATGCTAGGTGTAGCATCTGGTTTAGGAGCTGCAGGTACATCAGGAACAGACTCAAATAAATCTAAGACCAAGAACATACATGTCTTTAACTCATTTTTGAAAAACAGGACTGAAAGCAGAACTTCCAGCTTTTGCATATCACATTTGGAGTTAACAGGCTTTCTCATTTGAAAGTCCAGAACACAGCATGCATATGAAAATGATTTATTTTGTATTCCTGACAGATCAATTCACCAGAATCAAAGAGTTAAAAACAAAATTACCACCAAAGATATCTAGAGCAGGAGGAGCGGAGGTGGTGGTGGGAGCAGAAGTGGTGGCAGTAGTTGTGGTGGCAGTAGCTGTAGTAGCAGTAGCAGCAGCAGCAACAGCAGCAGCTGGAGAAGGAGTAGTTGCAGGAGCTGGAGTGGCTGCGCTAGTTGTAGGGGTAACTACAGGAACAGCAGACTCTGTTGGCTTCATAGCAAAGAGGTCCAGCTCAGGAGCAGCCTCTGCACTACCTTCGGATGGGGCAAAGGGGTCTTGTAAAAAGGAGAGGGGAAATATATGTGTATGCATATTTAGGATCATTAAAGGAGGAAGTTAACAAAGCAACTACAAGCACTGCACATACTGCAAATACACACACACACACAAATGAGGTTGGTCTAACATCTAGCCTACTTATCTAGACGCATTACTTATGTTTTTCCAAAATAAAGATGATCTGAAAGGTTGAAGAGTCTAGATATTGAAGGGCAGACAAGGCCAAAAAAAAGATAAGAGACATGATGAAAGAATATCCAGTTTAACAGATTACTGCTTACAAAACTCAGCACTGCCAGAATCATTTATTAGCACTACTGTATAAGCATAGTTAGTGGGACTCAGAAACTGGCAGTTTTGTTAAACATGCTCTTCAGTCTAAAGTTTGTTTTGACCAATTGCGAACATTATTAAGAAAATTTCAGAAAAACACACTGCCATGTAGTTTAACAAAAAACAGCAAAACAAGAGACCATCTAATGACTTAAAACCCACCATTTCCTGAACATGCATCAAGAGCTGCTGCTACAGGGGTTGGGGTAGCTGGTGCTGCTGCCCCTTCAGTTGCTGCAGGGGCTTCCCCAGGAGAAGCTGCAAAGGCATCTTGGGTGCAGTTTAAGAACAGAAATTAAAAGGAAAAAGGATAAAGAGAAGAAAAATATAGTAAAAGAACCAAGTTAAATTGCACAGGTAGGTTCCCTTATACAACATGAATGTTGTTACTCTGACCGCAAGACAAGTCATGCAGCACATAGGCTTTGTCTCCCCCAATCCCACACAAGCATTTTCAAATAGGATTTGAAGATGGAGCTTTTGGGGCTGCCAGTAGAAATTTCAGTAAACATAAACAAAAAAAAAAAAAAAAGAAAAAAAAAGCATTATTCTGATTGTATAAGGGTTCACAGCAACATGCTCATATACTACCCAAAATCAACTAATGAAGGAATAAAGGACAGAGGTATGGCATTAAGTTGGTGTTAATAAGGATATTAAATTTGCATGCTCAAAGCCCGCAATACATGTATGATTAATCAATAACTGTGAGTTTACTCGCACAGCGCTTTGCAAACTTAAGCGCCGTTATGAATAACAAATCAGTTATATTAGCAGAGATCTATTCTGATTATTTCTAGCATTTAAGCCACACAATATCTGAGAAACAGAACTTACTAGTATCTTAACAGTACTCCAGTAGGATCTTTCCGAAGGCAGAAAGTCTAATGCATAAGTATTGTTACTCAGCTTGCTTTTGACAGATCAAGGACATTGACCTAAACTATTGGTCAGCCATAACTAGTTTATCTCTATTTCTTTGAGAATCATCATCAAGGCCAACCAATCCAGCCAATTCAGATAAGGTAACTGTAATTAATTCTTGGGTTTTGTTTGGCTGGCTTTTGGTTTCCTCTTCGTAAGTGAGATATTTGAATTGCAAGCTCTGAACTTTTACGGCATTATTCCTAGACTTAAACCACCATCTGTAGCTCTTAATTCCATGAAATAGTCCTAATGGACAGTACCATCTGGACTAATCTTCATAAGCAAGCATTTTCTTCACAAAGAAATTGTGCAATCAAAATGTCATGGTTTAAGACATTCATAAGGCATTTTTCTATTACTTCAAAGATAGCAAGTTCAAAAATTTCTGTAGGGGGGAATGATGCAATTGCACTATCAAACTAGCATAGGAAAAAAGCTTAGCATGCTTTAATTTGGGTCTCAATTTTAAAATGAAAATGACCATTTTAAAACAAGTTTGTGCCAGTTAATCTAAAAAGCTCAAAAAGACATGCATCTAAACTTCATGCATCTCTTCAGAAGAGATGGAAGCTGATTATTCTTGTCCAATAGAATTAAAATGAGTTAAAAGCAAAAGAAAAGGCCTGCTAATAAGCCATTTCAAATATAATTCTATTTTTTTTTCATGTAATAGAGTTAAATAACCAAACTGGATGGCAGTTGTCCAAGTAAAATATCATAAACAGTCAAAAGTCACTGTATTGTATGCATACCAGGTACTGACATACCACTTAGAAGAAACTGGACTGAACAGAGAATTGGACTGAAGAGTTGTGAATTCAAATACACAATGCATGGAGTAATGTGTATTACTTTTTGCTTGACAGGGCTAGCCTTCATATGGAAAGCCACTCTGTGTTCTTTCAAAAAAAAAAAAAAAAAAAAAAAAAAAGAAACATTTCCATCCACATATGCCTATAGGTTAGTATAGGTGGTGTAACAGCTAAATTAATAATGGAATTTAAAAGAAAAACACCATGATCTGTACAGAAAAATATCATGAGGAGTTTAAGAAACTCTATGAGCTTAGAGACAGACCTGCCTCAATAGCTCACTCTCTAAAGCACAGTTCACACCAAGGGTTTAGGTAAGTCCTTCCTGAAACTTGCCACAGAGCTAATGCTTAAGACTTCCACAGCCTTTCAAAGGATCTGCTGTCCCTGCACTGACTTCAACTAAAATCTAGCATCACATGCAGAAATGAAAACAACTGTGTACTGCCTATTTCATTAGTCAAAAAAACTAGACTGCTTATTTTCCTTTTTGTTCTGCAAAACTGCTGAATAACTCTACATCTGTATATTCAGCATTGCAAAAGATCTTTTCCCTTTAAAGCAGTTACTGAATTTACTTAATTTATGCCACTTTCCTACACTTGTGCATCTTACGCTTCAAAAATGAATCTAACTTTTTGCTTCAAGAATAAAGTAGTACATGCTCTTTGGTTCAGTTTATCGTCAGACTGGGAGGCAACTTAGAGAAATACTGCTAAAACCTTTGCAAGTTCATACTACATGGAACATCTGTTAGGAGTGATTGGTACGTATTATGCACTGCATATCACTTAAGTTGTTAAATTGTTAAATGAAAAACAGATCTTACTGAAATGATATGTAAAGAGGGGCACCTCTAAGTTCCGAAGTACTGAAATAGTGCTTCTGTGTGTCTTGTCTTCAGCAAAATAAATGCCATTGAAAAGTGATTTGTTTAGTTTCATAAATTCAGGCTTTTTATTTGATGCCATGGCATCAATGTGCTAAAGTATTTTGCTCACACATGATGATACAGCTGAAATACAATCATTTAATGTAATTTATTGTATTACAAATATGTGAAACTTTACGTAAAGTCATGAGTATAGGAAAAAAATCATAGAACTAAAATGTGCAGGAAAAAATATTTTTGGTTTCTGTATTTTTTAAGTCACTCTACATTTTTTTTTTTTTTGACCTGAGTGAACACTAAATATTCCACTAGGCTCAGTGCCAGCAAACAATCATAAAAAAGAAAAGAGATTTCTTCTTTGCTTTTAAATTAGCGCTAGTTTGTCTTTCACTATTGGCACAGTAACAGCATGTTCCAGCTTAAAACAGACATTCATTAGTTCTGAAGTGACAAAACAGTCTTGATAACTTTGCCTTTAGTTTTGTTAAAGGTATAACTAAACCATAGTTCTGCTGCCTACTTACGATTCATGTCATCTCAATGTCTAATAACTGACATTTGCACAGTATCTGTCATTTCTTGTTACTCACACTGTTTATGTTATAAACATATTACTGGTAAGAACACATCCAAAAATACTATGTTCAAGTTCTACTATTGAGATACAAGTCATTTCCAGATATTTTACCTTTCTTCTACCTTTAGATTTCTCCCTCTCAGGACTGATTCCAGTTGCACTTTGGAAACATACTCCCATTTCTCTTAGAAAGAAGATAAGGAATTTCTCAGCTTGGACCAGTTAACTGAAAACTTGCTCATTAGCCAGACTGAATCCTTTAAAAAGCTATGCTGGATCAACCCTGAATTTCTCACCTGCTTTCCAAGTCTGTATTAGACAAGGATGTAATGCAGAACTGCTGTTCCTCCTAAAGACTCTACAAGTCCGGTTATCGGAAGCATAAAGACTCCCATCAGTTAAAGGACCAGGGACATAGCGCAAGAGAATACTAAGTAACACCCACTGCTGCAGTCTCCTCTTTTGCTGCTTTCATTTACTTGTCTGTCTTTTCCCTGCAGCTTTCAGCCTCCTTTCCCTACCCTGCCACCCCTTGCAGGCTTTTTTCATTCTTTCTCTTTAGATGACTCCTCTTGTTCCTTCCCATACTACACCTAACCACCAAAAATCCATGCACAGCAACTAAGAACTGACAAGCAGCAAAAAGTGAAAGCAAACCTGAAGACCCTTATTAAGATAAGGGCCGGTATGCCTAGCACTACAGAGGCTAGATAGCCACAGTGTCTGCCCAAAACGTACCACCTCTTGCACTGCATGTGCACCATAAACTCTGAAGGAACAAGGAACATCAGCATAAGCAGTAGTGACAGATGTGTCACACATCTGTATGGCAGAGGGGGCTTCAGAAGAAAGAAAGAAAACCAAGAAACCCCCAAGACTAGAAGATGGAAGTTCAGTACAGACTCCAGCATTTAAAAAGAGGCGGACCTGTGGGTGTCTAGAAGGCATTATGTCACTACCACATCACACACATTACCGAGTGTGTTCAGAGATTCTTCTTCTCGAGAACCAGAGATTTTCAGTCTAGTAATTAGATGCTATTGTAAATAATAAAACCTTGACTTTTCCTGTAGTGTTCCAGAAAGATTCAGTACTCACCTAATAGGCAACCCACTACAGACTTACAGTATTCAAACAACAAAAAACAATTCTCTTTAAATTAAGACATCTAGTCACTGAAGTTTGGGTACCTTACTGCAGAGGTAAACTGTCTTTACACATTGGCAGATGAAGGCAACTCAGTTCCTAATAATGATTTCGTAAGTGTCACTAAATAGTCTAAAGAGCAGTTAAATCATCAAATGCTAAAAGCATCCAGCTCTTCGCCACTTTATAAACACAGCAGGTAGAGACAGTATCTTGTAGTAGCCATTTTTGCAGTCCCAAGGTAAGTGGAAGAACTACCAAAAATTGAACATCTTACTGTTGTAGGACTAGAAGAATAGACAAGGAATTTTTCTAATCCACTTCAAAATTTACAGTAGTTCCCAGTCATCAGACTGCAATTTAATTTTTAAAAGGTTATATATCTATGCTAAGTTAATAATGCAATTTAAAAGTCTTATAATAAAAATTGTCTCACCTTCCAAAGTCTACACACTGGAAGTTTCACATGCTATGCAGTTGAGCAGATGCTAAAGAGCACAGGCCTCACTCAGTAACATGCCTCAACTTCTATTACACAGGCTTCTGATAACGACCCACATAAGACTTCCTAGTGGAAGGAAGTCCCAGCTTCTCAAGATACCACTTTTTAACTAGTCAGAACTGCTGCCCAAGTAGTAAACAACTTTAAATTGCTTCTCAACTGCCTCAATCTGTGGCACTTGGTCTAGTATACCTCTTTATACAAGGAGGGATTAAGTAGCAGTGTAGCAGTCCTACTCCCTTCTTACGGCTTCTCAGCAATTTCACTAGGGATATCTCAAAGGTCAGTCCTGAACACAGGCTCTAGCTGGGAAATTTCAGGCTTTAGGAAACACCTTTGTAGCCAAACTGTGCATGTATTAGACTTCTCCTGTACTTCTGTCCTTAGAAGCAAGAGATAGCAAGCACATCCATACAGAGAACATACAGCAAAGTTCTGGAACTAAATTTTGACAGCAAGCAAATTATTACTAAATCTTGACATCCACTGTCACGCTGGGAGTAAGCTTCAGAGACAACTAGGAAAATGGAGTAGTCAGATAATCTTAAATCCAAAGTAAAATACGTTAGTTTGTAAATCAGAAGGTCTGCCCATCAAGCTGGGTTGTATCATGTTGAAAAGACACAGAGGCATTTCTGACTTGCTGTTGCGAAGTCTTATACTCCAATAGAGTGAGAAGAAAGCTGGCAACAGACAGAGAAGACTTTATTCTTACCCAAGGGTTTAGCAACTAGCATTAGAGAGGGAAAGAGCATATATAAGAAAAGTTATAAAACAATGATGCCTATACATTAGCTGCATATTTGGCATCCAATACAAGTTCACTGTAACTCTAATTTACTGTTAGAAATTCTGCAGAATGTAGAATCCTGAAATACTGTAATTTCAGCTGGCTCAATACCAAATTTCAAGTAAAGAGCCAACAAAACATAACACAGCTCTGTGACAGAAACATGACATTTAAGAGGCAAGAAGCTGCCAGGCCCATCCTCTCCAGTGCAGTAACTAGCAAAGCACAACTTCTTTTCCCCAGAAATTCCAGTATAGCATATAGTCATTAAATAATACAGAAAGAATACCTGCTTGATGAAGTGTGGACCTGAAAACTAATTTTCTTAGTTAGCTGTTTATCATAATGTACCTCAGTCTGAAGTGCACACAGTTTTCCATTTCCTATAGTTGGACATATGCAGAGGTAAATGCTGTACACACGGAGAAGCCTATTAGCTAATAATACAGCAAACAAAAAGCTAATTGGTTAGTTTACACTTCCTGCTCCATATAGTATCCAACATCCAGGTGTCTCTGGCTGAGCAAGTAAAACTAGATGCCTTATCACAACAGTGGATTTCAATATTGCTTCATCAACTGTACGAACTGAATTAAATTACTGCAACAACCAAACTAACCTCCAAAGAGATCCACTTCAGCAGTGGCAGCAGTAATAGTTGTAGTTGTAGCAGCAGCTGAAGTAGTTGCAGTATCTGTAGTTGCAGCAGTAGTTGCACTAGGCTCTGGAGCAAATGGATCTGAAATCTGTGGCTCAGAGGTAACACCGGAAAGTGCAGCCAGATTATCTATATGCAACCATATAACGAAGATCAAACAGGAAAAGTAAGGGGAAGAGGGAGAGAGACCACTAACACTCAACTCCAAGAATATTAATACTTAACAAGGAGTCTGAACTTTCAACAGTCTTAGAAATTAAAAATATTACTCACCCTCTCCCAAGAGGTCTAGTGATTGTCCATTAAAATGACAGCAGTATAAAAGAAACAGAGCAATTAGTAGAACAGCCAGGTAGAAGGTGTTCATTAGCCATACATTAATTCTGTAAGCGACACATCTAGATTAAACAGAATTTCTGCACTTAATTTTCCAATAGTCAGACAGTTATTGCCACATAACAAAGCTCATGCTCTTTAATAACTCTAGTCAAATCAGAACCAGTGCACGTCTTATGTATTTGATCTCTGATCAGCAAGTTATTCAAACATTGGTAGTATTTGTCACTTCTATTTCATACAGCTGGACTTCATTCCCATTTTTAAATTACAATACAGGTGACCAAGTAGTAGACTAAGTGTCAACAGGAAGGTCTCCTACCTTTCACTACCCTACGGTAATGTCAAGAACCATTCATTTGGAACACTCAGTGCAACAGCATATTAGTTCTCATTTTTCCCTCTCCCTGAACTTGCATTTGTCTTAGCAATGCGGGTGTTCCACCAGAAGCAGACGGACTACTTTAAGATTTACAAATAGCTAACAGTCACCCTGAAGTACACTGAAAATTATAAATTTAAGTCTATGAGTCTAACTACATGAAGATTCAAGATTTTCATAAAGTGAATGTTTACATGAGAACAGCAAGCCTCAGTGAAACCCAGTTCTCACACATAGATACAGCAAACAGAAGTTATTGAGATTAATACAAATCAGCGAGCAATTACTCAAGATTGTATTATGCTATTAGCAGAATGTATGCAGAGAACAAAGCAAATTTCAAGATAATTCTGTTTAGTTACAAGTATTTACAAGTATTTTATTTTTAGACCAAAGTAAGAAAGCAGTCAAAGTTATCATTAAAGTCAGTAAAAGTAGTCAGAAGCTTACTGTTTTGCCAAAACTGAGTTGTTGTGATCCACATATCACTCCTAAAACCCTTCCCGAAACTGGCACTAAAGCCACTGTACTCTAGCAGACAGCAGCTTTCAAATACAGTGTTAGAGTACTTTAGGATACAATTCACAGCATCCCTACTGCCCTAAATATTTTCTGCAAGACAAGTAGTTTGCAGTTTTTGTATTTGAGATAACTGCATTGATTAAAAAAAATCTGAAAAAAGAAACAGTTCCTCTTTGAGAGGTTTCCCTATATGTGTGATGGAATAAGCACAGTGTGCAAAAGGTACAAACTATGTTAACACTTGCTATGAAGTCTATGAGTTATTGACAACTTAAGCAGGCTGGCACCATTCCAACTTCAGTTCATTAGTCAGCTGTTGTCAGGAGCCAAAGAGCATCCTTAATGGTAGGCTTCACTACAAGTTGATGCCTTCCGAGATCAGTCAGATGGAGCTCAAAGATAAAGGAAGTTTTTGCCTGTCTCTCTAATGTATTTACTAAACTATTAAATCAACATAATTATTATTGTCATCTCTGAGGAAGCCATCACTATATTTTAGGCTCTGTAGAGTTTCATTAGACTGAAAGAAGTGCTCAGATTCTTCCTCTAAAGCACATGGCCTTCTCTTGACTGAAGAGTTGCTTTGCTCTCATGGAAGACAGGATTCTGAGGTATTGAATACTTTAGGTTGTAGATCATGATCAAATTCTTTTAACCATTGTATACCTGCACTCTGATTCACATCCATAACTAATCCATCTTTATGAACTGCTTTTGAGATGACAGAAGTATGCTAGGCTGCAGTACTACAAGCACCTCTTTCCAGATTGTCCTTGCTGTATCACAGTATTATTTCAGGCTCACAAGAACTTGCACCTTGTACCTTAGGTGTATTTCAAAGATCAGCAGTCCATTCAGAATGACAGAATATATAGCTGTACTGTTTTATCTGATACTCAGAATCTAGCACATACAAACACGAATGATTTTTGCTGAAGAGTGTTGAAAGTGGTCTAAGTTGCATTCCAACCTTGCATTACCCTCTGTGAGAGTGTGCACGTGCCCCAGCAGGGAATATTCACCCTACAATAAAATGCAAATCAGTACAGTGCTATAGGGAGGAAGGGGGACACACATGCTACCAACAGGTATCACCTTCAATTTCATTGCATTTCAACCCCTATATAAGCCTGCGGCAGCACAGCGGTTTATATTAAACGCTTGAATATTTCTAGAACTATTAACGTAACTAAGGTAAAAACCCTTTAAAGGCTGTAAAAAACTGAACAAACTAAGCAGTTTGTATGTTTTATACTGCGGTGAAAGTAGTCTGAGCACAACAACTATGTATTTACTGACCAGTAGCTCGATGTTGCTCCTAGATTCATTGTTCATCTAATAGGGTTATGGGTTCATCTGATCTACACTGAGCAGCAAGTTCATAGTCTAGACGTTTTACTACAGTTCAGTATCTAGGAAGCAAAATGCTTTGAGCAAATGTTCATAAATTTGTCTTTATTTTCCACATTAGTTAAAAAGGTACCAAAAAAATATATGCAGGTATTTTAATAATTGATTCCTAGGAGAGCTGTACTTGAGACTCACTGCATGAGCTCAGGTAAGTCAAAATACCATTCTGAAAGAGCATAATAGTGTTATTAAAAATGCAGCACTCTGGTATTACTGCATTACTGCACACCAGGTGGAAGTCTCTCAGCTAGACCGAAAATACACAACTGCTGGCAAACTTCTACCTTTTATTAGCTTATCCTTAGATGAATTATTGTTTCCAGTTATGTTATAGATCACAATACAGTTACCGTTAATATGGGAAAGACTAAAATCAATGTTTTTTTGCATAGTAATACTAAAGAAAGAATACTAACAGTAAATCCATGTTCAAAGGCACACCACAAGGTAGTGCATTATAAAAATTCAAAACAATTTACCTTCATGTTTGAGTGTTAGAGGATGCAGACTTTGACCTACTGTATTTTTTGCAATACTACAGCTTAATTTGCCTGCCAAATGCTTACGTATTCACCTTACAGTATGCTGCAGGCAACTTTTTACCCTACTTTGATTTTTTACTTTTAACATAGAAGTGTAGCTTTTTCTCAAGCTCATTTTCTCTAGCTCATTTGCTAGACAATTTATGTATATAGAATCTACATGGCCTGTATATACAGCTTAAACCACAAAACATCCAGTATACTATCCAGAATATACAGTATATGTCAGAATATACCAAATCCACACTGCCAGTGAGACTGAGAAAGCAGTATCATTCATTAGTGACAGCATGTCAGATTCCTCAAGTTTGTGTGTGACATTTAAACTGCGAATTGATGCTGCACCCTAAAGTATCTGAGATTTACATTCTCATAGCTACACTGAACTGGAGCAATCCTTCCAGCTTCCTCTTACTTCCATTTCTTTCCCACAAATTCTGACATGAACTTGCTGTGCACAAGAGCAGTTTTGCAGATGAGGAAGAAGCTTGAGTAGTAGGGAGCCACTGTTACATATTCTCACAGAAGTCCAGGATGAAAGGGAAGTTGACATCTTCAGTCCAAACTGCTGCTTGAAGAACAGCTAGTGCCACCATTTAGCAGGTCAGCCACAGCTCTGTCTAGTCTAGTCTTGAAAAAATCTCCAGAGATGGAGATTCCACTAGCTCACATGTGACCTGTTCCAGTGCTACATTACCCTCTAAGTGAAATAATTCTTCCTAATATCCAATAAACCTCCAAAGCTGTAATGTGTGGCTGCTATCCTCATTATACCAACTGTCATTACCAAGAAAAGTTTGACTATGATTTTTTTTTTTTTTTTTTTTTTTTTTTAAGTTCTCTTCAAGTTCCCCTTAACTTTTACTTTGCTGGACTGCAGAAGCCCAGCTCCCTCAACCTCTCCTCACAGGCAAGTGCTCTAGATCCCTGAAAACTTGGTAGCCCTCTGCCCTTTTCTGTTTCTCAGAAGTTCCTCTTGAACAGGACAGCCCAGAACTGGATACACTATTCCAGATGTAGCCTCACCTGCACCAACTAAAAGGGGAAAAACAGCTTGTCTTGATATTCTGGCTATATTCTTCCTAACCTAGCCCAGCGTATGGTTTCCCTTACTTATGATGCACTCGCTGTTGATTCATTCCACTTGGCATTCTCAGCGCCCTCCAGGTCACCTTCAGGTAGCCATTCATCAGTTATAGCTTTGTACTGCTAAATGCATGGTGTCATTCTGACCCAGGTGTAAAACTCTGGGCTTCAACAGGTTTCTGTTAGTCTAGCCCTTGAGTTTAGTCAGGTCTTCCTTGATTGAAACTAACATTTGCCTATCAATCACTCCTAATTTAGCATCATCTATAGGATTTGCTAAGAGTGCATTCTTTCTTACCCACTAGGATGAAAGTGAAGATCTCAAAAAATGCACTCTAATGGTACCAGAGGTCCTCTGTACATAAGCGCACTTTGACTGGATGTCAAACCTTTCATGACCATTTTGAGACCAGGTGGTCAGCCAGTTTTCAACCAATTTTTTTTTACTCCCTGTCTGCTGGACTATAATATATATTAAGAACTTACTTAATGAGACAAGAAAGCTTAGAGGACCCAGAAAGAGAATGACTTGAGGATGGTTTTATGCAAAAGGTTCCATGGTACCTATAACAATATACAATTTAAAATGACTACCAGCTTCATCCTGCAGATTTAGTTTAAATAATAGAACTTCACGCAGACTGCAAGGTTTTCTCATTACTAGATGAAAGGTGAATGGAAGTTTCAGCATTTTTACAACAAAGCCATAACAGTTCTCAATTCATACATGCCTAATACTGTTTGGCAATTACTGAACAGGAGGAGGGAAAGAAAAGGAAGATTCTGATGCAGTAACATTCATCATACCTGGACTCCTGTCAGCAGCAAAGCTGACAAATTTGAAGCTTACTAAGTTAACAAAATGTTACTCTGAAAGATAAGACTGAACAATGCTTGATGAGGTGGTGACAACTCTGGCCAAAGGAAAAGATTTAGCTGCCCTTTTTCATTATGGAGTAAGAGGGACAGGCACGTTACACAGTGATTTTAAAAAGTTTTCAGTAATTCAAAAGAATACACATATAACATCTCTTCTAGAACATGTAAATTACAATGACAATCAATATTTTAAGATGTTAATGGTATGAGCAACTACTTAAAAAAAAAAGAAGAAGAAAAAAAGTTAGCTGAGGAGCCCGAGTCCTTCCAGACGTCTCAGAAAACTTTATGTTCCAATACTTGAGAAGGAGGAAGCAGGACAACAATGTATCTACCTGCTGCTAAAGCAAAATTACACAGAAAGGTCAAACAGGATGCAATCAAAATTGCAAAATAATTAGTTGTAGGCACCCTAGGAGAGATGACTCTTTGGCCCTGTTTTCTGGATAAGAAAAGTTTGGTTAATAAAACTGATGCTTCTGCAAGAAAACTCAATTCAACTGTCTAAACACAGACATGCAAAACTCTGTCTATTTTAGAGCAGTAGTTATTCTTTCACAATGCTGAACAACAGAGCAGTTGAGAGACAATGTCATCTTTAATGAATTAAAACTAAGAACAGAAATAAAGGATGCAGAAGTCACTTGCATCCAGTATTAGGATTCAGTAAAGGAGTCATCATGACTCAGTGTAGCACTCCTGCCACAAGAGGACTGACGAGTTCATTAAGCTGTCACACAAGTGAAGCTCTTTTGAATTACAAAGTTCACTGTGGTGAACTTACACCACAGTGGGTTTACTACTATGTAAGCTAAGTAATTGTTTAGTGGTGTAATTTCTCTTCTCACAAACTTGCCAACATTGAACGGTAGTCCTCTCTAGATCACTAACAGCCAATGTTGTCTCAAACAACTAACTCAGTTCAGTGTATAGTGTACGCTGCCTGGTTCACAGCCTGTTGGACTTTGTAAGAGAATTACTGATCCCTCCCCTCCAGATCTGTCTGCTTTGCTTTATGAATGGGAGAGCTGATGTCTGCTCAAAGCCTGTCACACACCTGGCCAAAAAGCACGTAAAACAATTCTAGTTGTACTTCCCCATCTGTTTAAAGACGCCTACCCTACCTGTTCACCTTCAGCCATCCTCTTCCCACTCACTTTCAACTACATAATCCTGCTCCCCCCAGCTTTGCAGTCTGGCCTTCAGAAGCAGCTTATATGATTATGCATATCTCTAGGAAAAGGAGTAGTCTTGTGCTGCAAAGGAATGTCTGACTGTCAGATCAGCAGAATCCAGGGAGTGAGCTGGTAACATCCTGCGCTAGTACAGGAAGTGCCAGGTTTCAGTTCAGCCAGCCTGGCAAGGAGAAGGATTGCAAGAAGATATGCTGGCAGTGAATTTCTTTACCTCCCCATGAAGTTGCTCCAGCAGGGGCTGCTGGAGCCGCTTGCCCAGTGGATGCAAAATCTGGCTGAAGATCCAGAAGATCACTAGACGGTTTGGAAGAACTGCCAAGGAAAGGAAAAAAAATCTTAACCCTGGAGTCATTTGTTCATTTCATCAACTGAAAAAAATAAAATCTCACTTTTTCAGGCCTTCATACTAGAAGGATGACCATTAACACCTGCACTGCAATCAATGCCAAGAAATACATTACACCTCAGGAGGAGACTTGAACTTATTTCTGTTACTGGGTATTGACAGTAATAAATCTGAGATACTAAACTGCAACAATCCTGAAAACAAAAACAGACAAACTCCCCATGCCACCCCCAAACTGCAGGTGATTCCTAAGAACATAGGAAATAACTGCTGTCACTGAAAACAGCTCCATGCTACTTGAATACTTCATTGAATCATACCGGAAGGCCAGAAACATGCATTTGCCAGGCAATAAATAGGCATTACGTAAAGGAGAGTTGGTAAAACTTTGATTACTTAAACCAACCAGATACTGGCTTAGGAGCCAGTGAACAAAGTCTTTTTCATCTGGGACATTTAAATAGTAAACAATTAATCTTGAGGTTGTTCCTTCAAAGAACTTCATGTGACATGCCAAAGAGCTTAATCCAAATTAGTCAAGTCTTACATTTTTGGTTCAAGTTTAGAGATTTTACATGTCTAGAGTTCTTCAGTTCAGGAATTATCATAATGAAGAACAGTGGTTTCTTCAGTTTTCAAGTTGAAAGTAAAGTTTAGAATTTCTGATTGGTCAAACTTAAATGTTTGCTTCTTATTTTAACCATCTAAGTTCATCATGTTTTTCTGTGCTTCATTAACTAATCTGAACAGCAAAAAAAAAAAAAAAAAAAAAAAAAATCAGAGAGAGCACAGTGCAGGCCAACAAAGATTAATTTGGCTTTGCTTTTACACATTACTTCAATCTCCTTGACTGTAAGTTTATGTTGGGAACAGCACAACTTTGACACTTCTTGACGCTGAAAGTAAATCAGAGTAGCCACAGAATTTTCTTTTTTTTTGACTAGAGCTCATTAGTGATCTAGACTTACAAGTCTATGTAACCCACTCAATATTGACGTACGCTACTGGTAAAGTAAGTAAAATCTTGTAGGCAAATTTTCTGTTACAACTGTGACCTTGGCATCTGCATCAGACTCATATTTGCTGTCTAACTTACCTAACTGGAGCAGCTGTAGATGAAGTTGCAAAAAGATCAACTGGAGGAGAGGTATCAATGCTTTTTGCCGGAGTAGCATTAGGAGATGTAACAGTTGTGGCCGGAGAAGACTGGAGAAATATTTTAAGCATACATTCAATATACCATTATTTCTTCATAAACAACCAGTGCACTGATTTATTTATTTTTAACCTCAGTTTTGATATCAGGTGTTCTCAATGTGAGCTATTCTCCCATTCTAGAGAATTTAAGGACAATTGTCTAAGTTTTCAAAGGGCTAGCAAGTCACAAGCTGTGAACATTTGGTTCCTTTGCTAGAAGTCAGAAAGAATATGTTGTATTGTCATGGGATATTGATGACTGACTCAGTGTCTAAGCAACAAACTCAGAAGTGAAGCTCGTGATCTGGTTGCCTTACCTACCTTTTAAAATCCCAACTAGGACACAAAACAGTTCCTATGTATCAAAAGCATCTTCAGTAAACTCCAAGAAAATGGAGCTTTTCAGCTTCTCCCTACTCTTAGTTTTGATACTATCCTGGAGATGGGAGAAATGAAATATTTTTGTGGTTTTGTTTCTATATCTGTAAGATCGCTCATTTTGTCCATGGGATAAAATAGTTATTTGCTAGTTCACAGCAGCATCTTAGTATATTGATTGTAGCACTGGTGGGAGAAGAGAAATGTTCAGAAACTAAGCGTACACATAAAACTTCATCCTGAAGAGGGTTTAAGAACCAACTTTTACCACTGCTAGTGGCTGAGTCCTTGTGAAAATATAAAAGACAGCTCAGTCTATGATTTTTCTCGATTACCTCTTCCAATTCTGGAGATTAGGTATATCTTAAGTATGACAGGGTCGGACACCAGGGACACTAAAATGCAATTCTTCTGTGCTCTCGAGAATCTAGTTACTTTGAAGAGTCTCAATTTAATTCTAAAAGACACTACTAGCTTTGTTACATCATCTCATACACACCAGAGAAATGCTTTTCTTGATGAACAAAAACAAGAGTCCTATATTTAGCATTACTTACCATTCTGACCTCTCTGAAGAAGGAAAGACAAATCGGAAATATTTTCCTCTTAGTTCTGCTACTGCCATCCCACCATCAAAACTCTGACTGGAGAGGATATAAGTTGTCTAGACTCTCTTCGAGCATTTACTACAGCCTGAGACTTGCTTGATGCAAACTCTCCATGTAAATTGGAGAGCAGTGGGTTATTCAGGGCTATAAGAACACTGGCTGAATCAAAAGGTAGGCTTCTCACAAACTGCAACAGTGTTGGACAAGAATTGTTGTGCTCCCCCCCACACACACACCTTCAAACCAAGGGTGGTTTGCAAGTAACATAAGAACTTTCAGTAAAATCAAGTACTGAACCACCCAGTTCAGAAGTTTTCATTTAGTTTCTCCTGCATAGCACTTGTCACTAGGCACCAAATGCATTGGTACAAGCAGTCACAGCCTGTCAGATTAGCAAGGAGCTTTCATGAGGCCACTATGAAAATGTTAAAAGATGCACTTTGTCATTTAGGTCCCAGACAGAAGTCTACAAAGCAGATTAGCAGAAGGAAATTTAACTCTTTATGCCCTTAAGATGTTCAGACGCCTGTCACCTGAACAAGAGTAAGTTAGCACAGCAATAGCCAGTACTTACCTTGCTTAGAGGAGATGGCGCCCCAGATCTAGAAAAAAAGAGTTTGTGATAAGTACACTTTGGGAACTGTTTCCAGTCATCAAAACTCATGCAAAAATGAGAAAAAAAAAAAACTAAGCATGACAGTTTTCTGAAGATCTCTACAATTCCATGCCCTCTCTCATTTCCTGAAAATTATTGCTTCAAAGCTTAAATAAATTTTTCAAGTTAGTTGATACCAAGGCTTATTATGCCTTTTAAATAAGCTCTATGAATGCAGCAAAGGCAGAAATGCCTACCAAAGTTTCACAATAAGGCCTACAGGAGCCAGCAGGAATGAGTTATTGGAGTAAGATGTAGCCAGGCTGTATAAATTCTGTGACAGTAGCAGCATAAAACTGATATGGAAGCAGTTAATTTAATACAAGACTGCTGGGATGCATCAGACAATTTTCAAAGTGCATTGCTCTTTGAAGTCAGGTTACTTCAAAATAATGAGATTTAAAAGCATGGAAACAGTTAGTTGTAAAGTCCAAGCTAAAAAGTCATTCATACGCAAAAAAAGTCATACTAACACAAAACTGCAGAGCCTTAATTGTAAGTTAGGATGTACACCTCAGAGCATTTGTTTGCTTTCATTACTGTGAGGTATGAAAATACTGCTACATGCTTTTACAGCTACTTTGACTTAAGAGAGGAAAACTTACAATGGCAATGAATATGGAAAGAGAAGGTGAAATTAAAACTTCATGAGTATTGAACTAAGGTCTGTCCTATAGGTTCATTCAATTACATAAATCTTGGAAACTCTACTACTGATTAGAAGAGCTGGAGTCAAGATAGAAATGACTAAAAATAACTCAATAGCTATATACAAAAGCAAATAATAATTTAGGTGTAGTTTAATGAAGATATCTATTCTAATTGTTGAAGTCAACTAAAAAAGCCATAATCATGTTTGCATGCAAGTGATACATAAACATCTGTACTTACCCCTCACTAGATTATAAGGAAAGCAACAGCAAAAGAAAAAAAAAGAAAAAGAAAAAAAAACAATTTTAGCTTAATCTTTCCTAGAAATAGCCAAGTATCTAGCAAGAGGATATAAAGTCATTAGAAAACAACTCAATTTTGAAAATAAAAGATTCCGCAGCAGAAAAAAAACCCTGTTCCTTCCAGGAGAGTTTGTTAAGCCACAGTTAATTTTATTTCATTATGGAAAGCATCTAGATGTTTGTTTCCATTTCCCCCACTGCTTTTGGTGAGCATGACATTAAGACAATTCTGAAAAGGTAAGGAAAAGTCTAATCTTACCACAAATTCCTTTCCATGTAAGCAGCAAAAGCAGGTTGGGGGGAGATAAACCTAAATGATTGCTAGTCTCAGACTACATTTTGCCTTGAGATACGTTTTCATGACATATACTTACCTGTTGCCAGGTTTTTTTCCTTCCAGTGAGTTTAGATGTTGCTCAAGGGTCTCCATAAGACTGCTAGGAGCCTTGAAACAAAGACCAGAGATACAGTTCTAAACACATTACACTACACCAGTAATTTTAGAGATCCAGCACAAACTTCCCTGAAATGCATGCTCATGCTGTTGCTTTGTTTACAACACTGTGAAAACAGCAGATTTCCATGCTAGAAATATCCAGGCAAAGAGAATTTTTGAAGGATAATATTAAAGTGCTCAAATTTGCAGAGAGAAAATATTTAAATCTCCTGAACAGAGCCTGAAGCCTAAAGCTAAGATATGCTCATCATACTTCGGGTCAGTGCTAAAACATTGACAACAGCACAGGCATCCATCGGGTTAATTAACAGTTATAGGTTCAAGATCACCTATTCAGTTTTGCTTTTAGCCAAATCTCCAGTGTCATTTACAGCCAAAGGGTTCTATAATATTTGCAGTCTAAACAAAACAAATTGTCTCTCTAACCCTTGCAAAAGCTGCTACCTTAGTTTCAGGACTCTCAACAGCACTGAATCTAACAGCTATTGTTCTTTCTCAATATTAAACTAGGCATAGGTTATTGAGCCCAGCAACTAGAGTAACTCAAAAGTCAGAAAAAAATATTATTTGGGGGATTCAGAAAAATTAAGCTTTTTCAAGTCTCACTGATCTTTGGTTTTATTTTAAGCAACCTTTCTGTGGTCAGGCAGTATCCCCAGGCATGCATTTGCTGTTACAATGACAGTTAAGAAAAGTAGCAAATATAAATGACAGCATCTTTAACAATCCCAGTATAAAAACAGTGTCCAGATAAGTAGAATTCTGTAAGAACAAGTAAATAGGAAACCCATGAGAGCCACAGTAGCAAATAATAATAAATTTTTTTTATCAGGATTACCAGTTCATCAGTGATACAATCTTTAAAAGGGGAATTTTTTCCATAAACATTGTCTTTAATTTCAGGATATTCACATGCAGCGAAGACATCAGTCTGCCATGACTGAAAGTGGAATTCCCACTGCCCATATGTACACACACCGAAAACTCCAGTTACGTGACTATGTTGGATGCCACTGCCAATGCACAGCTAAGTATCCTTAGTGTATGGTGTACACATACTAATTTTGACATTAAAACTGAGCAATAAAGTAACTCAACACATGTAGAAATTCAAAAGCTCCTAAATTTCTTAACTGACAAATTGGGCTCTCCAGCAGCAAGAAAATAAAATGACCAAAGGCTCTCATTCACTGAAGCACAGACTCAGACTTCTACCTATCCTGAAAGGCTGTATCAAAAGAAGCAAGCTGTGCCTACTTAAGTGTGTACATAGAAAGCTATGTTTCAAAACTTTCACTGTTTCCTCTTTGCGACTACAGTTCTATACTTCTTAACCAACTTTCCAATATACTATTCAGTTTTTTTAAAAGCCAGCAAGCAAGTATGAAACTCATCCAATAAACAGAATTTGTAGAAGCAGCTCTAGAAAATTTCTACTTGAATACAATACTTCATAAATTAAATACTGCATGCAATTTGCAACTCTGAATATAATTTAATTTCTTCTAGATACTGCTTCACAGCTAGCTTAATCTTTTGGTCAACATGATGGTGTAAACTTAGATATGGGTTCCTCACTAGCTATCTGGGCAAAAATTGCTATACTTCAAGAATTGCTTATTAATAATGAGCCAAGCTCTCCAACAGCCAAGAAGCCACCACAGCTTCCAAAGCCTTGCAGTCAAACCAGAAAGACCAAAGATGGACTGTTACCAACTTCTATTTCAGCTCCACAACTACTTTTTTTGGATCTACAGAGTATGCGTACACACCAAATATCAACACAACTAAAGTTTCTTGTGGAATGCTATTGCCTATTTCAATTACTTGCTTTAGGCATTAAGGAATATCATCAGTGTTTCAGTTTTATTAGCTGAAATTACTATCATATAATAACTATATATGATATATTAGCAGGAAAAAACTCAGCTTTATTGGTGGAAATTGTTTTATTATTCAGCTTTTATTTATTTCACTAAAATACACTGCCTAAGTCTTCGACACAAGCTATGGTAAATCAGAGATCAGTCTTAGGCAAGTGATTTCCAAATAGACTCTGGGAGAATACACCTATGAGGGACTACTTGAGATTTAGTTTTGATATCAAATGCAGTTGTGGCAGTCGTATCAAAGCCAATGCCTCCCTTATTATAAAGCAGCATAGTAGAGTAGCAGCCAGCATCCTCAGAAGAGCTTGCTCCAGCAAATCAAGAGTACATGAGATACATGGTACAGATAGCCCAGATTGGGAGCTCTTGGCTAAAGTGTTGGTTCAAGAGGTGAAACACAGACCCTCATGTAGCAGTCTTGTTAAAAAAAGTAAGAGAGCCCATTATGTAAAGAATTAGCAGAATGCACTACTTTAGCTATTTAAGAATTATTTGGTATTTCATATACTACTACTCCAAGTACTCTAAGCTTTCCACAACTGAGACAGACTGACAGAGGCTTTGTAACCCTGTAGCATCTGAAATCCATAAGGATTGAAGCCCACCACCTTCTCATCATGTTAGGGCATCAGATTTTTTAACTGGCTTTTTAACCAAGAGAAGTACTCTTCTGATGTTATTTTAAACCAGGCTTCCAAGAGGTTTTACAAAAACTACCATTCACAGGCTACTAACACTTAGGATTTACAACTGTTAAGCAGTCTTCAATTCCAGTTTTATTGTCATTGAAACTGTCACGAGTGCAAACTCTTCAGAACAGACTTCCTTCTCCAAGTAAATACCTTTTTCATATTAAATACAAAGTGAGACGCTCAAATCAATTTGCAATTGTTACTGAAAATGGACCAGAGCAGAATTTAAGCAACTATGGCATTAATGAATCTTGATGTGATGTTAAAGTTTTGATACATAATGACAGATGTTCGGCAATCAAACCATGACTTCTGTATTTAAACTTCAAGTTCACTGTAGCTAAGTCAACACAGTAGTGCTATCTACCACTACTCTGAGTTTAATCTCTGGACAAAGATATTGTCAGCATGGGATCATGTGGCAAGTTACAAGTTTTATGCAGTGTGTTGTCAAAGACAAACTTGTCCTATAAGTTGTGAAAATCTGCCTTTTAGCAAAAAAAGGGCAAGACAGTTCATTTTTCAACTACATGTTGGAAGCCATCAAAAAAAAAAAAAAAGAAATTATTCTACTAGTTTTCAGAAAAAAAAATCCTTTATAGACTTTTTTTTTCTTCTTTGCAAGTTGAGAGGGCTTTAAGGCATTAGGCAGTGCCTATCAACATTTAGATTCCTGGTGTACGTTTTGATTACTGAACTTTTAATTATTACATTGATTTAAAGAGACCATAGACAGGCTTACCTGCGTAAGATCAGGGATATCGCCTTTGTCAATTCCAACTTGCTGTGGATTTAAAAGAGGTTGTAAAACATGAGCGTGCTATTTCCACTGCAGCAGGCATTAAGTTTGACTAGAACTGTGGAATGCTCTTCAACCTACAATGCAGTTTGTCTTTAAAATTATTTTTAAAGGAGGAAAAAAGAAAAAAGAACCCCCCCCCCCCCAAAGTTAGCATGCACAGATGCCCATCTTTCTCAAAGCCATTCCATTACTTTCAACAACTTGCAGCAGTCTTTTTTCAGGTTCTCCTCCTCCCTGGTAAAATTCATATTCCCTACTGTAAAATAGGCAGGGTTTTCTGGTCATGAACTACTGTCTCAGGGGGTAGCATTAGTGGACTGGAATAGAAGTACTACCCAGATGCCTGACTGTCTTAGTGAACTAATTTCTTAATTCAGCAATGCGCAATTTCTAGAAGAGACTGCTGAAAAAAGCTAAAGCTCAAGTCACTTGTTTTTTCTGCCCTTCTCTCCTATCATTTCAACTACAGCCAGATGAGGTGTCAGTCTGTCAACTTTAATTAGTTGTCCTGTTCCTTAACTGTTGGCACTTAGTAGTATTCATTGGTCTAACTTTTGCAGAAGAGCAAACTCCACATTTAGTCATTCTGAAGAACAACCAAAATAATCCTGAATCCCCTGTACTGTAAAGCTGACCTATAGGTGTCTGAATTCTCAAATATCTTTAAGTCTCCAAGTTATTACTCCCTCAAGTCCAATATTCACATCAGACATTATATGCCATTCAGAAGTCTACTAGTTTCCTTCAAGTAAGCAGGTAAACTACCAAAGGCATAAACTTGGTATCTAGCTCATTGCTGCTGCCCTTGATAATGAAGCAGGAAATATGGCAATAAGTTCATCTCGTGCCCAGGAGCCAAACACCTCAAGTGACAGCCCATCAAAACAATTAAACATACAATATTTGCATCACACACATAAGAGGATGCTAAAACGATCAAAACTGGTAAAATTTCACATTGCCGGTAAGAGCTCGTAGCTGGCTGCAAAGACTTAAGAAGGGGACTTAAAATTGTAATGTTTTTGTTCATAATTGCTGTATTTTCCTCTAATGCTCAACCTGGCCCCAGAGGAATACATTTATTACAGCACTTCCAAAAAACACTGTTGTGGTTGAATTCCTGTCATCCGTTAAATTACCAGGAAAGTTGAGGTTGGCTGCACAGTGCTGTGTTGAAGGTCTAAGCAGAACTTACTAGTCCAAGATGTGCTGAATAAGCAGATCTATACTGCCTCACATTT
Source organism: Rhea pennata (assembly GCF_028389875.1). Lineage (NCBI taxonomy): Eukaryota > Metazoa > Chordata > Aves > Rheiformes > Rheidae > Rhea > Rhea pennata. The sequence goes on along the minus strand of NC_084665.1, from coordinate 91,529,729 downwards.
ACACACAGCGAGTCAGATGCTTGACAAGTTAAATTAATACTTTATAGCAATGCTAAAAAAAAATTGACATAAGCTTAAATGCCAGATTCCAGAAGGCTGGAAGTCACTTACCTCTGCAACTTTAAGAAACTCTGATACTCTTGTCATTCGAGTAAGAAATCGTTTGTAGATTTCAAGAGCATCTTTACACTGTCCCTTTTTCATTTCAAAAAATTTCTCTAGAGAAATAATTTGGCAAATTTCAGTTAAGGAATCTTACATACGTATGTGTGCATTTATCACAATTCTAGTTTTCAGGAAAATCATAGTTCAAGAATACTGCGCTCCATTAACATTCTTCTGCTTGGACTTTTTCTAGTGGCCTTCCTAGTCATTAGTAGAAATTAGGAGTTTGGCCCGCTGAGAAGCTAAATAATTATATAGACTAGAAAAATGCACGAAAAGCAGTCATAGCATTACATGTGATGTGAACTACATTTTTAAAGATAAATGGTAAGCAGATGAAGTATCTATTAACCTTGAAATTAAAAGTAATTAAGGATATTTAAATGCATTTATATATTTCTTCCCCCAAGTTGTCCTCACACTAAGGAGCAGTACTTTTCCCACTTTAGTAGCTTTCTAAGATTGGTTAGGAACCTCATTAGTACCTGCAAAGGAAGACTGTCATATACTTCAACCTGAACTTATACTTGAAGTAGCTGTAAGCACTGAAGTTTCAATCCAATTGTTATGCCCAACACATTTGTACCTATTCAATAAATCTTCCAATCCTACAGTTCAGCCAAAATACATGGGAGTTATGTTTATAACACTTCACCATGAGGGGTTGTAATGCACCCCTCCCCCCCCCCCCCCAAAAAAAAAAAAAAAAAAAAAAAAAGCCTGCGTTTTACCACTCAGGAACTTAATTTTGCCTGTATTCAGTCTTTACAACTTCCCAGATTCTTCCCATTCTTGTGGCAGCCACAGTTTTCAGCCAGTCATGCTAGCCAAGGAACTTGAGTTTCCACCTATCTTTATTGACCTGCTGAAGTGCTCTAAAGTTTTAACAGGTGAAGCCAAACTTCTACAAGATGATTTATGTCAAACCTTGAAATGCTTTTTGTAGTTTAAGACAATCCTGCTTTTCAAATTCCTAACAAAGCCTTCTGCTTAAGGTGTGTTATGCTTTTGATCACTCCTAGTTTTCTGAACTTCAAAACATACTTAGAGCCTTGTATATAAACCTTGTAGTCTGAAGGCAGATACATTTTAGGTCAGAATCCAGCCATTGTAATCATTCTTTCAGATAAACTAGGAAGGCTACTCAGGATGATGTTACTTAATAAGAGGCTACTACAAAGCACGTAGAACAGAAAGAGGAACTTGGATATTTTGGATGAGCAATCAAATAGCAAAAGCTGTTTTGCTAACCTCGCAAGACATATTATGCAAACTCACACAGCACTGTATTTTTTTCCCCCCTGCAAGCACAGACAGGCTCAGTGCCTTGCAGTAGGTTTTTTAACAATTTTATAAACATATGCCAATTCAGCCTCAGATAAGGACTAATTTAAAAGATTATGACTGTGGCTTAGAGTTTTCCCTAACTTTTCACTTCCTAACACGGCAGTCAAAAACAATATATTAAGTTTTAACGGAAAGATAAAAAAAAAAAAGGGTATATTCGAAACTTGTTTTTCACTTGCTTGTGTATGTGAACTACAGACACCGGGCTACTTACCTAGTAAGTTAATAACCCCATCATTGTAGCAAGCAAAAAGTTTGATAAGATCTTTAAATAGAAGCATGAATGCAGCATTTATGACACCATTTGTCAGTTCATTTGGATGAACCTACAAATAAAATACCAATTATTTAGAACAGCTTTACTGAATGCAATCAGAAGTTTTAGCTTGCGGTAGGAATATGCTACTGTTATAGATGGAATCAAGCACTGAATGCAAGTTTTTGTGGAGAAATCAAAAACATGCAGCTTCTGTTTCTGTTAGCAGATCAAGGGGCACTTTTTCACCACTTCAAAACAAAACACTACAGGGCAGGAGTAATTCCATCATAAGTAAATGTCTTCGCCTTAACTCCTTCACCTATCATACCAAGGTGGAAGGCAGAGAAGCTGTTAACAAAGCTTTAAGGAAACAAGTCTGAACAAAGCCTCAGCAGTCTACTATGAAATACAGTTGAGTTAATGAAGTCAAGACCTTCCAGTTCTCATACCAACTAGAGCAGAAAGTAAGTGCTGGTTTATTAAAAAACAGAAGAAGGATCTTTTCAGAGACTACTATCACAATTTATAAGTTGTTTAAGTAAGAAAAAAAAAAAGTAGGGAGACCCCATATTTCTAAGGCTTTCCTCTGAAAGTTGTAGTGGGCGCTCTCCTCCCAGTAGGAAACCGTGTTCTTCCATCCACACAGAACACCAAAGAACATCTCAATTAATTCCTTCAAGGACCTCTTTGCAATGTTCCACACTACCTCCTAAACCAATTCACTCCTGGTTTGGTCCTTAATTTGAAGTGTATAAATAATCTCTCTGACATTAATGAGATGCATACATTCTATATTATCCTCTATACATTTATATTTCTATGAATAGCCTAGATTGAAGTTTTCAGTCCATTCAGTTTGCAATTAAAAAGCCAGATGATGTCTCTGGGGAAGCAAAACAATGTACATATGGTATTTTAATGGTTCCTTCCCTGCTAAGAACTTCGCACCAAAAAAAAAAAAAAAAAGAGAGAGAGAGTGGGGAATGGGAGGCAGAGGGGAGGGAATTCTGGGAATTCTTCTGCCTCCTCATTTTGCTTTCCTTTTCCCCCAGTGATGCAAAAAATGAAAACTCCAAGCTCAGAGTCAGAATTCCCCAATTATGTTTCTGTATCCTCCTTATAAAAAAACTTGCATCTAAGCATTTTGTACATATAAGTAAATGCAATCTTTCACCTTACCCTACCTCAGTGGGATATCAAAAAGGTTGTGGGTTTTTTTGCCCTCCCAACTTAATTGGATGATCAGTAAAGCATTATCTACAAGAAGGTGAAACATTAATTTCAACACAGCATTTAAGTAACTGCTTAGTGTTCATGCTTTGTTCGTTGGGAGAGCTTCAATACGTACATCAAATTCAAGTAGTGCATCAATTTGTTCCTGTAGTATTGGCATGCTCTTCAGTAGCTTTTCTGGAGCCATTGTTCTCATTACACCATCAGCTCTGTAACAGGAAACAGATTACAAGCCATGGTGTTCTTCTGCCTACCTACAACAGATTTGTTGCCTGATCACAGGCTTAAAGCTGCTGTAACTGATTTAAAATATCTGAAGCACTGTCCAAATCTCCTTCTTCCCATAGCACCACAGGAGCTGGCATGGTAAATACTTCATCCAACCTCCCCAACAGCAGGCAAAGAAGGGCTCTCTGTGTTAGAGTAATCAACACAAGAGACTGATCTCTTTGCAGACAAAAGATATCAAGATGTTTAACATCTTGACAAGAAATAGAAGAAACAGTTAGTGACCTTTAATCTTTATACTTAAAGTTTGTGCATAAGGATTACAAGGGTATAACTAATCACAAGTCATTGCTAAGAGTACTTTTTAGTCACATGTTTATAGTCACTGAAGACAAACTCGATCAGTTTTCTCCAGCAATTGCCACTGCATATGCCTGTCAATCCAGTGACAACATCAGTAAGTGCAATCTTTGTTATGAGCTTCTTACCCTAGAATACTTTTCTGAGTATTCTTGGATACTGATTAATTGTCTTACTCTTCATAGGACTTTCATTGACTTTGACCTGCCTTGATGAGTCTTGAACTACCGCTCCAACTTGGACCATGCAACAGTCACAGATGTGTAATATTCCTTACATGCATCTCACATATCTTATAGCAATCACCATGTATGCCTGGTTTTGTGTCTGAATAACAAACTTTCGCATCTGTTATGAGTTGCCCCATTCTGGCCACTAACAAGTATAGTATCTCTTCTTGGGGAACGCGAACTACCATTCATATTTATTTTGTGCTACACTATGAGGCAGCACTTTTTTCTGAGAACCGGAAATACCATACCTAGTAAGGCTTTACATGAGACATGAATCAAAGGATTTTCAGCAACCCAAACATATGTTTTTGGAACATGAAGTGCTTGAAACCACTAGGTGAAAAAGAGAATTTAAGATGCTAAGACTACAGAGGTCTGCTGGACCAAAGTCGGTCTAACATATCGATTCAACTAGATATTATCCTCCCTTTGAAAACTTCTTAATGATTCATATTTCAGATAGCTTAAAGAGATAAATATTCTGGTCCCCCCCTATTACTGGAAGGGCATTTTGAAAATACAACTTAAAGGGACTCCAGTTACACAGCTAGGCCAGGTCCTATTTGTCTAGCATTTTGAGTCTGTAGGAGCAGGAGGAAAACCCAGCAGTGATGTCTGTGTCAATAGCTCAGAATGCAAAGCCACAGAATACACTGAAGTCATCAGAACAAACCCATATGTGGACTCATTCTTATTAGAAGGAATACCTTTAGTATGCTGTAAATTAGACTGCACCCTCACTGGGTGCTAAACCACTTGCTGTGTAGTTAATGCTTCAACAGAGAGAATCTAAAAATACAGAGGTCCCAATTACAGGAGTTAAGAGGCCAGAAAACATATTCTGACAAATACCAACATACTGCTCTGCGCTGAGTCTTCTGGGGGACTGTTGCGGGTTTCTTTTTCTTTTCTTGTTTTTTTTGTTTTTAACTCAACCCTTACGGAAAGCAAAAATACTAAATTATAGCCTTATTCTCTTAAGTTTATAACCGTTTGCTGTGCTGCCTCACAAGAACTCCAGCTGTCCTCTTGATTGTCTTCGTAAATTAGTCATAACAGATCTAAACTGTGTGCTGTGTTAGGTATTTATCCGGAAATACGAAGTATCATGCAGTCTAGCTGCAAATTGTGATAAAAATAGGGAAACACTGTGACATCCATAGGCAACTTGGTATAGAAGAAATTCACTTTTAAACTAAAGGCATAATCTTGATAATAGCTAGCCCTTTGATATGGGAACAGCCCACTAATCTGCTGAAAAAAAAACCCAAAACATAGTGTAATTAATTCATCTCTTAGAATTTGAGTGAGGACCACCCTCTCTTCCTCTCCCTTCCCGCCCCCCATAAAGAAGATTACCTTTTAAGAATAGTCATTTATTACCTTTTCATGCTGGATTAACTATGTTCCTTATAAATCTGATCTACTGTTGACTTGATCTTCTACGTAATCAAATGCTAGAACTTAGCGTTTCCTTCAGGACACTATAAAGTCGCTAACTTCATTAGCTAGCTCCTGGTGTCATGTGTGCCTCCTCCTTCCACTCTCCTCTTGTTTTATTACTTCAGAGGAACAGCTTTACTCCACAGACCTCTTCCTTCTAGAATTTTTTGTTCCTCTTCTTATAGAAAGTGTCTGGAGACTAGTGAAACATCCCAAATAGATTCAGAGTGTTTTCCTTCCCTAATTCTAAATGCAGTCTCTCTGCAGCACAATTTAATAAGTCAGATATAATACATAGCACTAAAAGCTCTCAATTCTGCAAGGCCTATTATTTTAATCAGGTGGTAGCCAATATTTGCTCTAGTACCCATAATCTTTCTTCTTCCCCATGTGCAATTCTTAACCAATTACAAATATTTAGGAAACAATCATTCTGGTTTTCAGTGTAGCTAAATAAAGAACTTCAGAGTAAAGTCATTAAGACACTAAAATTAAATTTAATGCCATAAGCAAGATTTTACAGGTCAGGAAATCCTATTGGTTTACGTACGTAAACTTTGCTTACCCTTTCTTCACTCTCGCAAAGTCAAATGCCATTTGTCTGTAGGAAAATGCTTTTTCATTCAAGTATCTACTGTAACGTCTTATAAAGGTAGACATGTCATAACCTGCAAAAAACAGTTACATGATTTACATTAATTGTTATGCTTGTTTGGAGGTTCTTTAACAAAGGATAACATACAGTCAATATACGCCAGGGCTGTGAGATCTCTATTACATTACAAAACTCCGCACACAGAACGGGCTTGACAAATCATCTTCCAGCTTCTAAAGAAAAAGCAGTACTGCTGCATCAGAACAATCTACAACAGCATTCCACTTCAAACAAATTAATCCTATGCACTAACAGCGGGTTTCTTGTGGAAACCTACTAATGGCTTCTACACAGGTATATGGTGACATACTTGATGGTCAAATCAGTTACATCTTGGTTAATGCAAGAAATGCCCATTTAACAATTTACACTTAGCTGATACCTGGCTTGCAGGACAGACTGTTTTCACCTTAAACACTCCCAATACTTTAGGTCATTCTCTCCAACTCTTACATGGATCCTCAAAATCCCCCCGACTAGGTTTACTGGAACAAAGAAATGATTGTATTGCTAGAGACTATTGTCTTCTATGAACTGTTATATCAGAAATCTTTAAGGCTTGAAACATTGTATAAGCAGGCTCAAACTGCAGCTTATTTCATGGCTATAAAACTTCTAAACACCAGCATTATGAGGGTCTATTCTTCAGGTATTTCTTTCACAGTTTCTTCTCCTAAATCTAAGTTACAGTATTGCGTGCAAAAAGCAACCAATTCTCCTCTTCAGTATGGGTCTCTTGTTGTTATCTTCATTAAAATTCCTCTCTCAGTTGTATTTTTCCTTAATATCTCTGAATATTAAGCATCTCTGCCAACTCAAGCTTACCACTACAGTTTCTGACACCTCATCATCTATGACACTCTGATGTATTATCTATTAAATAACAATTTAAGTTTTAAAAAGTGGCAAAAAAACCACCAAAGCATGTATTTAACAAATTTCACAGTTGTCAAATACCACTATCTTTGAACGTACACAGCACAATAAATGCAGGTTTAATATCTGCTTGGTTTTATTCCTTTACTGTATTTCTAAGAGATGCTTAAGTCTCCTAGGTGTTATGTGTCCTTAAGAGATGGATTAACATGGCATTGCTTTGATCTTGCCCATCACTGTAGCATTCATGCATTTTGCAGTGGATGAATATTCTCAAACAGCTGCAGGATTAGAAGTTTTCTTTCTTCTCTGCCACCATGAAACAAGCTACTACGAAACAAGCTTCCCCTTCATTAAGGGAAGCATCACGGAAATTTGTGAGTAATTTCAGAGTCAGACTGCATGCTTTAGAGAAAAAACAAGTCAAGCCCTCAAGTCCCTTGTCCCTTGCTCCACCTCCAAATTCAGTAGCCAAATCAAAACCAGCTAATTCTTTGGTTGTCTTTTTGTTTTTTCAAATTAAGTACTTAAGGACAATTCTAAAAAAGAATACAGTGTTTCAAAGTAACCAGATTACCATTTAAGACTGAATAAAAGCGGAAAAAACAAATGGAAAGTTGTCCATTTCATCCTTAACTCTGTAATAAAAAGCTAAACTGATAGCTGACTTGGCCCTGATTTCAATCAGCACCTTCCAAGGGAGTTGCAAAGTGTCAGCTTTTGAGTGAAAACTTGGCAGGAACTGAGAAACACTGTTTTGAAACTGTCCAAGAGTTCCCATTTCACTTTAGCTTCTGTATTTATTGAGTACTTATAAAAATGTGTTACTGACTCCTTTTCACACAATTTACATTTTTTTGCTCCTCTATTCATAAGAATCAATGCAAATTAGCAATAGTATTTCATTTAGAATCTTGTTAAGATAACAGATATGAGTAGGCCTACCATGAGATCCGCTTTTGTCCAGAAAATTGCTGAGGTTGAACAGTGTGTTTCTAGATGCCAGGTACTGAATGAATCTCTGCAACACAAAGTTATTTTCTTATCAGAGGCTGTATCTGCAGACTTTGTACCCTCCTAGCAGGAAGTTTAGAAGTCTAACTCAAGCATACAGACACAAAAATTCAGATTTTTGTCTTAGCCTCTTACAGCTTCCTCAAAACCATTTTCAGCTGTTCATATGCATTATGTTTAGCCTGAACCTCTACTAAGTATCCTATTGTATACATAAAAATAGATTCTGTGCAAAGTACTACATAAATTGCTGAACAAGCAGTAAGAATAGCTAACTCTAGAAGAGATTTAAAGAAGCACAAGATTTATCTCTTTGCAAAGCAGCATATCCATATTGGTCCCGTACTTTTCCTTTCAGCAGCCCTCAGTTTCAGCCAAGCTCATGGCCCATTTCAATAATGGGTAGATCCTGTATCAAGTACTAGGACTAAAAGGCCAAAACAATTAAGGAAAACAAGTCAGAAAGCTGACTGAAAACTTGGAACAGAACATTTAGTCAGGAGTAATAATTTACGCTGTGATATCAGAGAAATTAATTGCACGAAAACATCTGGTACGTTGCCAGGGAGGAATTGTTTCATTGTCATACTAAAGCTTTTCAGGTGTGCTTTTTATTTTACACACACACCAGTTTGTTTAAATTAATAAAAAGCAATGGCTAGGGAAACATAACGGAAAAGACAGCGAGTTGAATTTACAAGACTAGGAAAATTTTAATGCTAATTCAGAAAGGACAGCTATTTGGATGTCAGTACCTATATGCTAGAACAACAATTTTGACTCTCATTAATCTTAAGTCTTTAAGGCCACAAAAGGCTAGTAAAAGGCTATTAATTGAAAAGGCTCTTAATACCAGAATCAGTCACCATGGACATAGAAGGCAAAGACAGAGATAGAGAATGAAGGATGTTAAAAGCAGTGTCAGAGTTGCATGCTTTTTTTTTTTTTTTTTTTTTTTTTTAAAAAAAAGTTCTCCCTAGATTTTGTCACTCACTGACAGAAGTTCCAGGTAGTCTTTCATCCTGCATAGCTCTATTTTCAGATGGTGAATAAGTTCTGTCTAAGTACTGAAATAGGTTGCTGCTTGCTCCTATACTACAGATACGTAAATGAAGAAACAGATAATCAGCACTCCTCTAACTTAAATTATGTTGGTAAAGGTAAGTTTGGAAGACTGTTTCTCATCAGCAATCATTGTCAGCCTTTGTTGTCAGGTCCTTCTGGTTCGGAGAGGTGCCTCTGCGCTGCTAAGTTTTTCAGCTTTGAGTTTGTTCATTTTCAATATAGTCCCATGAAAAAGTTGATTACACTTACCTCATTGCCATGAACCATTAGATGATGTGTGGTAACTAAGGCTTTGAATACAACCACCCAGCTACTATTTGTTGCTCGCTCAAAAAGTGTATCAGCCATCTGAGGAATATTCACATTTGTTTCATTAGTTGCTTGGATCAAGTCTATAAGAAAGATAGAAGGAAGCTGTTAGGTACTACAAGTAAGACAAAGAAGTTTACAGCATGGCTAAGCTCTCTGCCTACTAGTCTGCAGACCACAAATACATCAAATAGAAAGCTCAGTGCTTAAGTTCTGCATTTAAAAAAACTCTTTGTAGTTATATGAGTACATGCTAACAAAACATTAGTTTGTCTCTTGCCCAACAGTACTGACTTTCTAACAGTTCTAGCATAAGCTATATCCCAGCCTCTTTCTGTCTTCATCCCAAATGCTGTTAGGGTATGTTATACCACATGAATTTACAGCTACTGAATTTTCAAGCTGAGCGTGACAGTTTCCTTTCTCTAGGTTAGACTAATAAGCATTACTGAATTCTTCATTTATAGATAATACTTCAAGCACATGGAACACAGCTACATCAGCAAAAGTACCACCAGAAATAAATACGTTAGTCATCTCACAGGCTAGAATTTCATTAACATGCTGCAGCACATCTTCTCAGGTCTCTGCAGGTCTAGACAGCAGTAGAATGCTCTTGGGCATGCAAGACCACTTTAACATTGAGAAACAAGGTAAAGACAGACATTAGTTTATACTGAAGAGTCCTTTGCCAACAACTGTACTTTGTTCAGAAAGAATAAAAGATTAGACTGTTTTCAGAGAAAGGGAATGAAAAGAAAATATGGTTTTGTATTCTGTACGTTTAGAAACTGCAGACTTGCACAGGAAAGTACCTGAAATGAAAGGTAAGTACTTAATCATCAGCAGAACAGCAGCAAATTTTCTACTAGCTTCTTTCACACATCTACTGTAAGACCTTCAACTTACCACAACACCTATTTCCTATAAACACTAGATATCTGGAAGTAGCTTGCTACAAACTACTACGTACTTTTCAGACACAACTGAAAACTGCATACTGCAGCTGTACGACTAAACCCATTTTAGTGCCAGACAGCACCACCAAGTCTTCAGGAGAAGACTTCATGCAACATGAACAGTGCAGAATGCAAACCTAATTGCAGAGCTGAGGTTTCAACTTTGAAGATCCATGTAGAAAATGTTAAAAATTAAGACGTTTAACTAGAAAAGTAATCTGTATTTCTGTTACAAATGAAAACACTCATCTTTACTTTCCCTGAGATGGCAGTAACAACTGTTAATTACCTTTCATACATTTTCTCACCCTCTCCCAAAACTAGAAAGGTTCATCCCACTACTCAAATCATCCAGCGATGACAGACACTCTACAGTAGGAGCAGACATGCTATTCTGTGACTGATCCTTATACAACCTAAAATACTTGTGCCTGCTGCAAATACTCTATAGCATTTCAGTTCACTTGGTTAGGAATGTCATCACTTTACACACATGCTTTCCCTCCCTAGCACAACACTACACAGTAAAGGCCATTAATGCTACTAAGAGAGCAGAATGCCAAAATCCGAGTTGCTGTGAAGCTATTGAATCTTGCAGGGAAGGCAAAGTCCAGAGACCTGTCCAACTCAACAGACTGATAAGTCAGCCTAGCTATTGCCAACTACCTTGTATATTCAGATATTGACCATACCAAAGATGTCCACAAGTTTAGTAAATGTTCTTGAAGCGACAACAAATGATTTTTTTACTTCTGTCAAAAAGGCTCATTTAAGATACAAGAAATCTATAGCTTAGAGACAGAAGCCTATACTTCTAACTACTATACTGCCTATATATCTGAACTGTAACACCTATATTTAAAATAGTCTTTCACATGAGCATAAGACCTGCAAGCTGCCTTCAGGGTCCCCTCAGTGGAATGATTTTCTGCAGCAAGACAGAAAACAAAGAAAATGTATGACGTGTTCACAGCTACAGAGAAATAAATTACGATTTTAAGGTGTTTAATTTGGGGAGTTTTGTGGAATACATTGTCTGATATACCTAGGTAACATTATAACATCAGTAATGCTGCTCTTGAAAGGAGAAGTTCAGCAATTCAAGTACTACAGTTTTAAAGACATGCCACTGAATGACAGCAGCTCTGCAGAGAAAGATCTGGAGGTCCTCGTGGACTGCAGGTTGACCATGACCCAGCAATTTGCCCTTGTGGCCAAGAAGGCCAATGGTATCCTGGGGAGCATTAAGAAAAGCATTGCCAGCAGGTTGAGAGAGGTGATCCTCCCCTTCTACTCAGCCCTGGTGAAGATACATCTGGAGTACTGTGTCCAATTCTGGGCTCCCTAATACTAGAGAGACACGGAGCTACTGGAACGAGTCCAGCAAAGAGCTACCAAGATGCTTAAGGGGTTGGAGCATCTCATAGATAGTGGAAAGGCCAAGAGAGCTGGGACTCCTCAGTGTGGAGAAGAGACGGTGGGAGCTTATGAATCTGTATAAGTATCTGAATGGAGGGTGTAAAGAGGATGGGGCCAGACTCTTCTCAGTGTTGCCTAGCGATAGGACAAGAGACAACAGACATGAACTGAAACACCAGAAGTTCCATCTGAACATGAGGAAAAACTTTACTGGGAGGGCGACTGAGCATTGGAACAGGCTGCCCAGAGAGGTCAGAGAGTCTCCACCCTTGGAGATATTCAAAATCCATCTGGTAGCAATCCTGGAAAACATGCTCTAGGTGACCCTGCTTGAGCAGAGGGGTTAAACTAGATGATCTTCAGCAGTCCCTTCTAACCTCAACTATTCTGTGATTCTGACTCAAGCTCACAGAGCCTATAATCATTATCCTTCATCTTTTTGTAAAGACAGGCTAATACATTTTTTTTTAATTCTGTGATGCTGATTAATGCTTTATAGAAGAGTGCAGTTAGTAAAAGACAGAAGCAAGTCACAAGTGGCTTGCTCACCGTCTACCTCATTCTGAAAGTTTATTTCAGACTACAGCATTTATGCTTATAACAAGGAAACATTGAACAAATTTTCTGTCCTGAGTTTCAGTACTTCTGTTCATTATGGAAGAAGGGTGGTATAAATTGCATACTTTATTTACAGATGTGAGATAATGAAGCCCCAGAAAAGTCCACCCACAGCAGTGCTGGCAATGGAGGCTAGAATGTACTATTCATATATGCTACTCAAGCACTGTTTCTAAAATCACTCACGTTATTTCTGCTTCCCCTCCAAATTGCTGGAGGGTGCAGTACCGCAGTCTGCAGCTATAAATGTTTTAGGACATGAGCAATTTTAGTATGCTGAGCAGGGAGGCATGATTAAATTTAAATCTGGTACTTTCAGTAAGCGGGGAAAAAAAAAATGCAACCACACAAAGTATCTTGCTCATCTTCAGAGGAAAAAAAATGGGTTTAATTATTACATGACTGATTCCTTTTCAGTCATATTAGACTTAAGGAATTTAAGCTTCCCAGGCTTCTTTCCCCAATACCTTGAAGTCCCAGGTCAGGTTAACAATTGTCAGTGTCTGGAACAATCGACAAATGTAGCCAACTTCATTGAACTTTGAGCAGCAGTTTGTTAGGTGGCTAAGAGGAATTTTAGGATAGAGTTGATAGAACTACCTTGCCTTCACTGTGGTAGGGAAAAATGGGTCTGGAAAAAAAATCCTATTTCCCTCCAGCATATATGTAGGCTAAACATTAAGATACACAATTACATTTTCATAATACATAGATTCAGACATTTACTGGCAGAGCATAAACTTAGTTTTCAAAACAGACAACAAAGTTCAGACTCTTCTAAGCAAGCCTCAGGTGGACTTGTTAATATGAAGTAGATAATATTAAGAACTACCGTATGAAGAGTAGTCCATCACAAGCTGTAATAAAATAGTCTTTAGAGTTGATTTGGTTTAGGGTACACAATAGCAGGATGAACAAAGATTGAAGATATATTTCTGCTGTAGTAGGCAACCATATTCAGTACACTGACAGGTAACTCCAAACCCAGAAACTGACTTCAAAGTCCAGGCAGAGTAAGAAACCGGGAATTTTGTAGCAATAGCAGCAAGTTTTCATTGCTACTTTCCTACAAGCACAATAGATGGAAAATGAAGACCTACCCTTCATTTTAGTTTTTGTATACTGTATGACTGAATTATAATCATCAAATTGCAGTGTATGATTTTCCTATTTCTTCTCTTTGCATCTCATTGGCTGCTATTTTGAACTTACTCAGTGTAAAGATCCTTGTTTAAACTATACATTTAATTTGGGCTTGAATGTATGTTTTCTAGTTAAGTTTTCAGATGCAAATCAAGGCACATATACAAAAGAAATAAATGGATGTCTGTTCTTGAACACTAACTTAAATTTAAATATCTGGCCTTTAAACTCCCTGACTAGCCAACTTTTTGACCGAGTCTTACAATATCCACAATTTATTCAGCAAAGAGAAGTAAGGCTAGAATATGATTAACTTCCTCACTAGCAACAAGACAAATCTGCCAATTTGAAAAAGAGTACAATGAAAAAAAGACAGAAGAAAGTTAGTACATGTTACCTCTTTATGACCTTTCAGAGAGATCATTAAAAGGTGTGACTAATTTTGGCGTTCAATTGTAAAGCTGATAAGGAAAGGGGTGGAGGGAAGACAAAAAAAAAAAACAATGTTCAACTGTCTTCAGAACTTCAGACTTTTTCAGTCTCATTAAAAACTACTTCTCAATTTTCAAAATTTTATAGTAGAATCTCTCATTCAAAAAAAAAGAACTTTTCTTATTCTTTTATCTTTTCAGTCTGTACTTTGGAACTGAGGTTGTTGGGTTTTTTTAAAAAAACCTCAATTCTTCAATATAATAGTTATTCAGAGTTTTCACTTCAGTATGTAGAGAAACTGAAGCAGAGTAAAAGAATTCTCTGTTCAGAGGGATATTTGTGCCAACTGTACAGCACTGTCAGTCCAGGTTGAATTAACATTCAAACTGCCTCAACATTTGAGTTGTCTCATACATTCAATCCTTAAGCTTCACCGATTTTCTCTGAGAGTAAACTCCTTACAGACCTTCATAACTATTACAATGAATGGTACAGTAATCTTAGCATGTAATTTTTTCTTGCTTATAAGTATTTGAATAAAATATTGAACCTACTGGAAAGGAAATGCAGGATTTGTTCCGAATCTGGGTAGGTTAAGAATGGAAAGAAGTGGCTTAAAGTAAGGGTTTAAGAGCCTCAACCAAATAAGTTAATTGGACAAATAACAGGTGAAGTCTTCCTTTGCAAGAAGTGAGAGTCAGATCAGGAAGCTATTGCACTATTATTCTAGCCAATGCAAGATGTGAACATCCAGTTTGACAGAAGACTGAGCAGAACTGTATGGGAAAGCAGAACAAAGTTATCTGTCTCTGCCTCTACAGTACCTGTTCATGAGAACATTAAATGATTTAATGTTGTCAGCTTGACTATCATGCAGCTTGAGAAAAGACAGTCTGGAATTTAACCGCGGGTTAAAGTTTAGCTTCGCCTCTGCTTCCTCTGGTTTGCCTGATCTCCACTAAACATATACCATAATCTGGCTTGTAATAATCTCCCTAGGCACAACAGCAACCCTTACTGTCTCCTCCTTCCTCCCCAAAAGTCTACCTCATGAGGTACTACATCTCATCTTGACCCTATCAAGGCTGCCTTTCTCAGCATCCATCATCTTCCAGATATTCCCTACGCACTTTCAAGCTCGTACCAACTCCACAAAACTAAATAAAATCTTCCACAAAGCACATGCTCTCTGGGAACTATGAAGACCTTCCCTCTAATGCAACTATACTCATTCTACTGATGATAAAAATACCCAGGGAAACTGCTACCTGCTCTCTCCAGCCTTACCTCATAGACATCCTTCTTCCTCAACAGATCTCAGACTCTTTAGTCAGAAGAACTTCACTGCACATCCTGAAATTTGAGTGCTCATGGCAGTCAGATACTGAACACACAGTTGCAGCCTATACCAAGACAACCTTTGTTTACAATTTCTTCCTCTCTGTGAACACATAGGATTAAGAGTTTTTCATAACAAGAAAGAAAAGTTTTTTTCACTATCATGCACCACCTGAAGGGGCGGAGGAGAAAGAGGGCAATACTTTTAGAATGGCAGGAGACTTCTGTTGGAACGCTTATTTCTCAAATTGAGAGTTTAATTAGTCTTAGAATCATCTTGCTCTCACGCTACTCCTTTTTAAAGGCAGCAGAGCACGACCTTTTGAATCAACAGATACCCATTTTGAAAATAAAGCTGAAAAATCCACTTCCCACAAATACTGTTGCATCTTATTTCAACTCACTTTGATGTTCTGCACCCTTCCTTCTCTCCTATACCAAAGGAAGATACTTAGCTTTTAAGTCATCTCCAAAACCAACTTAGCTCATTAACAGTATTAAGTCAGTTCAGTTAGATTCTGGTCCTTGATGATTTATATATACATAGTTTTTCCTCATGAAAGTTTCAGTTGATGCTCTCTTGAAAAGAGGAAAATAAAAGATAACTGTCAGTCTTCCATTGGATCAGAAAGGGTACAATCAAGGCAGCTGTTTCTTTAAATGTTAATAAAGGTGAAAAGTGGGATTATACAGTGTTAAAAAATTTTTACCATAAGCAGTTCCCTGAAGCCCCATGAATGAGTACCTTTTACTTAAAAGTTCCCAAAACTTAGCCTCACTGACTCTGAGGAAAATATACTGCCTTTAATGTTTACATGTGAGCTCCCTCCTTGAAGGTAATATAACTGAAAAAAGACATTCAGTCCAGCTGCAGAAGCTCACGTTTAAGTAGCAGTCATTGATGTACTCAGTATTGTCTTCAAGACTGCTAATTCATTAGCGATGAATATATTCTATGAACGAAGTCGGAGACCTTACTGACACCCAAGATCCAACTACTTAGAAAGATAAAAGCATCAGTTTTACTCAGGAATTAAATATCTGCAAAAATAGAGAGTGTCACCCAGAACACGGGTCAGAGGTAAGCTCTGCAGTACAAATGTACTAAGGAGAGCAGCTTTTTAGTTTCACATACATGAAGTCAGAACACCAAGCAAACGGAAGGCGGCCCACAGCCAAAGAATACTGTTCATTTTCTTCCTCATAACAGCTTTTTCAGATGGCTTTACTGTGGGAAAAGCCTTAGTTATTAAGTGTGGAATCTTCTTCCCTGACCACAGAAATAAGCTCAGTCTTGAGCATAATTTTTACAGAATTTACTTATTTTGAATACCAAAGAATTTCTCTCAAGCAAGAATGCAGATTCAGCAAAGGAGGTGAAAGAAGAGAAATTCCTGCTCTGATGTTCCCCTCCTCACTTTCAGAGTCCCCACTCCAGACCTTCTTTCCATTCAAATCCCGTTGCACAACAATGTCAACAGCTATGTGTACTTTTCTGCTCAAAGGCATGAATCAAGCAGTTTTACTTACACTGCTATGAAACATCAAGTAATTCTGGAGCCTGAAGTGCCACTTTTATATTTTACCAGTTTGCAACACCAATTCAGTAACAAATCACCTTTTTACTAGACTTCTTGGACACCTCTCAACAGTTTAAGAAATACAAAACACCACTTACATTTGGTGGACACTGAGTGACAGTGATAAAGTTACAATATAAAAGCAGTTGCCTTGGAGAAATGCAATTACCCATCCTATTTTAATACGGCATCTTAAACTCCAGCCACAGTATGGGAAGAAGGGCATGGAAGAAATCTTACCATGAGAAGCAAAAAGCTTTGTGTTAAGCATTTGACCAATAACTTTTTTTTTAATAGAAAAATAAATTTTCTCCAAAAGGGCAAATCTCAAACTTTATTCTGCAAGTTCTTTCATCAGTTCAAACCTGGAACCCTTAATCAGAATACTTATTAATTTAGAGAAGAAATACAAAGCCATCTTCTGGTTTGGGTAGTTTTTCTTACGCCTTTTTAAGAGAGCTGCAACCATCAGTCATCTTCAAGTCTTCAAAGCATTTTTTAGATCTGCCCTGAAGTGTCAAATTGTTCTCTTTCTTTAGCTACAAAATTAGAGCTACAGTTCTGTTGATCTCTGTACTACATTCTATATAAACTTTGCTCTTGCTGTATACAACAGAAACAAGTATAAAGGGGGTTCAAATGTTGTAAGATTATCACTCACAAGGATAAAAGCCAACACGTTCTAGTTAATTGACTACAGTAAGTGGATACTAGGATTCCAGCTGTGGCTTGTGATTATCTTGCCATAATAATGGAGCAACCCCTAATATTATCTATTAGTTGTATTAACTCATAATTCTTACCATTTAGCTGTTTACTGCAGTATCAATAACAAGTATCTACTGCAGCTGTTCCTGAGAACAGCACTGCTTCCCTAAGTAAGGATGTCATTGTTTGCCACAGCAGCATGCAATAATTTACAGTAATCTCTGAACTAGAGTATTTTCTAATTAACTTTTACATTTTCTGTTGAGCTTATACCCCAACTACATCTGGCAAAAGTGGTAATTGAGGCATAGTACAAAAGCTATCCAAGCTGCCATGCTGTTGTTGTTTTTATTCTGAGAATGAGCCCTGTTTAGTGCTTTCCACCCCCACAATGCTCTGCTTTCCTGAAAAAAGTGTTTGCTTTAATAAACCTGTGGAAGTGAAGGTCTTCCACCAGACCATCAACTCTAAAACAGCTGTTAGTAATCCACTACAAAACTGAGCTAGACATATAACGGATGCAGCTTGATGTTTTAGCCACATTACTTAGCTGTTTTACATTGTGAATATATAAAACCCTGGGGGGGGAGGGAGCCGGGGCGGGGGGAGGACAGCATGCAAGCATCTTCAGTGATATGTCAATTAGCTGAGGTGTGCACACTAGAAACAGGTCAGCTGTTGAGTATATGGTCTCAGTGAGCGACAGATCTAGCTTTCAATATCTAAACAACAAACCATATTTGTGCTACTGCCTCAGCAGGATTCTTTTAAGAGTCTGACTATTTTGTCAGTAGATGTCATGGGAAGAGGTACGGTCAGCCTGCAAAATAACCAGACAAGTTGAGAGAATATGTTTACAAGTCCCCAAAAGTTCAAAATGGACTGAAATTCTCAACTGCAAATGAAAATGTCAAAGACTACACAGACAGTCCTGTTGAAAATATGAGCACACCTATAGGAAAAAGGATGCCAAGGGTAATGCAAACCTGTCCTAGTGGACACCATAAGAGTACGACATTCTACTTGACATACTACTCTAGAAAGAGTCACACTGAAGCAGTTCCAATCAGTCAGCAAGCACTTTATAATATTGATGTAATGGTTTCACTCCATTTTGTCTCATATCTGTAACTCTTTGCAGAGTTCCTAACGCCAGAATATGGTCTCAGGTGTGAATGTTGTGTGTTAAAACAAGTTTTACCAAACCGACTGATATCCTTCAGGGTAGAAGGAGCTTTATTCTCTCTTTGCTCAAACCAAATACAGCAGGATGAAACTAAACATGTAGTTCCTTGATGTTAATTCCCTTACGCTGCACCTGAAGTTAAGCAAGAACTCTTTGCTTCTGCCACACAGCTGTCTGAGAAACAAACGTCAGCTACCAGTAGTCTTTACTACTCAACAAGAGCCCACAGCCTTTCATATAGTGCAGATTTTTTAACACTACAAAACATTCTGCTAACAAACTTAACGGAACATCTGCCTGAGAGCTGGGAGATACTGTTAGGACTACTAAAATTTTAGAAAGTGACAATAATTCGCTATCTCACAGTTCCAAACCACCCACTGCATCCAGAAGATGCTTTTACCGCTTGCAGTGCAAGTCTCATTTCAAGCTATTAATGAGCAGCAAGATGTGAATCTATCTTACTGGCTTACATTCAGTCAGCAAAAATTATGCGGAGTCAGATCTCTACCCTGGAATACCAGGAAATGGCAGTTATGCTAAGCATATTTTTACAGCTTCCTGAAAAACAAAAGGAAGTTCTTTAAGCTCCCCTACACATACAGTACACCTACAAAATACAGTAACCTTTGTTAACACTCTTGCCGTTCACAAACAGCAGAACCATTCAAAGTCTAAATAAAGCTTAGCAAAACCAGAAAGAATCTACATAGTTTAGTTTGGAATGAAGGACTGCATCAAAAAGTCACAGGCATGGCTCACATGAGAAAATAGTGTTCTAACATTTCATTTCTGGCATTTAAAACACTCATTATAAATCGTGCATATTTTCAAACTGCTCACACACTAGATGTGCTGACTTCCGCTGGCTTGCAGTCCCTTAGATGAATGCACATTCTCCCATAATTAGGCTTAAATGAAGACATAAAAGTTGGAGTAAGAGCTATAAGCACCAAACTGTACCTTGAATTCAAAAGTCATGTAACAAAATCCAAACCCAAGCCTTCATTTGAGAAGGCTGGGTTTTAAAACTCCAAGGTTGCTAAAGAACTGATGCAATGATATATTAAAGCTTGTGTCTATATTCAACCTCTAATGAGAAACAACAGCCTCTAGAGTCAGGAAAAGAGCCAGCTGGCTTCCCCTCTTCATACAAGTCCTTCCCTTTCTGAAATGAGAGGTGAAAAAAAAGAAAGAAGAGTCCTTTTAAAACCCCACAGTCAGTTTTAACTCCCACTTAAGTGCATATATCTGGGATCTTCGATTATATGCGAAGACGTATGTTTTAGCTGATGGAGTCCTGCTTTGTAGCAAGATAACAGATCACTGCCTTATTTTAGGGCTCCCCTCCTGCTTCATACTTCTGGATGCCCAAAAGTTTAAGATGTGGGTGACAAGTTGGTATGTTTTATTCATGTTTTGAGCAGTTGCACCTTCCTCTCATTTCTGTGGAGTAGAACCATTTTAGAACATTCTGTAAACTATGCCAGAGCAACTAAGCCTGCCAGACTCTGCAGGCTAACAGCTGACCATCTGCTATGGAAGCAGCCATTGCCGTTGTGTCATCCATGCCTGTGCCAAGCTAAGACTCAGGTTGAAATGATCAAGTATCCTGTCTGTCGTCATTCCACAGTCTTGTTCCACCTCTTCAGGATAGCAAAGTTTAAGACGCTTTCTTGTAAAAGCCTGTTTTGGGTCCCTTCAATATACAGAACAGTCCTAGCTGAAGTGGACACCAGACTTTCTAAATCTAGCCTAACCAATGTCTCAGTCATAATCCTAGTCACCTAATACATAGAAATAACTTGCAAGTAGTGCTTTCTTCCTCATTCCTTCTTTGAGAAGGAAAAGCCATCTTTGCAAAGTACATACCTTTGCTGTTTTGTTAGAGCTGCATGACCCAACCACAGCACTGGGAGCTCCTGCCAAGTTGCTTTCCACCTGCAATAGTTCCACTTAGTCAACTCCTTCCTTGGTCTTAAATCATTCTCACTAGTCAGACCCAAGCTCTAGGCATTTCTGGTCAGTAGTTTGTGGTTCTCAATGTATATACATTAGAAGCAAGCTGCATTTTCTTCATGGCCATCAAACATGAGCATGCCTATGTATTCCTATCACTCCTCTGCAAGATGTTTTGAGTTTTATCAATAGCATGAAAAAAGACAGACTCTTTATGAAAGGCAACTGATGCTTTGTCTCAGCGCAACAGGCCAGAGTACAGATTACACAAATACACAACACTAACACAACACAGGCACAACATCAGGACTTTTCAGTGTTCAGTTCCTTTCATTAAACTAAATTAATACACAGATAGAATCTAAAATGAAGAATGACATCACTTTAACCCTGACAGAGAGGAGAAATAGAAGGGTATTTAGACTTGGTTAGTCTGGAAGTCAGTGGCAACATACTGTGTTACCAATTGCCACACTGCGCCTGTGAATAAACTGTGAACCTCAGCTGCCCAATGGATGCTACCATTTACCAGCAGCACAGAAAATATACTGTTCTAATATTCCACCTGCATCCAAGGAGACATGGTCAGATCTTTCAAGGTTAATGTCCAATACTATTTGCGGCTCTAGTCCAGACTGCTGATATATTCCCTCTCCTAGTGGATTACAACTCAACTGCTTCAGCAATTATGTCTCACAATCTAAAGGGATGAACTTGTGAGTACTAGCAGCTTACTGGCAACTAGCTATATTTGTCAAGTAAGTCTGAGTCCACCCTTGGAAAACTTTGGTTGTATTGTTTTTCACAGTGTTTCCATGCAGCTTTGCTGAAATAAGCAAGATCAAAAAAGCAAGATTAAAATTATTAAAAATTGGTTTAGAGTCTATCATGAGGCTTGCAAAACTACAGAAAAAGCAGGCATAATATATGAAATGACGAGCTATCCCCTGCCAAATATTTTGATTACTTTCTATCAATTGCCGACATCTGTTTTATTTAGGTTTTGCTTAACCCATCAAGCTCTCATCCAAGCCAAATTTTGGCCAATGGAGAAGCTAAGCAACCATGCCAAGTCTTACGGGGTGGGAAATGCTAATGCCAACATACCAATGGTGCTTCACATTAAAATCTTATTGCTACTTCCAAACAGTGGAACAAGGCTACTGCAGCAAATGCTGTACTGCATATCGGTGCCTGCAAAGCTGCTAGGAAGGCTTCTTGTATCATGCTGTTTAGTTTGAGTTCAGAGTTCAACATGGTGCTAGATTACTCACTCTTACAGAACACTAGAAGTCTTGTGCTAAGATTCTTACTCTGATTGGCTTACTATTGCTTGCTTTTTAGTTTTCATGGTATTTAAAACCAATCCTTCCAATCTAGGCATAATATTGTTCCCATTCTGCCTGCCACACACTCGAAGTCCAGACTATCAAGTTTCATCAAACACTTGTTGGTGATGCTACTTTTTTGTCTAAGGTATACATGCACACGCAACAACTCGAGCTCTTTCATCATTACCCACACTCTGATCTATTCCTTGAAAAGAAGCTCCAAAAAGGAACAGCACATATTAAGATGTTGATACTGCCTGGCAAAATTGAGCGATCTGTAGACTACAGTAAGACTAAGGGAAGGACAATGTCCTTCCTTCCACTCCCTAATAGACCAGAGCCAGCCTTCCACCAAGCTATGCATCTGCAGCTGACTAAAGGAGGTTCCCTTCTGGGGGTGAGGTTTTTGTTTGTTTTTGAGGGAAGGGGGGGAGAGGGCAGGGCTAGGTAGGAACAACACTTTTGCTGTTGTCAAATACCTTGAAAATAGGCCAAAAAACAAAAAACAAAACAAAACAAAAAAAAAAAACAACTAAATTTAGGTGTGCCTCTTGTATATTACTATTTTGTCAGAAGTGAAGAGTAGCCTGGTGGCAAGTACTCTTTTTCACTTAAGAGCTCCATCTCAATTTGAAGAATATTCTTGGAAGAGAAATTCTTTAGACTGCCAGTGGGCCTCAAGATAGCAGAGGACTCCAAGAGGGAAAGATATTACATGCTGCTGCGGATTTCTCCAATCAATAAGATTGGACCACCAAGGTCAAAAAGCATCAAAAGTGTTGTATGCCCTTCACAGTTATTGTGACAGCCATCTACTTTTAAGCACTTCAGAGAATCCTGCATAGGCAGGCACACAGAAGAACTGACCTACCACACTAACAGAGTACTTTCTTGAAGGCCTTACAGAAGTCCTCACTAATGGGCCAGACCCAGGTAAAGTACACAGCGGAGATGTAGGTGTCAAGCCAGAGAATCAGAGCCATAGAGCAAATTGAACCAGAGGAAACCAAACTGCAGATCTTTGAAGATGTTCAGTTGCTGCTGCCTGGGGTGCAAGCGAGTAACACTGAGACTGTGATAAGACCACACAATTCCTAAGTAGGACTGATCAAAACTATGGATGGGTCACCCCATTAATATTCTGCTCTTCCAGAGGGCGAAAAAAATATCTGTTTTTTATTCTCTCAATTTGGCCAGAACAACAACAGCAAAATGCAAGACTATTTATGTAAAGCAAAAGTAGCCAAGTGTGAAGCTGACCATGCTCAAGAGCCCTTAAAGAAAGCAGAAAAGACATGGCTACTCCATTATCAAGGTCCATGAAAGGAAGCGAGTACTGCAGAAAAACCTAACTTGTCTCCGCATTTGTGATTCATACAGCCAGCAGAACATTTTTAATGGAAAGACCCTAATGACTATTAGAAGTAGACTAAGAACATACATTTCCAATCAAGGAAAAGCTGAGGGGGGAAGGCAGGACTGATCAATCTAGTTTCATCAAGTTGCACTTTTTAGGTGACAGAACAGTAGCAAGTTTAACAAGACACTAACCACTCACTGTGTTTATCCTCCTTTTCCTTACAAAGCATACCTTAAGTACACGTAAACACAGACTGGTTTAGATGTACAAGATCAAGTGACTCTCCCAAATTTCAGCCTTTCAATCCTAACATGGATTCTAACTTCTCCTGACTTTCAAACATATTTTTTAAAAAATATTACTTGGCCAAGTAGTGCTCTTCCACCATTACCCACATGCTGAGCTATTAGTCTCAGTTTAATTAAAAGGGCGTCCTTCTGCTCATATTACACATGCCTTGAAAGTAGCGCTTAAATAGGGCAGGGTGGGAATTGAGAGTTATCCCACTGAAATACTCAAGATCAACTAATCCAAAAGGTTTTCTTATTAGCTCCCCTTACCCATGACAGACATTTTATACTCCCATTTGGAGTCCTGCGCACTCCCAAATGAAGCAAGTTTCCAATAATATTTTAGGAAATGATGTGGGGGAAGTCCACAGAAACAAAGAACTACTCAACATGAAGACTGATGGCAACTCCTTACACAAAAAAAGATGTGCTGATTCATTAGTAAATAGAACAGGAAAAGAAAAAAGATAATCACTTGTTTGGATTTTTCTTTTTTCTTTTGAGGTGCAAGATGAGATTCATTCTGGTGACAATGAGGAGTTATCAATTTAGACTATACCTGAGCTGTGACAAGAAAAAAGAAATCAAATTACAACTAATCTTCAATAACTTTTGAACGGTCTGTTGCCTTGTACATGGAAATTGTGACAAATTACTACAGCACAAGACACACCAAGACAGGCAAAAGTAGTTTCATTAGTAAAAAAATTAGAGATTGAGTTCTGGGCAACTTTTTTGAAGATATTTCCACAGCCATGAAGACAAAGTACGGCTTGGACTGCACAGCAATGCAGTACTTAGTATTTCTGCATTACTCCAGCTGGAAAAAGGACATGAGTGCCAACAGACTTGGAACATTCTCCAAATCACTTCAATAGCAAAAAACCCTCAAATGTGTACTTTGGAATTTAACAGTACCAGTCACTGAGACTCTGTGACTCCAGATAGCGCCACTGGCTCCTACCCTTCCCAACAGCCAGAGACAGAACTAGGCCCTAGTACCTTTATCTGTATTGAGCCTGGGAAATAAAGCTTAACCCATTGCTTTGGTCAACATGCCCTTCTGATTCAACACTAGAGACCACGGTAACTCAAATATATTCAGCCATTCCTACAATTCGCAGGACCAAGGCAAAACACTGCAAGGACAAGTGTCTGCATCAGCAAAATACTGGCACTAGTGCTGCATTTCAGTTCCCAGCATGAATTAAACTATATATATTTCCTCTTAGAGCCTTTGTTTGTCAGCTGTATCTCAGTATGCAGATTTAGACTTCAGACAGAAACGTGCTACTACAACTACTTATAGATACACAGGGCATCTCCAAAGTCACAGAAAATTGACTCCTGATCTTCAGCTACTGCTTCCACATTTCATGAAAACTTCACAGCTTTCAATAAGGCTTCTGGAAGGGCCTTCTACCTAACATGAATTATTTTGAAAATATAAGCAGGCTTTGCATGGTCTTTTTATAGTCAGCACTCCAGAACTTCCTCCTGCCGCACAGTAGCTCACTTGACAAAGTAAGTCAAGGAATAAAACCAGCCATTTTGAGCATTTTCAGCAACAGGAACTTCTGTTACAACCAACTGCAAATTGAACAACCTCACTGATTTACAATTCACTCTAAATGAAAGACTGATGATCTATTTCTGAGTTAGCTCCTTTATAAAAAACAGTGCTCTGTTCAAATCTACTTATTTCTCTCATGCAACCTCTATTTTGACATCTGAAAGCCTTCCTTCCTTTCCCTGAAAGCTTTGCCCTGTTGATACAATCAGAATCACTAGCATTCAAGGCTGGAAGATGACTTTTACTTGCTCACACATTTAAACCCTCAGTGAAGTCTTAATACGTCTTTCAGAACAATTCTAAGAATAAATCTTCTATGCTATGCACTAGGATTGCCTTCCCAGCTGGATCACCACAGGTCAAATATCTTTAACATAACCCATATATATCTCCCTTACTCATTCTGCAGTGGCCTTTTCACTGCACAAAAATGAAGTTGCTAATCTCCATTTCTCCATGTAAAGGCTTTCCTTACATGCCCAATCACACTATAATTTGTGTAATACAACACAGCCGAAGGAGATGAACCCATCTCATTGCAGTAACTTTAAAACAATATACCATACTTTTCTTAAAATGAAGAAACTATCGTAGGGATAACAACAGTTGGCAAGTCTGAAAGTGTCAGAGCTCTAATGTGTTAACTGCAACAGCTCAGCCCAAAACATTACAGTCATCTGGTAATTACAGTCCTTCTCCCCACAGAGACTAGGGAACTCATTTAACATCCTGTGGCATTAACTTCCAGTATTTGCTGGAAATTCACTAGTATGAGAGCTGGAATTCAGAAAAATAGTAAGTCATACTAACGAGTATATGAAAGCAACCTAATCATGCTTAAGGACCTCTCCTTTATATAAGAAGTCTGGTGCAGCACACAGCGACCACAGCAAAGGACATCCACTACTCTGCATCCATAATAAAGACTGCACTCATAAGTCATGCAAGGAAAGAAAAAAAAAAAAAAAAAAGGTAAATACTTAGCAGACCAGTTTCTGTTCATAAAAGGCTCTTAATTCTCTTGTTTTCTCCCTCATACACATGCACGTGTCAAATCATGCTTTGACTGCTCAGAGAAAGTTACTCTATTTAATTAGTGCTCACTAAAAAATTAACTTGTTGCCTATCATCTTTCTATAACCCTCCAGAACTAGTATCTTCTGCAGAAAACATATGAGGACAGACTCATTTGTGTCTCATCCTCACCAGCTGGACACACTGATATGAGTTAAATACATTCAACAATATTTCTCCATTTTACTCACAAAACCCAGCTGCCAACCAGGGCACCATGAGAAGACAGGCTATATGACATGACACTCTGCCACTAAGACACTAATTAAAATTATGATGTTCCTTACAGGATGCAGAACCACCACATCATTATGTTTTGAGTCTGACATAAATAGCCTTTAAATGTAGTGCTCCATTTACTATTTCACATTCTTCCCATTTGTCTATTACAGAGCATAATAGCTTAACACTAGTACTTGGTCCCTCACATCATTTTTTCTCCTCTTCTCTTTGTAAAGTATTGTTCCAACCACCTCATATCATCTTCTCAGGTACCACCTGAAGTTTTAATCATTTAAATCCTTTGCAACTCAACTCAAAACTTAAGTCATATGAAAGTTTTACCTTTCAGTCCTTTCACCACATGTTCAAATAATGTTTATCCAATTTCAAACACAGGCAGCCATGTGACTCAAAGATGTACCTTCACATCAAGCAGTACTTCTTGCATGCACCAATACTGCTCTTTCAGAGGATGAACTTCTAACTTTAGTCTCTCATTACAATACAGATGATCCATTTTAATTCTTGTTCACAAATAGGATACAACAGGAATTGCTTAACAATTGATAGTTCTGAGGAGCTGTCTCAAGTTTAAAAACCTAGGTCTAATGCATACCTATGCAACTTAGCTCAGGTGCTATTTTTTTTTATATGTGAATTTGTCTATTTTTCACATTTTATCCACAATTTTGAATATGCCGTATCTCCTCCCACTGACAAGATCATTCTGTCCTTAATGATAAAGATATGTGATATCACAACAGTCAGCCTGTTTAAACAAAAATTTAACCCAACTAAGTCTTCAGGCAACGCTACTTACATTAGCATCTCTTAGACAAGCATCTCAAACAGATTTAAATATACTGGAAGACTGGATGTCATATTCCACTTTAAGTAACCTGTGGGTTACATAGGCTAGTAACCTATGAAGTTACTAGCACTGAAATCTGGAATTATTTTCTAGAAGTAATACAAACTGTTTTTAAGAATTACATCTTCATTAGAATTATACTTGCATGCAACTGCACCACTTTTACTTAATAACAGACAGCAGCCAAGAGACTGCTTGGTGTAAGACCCTCTTTAAAGTGTTTTTGGCCATGTGTCAGAAATTTTAGAATAAAAATACGGAAGGTACCAAGAGTGGAGTGGACTGAAAAGTGGTAAGTATAACTGTCAAGACAAAACATTACCAGCTCATGATATTTTCATAAACATTGTGACCTCAAGCTTCTTTCATGCATTAACTAATTGATGCAAGTCCAGAACGGACTTAAGATCTCTGAGACCAAGCCATCAGCCACCTTCAAAAAAAAAAAAAAAAAAAAAAAAAAAAAAATGATACAAACCACCAGACAGATCATGAAGTTGCTCTTAGACCTCTGGGACCTCAACAGCAGCCCTTAAACCCTCCAGAGGCTGATCCAGCTACAGCCCCACAATTATCCCAGTCCCTTACCACTTAAGGGTACCATTCTCTAAACCTCTTCCCAAGTCTGTTGTGGAGGCGGCCACGCTCCTGTCAGTACTTGGCCAGCTCATGGCACAGCATCCGTGCCTCTGCCTAGCATAATCACGACTGAGGTAGGCAGCGACAAGCGCATGTCCATTTTGCCCTGTGGCCTCCTCGTTTCAGAGCCTCTGCTCTGCAAGGCACACTCTGCACTGCCTTCCTACACAGGAAACAAGGGGTCAAGAGGGAAAAAAAATGGCTGCAAGAGCTGTATTATGCAATAAGAGAAGAAATGCAATAACTCATCCTCTCTCAGAGATTTCTCATTTATGATTTGCCCGCTGGATTACAGCAAACACCACGGCCAGAACGCTTCAATCCACGCTACACAGCCCTGCAGGCAGCCTCCCTAGCCCCCGGTCTTTGCTGCCGACACAGCAAGCGATGCTTACAGTCCAGGTGCTTCTTCTTGGGCCCCATCACTTCATGCGTGGTAGCTTTGCAGACGGCTCTGGCTACAGCCGATCCCGTAACGCTGTACTGAGCAGCTGCGATGCGATCTGTCAGCGTCTGACCCGACATCTTCGCCTACCCGTCACGGCTGCCTGCTCTTCTGCATCGGCGGGAGACACAGGAGGGGAAGGGGGTGTCGGGGGCTGAGCGCCGCGGGCAGGGAGGCAGGAGCGGGGCGCGCACACGCCCCCCACGCGCGGCCCGCCGCTCCCCACGGCGCCGACCTCCCCCCTCCCCCGCTCCGTTGTGTAAGCCTTTGCCTCGCCAGGCGATTCCGGAGAAGCTGCCCGAGGTATTCGAGACACCGCAGGAAAAAGCGGAGAGGAGAAAAAAATAAATAAAATGAAATAAAAATAAATTAAACAAGCGCATCAGCACACGAATAACGCAGGAAGCCCGCGGGGGGAGGGTGGAGGGGGGGCAATGGCCGTCGCCGCCGCCCCCGGCTCCGTGGGGGCCTGCGGCCGCGCAGGGGGCCGGCACCGCCGCCGCGGAGGGGGCCCGAGGGGCGCCGCGCCCCCGCCCCCGTACCCGTCGCCGGGCAGGGGGGCGCCGCCGCAGCCGCCGCCCGCCCCGCCGGCGGCTCATCGCCATGTTCTGCCCGGCCGGGGCCGCTCCCCGCCGCCGCCGCCGCCCCCCGGCCCCGGGGGCGCCTCGGCAGGGTGAAGCGAGCGGCGGCAGCAGACCTGTCAGCGCGTCCTTCCTTCCTTCCTTCCTTCCGTCCCTCCCGTCCTTCTTCTCCTGCCGCCGCCGCTCCCGGGGAGGGCACAGTCTCCGCCCGCCGCCCCGGCCCGCTGGCGAGGCGCCCCCGCCGCGGTAGCCCCAGGTGCGGGGCAGGCTGCCCCCTCCCGCCGCAGCCGCCGCGGATGCGCTGGGGCGTCCGCGCCCGAGAGCCGCCGCTATTTCCAGCCGGCGGCTTAATCCTGCCCGCAGCCTAATCCCCGCGCTACTGCCGCAGCCAGCGCCGCCCCCTCCCCCGGTGCAGAGGGCGGAACGGCCTGGCCCGGCCCTGCCCGGCCCAGCGCGGCCCGGCCCTGCCCGGCCCTGCCGCCGCCCCCCGCAGGTTGGTGCCCGCCGCGCCCCGGCTGCTGCCGCTGCCTGCTGGAACGGGCGCGTACGCAGACCGTCCTCCGCAGGGAAAATACATAAAATTAAACAGATATAAATAAATAAATAAGAAAAAAAAAATCATCTCGCCCAAGCGGGGAAGTCCGCTGAGGCCGAGGACGCTTCCTCTGTGTCTGCGGCCTGAACCTGTGGTTAAGCTTAAAAATAATCTACTGAGGGATTCCAAAAATGCACTTAAACAGATGCCGTAATACAAGAAACATAATATATATTTTCCTTTCCTTTCCTTTCCTTTTTTTTTTTTTTTTTTTTTTTTTTTTTGAAGTTGTTGAAGATACCCTGACGATTTCCTGACGATGCAGCACGGTGCCGCTTCCAGCTCGGAAACGTCCCTGTGCGGCCGCGGCCCAGGCAAGGGGCCCGTGGGGTCTTCAGCCACCGGGCGTTACCTAAGCGAGCGTAAATGGCCCGAGCTGAATTTTGGAGCGAGCCGTTGGAGCACCTGCGGTCTGGAGTGATGAAACGGTACTGGTGGAAACTTTGTTCTTTTTTTGCCGTACCAACAAAGAGATTTTAAAGTCATAGGTAGCCTGAAGGCTTGGGGATCCTGTTAAAGCAAGGCTTCAAAGTTCGAGTTAATGTTACCATGAATAATCTCTCCCAAAACCACTGTCCAACCACTGCGTAGGACCATTGAAGAAAGGTGTTCAAATTTTCAGGCTTTCGGTATTGGTTGATGTTATTTCATTTTTGCGCAGCAGATAGAGACATTTGGATTTAAACATTCCAATATTTTCTCAAATGCGGTGTTTGAATACAGAGAGAGATTTCATTTCCAAAAATATATTGCTTTGAAAGATACACTTTGAATCTTCCTGGAAGTGAGACTAATATATTGCGGTGGTGAGAATGCGTATGATCACAATGTCCACGGTTGCTTGTCACATCTGTTCACTAATGAGTGAATGAACAAATACTAGAGTTGAACAGAAAGATAGTTTAAGACAGCCTTCCTTAGCATTTCTATATGCAGTTCATATTCAAACAAATTTTACTCATATTTAGAAATCATGTTCTGTTCTGTGAGAAGCACTTGCAGAAGTTCAGTATTGATGGAGTGATTTGGGGGAGCTAGAAGCATTTATGAGCTGAGGCACACAAATATTTTTCTGAGTATAGTTCACAGTCCAGTATTCATTTCATAATCGCAGTTGATTTCAGGAGAAGAAAGAAGTTAGGCTCTGCAGGTGCTTCATGTTCCTTTACTGACATTAAGAATGATCTTGAATTTTTCATGGTACTGCGGACACAAGTTTAGAATGAATTGACTTTCAAAAAGACAGTAAGCTTATTTTTCGCTATTATGGAGAACAAATACACTAAATGTTTAAGAGTTTAATGATTTCACCTGGCAGGAATTTAGAGTAGCTTTACTTGACACAAGCAAAATACTTTTCAATTTCACTGTAGGCAAATTACTGTAGTGACACAGTTTTCTATTAATGCTCAGTGCACATATTCTGAACCAAGTTAAAGTGAAAGTCTGGACACATTCTGGACTAGTCCATATTGCTTTCAGCAGTTTCTGTCACTGAGAATCTCAGCTGTATAACCAACAACCATGTTTGTTAACACACAGCTCGTTTTATGTTTGCATATTGTCAAAATATTTAAGCAAAAGATAAATTAGACAATTTGTACTGTTGCTTTCAAATTTATGTATTGCAAATGGAGTTTAAAAGAAAGGAGAAAGGGATCATCCAGTATGTTCTGTTATAAACCAGGAGGTTGCTAAGTCATGCACTGGATTACATAAAAAGAACAAACAGAAATATTTTTAAAATGCAGAAATACAGAAACTTTTTAAAAACAAATTAATTTATCTTCTGTTTGCACATTCAGCAGGAAGTAATCATTTAGAATTCAAACAAACCTTTAAGAAAAGTTGCATACTTACGTCTGTATGTTCGGTCAGTACCACTCCATGTGGCTACTCTGGAGCCAGATATATTTCCTGTTAATGGATGGACTTCCACTGACCACTACAAAAGAAGATCTGGTGAACAAAACCAGCATCTCCCAGTGCTGAGAGGTGTCTGAGGTGACACGGAGGTAGCTCAGACAAATTTCACTCTTGACAAGCTTGTGAATGGTGTGTAGTATTTCTGAAAAACTGGTTGTTTAAGAGGATAGGACAAGAAGAGGGCATCAATATTCCAAATATTTAGAGTAAAGGGATGTGTCCTACGAAAGTGGTATTGCTTTTGGATTAATAAGAAAAACAAAAACAAAAAACAAACAAACAAAAAAAAACCCCAGGACTTTAGATTTACAATACGAGTCACACAGGAACCATCCTGAATAAGAAAAGACAACAGAGGAAGCTGCCCAGGCCTACGTAGACTGGAGTTGCCATTTGACAAGGCAGTTGTAGACTCCAGCATGAGAAGTCACCAGCTGTGGTGACTGTGGGAATCCCCGACACACAGCTGGGCTGTGGGATGTGCAAAGGCATCTGGGTGAGGGGCACATAAGCAATTAGAAAGGGTTTCTGCTGTTAGGAATAACCCAGGACTGTATTTTATCTTTGACTTTTCGTAACTGTGCTTTCAACTTCATAATGAAGGCCCAAAAGGAGAAGATACACTAATATCTGCAGAGCTGAGTAGCTATTTTGAGACACGTGCTCAAAAATAATTCTTTACTGATTTTGAAACACTGAGAAAAAAAAGAGTTGGTGTGTATTAATCTCACCATCAGGCTCTTAAGTGGAAAGGAGGCATGTCTAGAGGCTGGTTCACCCCATCCGACACCTGAATTAGGCAGCAGAGATGACTGCTTCTTGTCTGTAATGTTGTATAGCATGTTGGACTCTTACTTCATGTTCTTTAAGTCAGGGTTTTCTCACCATACTCCTGCTTATTATTTTGTTTCCCATCTGTTCTCCTGTTTCCCAGTTTTCCTCACAGGTTTTCCAGTCCTGCATCTAGCATTGATGTGCTTTCCTCTTGCCGTCACAGCCCAGCTAATGATTGCAAATTTGCCTTGTTTGTACCCAAGATTGAGACAGGCCCAGCACTGTTGCCCTGTTGTTGCCTGTTACATTCCTGTTGCTCCTACAACCAGCGGTACAAACAGATTGCCTAGGGAGGCTGGCTGTAACCATAGTGACAGTAGCAGTCCTGAAAAGATGTGTGTAGCTCCAGCGAGGGGGTATCAAGGGAGGTATTTCCTCCTGACTCGGTAGAAGGAGCCAGCAGATAGCAATATTTCTCTCTGCACTGCTACTTGCAGCAGAAGTGTAAGTGGCAAAACACAAGTGCCTTTTGGTAACTACCTAAATCATGAAATGCTCAGGAGTTTCTGTGCTTCCAGTGTTAAATGTAACTCCTCACTTGGACTTGTGCAGGTTCTCTGCATGCAGGTCTTCATACTATGCTCATCAAGCCAATTGTTCATTCCAGTAGTTCCTTTGGTTACTGTGATAATTAAGCACCAGTGAGAAATTAAAGGTGGTGATCAATCTTCCAGTCAGAAGATGGCCTGAGAAGCAGGAAGCCTGGGTGTGTTCGTACATACAAAGTAGATTATTCACTAAGTTTTGGGGACCACCTGAATTAATTTTCCTGTGTACGAGTATCAGAGAATAACAACACAGAGGGTTAGAGTACAAGCTAGGATGTGCGAGTAAATACTCTACATCCCATATGAAATGCATTTTTGGTGTTCAAAGAAATGTAAAAATTAGAAAGAGAATTTAGACGAGGATGAGAATTAATGTAAGAGAGAAAATTGTACACAGAATAGCTGACCTGTACTGGTCGGCTAAGCCATATCACACTGAGATCGTGTTCTGTAGACTAAAAAAGTGATTGGCACATGGCAGACTCAGTGATTACATGGCAATGAAAACTGGCATATATTGTGCAGTTCTGTACAGAGCACAAGACATGTTCATTTACCTTATCCAGTATGCTGGTCCTCGCAAGGATAACCTTAAAATCCGTATTATCTTAGAGATCTGTGTTGACTGAGGCATTGGTGGACCTCACAAGGATAGCTTGTGCTGCTGGAGTAGCAGGTAATAATGCCAAGGTTAATAGAGCAAGAATGGGACAGATGTACGTATATAGTGGAGTGGAACAGAAGTCCTGTAATCATGAAAGTGAATCCTGGAATTCCGTGAAACTCTCCACACATTTCGGTGTTTATTTTGGTCATTTAATTCTATACTGTCAGTATCTCCTCTGCTGCAAAAGCCTGGAGTTATGCAGTATATTATACTTCCAAATATCAGATTCAGACAATCTAGGCTTAAAATACTTTTTTACCTTTTCCTTTATAGAATGTACAGATAAGTAGTCTTATTCTACAGGTCTATTTGAACAAGTCTGCATACCAAATGTTAGCTAGCTTGTTGCTTCTATAGAGAGCGTGCATTCTAATATATTCAAGTGTAGAAATGGAAGCTTTATATTGATATTAGACAGATGTAAGAATTAATTTAAGAAAGTCTGCAGGTCAACTTAAATACAAATATTTAATATTCCATTGAAGTTGTTGGTAACAGAAAGGGGAACATCTGTTAGACAATTTAGGTGAAGTCATGCTAGGCTTCACAGGGATTAGCATGGAAGAGATTTCAAACAGTATATAGAATTTTGAATACAGATAATTTGCTATTACTGACTTTTTAAATTTATTACTCATTGACAGTCCTGTGTTAGAACACAAAGTCTGTAAGTAATACTGAAGAGACTGATCAAAGCTACATCAAACATTCAAAGAGGGAAGAATGCTGTCCAAAATAAAGTCCAAATCTCATTTTTCTCTATGCCATATTTAACAAGAAATTGTGATCCATGGAACAGACTTTTCATCTACATTGGCTTTGTGATCAGTAAGTTTTCTGCTCAAGGAAAAACTGTTCTGCTCCTGTGGTAAAGGTGCATTAATTAGCTATTCAGACCGTAAAAGTCGGTATTTTGTTCTGACAGTGGATTGCTGTTGGCTAGAAGATGGTGAGGAAGCACTGGGACAGAGTTACACAAACTCTGCTTGTGTTGGGCCTTTGTAATTCTGGCCATGGCCATCGTGTGTAGAATCAGGGATGTTCTTTAACTCTTACTTGTCTGGCTGCTGTTTGCTCTGCTGGCGCAAGCTCTAAGCTGCGGTAACTTGCATTGAGAGAAAGTATCACAAGTGGATGAAACTACATCTGAGAAGCTGCAAAAGTGGCTGCCAGACAAAAAGCGCCCTTTTCGTCTCTGACCATTTTCCTTCTCTCCGTCTCTTCTTCCTACAGTGGCAGTAGTGTGGAGAGGTGACATGAGACCCACACCTTCCCTTTGCTGAATTGTTTTCTCCTGCGATGATTGATGGTCCAGCCAGATTACGCAGTGATGCAGAGCAGGCAGCTACAACATACAGGCATTTTGGGCCCTTTCCCACAGTCACTGTCAAAGGCAGTATTGCCCCAAATGATAAGATAAACCCCCAATGGATTTACCTGAGCAAAGCTTAAATGTATGATTTCTCTGGATCAATCTAGTGTAGACTTATCAAGGAGAAAGCTTCTTTATACTCTTGCAAAAAGAAAAGCCTGTCAGGAAAAGGCAATTTAATTTCTTTACTATGTTAAGTCAATAAAGTATAGCTGCAGTAACTCTTGAAAGGTAAGTCTGATCTCTCACTTTCTGGCTCTTGACAGCAAATCAAGGCAACAAATTAACAGAATCACAGAATAGTTGAGGTTGGAAGGGACCTCTGGAGATCATCTAGTCCAATCCCCCTGCTCAAGCAGGGTTGCCTAGAGCAGGCTGCCCAGGACTGTGTCCAGTTGAGTTTTGATTATGTCCAAGGATGGAAACTCAACAGTTTCTCTGGACAACCTGGAAATTGTCCATTTCTGTAAAAAGGGAGCTGTTGTTAAGCAGTGACTGTAACATATTAAATGCTTTTCTGTAGATTATGTGTACTTACAGCATGTTTTGGTTTTACATGTTGTCTGGTGTCTGTATGAGCTGACTGGCAAGAGTGTGTTAGGCAAAAACTAGAAAGTGGGCCTTCAGACAAGGCCAAGGAGGACAACATGCCTACTGTTCAAGAGGTAAGAATGAGCTCTGCCATGTCATGTGAACTGTTCATTTAAGCTTTTTTTGTGTCCTGGAAGCAGATTTTAACAAAATAAGAACTTGATGTTTTGTAGAAAGAAGCTGAACTACAAGGAAGAGGTTACTGGGATTCAGCCTAATGCAATTTCCTCACAGTGAGTGGTGGTGTAATAATAACCAAAACTCAGGATTAAGCTTTCAACCACATACCATGTACCACATCTGCTGCTGCTGTAAATACACAGAAATACACAGCTGTAAAGTAAAATGACAGCAAAGTATTGTCAAAGTCAGTTAATAAATTTCTGAAGTTATAATTTCAATGACGGATTTGCTCAGCAGAGGTTCAATAGATGTCAGATACATGTTAAATAAAAGTAAAATTTTCAACCCAGAGGGTAATTTTTTAAGCAAAAATATATAAGCATGCATTTAGAAGAGCGGGAAAGTTTTTAATTGTAATACTTTATGACCAAATCACACCTCTGTTCACTTGAGAAGCAGGAGGATTAGGCAATTAGCTACATGAATATATGCAAAAACTTATCTTTTGTTTTTAGCAATACTTCATAGCAAATCTTTTAACAGTTCTGGTGTCTTTAGTGCACATTATCATTTTGCTACGGCCTCTGATTGTAAAGCTCAGTCTGCTAATATGAGACCAAATTCTTCAGCTGTGCTTCTGAAGCTGTTGCCTCACTGGTTTGGTTTGCTCTGCTCCCTCTTCCCACACTTCCAAGCCTGGAGTTGCTCTTCAACCTGGTTAGTCTACCCACAAGAGGACACTTTCGATTATACTGGACTTCAGCGGCAACCTAAGGGCTGTTTTGGTGGTAGGATGTAATCAGTCAACTCTTTCCTCTTGACTTCATGCATTATAAGTTCTATTGGTCTTCCACAATGTTGACTAGGTCCCAACCATACAAAAGACTAAGCTCTTCTGATTTTGAATTTCTTGGAAAAACTGGGATCATTACTAACACTTTAATACAGTCAAGTACATATATCCAGAAGCAAATCCTTTAAGACTACATGCTGGAAAGCTTTTGCCTTGAAAAAGGATTAGGGGTCACAGCAGGCAAACAACATATTTGGACTTCCAGTGTGATGCTGTGAGGTAAGACATAGTCAGACTTGTGACTTTATAATCAAGTGCCATTGGCAGGACCGGAGTGTGATTTTCATCTCTTTGTATGGCGTGGGTGAGACCAGTGCTATAAGACTGCTTAAATTCTAGTGCCCATGTCCTTTTTAAAGCATGTTGAGAAAATGGACTAGAGGCTTCTTTTCCTCTTCACCTCTCCCTTCCTGGTGGAAATATGCACAAGGGTTATAGGCTGCTTTCCATGAAGGGAAGGCATTTCTCTACTCCTCCAATTTAGTTAAATTATTTAATGATTGACTTGTTCAGTGGCAAGATTGTAGTTGGGCTATTTGCAGTTTTACAGTTCTGACGCAGAGAACTGTGATGAGCAGTGTCAGATATGCTTAAACTTGAATAGAAATACAAGACACCAGTCCTCAACCTCTTGAAAATCAAGACTATAAGAAACAGAGTTATGGATTTGGCACTGAGCAGGCAGGTGAGCTCACTGTATTTCCTAAGAACAATCTCTGTGCAATGTGTTCCTTGTAGCCAACACGGTTAGGCTGTCATAGGGAAGAATGATATCTACAGCAGGTGCAGGACCTGGTTTTGGTTGGTAAACTCAAATATTACTGAAAGAAAATGCATCAGTTAATTTCTCCGTGAGGATAGTCCAGATGGGAAAGCACAATGCTGAATGCTCACTGTGGTCAGGAGAGAGTTCAAGAAAGGGTACTTAAGCATCATTCTTAACAAAGCCAAACTGTGTTTATCCTGCTGCTGTAGATTAACTCACTCTAAGAGGAAAAAGGTTTTGCGCTAATTCAGAAAAGGAGCCGAATATTTCCTGATGCCATGTTGAGTCAAACCTATAAGAAGGAAGAGGCCAATATTACTGAGACTTTTAAAAATATTTAGCTATTTGAAGAGACAGACTGTTTTCTGGAAGTGCTGAGTATCAGCTCCTTTAAAGCAGCTTTGAATATTTTGCACCTCTTAGAAGTGTTTTCTAAAATTTTTTTAAGATCCAAAGATTGACAGGAACAAGTTATTGACCCTGCTTCACTTTAGAAATGTCATATGTGAGAGCTAATAATGAGCTGAATTTGGATTGAGGTAGGAGAGTCAAGGCCAGAAGTAGAAAATGTGATATTATTAAGACCTGCGCACTTCCATATGAAGCATGCATGGCTTCCTCAATCAAT
The DNA here is from genome assembly GCF_028389875.1 of Rhea pennata. Lineage (NCBI taxonomy): Eukaryota > Metazoa > Chordata > Aves > Rheiformes > Rheidae > Rhea > Rhea pennata. Next base: position 91,491,911 of record NC_084665.1, on the reverse strand, counting down.
GTGGCTGTTATTCCTCTCCTTCTGATGGGCAGAATGGTAAAAATTATCTTTAGGAGGAATTGTGATTAAGGGAAGTGACCTGATAATCAGATACTCCCAGGGTGAGGACATGTAAAAGAAAGCATAGTAGTACCTGCAAAAGTAGGAGGCTGAAGACTATTGAAAACACCTATGCTTAGAAGATAGGAACAGCCTCTGGAAGCAAATATGGAACAAGAGTAGGATGTGGACAAAGATTACCTAAATGACGAGGTTTACCGGGCTTCTTATTTATATCATTGGATAAATAATTAAGTGCCTATATTAAAGACTTGAGTCTGAAATAACAGCTGATTCTAGATCCAGCGTTGATCTCATTTCCATGTGTTACTAATAGAAAAATTATGGCTATTATTGAGTAGTATTGATTGTTGACATTTTTGCTTCACAATGTACTTTGCTTTATCCTTTATTTCTATGGTGCCTTCCATTCAAAGAACTCCACGTAGCTCACAAATGCTAATTTAACCTCACGACTTCACTGTGTGGAAGGCAAGTATTATTACCCCTAAGGACTGCCTTCCCTTTGTATCTAGGCAGTGCTTACCACGCTGCTGGCACTGTTAGAGACGTTATATAATAAGCTGTTTGTGGCGCTAAAGACCTAAGGAGCAAAACCAATAAAGGGCTATCTTTATTCAGTGTGAAAATTATCTGCTTGTAAATCTCTTGGCAGTAAGCTTACAAATGGGCAGGAAAATCTTTCTCAGTGAAAAAAAAATTTGAAGACATAGCAAGGGTGTCATACAGAAAATATATGTCATACTTCATTTATTTCAGTATACAAACAGTGTTAAGTACATAGATATATGTACCTTGTTCAATGTATGTGGTTTTTAACTGTAAACTGCAGTTATATTGCTGTAGTTAACAATGTGTATGGAAGTTTATACTTTTGCATCTTTTTTGCATTTGCAATGTCAGACTTGGCAGATCAGTGCAGAACACTTAGTATTTGTGGGTGTTTTGTCTTGATGAATTTGAGTGGGACTAAAGTGCAGGGAGGCTAACAAATTGCATGATACTAGCAGATTTATGTCTTTTCAGCAATTATTGATGTAAACCCCAGCACTTTCTGTGTAACATGCAGGAGAGTGCTTTTTGCTTCCAACAATTTTCACTGGGATTATAAAACTATTTGATGAATACTCATCAAACAGGCAGAAGTTCATAGGTGCTCCTAGTGTTTCCTGGTGGCAATAGTATTCTGTGCCTGGATGTGGTTAGTAAAGGATGTTTGAGTTTGCTGAGTTTGTGGAGTGCTGCACACAATAAAATAGAAGAAAAAAAAAGCAGAAGACATTGGCTGATGTATCAGATATATAATGCCTGTTTATTTGCTGTAGACAAATGGAATTTAGAATAAGCCTGTCTATTTGGAATAAGCATGATGAGCTTGTCTCTGTTAGGAATGGAAGTCTACACTGTACCACTGCAATAGCAGTATACTTTCGTATTTCTGATAGGTGATGCTCTTAATAGTGTCACAATTAATAAAATGACCAAGCCTGATTAACTGAGTCTCCTGGGCCTTCTTTTCTATCAGGAAAAAAATAGTGGCTCATCAGTAAGGAAATAGCATACCATTCCTTTGAACCTGGAATGTATACATTTTATATACATTAATAGTAGTATCAACCTTAAAGAAATTAATTTCTTGATAGGGATGAGTGGTTCTTTCTCTCTCAAGACTGACATAGGAGAGTTCGTTGAATCCCTGAAAGCCTGAGATTCAGAATGCCTGATGATCATCCTGATCTCCAATAATGACTTCGAAGTAGAAGTAATGAAGTGGAATAACACATTTAGATTACATCTTGTCAACATCATTATTAATTTAAAACACACGCTTTTGAAGATTAAAACTAGCTATTTACAATCTACATCAGCAAAGAACTAAGCATAATAGTGGGGCTGGATTTCCAGTCTGTCTTAGTCCTTTCATTCCACTCTGGTCACATAAAGGGTCTGGAAACCTACCACAGTCTTTCCCAAAGTGATTACTTTTATTGACATAAAAGTAGTATGTGGGTGGCGCACTGTGTCCAGCCAGCCCATGGATTGGAAAGATGACTGATCTCAACCACGAATAATAGTAATAAGCACCCTCCAACCTTGCATCATGGTTATTCCAGCCTATGTCAGGCACCAAAAAGAATTTTAATGATCACTAGAAGGCATCAAATAGACCATAGCTCAGCCATATTGATGAAGCTCGCCCTAAATTTTATGGTAAGCTTTTATTTAAAATGTCAGAGCAGTTTGTAATGTTCATTCAAATCATTATGGATTCCTGTGGCGTTTAAATGGTTTGGAGCAGCATTGCAGATGATGTGAGACAATGCAGGAATGCCCCCATGTGCCCTCTTTTCACCATGTTGGCTCTTCATGGCGCTTGGGCGCACCTGAAATATTATTAAAACTGCCACAGAGAAATTTGGAAGGAAGAAAAAAGAGCAGTTTGCTCACAAAGTGTGAAAAACAGAGCCTGAACTCTTTGAGCTTGCTATTGTGCATTGGCAGCAAAAGATTGTGAGCTAACACCTATTTATCCAAGTGTCCAAGTATCCAATTCCTCATGCACTTACAGTTCTCTTGTTACCTTGCCTCATTTTACCATAATCCGGCCATAGTTCAGCCATAATTTGGCTCAGTATTCCTGTAGAAAGCTTTCATATAGATGCTTTATGAGAGCAAGGAATGTAAGAAGAGGGTATATAAAAGTACAGAACATGACGTGTTAGAAGTTGGCAGATTTTCTCTATATATTTGAAACAGAGGTAAAGCGAGAAGTCGAGTCCTCCGGGCTCCATTTGCGATGGAAGGTATGAATGACAAAAAGTGTAAAACCTCGCACAGTAGTTTTATAAGAGCGACTTGATTCTTCTAAGACAGAGTTGGGTTAACTACAACAGAAATCCTCATGAAAATCAAGCACATTCTCTTTATGATGCAAAATTCGATACAAATGCAGGAATCCTAAGAACTCAGATACAAAAATGTTTTTATTACAGTTGTGTCATTCAAGGGTTTGATAAGCCTTTCAGAACTTTCTTTATTCACAATTCTGAAAGTCAGTTTTAATACCATTTGCTGTCAAACCTGACTCTCAAAGCTATAGGCAAATAAAAATTCTCTCTAAAATTTACTGAGTCATCCTGAAGTTTTGCACATAAGTTTGCTGGTTTGGGATGATTGGATGAGGTAGCTTCTTTCCAATTGCTAAACACTTTGAGTTTGTAAACTTGGTTCTGGATCATGATCAATCCACAACCTTAAATAACTTCTTGTGGTATTTTAGAGGAAAATGAAATATCTGAGATATCATTCCATATGCATATACCACCTTCATTTTTTTCTCTTAAAGCAAGTATAACTAAAATTTCTTCTCCATATAACATGCTCAGTAAATAAAGATTTAGATAATATTTTTGAGTGGCTTTGGATATAGTTTGGCCACTATATTTTTGTTCTCCAAAAAGGACAATACTAAATTAGAAAAATTCAAAGAATAAAAGAATAGGATATTCATAAATGACAATAAAAACTGCAGTGAACTTGCCTCAAGCACTCACTCGAGGGGCAAGTAAAAACCACCTACTTAGTATTTAATGATCTAAAAAAGATGAGTTCAGTCATATTCAGCTGGAAATCAGTTATTTTGGAGATAGTTTCTTGAGAGGAAGCTGCCTAAAAAACAAAGACTCCCATACGGTTTTTTATGGTACCTAATCTGTAAGTATTGCCTTCAACAAAGTAAAGAATATGACATTTTCTTAAAAAAAAAATCTCTGGAAGAAAACATGGGTAAAACATGGAAAGAGGCTAGACGCAGATGTAGCTGGGGAATGCAAGATCACTGCTTTAACTATTCTTCAAGGAGCATTGCTCCCCTGTCCTCATGCAGAGAGGGTGATGGTAACTGTCTTCAGCTGTTTCTATGTTCTATAAACTTCATTATTCTATAAATGTCAATGGTATTAGTTCGTAATTACTCCTCTGTTATCATTACAGCAGGGTCCACTGCCCCGGGAGCACCTCAGGTCTGAAGAGATGGAGACACAGCCCTAAAAATGGGCTCGTTTGTTGAAATGTGCACATCTGGATCAGGGCTATCTTATCTAGGCCCGCTTTTTAGCCAAGAAGTGGCACTTCCAAGGTGCAATCTGTCTTATCATAATATAGACACCTTAATAAAGGTCAGATGAATAAATAATAAATAAATAATAAAGGTCAGGTGAATCCTGCTTGTTTCTCTCCCTTGATAATAAAGCAAAGCTCCCATACAGCTGTCCACAGTGCGAGCATCTGAAGTTACTTACGGTGACTCTTATTCCTGCTTTCATGCACATCGTCAAAACTCTGCGCCCTTCACCTCCCTGTTAGCTCTGCTGTCGCCCCTGCGCGAACGCTGCAGAACAGAGCTGACGGCCTTGGACCTGTGCGGCTCTGCACGGGAGAGCCATCGGGGCAGAGAAACTCTTGCCAGGTATTAGCTCTAGAAAGGAGGTAATGTGGAGCCGTTCAGGTGTCTTCATGCGCTCTCACTGGGGATTTCCAGGGTGCAAACATTTCCTTACAGCTGGCAGCTTTGGAGGTTGCTGAAGCGCAGGAGGAACACCTGGTCTTCAGCAGTAAACAAGGCTTTGGGCTGAATCCAGGGTTAGCGAATTGCTAAGCCTGCTGCGACCACTTCAGATCACCTTTCTTTGCCGTCCCCTTTTAAAAGGCAAACAGATTTTCAGGAAGGAAAAACTAAAGCTCTCCAGAAAGCGTGAGTAAATGGCCTTTCGTATGCTTTCTTGGAACAGAGTGGGAGAGGTGGGGAAAGCGCAGGGAAAGGAAATTCCCTCCGTTTTGCGCTCCCAGGTGGATGCAGGAGGAACAGGGCATCTGCTCTGAGAGGCAGTGAGTTGCAGGCACGGCTGCCTCCCAGCCATCACCAGTGTTTCCCACCTATCTGCGCCACGTCCTTTTATCTCTTGGGACTTAGAGGACCCTGGTAGCACCAGAGCAGAGAAAGTCGCTGGGATTAAGGAGCTGTCTCCATACCTGTTTCAAGGGCTCCGCTCAGCCCCTGCCCAGGCATCCCGCAGGCTGCTGCTCGCTCTGCACTGCTGCAGCCTTGCCACCCTATAGGGCTGGTACGAGGATTTTACCTTAGTAACGCCTTTCCCTTCCTCCAGGAAGCAGAATTCAATATTCCATGTTTTACAAGAGGGACAACACTGTGTTCGTCACCGCGCATAAATCAGCCCAGTGCTGGTAAGAGGTGTTTTATCCCAGGAGAAGAAGCTGCCTGCAAACATTTACAGAAAGCTCCATACTGTCGTCCCAGGGCAGCAAAGCTGAGACCCAGTGGCAGCTCCAGGGCTTTTTAAGCTAGCAGGGATCACACCAGAACATTTCGTGATAGATGTTTGTGTGTGTGCACATGTGTACGTGTGTGTGCAGGTGAGCGCACAAACGTGCACGCAAGCACATGTATAACACAGCAGAGTTTGGAGAAAAGAGTATCCCACACAAGAAGAGCAGCACAGGTTATTTGTTATCAGCAGAATACTTACAAGATGAGAAAATCAGCTGTGCTACACTGAAAAATTGGCTGTAGTACACTGAAAAATGCCATGTGAGCACATGCTGGCACGGTGGCCTTCGGTGATTTTGCTAAGTTCGTAGAAACTTGGAAAAAAAAATCTTTCTCTGAAGGGGGACAGTATTTATAATTTTTTATATATATATATATATATATATATATATGTATGTATGTATATACACACATATACACATACACGCATACATACATATAAATATATATATTTATAAACAGATATACATGCACACACATACACGTATAAAATATATATACTATATACACTGTGAAGCCTCTCATTGTGTAAGTAGACCTACTCTCTATGAGACTGATAAGGGAATATTTTGATATAAATAAATATATTAGAATCTGAATCTAGGAGAATATCCTGAATGTCTATAGATTTCCTTTTCCCAGTTTCTGAACTCATGAAACAGTGGAAGGCTTAGATGCTCACAATTGAAACCACTCAGACACTCTTGTGACAAATAACTGCTGCCTAACCTCACAGAACTGAAAATAGTCTGCCTTTCCTTCTCTCTCTAAGATTCTGCATCCTCTGCAACTTCAAAATGCATTTGACTGCTGACTAACGTAGATATATTATTGATATTTAGTCCTTTTAGTTTAAAAAAATCAATGCATTCAGTTTCAGGAGTAAATAGCATTTGATAAATATTATCCTACCTCCTAACAAACCTTTTTTTGTGTACTAACAGACGACCTATAGAGTACAAATTTAATTCCAGGTTATGGTGCCATGTTTCTGTAATGAAATAAATGGGTATTTGAATACAGGCGAGCCAGCATTCTTGCCACAGGGTTTGAAGTCCCAGTTAGCCTTTGTACTAACTCTACTCTCAAAAAGCAATTATGGAACAATTTACCACTGTAAGCCCTGAATTCAGCGTGATTATGCACAGGTGAGAGATACAGTTTTTTTTCTAATTAAAAATCTGTAAGACCAAGGAACAGAATTAAACACGACAATGATTTTATATGCTTTTTTCCTGGCTCACTTGTGATGGCAGTGCTCAGAGCATGCCACGTAATGCTGATTCAACATGATCTACATACTTGTTCTTACTAATTTTTCCCTAAAATCCTACTTGTTCTCTCATTGGTAGGATAAAATAGTGAAAACTTAAATCAGTGCAGTTGTTAAAATGACGACATACACATTTAAAGAGCTAGTCAAATAAAGTATAATTTAATTTAGCAGGGCTAGCAATCAATAAAGGCTAAGTCCTATTTGCCTTATTTATATGAGTTATTACACTGCAACAAGATCAGTCACCTATCGAAAGTGGGAGTTGGTCCTGTAACAAATCTGCAAGCACAGAAAAGAATTTGGAGTTTGCACCAAAAAGCCATTTTTAGCTTGCTCTCATTGTGTCTCTTTAATACTACAGAGGTCTCCTAATAGTGACAGTTTTAACCTTGGCTCTCTTGCTTTTTGAGAGACGAAGTCAGACCTTCATCTGAATGGCTTTTTCATGGCTTGTTATTCTCATCGGTTTTACTTGGAAGCGAGGCTAAAAAAATTAATAATAAATTTAATGAGGGCCAGTTAAAGAAAGCATTGCATTGAGCCTGGATTGCTCCCAGCTATCTTAATTGAATAAAGGGAAAGTTTCCAAATACACCTTCTGTATTGGGTGACTGCCTGAAAAGTTCTTTGAAGCTGGGGAAAAATGTCCTTCCTCTCCAAACTGAAACACATACTCTCAGAAAGCCCTGTCGAAATCTGTTGTATGAAGTTAGACCAGAAATCATATAAAACAGTTAATTTCATTGCAAGCTGCTGTCATAATTCAGCTATTATATTATGTATTACTCTTGATCTATTCTGGCATCAGACTATATTACAGGGTTCTGATTTTTTTGTCATTGTGTAATTTTGCATACGGATAAGGAACTGATTTTCAAAAGCAAAAAGTCTCGCTCTTATTTAGCAGACGTAAATCACGAAGAACACTGGAACAACTCCCTCGTGCTAGGTCTGGCCCCAGGCTCAGACGGAGGCTGCCAATACCTGGGAGCGATTTAAGGGAGCCAACTGGTGGGGTCAAAGAAGCGCCTGGAGCTGGCGTTATTTTACTCTCTAGAGAGGATCTAGGGCTGAAAAGCAGCGCTCCTGCGAGCCACGCTGGCACTTCAAAATGTTACTGCTTAATGTGTTGTAGTCACCGGACTGCATAAGCTGGTTTTCAAGGTCCATTCAAGGACCATTCAAAGACCATCATTAAAAAATTCTCCTGCTTTGGAAGTTTGCTTTGCTCTTTCTGGCTTTTTTTTTTTTTTTTTTTTTCTTTTTGCTGTGCAATGGTGGTTAGAGCTGCTCCGAGAAGGACCTGAGCGAAGCACTGGCCGCCGGGGGGGCCGTGAAACCTTGATTTCCGTGGAGCTGTGCAGCGCTGCCAGCAAGTGAGGAGCAGGGGCTGGGGCTCCGGCAGCCAGCGCCAGGGACCAGCGCAAACGGCTTCTTCATCCCTCCAGATGTGGAAAATGAGCCTGAGGAGAGGAAGGCAGAGCGGAAAATACATATTTAAAACAAAACGGCATTATTATTATTATCTACACGTGATGTTTCAGTGTCTGCTTTAGCTTCTATATACAACTCTCAGCATTTTTTCACACAAATTGCAAGCTTATGGGATCTGCTAGTTGCCGTCAGCTGTAAAAGTCAACTAAAAGTTTAGTACGCACAGAAGTTAGCGTGCAGAGACATGTACTAACAGAACACTAGTGCTTTTAAAGCGTGAATCAACCACTTTAAAGTTAAGGAATGCCAAAATTAAGAAAGTAACTTTATTTGAGCTCACCGGCGAGTGCAGTCAATAATACCAGGCTTAAGGACACGGTCACATCTTTTTCCCACCGAGCTCCGGCCTCGTTTTGCCCCAGGATGGGCAGTTCCCCGTGAGCTGGTCAAATACGCCGCGCTGCATGGGCTCAAGCCTTACTTACACATCAGTTGCACCTTGTTCAAATGCACTCTTGAATTATTAATCTCCGCTTGAGATTTGCTGTGATGATTCTTTGCAATATTATCACTGTTTAGCAACAGTAATTAATTTGTCCCCACAGCATTTTTTTTTTTTTTTTTTGAGGTTACTATTACCTCGATTTTATGCACAGGGGCCTGAGATCTAGTGACCTGGGGAACAGATGTTAAATCCAGAATTACCAAGTATTGTCTAAATCTGGGTGCCTAATTTTAGAAGCTCAGATCCTGATTTGGGGGGGGGGGAGTATATTCAAATTGCAGCAAGTAATTTTAAGTGCAGCTGTGAATGTTCAGCACTTTTGTACTGTAGACCCAGATGTCTCCTGTTGCGCAGCAAGAAAATGAAAAATGACAGAGGCAGGATAGACTCAGTCTCTCCAGGGCAGTGTCCAGTTGCCTGCAGTCCCCTGCCTCGTTCCCTGCCCAGCTGATAACTTCTGGAGCTAGTGAAGCAGGAGTTGCACTGACAGCAGCGAGATTGGCTGCATGCCCCTGCTACACTCTTTAATTGCATAATTGCACATGATTTTTTTCCACAGTTATGTCTGCTTTCTCAGTACACTGGAAGGATGATCTTCAGGAAAAATGTTACAAAGGAAACAGACCCAGACCTTAATTCCAGCTTGACCTTGCAAACTCTGCCACCTTTTACTACATGCTACCTAAGCCTTCTCTGTTATGTTAGCACGCTAACATTTTGCGGGGTGTGAAGATACTTGTATGCACATTACTGAAATTATTTCTTAATAAGAGGAGCGGGTTTTTTTTTGCAATGTTATGCTCTTAAGAGAAGGAGCAGTCTTGTGGTGAAAGCCCAAGGCCAGAAAGTAGGAGATTTAATTCCAAAATTGGTTCTGCCATAGACTTTCGAGGTGACCTTGGGCACTCCTTATCCTTTCTGTCATTCCATTTCATCATCTAAAGGTTGGGAATAGCACAAGGGCTGCTTCAGGGGAGTTTTGTGGAGCTTGACTCATTTATCTTGGTAGAGTATCAGATTCTCAGAGGGAACGGGCTACGAAAGTGTGAGGTATTACACAACAGCATGCAGCAGTAGAATTCAGGGTATAAAATACAAATTATGGTGTAATTAAGAGATAGGCATTTATGCGTCATTTACATGCTCTCCTAAATCTCTCTATTAATATCACTATTTCTCCTTACATTGAGGACAAGGACTGGCACTATGGTAATCTAATAATGAGGTAAATATAGTAATGATAAAACTGTCATACACAGTGATCTGATCTGTATGGTATACTGCACCAAAACATATTTTAATACAGCCAGATGATGTTTTATATGTCTTGGAACAAGGTATTCAAGCCCTGCTCATACAAGGGTGATATGTTCTGGAAAGGATGTAAGGACCACAGCGGACCAGCAACTCAACATGAGAAGCTGGTACCTGGAAGGGTGTGCTTGGATGGGGTTGCTGTTAGGAGAAGGATGGGAAGATAACCATGCTGGATGTGGAGCTGCTGAGATGAATATTAAAATACCACACTGACTTCTCTGTACCCATTTTCTGAAGATAGGGGAAAAGGAAAAGAAATGCAGGCAAAAGCCACAGAAATTAGATGTTTTCTGACAAAATGCAGAAGTTGTAGTTGTTACTCATGGTAGTTAAAGATGTCAGAATTTTTTAAGAGATTTCATTATAGTGTTTCAGCACCTTTTTGGGGGAAATATAATAGGTAGGAGAGGTCTCTCTAACATGGGAAGCTATAACAAAAATCAGTATCTGGAATTTAAAATTGGGCAAGGCTTAACAGGATAAAAGACCATTTTTTTTAGTGGGATGGTAACTAATCATAGGAACATGCTACCACCAAGGATAGTGGTGGAGTTTCTGTCCCTTTGGACTCACAGCTTGGATGCCATCTGGAAGATGGGCAGTCGTCCAGCGCAACATCAATATCAATGATATACAGGACAATCTAATGATCCCTTTTGACCTGATACTCAAGAAACTGAAGTTCACAGGAGTTCTGCCATTGACTTCAGTGAAGGCAGGATTTCATCTTCTGTTCCCAAGGCTTTAATAATGGAAAAGGTATTAATTACCTGTGCTCAACTGAATGGAGACAGTGATGTGCAGCACTGTGGAGGAAAGCTGGCAACACAAAACAGCAATGATGTAACTTGAAAACAGCTTCTTCTTACTATTATTTGCTGCTTTTCAGCTGCGTAGTCTCTCGAAGCACATCTGTGTGGTCAGTTCTAATTATAGAACATTTCTGACTTGTAACCCTAGAGTACAGTGTGAGCCAGGGCTGCATTAGAGGCTCTGGAAAGCAGCAGATGACAGGGGAGATCCTAGCCATCCAGATTTCAGAGCAAGAATGGATGCAATTTTGATAATTGAAGATGAGCCAAATTGTCAAAGATGGGGTAAATCGAAGGTCGTCTGTGTTCTCAGCAAAGGGAAGTAGGATTAACAGCCGCGGATGATTCTGGGCTTCAGAGATGACTGCATCTCTGTCAATGAGCCAAGTGAAATGATATATATTTCTGCTTCAGCAGGGTTGACTATTGCTTCAACTTCACAAGCTGGCTTATTTGTAAAGCTGCATTTAGATGCCCTGCCAGAAGTGAAGCTGCTGGCCATGTACTGGTTTCTTTTAATAAAGACGTGGTCAAACATTACAAATCTGCAAATGTTTCTTTCCCTTCTACCTATGCAGCATACCCTGCACACAAAAGGCTGATCAGTTATTTAACCTCTTCCACGTTAAGAAGAGTTAGAACATTTGCTACAGCAATCAATATTCTTAAAGTTCAAGTTCAGCAAATACTCTGATAAGGCTGCAGCTACAAAAAGCATATTTTTGATTTTCCTGTTTTCATTTAGATTCACATTTTGAGGCACCTGATCATGAAATGTAAGAGGTTCATCTCAGGTACAAATATGATGCAATAAAATAAAAAAATACACAATAATTATACATGCATATATATGTATATATACAGAATGAATTTGCACCTATGGGCAATACAAAACTGTACAACTGATCAGAAAGTCAATGAAATGAAATATTCCCTCAATTATTTCCTATATTTCAAGCAAAAGCAAAATAAAATGGGATTCTTGATACAAAGCCGTCAAAAGCTGAGTAGGTTTATTACAGTAAGGATATGTCAAGCATCCCTGCCCTTACAAGATTTGGCAAATTTCCCACTGTCTTCAGTGGGAAAACTGCCTAAGTGGGTCAGGTCCAGCTTGCATCCTTGAACTGACTCCTTCCTCACTAGCAAAATCCCTTGAGCTTGCTCGCTGGTCAACCCTGGTTAACGTGGGACACGGTGTGCTCACTAAGAGGCGCTAAGAAATGTAACCGCAGCAAATTTTGAGATTCCTTTATTACAGTAGTTCTTGGGGACCAGACACGCTCCGGCCCAAGCTTATTTGATCTAGCTGCCAAGCTGCGCTGTGCAGTGTCATTTCAACTGGGGTGGACTGTGCCAACACGTTCTCACACTGGCAAATCTCGCGGCCAGGACTTGCGCTCTTTTATGCCTGAACAAACTGTTCCTAGAGCATCTACCAGGCTGATGCTTTGCTGGCATACAGTGGCCTCCTGGAGGACCATCAGAGGATGACTGAGTAAATGAGCTAGTACATGACTGTACGTTGATGGAAAAGGAGGGACACTGTCACAGAGCAGCAGATCGGTTTCTCCTCTGACACCTGACTGACACCACTCATCCCAGCAGGCCACAACAGTTACTGTCCTGGTAGCAATTGCACTCGTAAAGCTTAAGACAATATTTCTCTGTATACAGATGGGCTTGATCTTCCAATACTGAAGCATCTTTGAGGCTTATCACACCGTACCCAAGCCATAGGCAACCCCAGTTATGCCTTAGCAACACAGTCATTTTAAGAAAAATATGTGCGCTTCTGAAGTTCTTTATTTCTTCCTCCTACCTTTTTCTTCCTCTTCTGGGAGGATACTTGAGTAAAAGTTCTCTCAAGAAATTGCCATGGTTGTTACACTATTAGGGAATCATTTCACTATCACTGACAAAATTCAGATGCTCTTGACAATGCCGTATTCAGTCTTGTTTCCTGTACTTTCAATATTACAAAAGACACTCTTCACAAGTGCTGCTGTAATGTTTTATCTACTTTGAGTTAAAAAGTTGCTGGTACTAAAATATTTCTCTCATTTGACAGCTTAATCCGTCTCTGTCAATGATCTCGCACCCACTCCTGTAGCTTCACAATCAGTCTTTTTTTTTCATTTAATATTCTTTTAAATTTTGTATATTGGGGATATGTGCCTGTCTTTTTTTACTCATTATTCTACAGCTACTTATATTGCCCCCTCCTGTAATACATATCTTAAACAATTTAGATTAGTAGCATTCATCCATAACATTTGCTCCCTAGAGATGCTGGAGTACTTGGTAGCAATACTTCTTTCTAAGTATCATTATCCTCTAAAGTTTAGAAATGTCATTTATGGCCTATTGGCAAAGTAAATATGACAAATAGTGAGCTGGCTTTCAAATTCTGAGCCTTCAAAACGCTGACAAGCAAAATTCTGGCTCATGTATAGACTGTGGCAACATTATCATTGACTTTAGGCAGCTGATCTTTGTGAAAATACAGGACTGGATCTCCCTTCACCTCTCTCTCACTCGCACAAACACACGTGTGTGTACAACACCTTCTTCACTCGAGTGTTTTATCAGAAATCTCACTGAAGTTGTGAGAGGATTTATTGCACGAGTATATGCCAAATGACAGGGGCTATAGATATGGATCTGCAGGCACTTTTGGAGTAATTTGGCTATTTAAATAACCACTTAAAATATTCTTCCTCTTTTAAAATCAGTAGAAGTTCCCAGAACTTGAACTGACTAACCAGCATCACAGCCGTTAATTATGCTGGCAGAAATTATTGGCCCAATAGTCTGAGTAATTGCAGGAAATTCTGAAGCCTGTTTTATACAGTGATCGCACCAGATGGTCTGATGTTGTCAGTAACTCAGAAAAGATCAGCAACACAGCCAGTAGAATTCAGCTCCAGGTCAAGACACCTGAATTTAAATGTTTACATTCACCCACGCACAGGCATGTACAGCCAAATCAACATCATCCTCGGTGTCCTGATGGGCCTCCAACTCCTGCTCTAGGGGGTTTAGGTCTCCTGCAGGTCTGCTGTCGCATGTGGCAGCTTCCTGAGGAGAAGTCGGATACCTAAGAGTATCTTGAATGGTACAAGGTGACCATAGGTGGGCAGCACATCCCATTTCTGCTCTGTCTCAGTGCTAATGCACTTGGATGCTTGGCCGATGTGTAGACATAGACATCCAGGTGCAGGGGTTTGAACCCTGAACCACATACTTCCCAGTTCATTGTCTAGGAGAGGGTCTCACTTCTGAGCGGACTTAGGCAGATGGGGAGATGGTGCCAGCCCTGGTGTGCCAGGGTGAACTTAGTCCTCACCATATGGGCTCGAGTGCCAGCGCACAGCTCTGGGGACAATGAAGGCTGCTGCTCTGGGTTGCTGAAGGTACCTGCTAAACCTCCCTGCTGCTGGGGAAGTGAGATAGGCAGCACGCCGAGATCACTCACCAGGAGACGCAATTGCGGACAAGCTGCAGCACAGCCAGGGATGAACCTGCTGAGGTCGAACCTGCCAAGATCTGCGCTCAGCCACTCTGTGTGGAAACCTGAGAGCTGGCTTCATGACACCTTGGGGCATGGCCAGGCAACGTCCCTGAAATGGCCCTCCAGGTCTCTGGCAGTGGCACTGATACCCATCCTTGAGGATCAGTGGTAAGAGGAAGGGGAAATGACACAGAGAGTGATGTCTATGATGAATATAGCATTCGCCTGGAAAAAAATGATGCTCTATTTTATCTTATAGGCGCTGTGTCTCCTTTTTTCCAGTAAAGTTTCCTAATTTCATATCCCAAACTAGTATATGGTGTTTTGGTTATGATGGCCAATTCGAAAACTGTTCAGGAAATCCAGAAATTATTAATAGCCTTTAGGAGCTCACTGGTAGTGTCCAACACTTGGCAGAATAGTCACATATGAATATCTGTAGCTATATTTAGAGATGCTTTGCATACCAATGTACTTACTGATCTCATTAAAACGCATCTGGATGCTTGCAGTCCTAAAATCCTAGCATGTGTGAGTGAGTTTTAGTGTCTGGCCATAGATGGCACCAAACAGCCATGAGCAGAGCAATTCCTGCAGGCTGCTAGGGCTGCTGCTGCACCCCAGCTCAGTCCATCAAACAGGCCTGACTGCCAGGAGATGCAGAAAATTTCACATCTTCCACGATGTCTGGCATTTTGCATATACCCCCAAATCAAATGGCTTTTCTGAGCTTCACAGCTGTTCTTTCCCTTTTTAATTCTCCTCTAATTAATCAAATTATTATTTTTTTTAATACTCACAGCACAAAAAGAAAGCCCTACCATGGTCATTGCTGTGATATGTTGGCTCTGTGAAAGTGCATGGGAAAGGATAGTTGCTGCGCCAAAGATCTGGCACTCTAAACAGGCTGTTGCATAGGACTTCAAGGGACTTTTGGAGTCAGGAGACCTAATTCTTTGCTTTTGCAGGCAATTTTGTAAAGCAATCTCATTTATAAACCGATCAAGCTTCATCTTAAAATCTGATTTCAGCTTTTTGTTCCCACTACAGCTACAGGATGATGTTTAGCTCCTACATCTCTCTGACGCTTATAAAAATTTTCATTTCCAGCCTAGAGTCATTTGTGGACTTATTAGGCTTCTCCATTCCGGTACCGATGCCTTTTAGCTGAAATAGCTCTTCTCCCTCACTGGCATTTCCTGTTCAGCAGAGCTTCACATCAGGCCTCTCAGCCTGGGTGAGGCCTGGGTGGTTTTCCAGTCTTCGCTGTGCTACCCTGAAAGCACCCAGCAGCTGTTGCCTCCTTGGCTCCTAACAAAATGTCCAGGGTAAAACATTGCTTTGCACAGGCAAAGGGAGACATGACCGTGCCAAGGACAAGGAGCAAAGCAGTGCAACCAGGGGAAAGATGCCTATGGAGCAAAGGGGCAAGGAAAGGGGGTCTTTCATCCCCATTTTACAGATGGGAAACTTCGGTGGGACAAGACTGAACAACAGCCTATGGTCACAAGAAAAGCTTTCATGAAGCTGGCAGCTGCGTGAGATGGCTGTGCAGGCTGATGCCCTTCTCCTTGGTAATCCAGTCTAAAAAATCATAAGGGTCCTTTCTGGTCCTAATATATATTGCTATGACATGGCAGTGATGCCTGGGTTATAATAGTTCAAATCCATGCAAGCTATTTGCGTGATCTTTTTTACTCACATTGGACCTTACTCAGAGATTCAGCCAAGATTTGCTGTCAAAGATGCAAAATGCATTTTGCTCTGTTCTTAGCTCTCAGTGTGTTTATACGCTGACAGGTGAAAGACTAGTTTCTGATATTTGTTTATTTTACATTAAATTCCAAAATACTTCCATAAAACAGCTGTATGCATGAAGAACACTGCATCGCTGGTGTAGTCAAGGTCAAGGGAAGTTCCACTATTTGGAAAATCATGCAGAAATGATTTTCTCAATTTTATCTCTATAAAGAAAATTCTTGTTTTTATGTCATTATAATGCTGGTGTTCTGCCACACTGAAGGCTCATTTGGAGTACTTATTCAGAGATGTGTATTTGTCTCCAAATATAGCTTTTACGCCTTGGTCTATCTCTCTTACTCTTTTTGCAAATTTTGCACATACTTTGGTGAAGATTTGTGTATCCTCAGTTAAAACAGGAGTTGGGAAGTTTACAGTTTGACTGGGTTTGAATTTCTGTTTTTGTCATCCTCATCCTGGATGTACAATGTTATATCTGAGAAGATTCCTTTCCTTTCGCTACATTTCCATTTCATTTCATTCAATGAATATTGACAGATACTGAGTAATTGCTTCTGGCATTAAGGGAAATTAGCATGTGGGTGTGGAAAGCGGATGAGCAAATTTATTCTGTAAATACAAATTTAGATCCTTAAGATATCGCTTGGCACAGGCCTCTCATTAAATATAGATTATAAGCTCTAGAAATAAAAGATTGTCCTGTGTATTCTGGAGCACACTTTTGCTATGAAATCAATAACAGCTCTTTTGGGAGTTTTGCTTCAGTAAAGCATGAACACAAAGTGCAAAACGAGAACATAAAAATGGCCCGATCAGCTCTACCCAAAAGTTCATGTAAATCTTCATCCTAGGAAAAGGCAGAAGGACAGTGGAAACATAGAGGGACGTGGCTTTGCAGCAGAGGGACCTGCAGCTTCCGGGAATCTGGCTCTCTATTTATGTTCTTCTTCTCTTCAATTCAGGTGAACATCATAGTAAAAGGCACTTTGAGAGGATATGTCTTGGTTGGTAAGTCAGGCTAAACAGCTCTTGTTTTTAGACATTTGATGTCCTTGACATCTGTTTCTTCCCTTTTGACCATGTGGTCATCAAGGCTTCTGACTAACATCAACATTTATTTAAGCAGATGCATAAATTATATAGAAGATAGACAAACTGACCAAGCTCAGGTATCACAGCTGTTCCTCTCACTTAGCATTAGGCAAAATACTTCAGGCATCTCTCTTCTAGAATATTTTCTATATGATTTTCTACATTCATACATGATTACTGTGGTATGTCCAAATACCAGTAGTATACCAGCAGTCTTCCATGCTCACAATTTCCCTGTAATCTACATTAGTGTATTTTCTTTTTTTTGTCTTTAAAGTACATTTCTTCATTGCTATCGAACAGCATGTAGGGTCTGTTTATATCAGCTCACTACAGAAAAATGGAAAAGAGAGGTCGGGATAAACAGACTGCGCCCCTACCCTTATCAGAACCTGCTGCAATAAACAGCCCTTTTCCATCCTTCTTTCTATTTGTTTAATAATGTAATAGCAATTTATATTATGTCTGTCTCTGAACTTGGTCTGCACTTCCATTCCTTTTAACTGTTCACTGTCTCTCTCCCTCTCTTGCTCTTTTTTTTTCTCTCTCTTTTCTATATTACCAGTGACCCCCTTTGAATTAACACTCATACAAAAAAAGATTGAACATTTTCAGCTTCAGTTTGGAACTACTTTTCTATCTGCTTCACAGAAACAAAGGCCAAAGCAAAGTACCAGATAAATTCATCTGCCCTCCTGCAAACCCCAGGACCCCTAGTATCAAACCAACCCTTTTTAGTTAGGCTGAAAGAAACCAGGCTTGTGAAACCCAGCACCACTGAAGGGGCTCATACCATCTTAGGCTGGAAAACCCACTTCCACATGCCTAGGAAGGAAAAAGGCTCCCAAGGTCCCCACCCTGCCTGAGCGTATGGAAAAAGAGCGAGACTTTCTAGGCAGGTACCGGAGGGATCTGGGGCATGTGCTGCTGGTGGCATGGATGGTGTTATTTTTTTTCCTGACCCCGAAGCCTTGAAGCATGAGATTTGATTATAATCATTGTCCCATTGCAGAGCTGCAAAATTTATGAGTGTGTAGACCATAACAGTGAGTTTCCTCTTCTCTGTAGAAATCCGCCAGTAAGGAGATATGTGGGGCAGACCTCAGATTTCACACATATACAAACACACACACAAACACACACACACAGCTTTTCCTACTGCATGCACAGGCAGGAGCGAGACAGCTATTTTCCCCAGAAAGCGCATGACCATTTTCCTGGGTAAAGTGCACCAGTATGTTTAATCATTCACTCTTCAGCTTAAATTTGCCTAAGCTCAGCTCATGACTCTTGGACAACGTTTTGCTCCGATGTATAAGGAGGAACCTGCTATCAAACAGCTTCTCCATGTGAGACGTAGTTATCAAGTCACTGCTCAGCTTCCTCTTGTACAAGGCTTCCTCCTGGCCTCTGGATTACCTCTGCCTCTTCTCAAAGCGTCGACCCCGAAGCTGGACACATGTTGCTGTGCTGTACGTGGGTGTGAGCTTGCCTCCCTACTGACATGCAACTTCCCTCCTGACACATGCAGCAAGTGCATTTATCTCCATCCCAGCTGCAGAAGCAGCTGTTCAAGTGACATGTCTTCTCCTCCTTGCTTCCCTTTCCCATTTGTTTCTTTGCAGGGTTGCTCTTTCCCGGCATATTCTTGCACAGTGTTAATGGGTAGAAATAACCTTTCTTCTCTTACTAACTGCATCTTTCATTTGCATTTGCTAGAACAAATCCCTCTGCATTGGGACCATGTAGTCAGCTGATCCAGACCATTAAATAACCAAAATCTAGCACTTGCTACCAAGGCAGCCTTCTGAGATCCAAAATTTTCTCAACAAAGACTTTGTGAATCACCCTGTGAATCATGAATTTGAATATTTAATAGCCTTGGACCAAAATGTGACTGCTGGGAGACCCAACAAAACCAGCCCAACTCATCTCAGGTCTCCGTTCTCATCTATCTTGAAACCTATTTGTGAATGTCTCCATTTACTACCTGCCTCCTTAATTTCACCAAATAAAAGCCTTTTAATCTAAATTTCACATGACTTTACATAAAATGCTCTGCAGAAACCCAGATAGACTGTGTCAACACATTTTCACTATTGCCCAAGCTATAACCACGTCAAAAAGACAGTGAAATTTCATCTGATAGCATCTATCTTCCAGGAAACCAGGCCATCTATGACTAATTGTATTTTTAGCCTCTATCTCTTTGCTGCTACAGTCTAATAGACACCATTCCACTGTTTTACCTATGAGTCTACCCTCTGCATATTTCCCCCTCCTTTTAATATTACAAAAGAATATTTCTGAAATGAATTACTGAAGTATTTCAATACATTGAAATATTAATGTTAGCTGTTACAAGATCTCCTCACGTATTTCGTTGGTATGAATTTTCTGGGCCTGCACTTTGAAAATGTTTAAATTCAGTAGACACCACTTTGCATCCCACTGTGCTACTTTTATAAAAAGAAAACTTGTGGCCCTGCTTTATATTTTTCCCTTTTAGCCACACAGAGCAAGGAAGAGTTCTTTACCTCCGAAGTTCTCAGAGAAAATTGGAGTCTCACGTGTGAGTTTTATACCCAGAAGACTGTTAGATGGTGGCTTGTGGGTGCCCTCCCTGTGACTGTGGCAGTTTAAAGGCTGTATCTCCTGTGCCGCTGGCGTTTACCTGCACGCATAGCACACTCACAGCTAATTATTATTTAAGTCAGTTTTGCCACCAGCTCCCTGGAGGGCCGGCAGCTCCAGGCAGGAGGCGGCCGACGGGCTCAGTGGGCTCTAGCGGCTTCCGCACCACCTACAGCCCTGTCTGCTCCTTGGCTTCTCAGCACGGTGAACCGCATGAGCCGGTATTTTCCTCTGGACTATTATTGTTAATAAAAAAAAAAAAAAAGAAAAAGAAAATCACTGCAAAAAGCTTACTGCTGCAGAAAGCTTCCCTTCACCTGAAGAAAAACACCCACAGCGTTGTGTGAACGTGACGGGGATTGGAGAGGGGAGCAGAGCGTGGGAGCACCGAGCTAGGGAAAACGCCGCGCACGCCGGGCGGCGCGGAGCCCGGGCACTAACAGCATCGGCAGCATCGCGGTGAATATCCCCTTCAGCAGAGCGCTGGGTCAGGCTTACAAACCCGTAACTTAACAATGTGTAACCCGCGTACCTTAACAATGCTAATGTTAATATTGTTTTGGACTTAAAGTACTTGACAGCACCCTCTTAAGTTAACATGCTTCCAAAGACGTGAATGTGTGAGCTTAACTCATTCTTACTGGGCTGGAGGCTTCAGTCTCTTGCTCCTCGTAAGTGATCTCACATTCTCAAGGAAGTTATTTAATACTAATGGGAAATACTAAGCACAAACCCATTCTGTTTAATTAAGAGCTGTCTCCCCAGCACAGATAAGAAATACTAAAATGTGTTAATTAAATGCTGGCCTAAGTTGGGCGATCTTGTGGAGCAGCTGAAGAGCAGCAGGATCATAAATACGTGATTAAAGGTGAATTCTTTATCCTAAAGGAAGTGAGCTGAGCCTCCGAAGGGCCGCAGAGACCCGGGAGGTGCTCACAGAAGCTGCATCAAGCCACAGGCAGGGAGCAGTTACTGCCCTTTGGTGACTAGTTCCTTCTTTCAGCTGAGCCGGGGTTTTTTTGAAGTGTCAAAGCATCCGAGCGACTAAGAAGCCCATCCGAGCCTTTTTAGATCTCTCTGCTTTTTATGCATGACAGTTACAGGTCCCGCAGGCAAGCGACGATTCCACAGATAAAACGTTAACGCAAGACGCTCGCGCATTCACAGTGAGTTCAGGCTGCTCGCGTACATCTGGGTGAGTCCTGCTTTTATTAGAAACAAACCCGAAAATCTGCTGGCGTTGTGCGAGATCCTCTGCTCCTCCTCCCGGGAGGCACGGATGGGACAAGGAAAATATCAAACGCAACGCCCAGCAGTTTGCTGAGAGAAGGTACGTGTCCCTGGCTCCCTGAAAGATGCACAGTCAGCTTCCCAAACCATCACTTACTGCCTTCTGCGGACGGCATGGAGAACGCAGGAACTCGCAGTGATCCATCAGGGTCACAAAAGACGGCAAACAATAGCGAGGTTTTGTCACCAGATCTTTTTAACAATTCACGGGAGCCGCACAGTCTGCAGTGCGTCGCCGCCTGCAGCGACAGCAATCCCCAAGCCCGCTTGGAAGAGGCACTGCAGCCTGAAAGCAAAGGCAGCTGCTTTCAGTGTGCAGATCTGAACACGGGAAGAATAATATCTTTTTCATGGTGCTTCTCCAGAGGCTAACCATATGGGAATCATAGCTATAATGTGGCACAGTTTGTTTAAAAGGCAGCGCTCTACTTAAAAGATGTGAGACCATAACTCAGGAGTTAGATGTCACTTGTGGTTCTGAACTAACCATTTGGTTATCCTGAATTGAAAAAAGAGAAACACTTGTTCGTCTCTAACATGTCCAAACTAGTAAAACAGGAAAAGGAGGAATAAGCATTAAAGTTCAGAATAAGCTAACATGAATCATTATCTTTATAAAGCCTTTTTAATCAAGCTTTTACTGTGAATAAACCTGCACTGAAATAGGCTGGCAAGGCATTTTTGAGGCTTTCTGCGTGATCGAGGAGCCAAAGATGGCTCCTGATGTGTGACATTACACAGCTGTGCCGTTTGCTGCCCTGGATGCTCCACTGCCCTGTGAGTCCTGGTCACCACTGAAGTTAACTGGTAGATCTAATCACAGGTTTAAGATGTACATTTTTTTTCCTTCCACCCTAAATTCAGTCAGTTGGTTTCAATTTTGGAGATACCTTGTTTCTCCAACTTCATACCATGAAGTATAACACATATATGTACATGCACAGCCAGCAAACCTGAACTTGGATGCTGCAGTGATTGTGACCAGTGTAAGAGGTAGATAAAACGCCTGCCAATGACCCTTGGATTGAATTTCTCAGGACATTGCTTTAATTTGTGCTGTTAAATCTGGCTGAAAGAAAACAGGATCTTTGTTTCTTAAGACTTTGTTTCCTTCCACTATTTCTTTCCTATACTATGCTGCAGATTGTAATCCTGTTTGTCATCACAGCCTGTCGTGGGAATTATGATGTGATGCCTTTCTCACTGACAGCAAAACTCATTTTGACTTAGGAACACAAGCAACCGCATTGTGTAGCCTCTTTCCTCAGTTTATATGATACAGAGTCAGATGTAAGGTATTGAATGGGACAAAGAGTAAAACAACCAGGTTTCAAATAAAGAAAAGAATTAGAAAAAAAATATTATAAATACAAGAAAAATTATCTCAAGTTAATCTATTTCTGCTTCTAGGTTTTTAAAAAACTGTCAGCATCCCATCCTTACTGCTAGTTTGTTCACCAAGCCCAGGATGTCAAAGGTCTTGTGTAAGGCTGTTCAGACTTGAGGTACACAAACTCAGTGATTACTAATAAAAATGTGGTCCTGAGCATTCTACTTGCTGTAAAAAGACTGAGAAAAGTGTCCCACAGAAGTGCATGACCCTCAGTGGAAGGAGCATCCCACAGAAGGGTTTTGGCATGATTCAGTGCAATTCATAGTGGTGCAGCTCATAGCAATGTGAAGGGATGTTCTGGCAACGAAACAAATCCTCTAAACCAGCCTGATATAGCTTGCTCTCTTGGCAGGGTGTAACTCCAATTTTGATATCATTTCATCATGAAGAAGCCTTGACCTCACTCCATCCTAGTCACTGTTTACTTCTACCATCCTCTTCTTAAATCAATATTAGCACAGGCAGTGAAATTTGGCTCATGAACATTGGCATCTGATCTTGATCCATTAAAAAGATTAGAAAGAAAGCAATCAAAACATCAATAACCACAGAATTTTTCTTATAGCCACGAGACACCTTTATCAGAAAGCAAAGGTTTTATGAGGAAAATATACAGAGTATCCGGTGCACCATAATGATCTGCAAGTATCCTACTGTGCTTTTTATGCATGCAGAGAACAGAACATACTTTCAGTCTGTTTTTATGATAGATTCTGAAATTATGCAGCCTAAGAAGAATATTATACAAAATCTCAAAGGGCTAGGACAGACTATGAAGTTCTTCCTCAAAACAATTGTTCACGTTAGGTGCTTTCATAGATGCTGCCCGAGGAAAGACAGTCAATCTCCTTATTTATAAATAATCCTATCTGAAAACTCTGTACTTCCCTCGGCTACTTTTGTGCATTGTATTTGACAAAGGTACAGTACGATCTGCTCAGAGAATTGCAGAGTTATCAAAATAACCTGAGAGTTTTGTCTCAAGGTTTATAGCAAGGAAAGAAAAAAAATTAAAGGCTTCACATTCAGCTTCTCTGCCACACTGATCTCTGGAGAAAAGTCAGGTCATTCTGATACCATCAAAGAAATGCTGTCTAAAACCGTAACTCAGAAATTCAGCAGGCAAAACAGAACATATGGAAAGTGTGTGAGCAGGATGATAAAATCAAATCACCTCTGAGAGCCATCTACTCAGGGACAAGCTTGTGAGGGGAGCTTCTGAAAGAAATAAAAAAGTTGTTGGCAATGCTTATGTATAAGGACATCTTGAAAACAAAGAAGAATAGGGTATAGACGGATATATTTGATTTACAGAATAGATTTTAACTGCTCAACCTGTGATAGAGGATCTTGGGAACAGTGTGCCTTTCCTGCTCCCGGTGTAACCATGCCAACAAACATAAATTACATTTACACACTTGCTGGTGGCATCTGCATGTGTGCTGCAGACAGAGGCTTTGGTGGTTAGAGACTTGTACCCTGATGTCTGCCATCCTGCGTCTTACAGCCACTTCTGTTCCTTGCTAGGCTGCTCTTCCCCTCTGAGGACCCTGGTATTTTTTCCATGTGTCCCCACTCCCTACTCCTGCTGCTGCCACTGCAGGGGATGCTGCTCAGAGGCCTGGACATACCCTTCTTCTGCTCCCCCTACCCCCAACCTGCCTGTCCTGAAGGTTTGAGACAGGCTTTCCTCCATCTTAAGGCCACTGAATATTGAAAATCTTTTCTGAATATCAGAAGAAGTGTCCTTGGGAGAGCTAGAAACCCTCCAGCAGGCCAGGAGGATGGCCTGTTGCCTCCTAGTTAGGTTTTTTTCTGGAGAAATCAAATACTCAAATTTCAGTTCCTTCAGTTAGAGATCACAGAATGACAGAATGGCCAAGGTTGGAAGGGACCTCTGGAGATCATCTAGTCCAACCCCCTGGCTCAAGCAGGGTCACCTAGAGCACGTTAGACAGGGTTGCATCCAGGCAGGCCTTACATATCTCCAGAGAAGGAGACTCCACAACCTCTCTGGGCAACCTGTGCCAGTGCTCCGTCACTCTCACAGGGAAGAAATTCCCCCTCACGGTCAGGTGGAACTTCCTGTCGTTCAGTTTGTGCCCATTGCCTCTTGTCCTGTCACATGGGACAACTGAAAAGAGTTTGTCCCTGTCCCCTTGACACCCTCCCTTCAGGTACTTATACACGTTGATAAGATCCCCCCTCAGTCTTCTCTTCCCCAGGCTGAAGAGGCCCAGCTCTCGCAGCCGTTCCTCATAGGGCAGATGCTCTAGTCCTCCGATCATTTTTGAAGCCCTACGCTGGCCTCTCTGCAGTAGCTCCATGTCTCTGTTGTAGTGGGGAGCCCAGAACTGGACACAGTACTCGAGATGAGGCCTCCCCAGGGCTGAGTAGAGGGGCAGGATCACCTCCCTCGACCTGCTGGCAACACTCTTTCCAATGCACCCCAGAAGACCATTGGCTTTCTTGACCACAAGGGCACATCGCTGGCTCAGGGTCAACTTGTTGTCTACCAAGACTCCCAGGTCTTCTCCGCAGAGCTGCTCTCCAGAAGGTCAGCCCCCAGCTTGTACTGGTGTCTAGGGTTAATTTTCCCTAGGTGCAGGACTCTGCACTTGCCCTTGTTGAACCTCAGGAGGTTCTTCTCTGCCCAGTTCTCCAGCCTGTCCAGATCTCTCTGAATGGCAGCACAGCCTTCTAGTGGATCAGCCACTCCTTCCAGCTTGGGATCATCCGCAGACTTGCTGAGGAGGCACTCTGTCCCTTCCTCCAGGCCATTGATAAATAAGTTGAACAAGACTGAATGGAGTGTCGACCCCGGGGGACTCTGCTAGCTACAGGCCTCCCACTAGACTCCACGCCACTGATGACGACCCTCTGAGCTCTGCCTTTCAGCCAGTTCTCAGTCCACCTCACTGACTACTCATCTAACCCACACTTCCTGAGCTTATCTATGAGGATGTTATGGGAGACAGTGTTGAAAGCCTTGAAGTCAAGGCAGACGACATCCATTGCTCTCCCCTCATCTACCCAGCCAGTCATTCCATCATAGAAGGCTATGCGGTTGGTTAAGCATGATTTCCCATGTTCATCCACACAGGTCTCCTGCCCCCTTTGCCTGGTTTCTTACTCATAGGGATGCACTGCTCTTGAGCCTGGAGGAAGTGATGCTTGAATATTAACTGGCTCTCTTGGGCCCTCCTTCCTTCTAGGGCCCTAATTCATTGGATTCTTCTAAGTAGGTGCCTGAAGAGGCCAAAGTCTGCTCTCCTGAAGCCCATGGTTGCTGAACAATGCCATCTCATGATCACTGCAGCCAAGGCTGGCCCCAGCCTTCACATCTCCAATCAGTCCTTTGTTTGTTAGTACCAGATCCAGCAGTACCTCTCTCCTTGTTAGTTTGTCCATCACCTGTGTCAAAAAGTTATCATCAGTGCTCTGCAGGAACATCCTGGACCACTTGTGCCTACCTGTGTTGTCTTTCCAGTAGATAACAAGTTAACAGAAATATCCTGGGTTAGCACATAGCTGAGATCTCCTGGCTTTTTATAAGAATTGCCAACTCCTTTTCAGCCAGTAAGTAAAGCAGAAAAAGCAGACATATCTGATGGTGGTCTGCGGTCAGCCCTACCTTATCCTTGAATTGAATCTTCTAATTAGCAATTTGTTTTTTGGCTCAGTTTGGCATACACAGCTCTGTGGCTCTGAATACGGAGTTCCTGTACCCATAACAGCTATGTCATTTCTAATTGTAGTACGATTTTCGCTTTCAGGAAGGCTGGTCATATGTGGAAATGTAAAAGGAACCGATCCTGATGATAAGGACGACTAACTAACAAAAGAGCGCTTGATGCTTAGGTCATGTTCCCTGAGACAACAGCCTGACAACAAAAGGGAACAAAAGAGATGTGATAAATGAGAGTAGGACTCATAAGAGGAAATGAAACACAGTTGCAAGCAACAATAGTGAAATAATAGTGATCCTCTAAATGAGCCAGCACCTTCCTGTAAAACCTGCAAGACACATAAAATACACATATGGCAAAAAGGCTGATTACTATACTTATCATGCTTTACCTTGGATTTGTAAGTAAGATGTTACCTGGAGCCAGTAAAAGGGTAAGGACTAAATGACATGTTAACTAGCACGAACATTAATTGAATCAGTTGAGCCTTGTGTGCACATAAAGCTTCCAAGATGTATTTAAATAATATTCCTAGCCTGTATTTCAAATGAAAAATATTTTTGGATATAAGCATTTTCATTTCTTTCAAATTCTGTAAGACAACTTTTGTCATTTAGCAGCAGGATATGAATTGAGGGGCACAGTAACTCTGTAACTCAATCTGTTCTTTTGCATTCAGTTTGAATGGAATAGAAATGATAAAGAGTATCAAAGCAATAACCAGGCCTATGGCCTAATGTTTTCCAATGCAAAGGGATGCAGCTGCTTTGGGTGACATTTTACAGAAAAACTGATGTGTTAGAAACTCCCTCAGCTTTCTCATTGTATACTATAATCAAAAATATAAGGAATAAAAAGATCTTCTTTGTAAGTTTTTTTTTCCCATTTGACTATAGTCTTCCACTGATGAGTTCAAACACGGCTTAATTCAAAAGCCAAATGACATATCACTTCAATGCTCAGTCTCATTATAGAAATTTAGTTGTAGCTTTCTTAAGTCGGCTATACGGTCTACCAAAATTCATAGTGTTTACTCAAGGGACTTGCACACTGAGTGAATTATAGTGATGCAAGTGAACCCTTAGCAGAATAGGTTTCACGATTTGTATCTCCCTCTGCTGTAGGGGACACGATTATATATTTTTTTTAGAGGTACTGGAAATCACAGCCATTTCTCACCTCTTTCCCAGCCTTCCCCTCATTGGTAAACTGACTAAAGAGAGCAGCTCTAAGTTAAAATTACGCAGGGAGCATCACAGACTCGTCCTTTCCAGTAAGCCTTGGCGCTCCCAGTGCCCTCAGCCGGATGCCACCTCAGCACCGCCAGCATGGACAATGTCGAGTCCTCTGCACTCCCACCCGGCAACCATCGCTTAAAAACCCCAGGAAAGGGAATTCTGAAGAGCAGAACATTATACAGCCCTTCAGATGGAGAGAAAGCTCTGCTAGGGGAGAGGATATGAGTAATTTGTTTGGCATTGAGATGAAATAGCTGTGCTGATAGAACCATCTGAAATGCTGAGAAGTGCTGGCATGCAGATGTTGGCCCATCGTGATCCAGACCTCTGTATATCCCTGCACATGCCTGTGCACGTGTTCTTTAGATATTTGTATAATACATAGACTTACCAGCTACAAACTTGGATGAAACTAGCTTCAGTCCTGTAAGAGTACTGTTATACTTGGCTGTAAGAGCTTTTAAAAAATCAACTTCTTGTTACTGGGGAATATTCTGTAGATTTAATTTCCAGTTGCTTAGGGAGTTTTGGTATGGGAAGACTATTTAGGGTCTTCTCATCACAAATATCCCTCCTCTTACCCCCCCAAAATAATTTCATGTATACACACAAAAGGTTCCACTCACAAGGTACAGAATAACAGTAAAATTATCTTCCTAAGTGAGAAGTGTGATTAGCACTGCCTTGTTAGAAAACCTTTCAGGACCATTTGCAAAAATCGCTTAAGTTGTGTTGTTTGCATTAGCACTCTGAACTATTTCCAAGCCTAGACCAGATCTTTCTGTTTGCTCAGGCGTCAGGGAAAGTGTTAATGTTTACTGAGTCAGAACAGGGGTTGCTTAAGGAGCTTAATTAAGTTTATCATCCCTGGCCTACAGGGTCTCAAGGCAATCACAGACCATCCTGAGCCACTGAAAAAGGCAGATAAGCACAACACCATTTTCTGTGTTTTCTAGCAGTAATCAACTGCAAAGAGTGGAAGCACTGGTCTGGAAACAACAATCTGTTCCTACTGTTACTTAGCAAACATTTTTCTTAGCAAATTCCCACTCTAACCAGAGAGTATGAAATTGGGAATAATAATTCTGCTTTGAAGGGTATATATTTCATACGAACAAAATATGCTTATTTTCATTGAAATAATCAGAGATGGAGGCTGTTCTCCTTCATGCAGTTAGGGAATACTTGATATTCATTTTTATTTTTCATTTATAAATGAAAGCCCCCAGGATATAATAACTTATTTGGAGCTGTTCGTCTTGAAATTATCACTTGGAATCCAGCCCAGTTTATAGTAGTCAAGGGTTATTACTCACTGAGTAGAACTGGAAAAAAAATGATAATCTACTTTTCTGTCCAGCTTTTAAATGACTTTACTTCAATTAGGAGTTAAGAAGAGCTGTCCCAGGCTATACAAGATGCCCGTCTCAACCACTGTTCAGTCTCTGACACCAGATGCAGATGCAGGCAGGAGTGGGGCAAGTATTCATCTTTCCCCTGACTTCCTAAGCCCAAGAGTGTATCGAAATCATGCTCTCTGATGCAGTTGTCTCTCATACATCTGTCTTTCATGGCTAAGCCCAATTCATTTTTTTTAACTTTATGCTTTTGGTCTTTACAGCACCCTGTAGCAATGAGTTTCCCGATTTGATTACATGTTGTATGACAAAGCACCTTCTTTTTTTAAGCTTGTTGCATGGCAACTTTACATGGTGCTTCTAGATCTTAGATTATGAGAAATAACTGCTTACTATCTCTATATCATTAATGGTCTAGAGACATCCAATAAAATTACTTAATTCACTTTTTTTTTTTTTTTTTTCAAGCAGAACGGTCCTATCCTGTTTATCCCCTCATGTAGATGCTGTTTCAAGTATCTGATCCTGCTTGTTGCCTTTTTGTACCTTTTCCCTGGTTACACTTAATCCCTTCTTCAAGAAGGGAGAGAAAAATTTCATTCAATACTCAAGATACAGCTTCACCAAAAGCTTATGAGTGATATAATGGTGGCTCTTATTTTGATTTCTGTACATGACAATTTGCTGGTACCTTAAAAGATGAGTAGTCCATTTGTGAAGTGTGACTTCTGGCTGTACAAGCCGTGCTGACTGCCTCCAGCAGAAAACATTCACTTTGGCTTTATTCTTCTAGCTATCCTGTCAGCTCCTTTTGACTTGCTGCATCATTTGGAAGTAGTTCCTGTTCTGAACTTAAAAATTACTGGAGTAATTTGTGTGCACATGCTTGTGGGTATAAGCCTTTTCCCTTTTTACAAGGATATTGGATTTGAATACCTCCGGCTCACTGCTACGGAGCTGTTCCTCAACAGCCACATGTAGAAATAGGCCCGGCAGATGGCTGCTGAGTGGCTTTTCCTCTTCTGGGTTATCTGACCAGGTGGGCTGAGAAGCAGTCGCTTGTTGAATTTAAAACTGTCACCTCTGCATAACACCATGCTGTGAATTTCTTCTAATCCCCTGCAGACAGTTAAGTCTTCTATTTTACCTGTACCTCCAACCCTTTCAGCTCCTATCTTAATCTGTGGGTGTTTTGCAATCATTGTCACCACCTGGTCAGGTCATTAACAGTATAGCCTTGGCCATCAGGTAGATTTACCTTACTCAACTTTAATCATTTTGGAGATAAGCATTTTGTTGGTGCTTGCCAGATAAGGTCAACGGAGAGGTACAGATGCTTGTGGAGGAGGGCTCCATCCACCTGCTTGGGATGAAATGGGCTGTCCTCTGTATATGTCTATCTGTCCTCTGAGCACTGGACAACTCACTTTTGGCTACCATTCCACCTCAGATAGGGTATTTCAACTCCTATTGATTTTATGGCACATTTTCATGCTGTTAACTAGTTTGAAACATAACTTTTTTAAAAAAAGAAAGACTGTCCTCTAATAATAAAATCTTTGCTATTTAGATAGCATTTATATGCTGGTATTACAACGCATTTATATGCTGGTATTGGAATATCGGACGGATTGTCTCCTACCAAGTTTCTTAGATGTTTATTATTAGCAATATTTAAAATGAAATGTTCTAGTTCACTCATCTCAGTTCTTAGACTTCTAGTATTTGCGCAGAGCACTTTCATATTGAATCTGGATGTAATCCATTTATATATGTCCCATTTTATTTGGAATGCTTAAACTGACCTTTGTTGTTTCCTGTCTGGATTTTATCATCTTCTCTCATACATGCGGAGCGTTTTTGGTTTTACCCTTTAGATAATGAGTCACTCCAACTTGCATGCTCTTCTGCACCTGTCATCTTGTCCTCAATCCTCAATTTAAAAATTCTCCTAAGGCCTTTTTCAATCTTGAGTGCTAGCAGACTGCTTCCACTTCATGTTTAAAGTTGTGGTTTTCATGTATTCTGCATTTGACTTTATTTTGTCTACTGGAATGCTAGTTCAGGAACACAATGATTTTCAAACAATACTGGAGATACTCAGTGGAAACAAATCCTAGCTGATAAATAGGAATTTGTGTAATGTCTCCACTGGAAATATAAAAAAGTCAAATTCAGCGAGGGAACAAAGATGCATGGTGAGTCTGTCCATCTTGCTGATAGACCTCTTTGATATGGCTCAGGCTGGGGTAGAAGGAACGGTTTGTGCATCACTTGCTGCCTGAAAATTACCATGGAAAATAGCAAGAGAAGGGGAAAGGGAAAGGGTAGGGGAAGGAAAGGGAAGGGAAGGGAATTCCCCTGTGGATTGAAGTTATTAGTATTCGTAGCGTGGTGATGGGGAGTGAGGAAACCAAAAGCTCTGTGCAGAACTTCTTCTATGTGCGGTGTATCTAGAAGCCCCCGGGTATTTCACAAATAAATGTTGATTATAATTATAGCACTAGAACATCTTCTATCTGCCAGTGAGTCTGCCTCGCACCTGTTCTTCTACCATGGAAAGAGAGAAGAGAGCAATGAGAAAAACCAGCGGCTGCAGCAGGAAAGGGGGGGTTGGAAATCAAAACCTCACTCTTCAGAAAAGCTCTGTTAGTCTTTCTTAAAAAAAAAAAAAAAAAAAAAAAAAAAAAAAGGCAGAAAGGACACGCACCGCGCGGCGGCACCATGAGCAGACCTGGCCTCCTGCCAGTGGCACCACACTGTCGAGGGGCTCCCCGGGAGCCCGGGCACGCAAATCGCCGCAGATCTTGGGGGAGCCAGCGAGGCTTTAAAACGCCACTTCCTTCCGAGGCCCCTGAAGCCCTTATAGACTGTCGGCTGGGTGCAAGTCAGGATGATTTGGGTTTTTCTTTTTTCTTTTTTTTTTTTTTTTTTCTGTTAAAGGCAGAAAATGCACTAGCAAATGAAGCCTCCACCTACTCTGCAGTTCTTACATAACCCATAGCTTTCAGCCATTACTAATATAAGTCAAAATTCAAAGAAAAAGACTGTGGTTCAGCAAGGTCCTTAAGAATATATATAACACCAGTGGCTCTGTGCTGCTTCACGTTTGTACAAATGAGGCCTGGCAGTCCCTATTCTTGTCCTCTGTGTCCTTGCTGCGTGACTCAGGCAATGGATAAAACAGACTTCAAATACGTACCTTAAAATGCATTTAAAATTCTTGTTTCAAATAGCTGCTAAGAAGATCTGCATTTTAAACAAAATATTATTTAATAATATTGGGTCAATGCTTACGTCCTGCGCAGCAAGTGATGTCTTGCAGGGCTGAGATAGTGAAGCAACCATTTCTGTGGAGATCCGCATTTTGCCTGGAAAACGCACTGAAAACTCTTGGGGTTTTAAAGGATTTCTTCTTAATAGCAGCACCATTAAAAAAAATATGGACTTGTCAAAAAATTACATGTTTAGAAAGATACATCTGACAAAGTTTATGTTTATTTTGTGGTAACTTCCAGCTAGGTCATACTTATTCAGGTAAAAGTGAATTGAATATGTACCTTGTGCATATATGTGTGTGTGTGTGTGTGTGTGCACGCGCACATATTTGCATATATATATATATATGAATGTGTGCAGTTATGTATATTTTTATGGTATGTTTCTTTGGAGCCAACAAAAACTGAATGGCAATAATATTTTATGTTTAATATAGCCCTCAAGTATTTCAATTAAAAAAAAGTCAATATGATGTGAGTGATGCGAGCTGTTGTTTTGAATAAAGTCCCAGCTTAAGAAGACAGGAGGTAAATGTGGTGGAAAAATTTCAGAGGGTTTTTTTTCATACTTATGCTGCAGTAGTGCCTGGAGGCCAGAGAGAAACTTGGCTGACTAACAAAATTATAATTATTGGGAGACTTCTGTTGTAAAGCTGCATCAGTAATTCGGAAAGTGGGATCTGCAGAATCCTTAAAGTGTACTAACGAGAAAAATCTGACAGGAGAAAAATGAAAAGGTGAGACAAGAAAATTTACAATAATTTAAAAATCATAATGATTTGGAATTTGTATTCTGAATGCAAGAAAGTACAAGTGTTTGGTATGTGATCAGGAGACTGCAGCCACAGTTGGGAGAAAAAAGCAATCAATAAGATGTTGAGCAGAGGAAGCTTGTAGAAACATAGAAGATGCAACTTTAAAAACTGTGATAACTATCTTCAAATTTTTTTTAAATGGCAAGTTTATGCCTATCAGCAAAAATTTGCTATCATCTACTTTTACATTTATCCTTGCAGTAATCTGAATATGTGTACTCGTATCAATATCAAACATTGCACCTCATGGTTTAACACCTTTTATAAAATATTAATAATTAATTCAATATTTTGATATATTTTATAGTGAATGTTTTAACATTTTGAATATAAAGTTGGCACATATAAACACACACACAGAAGCATTTTAGAGAAATAAAAAGGGGAGAATCTTCTGCAGAAACTCCAGATGGAGTAAAACAGAGATACATCTGTCTCACACTCACAAGCATTCGTGTGTCAAGACAACATCATTACGACTGTGATAGCAAGCACCAGAAAGTCAGAAAAATGCCAGAATCATAGTTGCCTACACAAACTGAGTTTGTGCAGATATGTGCATTACGGCAGTCTGGATGGCACGAGCACGTTCTGCTTTTTCGCAAGCCCCTTCCCTCTCTCAGTGCCCAGAATAGATGATGATGATTTATTGAGTTGTGGTTCAATGTATCATTTCTTTGCCATACAGTCTGCAGGCTCCGACTTTTTTCTTGCATGGCAGAAAGTTGCAACCCACATTTCCAAATGGTGCTCTGATGGACTTTCCTGAGATTCTCCTGTAACGCTGGCAAACGCAGTGGCAGCATAAATTAATGAACAGAATTCACGGTGCCTTTAGCAGTGTTGGGTGTATTACCACTGCTGCCATTTTATACACAGCCTTAATGTCCAGGAGGCCCACTAGACTTGGCTGGTCAGTCTGAGATAACGATGATCTCGTTTCTACATAACCTTGCATTATACAGTACGGCATGATAGGTGTTGATCTGAGCTGCAGTTATGAGCCTCAGCCCCAGAGTGTCCAAGCTGTTTAGGTGCAGAATTGCAACAGAGAATTTGTGACAACAAACCCTGGAGGGGATGAACTGCAACACTGCTACAAATTAGACTACAGGCTCATATATCAGGCCCACAAAAATATAGAAATATGTATGGGATATATGAGATATACGGGATTCATCTTACCTAACTTGAGACATCTGGAAGTTAGTCATTTTAAAGCTCAGCTAATCATTCTTTAGAGTCAGTAGAGAAACATAGACTGTGCTAGCCATCTTACCTGTCCTATACATTTTAGGCATCCTAGACATGTTTTTCTAGATTTTTTTCCTTTACTCTGACAGCAGCCTGAAGTCACCAGGTTAGACTTAGGTGATTAACCTTTAGACGCTTAAGTTGGGTGAGCTAAATTACATGCAAATCTCTGTTTTTTTTTTTTTTTTTTTTTTTTTTTTTCCTTTTCAAGAGTTCCATTAATTTTAAGTGACTGGCTTTGCAATGTTAAAAAGTGTTCCCCTATCACAGTCTAGGAGGTGAATTCCTAGGTATTTAGAAATGTAAACTGAAAAACTAAAAAAATTGCGTCAGATATTGCCATATAAGCATTTAGATAGGAAAACTTTGGATCTATGATGCAGGCTCTTGTCACTTGAACTAACAAAGTGTTAGCAGTAACTACTTGCAACTCACTAGAAGGTGATGGGACATTGCCACCAGGTTTCACAGGCTTTGCCAGGGGCTAGCGACTCCCAAGGTCCAGGCTTTGGAAAGGCATACACTGGACCCACAACTCCTCAATCTATTTTTTCTGAGCTTGACACCTCTCTTCCTCCCCTTCAAATGTACAAATATCTTAGTCGTTTCTCTTCCCTGTTTTGGCTCTATGCCTCATTTCTTACTATCTAGTCACAGATTTCACCCCTTCAGACCCCTCTCCAGACCACCTCTGGGACTGAGACATCCAAGCCCAACCTCCTTCACCTGGAAGAATCTGTCTCATGCCTTAGGTTGTTTGCCCTGATTTTTGCCCAGTTGTAGGCGTTTCCAGCCCTGCCCATCCTCAGTCCTTCACCACAGTTTCTCACCCTCATCCCTCTCTCCCAGTTTCTCCTTCCACCCTTGGCCATCTTTCACCCTTGGCACCACAATCTGTTCTTTAGAAACAGATTTCCCTTTTGGAGAGGCCCAGGAGCTCCTTCTAAAATCTGTCTGGGAACTGGCTCCCCTGTTTGGGAATGATGCGGTCTGGGAGGCCGCGGCAGGGGAAAATGTTGCAGGAAGAGTTAGGTCGTCCATGGGACTGAGGGGAACAAAGGGAGTCATCTTCATGAACATGGTCGACCATCACCAGGGTGGCCATGTTCCCCTGTCATCCAACCCCAATTCCCCTTCATTGCCTTTTTCAGGCTTAATCTTCCCTCCATGTAATTAAAACTCCCTGCTATCTCCTCTGAACATCATTTCTATCCCTGGTTCTCAATGACCCACAAACCCCATTCTCCACCCTTCTTCCTAGTTTCTGTCTGGCACCCAAAAGGTTGTCTCTTTCTCCACTCCGCTCCCCCCCCCCCCCCCCGCCCCGCCATCCTCCTTTTGCTGCAGTCCTTATGTTTGGGTTATATGAAGGAAGTTGAAGAGAGCAGAAGGAAAGCAAGCGCCACCTGCTTTGGGTAACTTGCTCTGAGAGGTACCCCAGGCTCAAGCAGCACAGAGCTCTACTTGCAAAGAGAGCCCTGGTCAGCTCTGGATGGAATAAGCCCAAGGCAGATTTAATTCTTCAAGGAATTTAGTAACTAAATTCTTCAAAGTCTTTTTAGTAAGTGAGTCAAACTGTCATCTGGAAGTTGGCCACATTTGAGTGGATTTTCAGAGACAGACCAAAAGGCAAATGGCAAAAATTGCCATGATGAGGCCTCATCTGGAGTACTGTGTCCAGTTGTGGGCTCCCCAGTACAAGACAGACATGGAGCTACTGCAGAGAGGCCAGCATAGGGCTTCAAAAATGATCGGAGGACTAGAGCATCTGCCCTGTGAGGAACGGCTGCGAGAGCTGGGCCTCTTCAGCCTGGGGAAGAGAAGACTGAGGGGGGATCTTATCAACGTGTGTAAGTACCTGAAGGGAGGGTGTCAAGGGGACGGGGACAAACTCTTTTCAGTTGCCCCGTGTGACAGGACAAGAGGCAATGGGCACAAACTGAACGACAGGAAGTTCCACCTGACCGTGAGGCGGAATTTCTTCCCTGTGAGAGTGACTGAGCACTGGCACAGGTTGCCCAGAGAGGTTGTGGAGTCTCCTTCTCTGGAGATATTCAAAGCCCACCTGGATGCAATCCTGTCAATATGCTCTAGGTGACCCTGCTTGAGCCAGGGGGTTGGACTAGATGATCTCCAGAGGTCCCTTCCAACCTTACTGATTCTATGATTCTATGATTCTGTGAAAAACCTGGTGCAATGGCAAACTTCATGGTCCGAAACCATACACAGCTGTTGGAAATGTTAGGCCCTCCTCCCCCAAAGGGCACTAGACTATTTTATGTTGCAATACACTGTTTCTGTTGTTTCTTCCTCATTCTTATAAATGGCTAAATGATTCAAGCTATCTTATTTTGATTGTAGTTTTCCCCCAAATTAAGTTTGAGTAAAGCTAGTGTGGAAAAATTTAGTCCAGAAAAAAAAGTTGGGAAGTTATAAGCAACTG
Source organism: Rhea pennata (assembly GCF_028389875.1). NCBI lineage: Eukaryota > Metazoa > Chordata > Aves > Rheiformes > Rheidae > Rhea > Rhea pennata. The sequence goes on along the minus strand of NC_084665.1, from coordinate 91,455,401 downwards.
AAAATGTGATCTTTAAGGGAACTGACAGGTGCTGCTAAAAATAAGTGGTATCAATATTTACGTCAGGTGCTTCTGCCATTCACATGCATCTTAGTTAGGAGAGACAGACTATGAGGAAGGCTGTATTCCTTGTGTTCAGTGCTACCACTTAGGATTCCTGGGATGTGAGCTTGCAATTAGGAAATACCAAGATCCTGCCACAATAGAATTTGCATCCTCACGACACTGGCCATTAGAAGTCCCCCTCCTCTGTGGGGAGAGACAAGAAGCAACCGCAGGGCTAGGGGGCTCTGTCAGGACTTATCTCCGGGTGCCTCTGTAAAAGCTCTGTCATCCTTGAAGTACAGTACAAGATACTGTGTATATTTTTCAGAGCTGGCACTGCTGTCTTTAGGAGTCATGCTGCTTTTCTCAGGTGCCTGCTTGTCAGAGGTATGGCTCAGGCATTGCTGTTTCTTGCAGTTAATTCCCTTCTGCCAGAGATTAACTGCTGAATGATGTGATGTATATAAATGCATCGCAAGTTTAGTGATATGCATCCTGTGTAAGGATTGATGCTGTACCTGTCTCAGAGATAAAAGGGAAATGGAAAATCAACCACTCTGTTTCCATGACTATCTTTGCAGCCAGGGAAGCAATAAATCCAAAGAAATGCTTAACTGAGCGGGTACAGTGTGAGATGACAGATGACACTGCAAAGGACTGTATTACCAGTCAAAGGAGTCAGATCAGGACATTCCAATGATTATCTAATTTCTTTGTCTTTTCTGTCAATAGCTGTTGGGCTAGAGTGAGTTCATTTCATTTGGCTGCTTCTCGCTTCTTTTAAATGGTGAGAGGGCAAATCCTGCCAGTACCACACTGCAGCACCGAGAGCTCCAACTGCAGCAAACCCTGTGACATTGTGCTGCATTATGCTGAGTGAGCCAGAGACTTCTGCTGAGTCCCAGCATTAATCAAGTATCAGCGTTTCACTAACTCCCATTCTATTAAAAGAAATGACAAGATTGGTGTTCAGCACCGATGTCTCTGTTTCTTATCTGCGTGGAATTTAAAGTGCCCATAACTCAACAGCAAATGATACTCCTATTTTAAAAAAAGATCGCTGTAGCAAGTGGCAGATCCCATTACACATCCTTAGCTCCTTAACGTGTTGCTTTCCCATATGGGTACATTATCCTTTACCATTTGCCAGCATGGGCCTGGGAGTGGAGAATAAGGGGGAGGGAAATGAGGAAACCCAACCTGCTGTGTGGAGTCACACCTTGCCACATGTACATGCTGGGGCCTCCAGTGGGTGTGCTTGTGCCACACACATAAGCACAGACATGTATTTCTTATTCCCCAGGAGATAATCAGTGACCACCCTCACATTTCACATGACCACTGGGTTTAAAACAGTGTCAAGGCTGGAATAAATCAGTGCAAGTTTTGGGTTTTCAGTCTCAAAGACTGGCTGGACTGTGGAGATTTGGCATTGCTATCCCTCCCGTGAGGCCATTCTCTACTGAATCCACTAATCCTATGTGATAGCGCACCTCACGTCACAAGGAACTGGGTTTCCAATAGCACAGAGAGGGGAAAAGACATCTAGAAGTGCATCCTTTTTTCTCACAGTATTTTCCTTCCAGTGTTCCTGCAATTCTTCATGTCCTATCAAGTAGGAAGGGAAAGAATCATTTTCTACATAAACTGAAAAACAGGCATTTAATGACACTGCATCTTAGTCAAAATCCAGAGAGATGAGGAGGAAGAGGGATGGAAATGCTTTAAGATCATTTCACACTGTTGAGCTCTAGGCCTCTGAACACACCTGCCTATAGAAAACACTAGGCCCCGAGGCTTAAGTGGAATTAGACTGTCTGAATAAGGGTTGCATTTTTATAAATGAATAGCAAGGAACAAAATACGACAACAGCAATAGGACAAGCACAGTTTTTATTAGCCAAGCTATAGCCACTGGTGATGAGAACAGATTTATCTGCTGAGTAAGTTCTGTTATTTTTTTTCAGAAGAAAAATGGATTTGTATTTATTTTATTTCTTATGACCCAGTCTGGATCTCACTGTATTTACTAAAAGATTTAAATCTGCAGAACTCCTGAGCCACATTTGCTTTCAGACGCATTAGTGACATCTAAAAACACTGTATCAAAAACAAACAATGGTGAGGATAGAGAGGCTGGTAAAATCATCTGTGCTGTTATTTGTTCTTTAGAAACTGATGTGTTACTTTCAAATTAGAGCACAAAAATGTGCTATATATATCATACCACAAATAAAAAATGTTTGACACCTCATATCTTAGACACTACTGCAAGGTTTCCAGTAAAGCACTTACATTTGTGCATAGATTTTTAGCTACTTAATCTGCACACAAATTCCACTTGCACATGCAAACTTTATATTTACTTGTAAAAAATGATCAGTTTAACAGCTAAGAGGTCACGCATGTAAATAAACGACACATGCATATACGGGAAATATCTGCATGCAAATACCAGGCATACTCTCAATTTTCAAAGCCTTTTCCTAAAATTTTATCAAAATTAACATCAAGATGAAGCTAGGCTATAAAATAGCGAAAATTTAATTTTTTCTGTTGTTCAGTTGCCTCAGTCCAGTCTCAGTAAGCAGAGGAGCAGTTTCCTGGGATCTGATCCTGCCTGTCTCACTAAAGCAAATCTCTAATATTAAAAATCAAGCTCATTAACTCCATACATGAACTCATGCAATAATTTTCATACTATGCACCATATTTTACTAATAAAGTCTATCACTGCCTTCACAGAGGCTAATCTGAAGCCAGCTGAGTGTTCTCTGTCCAGATATTCCCATGTCCAAGTGTGATTAGCACTGTCTTGTCAAATTTAGCTCTAAGCCATTTGTGAACACCTTCTTTGTTTATAGTAGCACAGTCAGATCTGCACAGACCTCTGTGTTTGCTCTTCTGTGTATCCTATTAACAGCGCATTGCATTTCAAGATGTCATACTGCAGAAAGCCACAAAAGCACTTTTAATCAATTTCAACCAAACCGAGTGAATTAATTTCACCATGGATAAATACTGCATGCATTCTAAGAAAACTAAATTGTGCTTTTAATTATACTGCTCTTAATTATACTGTGCTTTTAATTATTACAGCTGTAATCCACAGCGACTGTGCAAGAATTATTTGCACTGCTTTTGAAATAGTCCCATTGTAATTATACAACAATCCCTATAAAAACTGAAGTGTGGCTAAACAGAACTGAACCCTTTGGGTTTTTGTGTATGGCCTGCTTGGAAAGTGATAGGTGGAAATATATAAATCCACATTAATCTTGAGAGAAACTTTCATGCAGCTGAAAACTGACAGACATTTTTATTACTGTGTGAAAGTAAATAAAAAGATACAAATTTTTTAAAAAATATTTTGATTCTACTACAATATTTAAAGCATAATGTAGTAGATTCCAACTCTCAGCCTTGCTTTATTAAAAGCAATCTAGAGTTATATATGTAACTCTGAGAACAACCTTCAGCTCAGCATTTATGGTTTTTGTTAAATACTGAAGCACAACAAATCTGAGACAAAATTTGGAACTAAGGCACAAGCAAAATTGTTTTCATTTCATGAGTCAAGAATGCATAGAGGGTCTGCCTCAATCAGATTTTCTCTTGAATTCAAAATGGTACTTTCTACTACTATATTCAAAAAATGTTAACAGTGTTCTATCAATCCTGTTTGACCAGCTGTTTGCTTACTGACTGTATGTAGCTCCTCTTTGTTTTAGCATGATTAAACCGTAGCTTGGATAGCAACGTATGAATGCAGTATTACTTTTACTCTGAGCATAAAGTTAAGAAGAAAAGACAATCATACAAAAAACTAAATCAAATTTCTAGCCTCTATTTAACAATTTCTAGTCTACATATCAAGAGCCCCTGGAGTATGGCAAAATATTAGGTTATTTTAATTTCCATGGGGTCAACGACAATAAGGTATTATTGCAAATACAGACATAGGTATTTCTCTCAATAAATAGGACTTCATTACTAAACTACAAGGCCAAGAAGAGTCATTTAGTGTGAAAATATGCAGAAGAACAACAGCTGTTAGTCATTATTTCCTCCTTATCCTTTCAACACCTCTGTTCCAGTTTGTTTTCTAATGGGTAAGTCTCACACTCTTCTTAGGACATTTTCTCATTTGGGGCAGGTAAAAAGTATTTGAAAACAATTAAGGGTCACTGAATAAAGACATCCCTTCCTAATTTCTTCTTCTGCTGCTCTTACTGTAGATGATAAAACTCACTTTTATGCTTTAGAAAATGAATGTCATTGTTATGCTCAAATGGTCCTTTGTCCATGGCAATATGATAGAAGATGTTTCTATTTTTCCTTCGACAGCCAACTTTTTGTGTAGAGCCTGTGTTATATTTCTTGAAAGAGAAATGCCAGCTACAAAAATTATTGCTCTCACTTCATTTAGGCAAAAGAAAAATCTGTCATGTGACAGTTTTTAAACATCTATTTTACACCTCACCTCACTTGACAAGGTTTCACACTAGCCATTTGGAAAAAGAAGAAAAATTGCTTATGGAAGAAATCTGGCTTATGATCAAACTCACCTTACTGCCCAAGTTATTTTGCTCCATTCCCCGTTCTCTATTTCCCTTCAACTGTAAGACAAGCATTTACCAGTAGCCTGAGCCTTTTGTTCACTCTGATTTGAACTAATCCAACTCTAAACCACAGGCGGGAAAAACACAAACAACATTATACATCACAGTGCAGCAAAACTACTTTGGAAATCTTATTTTTTTTTAAAGTTTGACTTAACCCTAAAGTGCTAAAAATGTATTTTTTTTAGTAAGTCCTAAAATCATAATCGTTACCAATTTTTCCAAGTGAGTTAATGGCAGAACCCCCAAAATGACAGAACACATCCATTGTTCGGGTCAGAATATATCAGATTATGCACAAACTTAAAAGCATGCACCTTTCCATCTATTTCTCTTTCATAGCAAGAGGCTGTCTTTCTTCAGAAAGGCAATTCAGTCTATATCTGATTTTGACCTGATCAAAAAAAATGCTATTGGCATATTTAATTAAGTTTATTATGTTCCCAAAAAACTTCCAATATGTGCCACTTTTTTACAATCGGTACTGCTGATACTGCTCTCTAGTTACTGAACCGGATTTTGCTGGAGATACTATAGAGAAGGTGCAAGGAATATCTGCAGCTATGTGTGGGCAGTGCTGAGGTAGACACACTGCTTATGGCTGAACTCAGATGTGATACTACACCACAGGGCACAGTGCCTTGGACTGTAACATGACTCTTTAATGGACCAGTAAATTGACCTGGATTGAAACACGGCTTCAGAATCTAGGCCAGTTTGACCCCGCCATCTTTTCCCGCTTCCCCAGGGCTGTGATTATTACTATCTGTTAGCTCTTTTGTATGACCTCTACCTTTGCTTCTGTTCCCCTCACAAACGAGAGACTGCAGCCTTAGAAAAAAATATGAGACACTTCCCAGAAATAAATAAAAAAAAAAAAAAGCTCCATGAATACTGGGGAACAGGGAAACGGCATGACTTCGGCCTAAACCATGTGTATGCAGGAAGAACATCTGATGCTAGCAGTGAAGTAAATTATCAGGACCATAGGAAAAAAGAATCAGCGAAGGCACATTTCCTTGGTAAAAATGCCATGTAAATAAAAAGCCACTATGCTAACCAAAGAAAATGACGCTGAGGGAGAGTATATCTTGGAGAGCATTGGGAGGCGATGCCTTCGTGAGTAAGGTCCCCCAAAAGTGTCATTTCCCCCGGCGCCCCAGGGCTGTCTGAGCACCCTGTGGGAGACGCGGGAGGCCGCCCCCACCTCTCGACGAGGTCAAAGCCCCTCCGCCGCGGGGAAGATGAACCCCGCAACCTCCCGCCTGCGCCGCCTGGAAAACGTGAACGAACCAATGTCAGCCAAACCCAGTGCGCGGCGCGGGCGGCCGAGCGCGCTGCGGCGCGGAGGCGCCGCGGGGAGGCTTGCGCGGGGCCGCGGTTCCCCCGCGGCGTTTCGATGCCGCTTCGGGGGAGCAACAAAAGGCCGCGCGGGCTGCGGGCGGCGAGGCCGGGGCAGCGGCAGCGCGGGCAGCGCCCGCCGCCCCGTTCCCACACGGGCTCCCCTCCTGGCTGCGGCCATGTGTCCGCTCAAGTGCGATTAACACCGACTTGCCAGCTCTCCCCCCCCGCACCGCCCTGGGCCATTTGGGGCATGCACGCGTCCACGCTCCGTGTTTACACAGCGGCGCCTTCGCGCGGAGCCTTTTTGTTGTTGTTGTTGTTGTTTATCGCGCTGGCAAATGAGCCGGGGGAGGTGGGCTCCGCCGCGCTCGTCAGCCGCGGGGTATAAAAGCCTCCGGGCCCGGCGAGTGGTGTTGCTGCCGCCTTAGCGGAGATCGGCGGAGCATGGAAGGCGCACGGATGGGCTGCGGCTGCCCGCCCTTGGCGGCGCTGCCCTGCCGCAGCTGCTCCCAGGGCCCGCACGGGTACTGGCCTCCCCCCCCTCTCCTTCCGCCGCTGTGGTGCGCAGGGCCGGCCGCGCGCCAACGGCCCGGCGCTAACGGCCGCGCGCGCGCGCGCCCTAACGGTCCTGCCCTAACGGTCCTGCCCTTCTGCCGCAGGTCCGCGCCCTTCTGGAGACCCTGGGTGGCCGCTCAGGGCGAGGCGGCCCGGCGGCCCGGCCCCGGCCCCGCTGTGGTGAGTGTGTGTGTGTGCGGGGAGGGCGCATGGGGGTGGGGGGCTCCGCGGGGCGCGCATCCACCCCGCGGCATGGCTGCGTGTGTGCGAGGCGGGGAAAGGGCTTGCCGAGGTTGAGCTCCCTCCCCGAGGGTGGGCACTGCGCTGCTCCGAGCCGGACGAGAACGTGATCTGTGTGCTCTCTTGCCCCCAGGCTCACAGCCCCTGTGGGCTGGCGGAAGCCTCCCGAAAGCTGGCGCAGTACACGCACCCCGTGAGGTAAGTGGCTGTGCCGGACCGCCTCGGGTGGGCTTCTGCGGGGCAGTGCTGGTGCTGCTGCCCCTTGCTGCTGCTGCCTGGGCTGGGCTGCAGCTGGAGGAAAAAGATCGGCAGTGCTGTGCCCCACTTAGGGCTGTATATACCTCATATATCTATATATCTTTCTCTCAGATATGTATGTAGCTATTTAAGTACCTTCAGAAGGACATGGCCGGGGGGGGGTCTAGATTCCCTTGAACTGATGGGTCCTTCAGCAAGTGATTGTCAGCAGTCATTGGCTTACCTGACCTTTAAGGTGCTCAGGTGCTTCTGTAGTTTTGGGACTTAGATAGTTACATAGTGATTATGGCCATCTCTTTCTGTGATGGTAGGACTGGCTGAAACACCTTGCTGCTCATTCCTGTGTCCTGGAGGGGAAAAAAAGCTTTATGTAAGGAGGGGATGGGAAACAGAAGAATTGGATTAGTTCATGGACTATTTCACTGTGACACTCATAATGTCCATACCTGTACTTGCTTCCTTGCATTGGGAGGGAAATGGCAGAAGGAGAGGACAAACTAATATTAAAGCCAGCCTTGTCAAGAGAAATATTTATGTAATTGCTGCTTTAATGATGAAGGCAATAGTATCTGCATCTACAAACTACTTAATCCAAAAGTGTACATAGTCATCTTGTAAACAGAACTCATCAGCAATGTGGAACTAACAGAAGAATACTGCCAGTTCTGATGAAGGCGTAAAGCAAATGACTACAGCTGAATCCACAGAATATTCTGTGTTCAGCTAGTACAGCTGTACTAGCTAGCTGGTTGCAAGGTGGCTGAACTAATAACACAGGTTCTTATTTCAGATAAGAAGCCTCTCCCAAATCTACGCCCTGACCCTTAAATGCTGAGGCATATACTACCTAAGCAGTCTCAGTGAAGTCAATCGCTGCAATTGCTTATGGGCTTAGATGTATGGGTAAATGCTGCAGGGAACACTGGGAGTGGAGAAATATTATGAAACAAGTATCAGCTACAATACTGCCTCTTTTGCAGTACGAAGTAACAGTAACTGAGAAAGCATTCTTGTACCTGCTAGAAAACCAGCCAGTTCTATAACTTGATGTATTTCTACTATGAACAAGATTAATTGCTTTTGTCACATCTTGCTAGTTTCTAATCTTTGGAGGTCTCTGTTGTGTATTTCTTTCTGATATCTACTTTCAAATTGTAAGCAAAAGAGGCTGCTAGTTGAAAAGAAACAGGAAATATGGATTATATTAGTTGGGTAATATTATCTCACTATCAAATGGCCCTTGGTAAATGGTGAGATCAGCAATTTGTGTGTTAATTTCTGAGTAGATCACGGAAGCTAATTTGAAAACTAGGGCCACGGGGTATCTTTAAGAAGTGAAGCAGATGATTCTTCTTGGTAAGACAGGACTTTAATGAAATATCAAGGCCTGATCCTCTTAACACTAAGATTAGTCACTATCATTCCTTTCCACTTTGAGTCTTGCTTAGACAACTGTAAACCAGAGCCAAGATCTGACCCTCAACAAAAGCGCTAACTTAATCCAAATATATTGGGGACCCTGTTCAACACCTGTTACACTTCCTGGGAGTTGTTCCCATGAGGTCAGTAGTACTTGGATCAGGTCCCAGGAATTCTATTAAGGTACTAGTAATAAGTTTCAGATGCAGTGGATCTCAGGCTTCAGAGTAGTTCTGCTAGAAAACTAGGGCTTTACATACATTTTGTCTTTCCAGAAGAAAATATAGAATCCACAGAATATTTTTATATTGAAGTGGAAAATTGCTTAGTGATGACTGAGAGTGTGTGTGGGGGGGGAGAACTCGTGGGAAGCTGTCTGCTAGATAAATAGAACTTCACTGCTTCTTATCTGTCAGACTTCAAGTAGAATATGTAACAACAAATAAACCTATTGTATACTTGTTTCAGACTATTCTGGCCCAAATCAAGGTGCTATGATTACTTATACCAGGAAGCTGAAGCACTTCTGAAAAACTTTCCAGTTCAAGCTACAATTTCTTTTTATGAAGACTCAGATAGTGAAGATGATGATGAACTAGAACAAGATTCAAGAACAGAATCAGATTGCTGATTGCAGGAAAAGCCAAGACTACTTCCATGACATTCTAATTTAAACATAATATAAAAATGTATTATAGTATTTTTAAAGATAATTTATTTGTATGTAAGTTATTAATAAAACTGAAATGTTTTGTAATTTTACATGAAGCCTTTATTTTGTTCTAGTCCTGCCCCCTTTCAAGGCAGAGAAGGTGTTGATTATAACTTCTTTACCCCAAGGAAATACAATATTTGAGTTTTGGGCCCTTGTTTTGTAGACTATAAACTTGGGCACCAATTCTAGGAGCAAAAATCTGGGTATCTTGCTTTAAATGGTTCTGTGATCATATGACTTTTGCCATACTTAACAAGGAAAGGTTTTTCTTTGTGGTATAATAGGCCCAAAGTAGAGGCACATCAAGGAACTGTTTGGATCAAGTATATTGTGCCTGCTGTTATAATGGGATTTCAAACCCTTGGGGGAGGGGAGAGAGAGAAGCAGAAAAACTGTCCTCCAACTGGAGATGAGGGTCTAAATATTACTTAAAAATAGGACGACTTGATTTAACAGTTCTTGCTTCAGTGACTGAAGAAAGGGTTTGCCTTAGATTTCTCTTGTCCATGAGCTACAGTGGTAATGTAAATGCAGTGTAAAATTATTTTGTGTGTGAGCTGGACATCAATCATGTGAATTTTTCTGTTGCTTTGATTATAGTAAAGTCTGTACTATGTTGGTAATTCAAAGAATGAGCTGCAATAACTACAGTAATAACCATCCAAACCAAAGCCCCTAGAAGGGCAGGGATCCAAAATTTTAATTCAAATACCCCTGTCTGGTACAGCCTATGTATATATCCCAAACTGTCCTTGCCTGGCCCCTGCTGTGGTGCGTGAGGTCTCACCTTGCAACGGCAGCCCCACAAGACTTGCTCCACCACATGCACCCTGAGCACACCTGACACGGCATGGCAGGAAGGAGCACATCCCACGCGAGCAACAGGTAAGACTTTGTGTTCAAAATGCAGGCAGCAGTTATAACTATATTGCAATATATTATACAATATATTTATACATTATAATAGACATAGATAAATCTATATATATGTAAAATATATAGATGTGTATGATTATATGTACTATAATATATACTAATATATTTTAGAAACTTTTTAATATTTATATACAATAATTGCATGTATTTTATGTAAAGTATAATAATATATTAATATATAAATATAATATATAAATATAATAAAAATATAATATATATTTTCATATATAATAATTGCATCATCTATTTTAATCCCTGTTACAATAGTTCCGGGGGTTGAACACCGCACCTGAAGTTAGGAGAGCGGGCTGTAAGAGCATCCCTCGGCCAGGGGCGTACAAGGCACCCGGGAAAGGCCCTCACCGGCTGCGCTGCGCCCCGCCCCGCCCCGTCCCTGGCGCGCGGCGCGGCGCGGAGGCGGCCGGCGCGGAGCGGGCGGCTGTGGCGCGCGGCCCCGCCCCCCGCCGCGCGTGCGCCGTTCGCCCGGCGCCGGCGGGCTGCGGCGCGGTGGGCAGCGCGATGCTGAACGTGCCGCCGCCGGCCTTCCCCGCCCCCCGCTCGCAGCAGCGGGCGGCGGCGGGCGGCCGCGCCAAGGTAGGGGCGGGGGCACACCGGGGCCGCCGCGCCGCTCGCCGCGCTCCGCAGGGCCCTTCGCGCGGCGCGGCCGCTCGTGCCGCAGGCGCTGAGCGAGCGGAGAAGCGAGGCGGGGCGCGGCCGGGCGCTGCCGCGGCTGCTCCTCCTCAAGATGGTGGCGGTGCCGCCGCTGCCGGCCGCCCGGCTTTGCCTGGGCCGTGCACGGCCGGGGGCGTTGTCCGGCGCGGCCTGCCGCGGCGGGCTCGCTTCGGGGCGCCCGCCGTGTGAGTCGGTCGCCTCGGGCGGGCCTGTGCGAACGGGCCGGCGCGGCGGGGAGCCGAGGAAGGCGGGGGAGCCGCGGCGGCGGCGTGTCTGCGGCGCTCTGCTGGAGTGCGGGCCCCCAGCCTTGCCTGGGTGAGGTTTGCAGGTGCCGCAGGACTTGCGGAAGGTCCTGCTGAGTACCACGAAGGTGAAACTTCAAATGCCTTTTCCTGCTTCACCTTGAGTTTCAAATTTTTCTTCTTCGTTTTGCTGTTTTATTGCTGCTCGCGTATTTCCAGGCCATAGCTAAAACATCACTGATAAAACTTAGGTGCTGAAGCTACAGGAGGACGTGGTATCTGCAGAGTTGTCTTAATGTTTACTGGTATTTGAGAATCATTTCCTTGGGCAACTGAGGAAGTAAGAAAGGTAACTAAGGAAGTTAGGAAACTTCCTTAAGCCCTCTTGCAGCTGTACAGATGTCCCAAACACCAGTGAAGAGTACTGGTTGTGCTGCTTCTCACTTGCCCAAGTCTTCCTTGAGAGTTTAGCAAAATATTTTGAATGGCTTGCCTCTTTCCCTACAGCTTACTAATGTTTGCATATTTACTACTTTTCAGATACCTTTAAAGCCAGGGAGGAGTCTTATGGATTGGATTCGACTAACTAAAAGTGGGAAAGACTTGGCTGGTTTGAAAGGGAGGCTAATTGAAGTGACTGAAGATGAGCTTGCTAAGCACAACAAAAAGGAGGACTGCTGGATATGTATAAGAGGTTGGTTGCTATGGTACTGCTTCTACATGTTTTTGGCTGGTGTCTTTTCTGTACCAAAAAACCCCACCAAAAACAACAACAAGCACTATGTTTAGGCCAGATGGAACTTCAACACAACAGGACGCAATTTTGTTTGAGTTAAGAGATCTTAGTAACAAAATATTTTTCTTTGTTTTCAAGCCTTTCTTAAGAAGTCTTTAAAGTGAGCATGTTTTACTCCTGTTGTATGCTTGTATATGAAAATAATGAAACATACAATTATGGGTGATGCTCAAACAGCAGGAGCTTAGCAAGAATAAGACATTGAAAATGCTGATGTACTGACAGTCCTCAGTCTTGAAGTATTTAGTGTCTTTAGCAGTTGAAGTGTTTTAGTGATTGCTTTTAAATGTCTGAAGACAGCTTTTAAAGATGTTATTCAGATCAGTACAACAGCCTTTGGGAGATAAGAGTGTGTACAATATGAAATTCAGAAGGGCAAAGGACAGCTGCTGTATAGAACAGTTGTTGCCTATAAGAACAAATACCTGTGGTAATGGAGCCTGCTTTTTATGTAATTATGCTTAAGAAAGTTTAGCTCAAAATTTGAAATCATTAGAATTAGAATTAACAATGTGTTAAAGGTGGTTTGGAGCAATAGCACTGGCTAGAAGAGCTTTCTCAGTGCTACTGATGAAGTTCCCATTTGCCTTACAGAAGGCAGCAAAATGCTGTCTAGTTCTGTCATTTTTTACAGACTAAAATATGCTGACATGACCTTAAATTTGTTATGAAGATAAAGTAAGAAAGACCAGAGTGGCTAATGTGATCTTTCTTTAGGAAAAGTGCATCATGTCGGTGGTAACTTCTTTCACCTAATAAGGAGCAGCTTTGATACTTGCTGTGATGTCAACTCTGAACTACTGAAAGAAATTTAAGAATTTTTTTTATAAGGGTGACAGCATGGATATGTTGGATGTTAAAGGGAATGAGAGTGAAAGTGAGAGTAAAATGTCACTCGATCCTAGCTTCTTTGAACAAAATAGTAAAATTGTTAATGCCCTGTATGTGCTGATCTTGCACATACTAGCAGAACTGTAGTAGAAGGAGAACTTAAGAAAGGTTGTTTACCATGGAGGTATGTGTACTTCCCCTGCAAAAAAAGGATACCTGTTACTGCAGAAAGAATCACTTCTTAAGAATATTTGTTTTGTTTTTAATCTCTTATTCCCTCAGGCTACCTCTCTAAGGTCCATTTTTACAAAAACTCCATCATGCTGCTTTTGCATCTGTCTTTAATTTTCACATCTCCATCTTTTCTTTGCCCTTAAAACTAATAATGAAAACACAGCATAATTGAGAATCCTAGTAGATTATCTGTTGACGTGATGTGTGTCATTTTTGATACATACAACTTGCCCATGTTGTAAAATTACACCATTATAGAAAAAAATAAATGATTTTTTTAGCATTGCTGTAGTTAGACTGCATCTCTACAAGAAAAAGCAGAAAGTTATGAGAAGGGTGTGAAGTAGATGATGATCAGGAACTGCCTCCATTTGGAAAGGCGATCATGAAAGAAGATTGTCATATAGGTCACAGGTATATAAAGGAGAAACTAGATGTTTAAAAAAGAAGTGAGTAAAGGGTATATAAATGAGATTTCTTTTACTTGTGAAAGTTTTTTGGTAAATTGAATGTTAGCCTAACATTCAGGAGGTCCTACCTATTTAGATTTTTACAAATATATTTTCTTGTGTGCAGTAATCAGTGCCGCACACAAGATGGCATAGTGGATTCAGTCTTCAGAAGACCAGGTCAGTAAAATGTGCAAAAATCACTTTTTTTTTTTCTTGGAGAGGTAAATGGGGGAAAAGTTGGAGGGCTGTTGTTATGAAATAGGATAGTCCTAGGTATGTGTTGTATTCCCTGACTGCCCTCCACCATGCTCAATGCCTACCTCTCTCTGAAGTAATGCATGCTTTTTAATGAATTAAAAGCTTAATATGTGAGCACTGGCACATTCCCCTTTTGGTAGCTTCCTGTTTTGCTAATTTTATATAATTTCAAATGTTCTGCTAGGTAGACTTGTATCAGTTCTCTAAGCAACAGTATGTCTGCAGTTAAACCTGTTTCTAGTTGCATTCTCCAAGCACTAATTACTTCAGTTGCTTGGCAACAATAATTAGACTTCACCTTTTTAGGACTGTGAAGCATTATCTCACTGGAAATCCTAAAATAGTACTCATGTAGAAAGAATATGCTTTTGCTGGGACAGAAAATTATATCAGTGTTAGAAGCCTTTAGTGAGTATGGAGTACATATAGTTTATGTTGTTGAGTTTGAAGAATGGAAGTTTTGTTCCCAATGGTGGCTGTTTTTCCTTACGGGGGACTGTTCTTCTCTATAGGTGTTTATTCCGTATGTAAATGAAGCCAGGGAAGCAGCTAGGAAAGCACTTTAGGAGTAATTAATTAGAAAGGAAAGAGAAGACAATTTTGTGCGCTTAACTAGGTGTAAACCATATTTAAATTGTTCTCTTGCCTTGTTACTCCATAGTCAGGATAGAACATGTGCATCTTCAAGTGCATTTTTGTTAAAGCCTTGACCCTGTAGGTTTTCCCCAGACATTCGCTGGGACAAGTAGTGTGCCTTTGTAGGAGTGACATCTCCATATGATATGTCTTGTGATATATGAGACTGTGTAATTTATGCTTCCGTTTTTGGAAAGTCAGACCATTCTGATGATGCTTACTGTTTGCCATTGCATGCTATTGAGTGTACATTAATCTTTACACTGGTTTTGGTGATGGGAAAATAATCACAGCGATCTTAGAAATTTGCTCACAGGTATTTATATTCCATTTTCCACAGGACTTGTATATAATGTCACTCCATATATGGAATATCATCCTGGTGGTGAGGATGAACTAATGAAAGCGGCGGGAATGGATGGTACAGATCTCTTCGATCAGGTGAGAACAACTGACAGTGAATGACGTGCTTACCAAGAGAGATTTTGAAAAATGCATGTTTTCTGTTTATTTTTAGGACCTCCCTGTGGAAATTGTCATTTAAACATTTTCAAGGTTAAGGAAAGTCAATGGATTTGTTTTCAGAAATGCACTAAAGTGTGCTGAAAGTAGCATGTGGTTTAAATCTAGTATCAAAACATAGTAATGGAGGTGTCACTTTATGTTGCTCAGATGATTTCGATTTGACCATTTTATTAAATTAGTTTTTAGCTGAAGTAGCAATAAAGTTAGCAACAATTTGAGCTGCCTCCTTTGTAATAAATTTCTGTATCGATTAACTGGTATCTTCTGAGAGGCGTTGTCTTCTCAGAGCATACTCACTTTTTGACAAATGCTTGTAGGGTTCTTTTGTCTTACTAACTTGCTTACTGCACTATCGGTTAGCAAAGTACTAAGAAAAACTACTGGCACTGCTATAGACTGATTATGAACAAATGATAAAATAACGTTTGAAGTCTTTTCTTTGCTAACCCTTTGCTTTAGATATTTTGAAAAAAACCCTAAAATAAGGGGTCTGCAACATGGATGTACTTTCTGTAAGGAATCCCATGCAAGCCTGGTGCTGTATGAATGCACACCAAGAGGGAATTCACTGGGTTGATATTGTTTTTTAGAAACAGACATTCTTTAAGTTTCTTTCATGTATTTTTGGAAACAGGGACAGAGCAGAAAGGAGGAGTACTTTTTTCTCTTTACGGTTGTTACATCACAGTACGTTATTCGCACAATATTTTTAACAATGTATGTAAACAGAGGAAAGATGTAATGAAGCCTTTTTGCTTTGATTTGTTCAGTTTATTCTTGATTAATCCTTTTGAAAATGAGCTGTTGAGTTCAGACATAATTCTCTATCAGTTACAAAGCATCTCTGATTTAAAGCAATTTGGAGTTTCTCTTATAAAACTTCATCCAGCATCAAGTTGTGGCCTGAAATTCTGAACATGGATCGCTATTTGTCAGGTATTGTGTGGCAACTTCAGAAATAGGAATCTTGGTAGCAGAGAAATACCATTCTGGTACTTCTTACCCACAATGCGTTTTCAGAAGCCCATCAAATTGTTTCTAAGTTTGCATATGTAGTTGTTATTTTTTATTTCCCCGGAGAAGTAGGAAACAGCGTTCAGATTCTTAAAAATGTTCTTCACGCTTCTAATTCTGGCTGATATCTTTTCTGTTCCAGAGGCATTTTCATTGTTAAACCCTTTGCTTTAGTGTTCTGTATTGGTCAGATATGCAGGCCCTGGTTCTCATGGAGGACTTTAACAACCCCAATATCTGCTGGAAGGGCAACACAGCTAGGCACAAACAGTCCAAGAGGCTCCTGCAGAGGGGAATGGACTCTTTTCAGTAGTGCCATGCGACAGGACAAGAGACAACAGGCACAAGCTGAACCCCAGGAAGTTCTGCCTGAACTTCTTTCCTGTGAGGGTGACAGAGCACTGGAACAGGTTGCCCAGAGAGTCTGTGGAGTCTCTTTCCCTGGAGATATTCAAAACCTGCCTGGAGAGGACACTGTGCTCTAGGTGACCCTGCTTGAGCAGGGGGTTGGACTAGATGGTCTCCAGAGGTCCCTTCCAACCTCGGCCACTCTGTGGTTCTGTGATCTATTTAAATATTTGATAGGTTGCTAGTGCTTCTCACAGTAAGTTCTGAAAAATAATTGTTGTTCAAAATACTTCGTTTCATTCTATTATCTCTATACTAGGAAGCTACAGCTTGCAGATGGGACATCCTTGTCTCATCTTCTCAGCTTTTCCAGTGTGATTTTGTTTTTATTTGTTTGTTTTTTAAGTCTCTACAAACCGTTCAGATTTGTTATGTTGCACTGTTCCCCCCCCCCCTTTTTTTTTCTCATGATGTTATCCTGGATGCCATGTCAAAATTGGCTTTTCTGCTATTAATTTCCTATGGAAGCTCTCTAGCTCTGATTTGTAAAGCTACTGTTTTTTCTTCACTTCATTTGACTTTCTAAAACTGATTGTTTCCCAATGATTCAGTATTCAAAAGAAAAAGAAGAAACCTAAACAGAAATACACCAAGCTTGTAGGAAATATCAGTGTATCCAAATTGTTATATGCTGTCTTTCCTTCATTATCTGCTTCTTTTTCCCCTCATCTGTATCTAGAAAAAGCTAATTCCCTTATGGTAAAGACCTACTCAGGTTCTTTTAATTACGTAAAGCACAAATTGGGGTGCTGTAAACTTTATTGAAAAGCCTTAACGGAATCTTTGGTATAATTTGCTATAGCTCAAGATTGTGATCTTTAGATATTACAAAGCATAAAATAAAGTAAGCTACTGTCTGTTTTTCAAGACTATATTTTTTAAAAAATTTAAATACATGCTGCTTGTAATAGAGGTTAAAATAAGTACTGAGTAATTGAACAGTAAGTGCCTGAGTTGAAAAAAATTCGCTAAATTAATATTGGCCAATGTACTTAAAAAAAAAAAAAAAAAAGAGAGAGATCTCTTTTGGTATGGTATTTCCCTGCTTAGAAGAACAACATAGAATTACAAAATTTATGAAAAACAAATTTTTTTTTAATACAGGTACACCGTTGGGTCAATTATGAATCCATGCTGAAGGAGTGTCTTGTTGGAAGAATGGCTCTCAAGCCTGTTACTGTTCCAAAAGGTGGGTGTTTTTAGAATTAAAATATGTAATGTTTTATTCCAAAGTTATCTGGAAGTTGTGGGAAGTCCTAAATCATTGTGTACTACACAAATTAAGCCATTCCTTGCATAATGCTCTTCAAGCTCTGACAAAATACGTTTCATACTTGCTTAGTACTTAGACTGCTTTGGCTTACATTTAGGTTGAATTTCTGTATCTCTGCTCATATGAAGAGGAAATAGGATTTTACATTTTCACGTTGCTAGGTAGCTAATTCTGTTGTGAGGTTTTTAAGCTAAGTATTGTAGTGTATGAACAAATCAAGACAGAATAACTGCTTCATAGCTAATGGAGTTGAGGTGTTTCAGCTGAATTACTACCACTTTGTCAGCTGTGTTAGAAATTTAAAAGTAAATCTCCATTTTTTTTTAATTTCAGTAGTATAACTTTTCTGCAACTGGAGGGAATTCTTGTGACAGGCACAAACGAATACTTGAATAAATGTGTCTTTGCTTCTACCAGCTATGTCAATCCATTTTCTGCTGTTTACTTTTTCTTTTTTGCTTTCCTCTCTAATAGGACTGCTCCATCTGTTTAGGTGTAGTGTAATTGGCAGGTTAAAACATTGCCGACTGTATGAAAATGCTTCTGTTGTCTGTGTGGTTTTTTTGGCTGTTTCAGGCTTGAAAAAAGATGTAATTTTGCTTCATTAAGAATGAAACTTACTGGACTGAATTTGTTGGATGCTTATCAGAAAAAGCGATAACAATCTGCTTCAGTGATCCAAGTTTTGTAGTAATTGGAATCTTTAATACATACCCAGGCAAAACTGCATTTGTCAATTGAATTACTACTATCCCTACTTAGAATAAAAGTAGAAAGGCAAAAATGACCATTAGGGCCAGCTTGCTTGAAGGAAAACTTTTCAGTGCAAAATTCTAGAAGCTTGCTTTGACTCATAATGGGTTTTATGTCCTCCTCTTCTGAATAGTGAATTATGAAGAACGTGATTGATGAACTTCACTATTGGACAGCAATAATTCTTATACTAATTCTTTCCGTAAGACTGAGTTCAGCAAAATTTGGATTTGAAAATGGAAGAATAAAGTACAGAGCTAAGGTATATGCTTTTGAGTTTAGCATTAAATGAGACAATACGTATAGAGAAAAGACAGGACTTCGAATTGTAGTATAAATTGTTTTCTTTCTGTGGCACAGAGTCAACTTTTAACAGTATTGCAAGCATTGGTACTTACTATTTGGTGTAGTTTCAATATGGTGCTAGGAAGTCAGGTATGGGTGTGTGGGAATGTTGCTGGAAGATTTATGGCTGTTAGGTTAGTTTTGTATTTCCTAAGTTCTAGAGGTTTTGGGGAAGACAGTACCATCATTTGTTCACTGGATTTTCTAAGGAAGCTTAAGCTTGCTCTTGCATGTACTAGGGTTTTTGTATGAAAGAAAAAAGTCTTCTGTAGATGTTAGCGATTGTTAGCCTTTTGCTGACTGGTCTTTGGGAATGCTGCTTGATTATAAGATAGTGACTAATAAGATTCTTCTATAATGTTACAGAACAGTGGAGGATTACAGCTGTGTCCTGGAATTTGTAGTGTTGTACTTGGTGAGAAGGCCTGTGTGGTAACTACAGCAATAATTAGGTGTGTGAGATTCTATTTCAGTATCTTCTTCCTCATTCCTCTCCCTTAGAAATCCTCTACAGTTTCAAACTTCTTACCATTTTTCTGCTTGAAACACGTATTCAGGGTACTCAGCTCTAGATGTTAGCACAGGCATTTATTTTATCATCTGATAAAATGATGTCATTTTATTGACAGACACATTTTATTACATGCCCATATGTTACTTCTCTGGTAACTTAACTTGTTTGTCGGAATGTATGTTCTAGTTTGGATCATTAAGTCAGTGAGAACGGGCTGAGAGCTGTAATGTGATCCAAGAAAGGGAGGTAGGACTGTACCTTGAAAATGCCCCTAACAACTGCCCTTAAATTTGGAATGCTAATTTTTGTGCGGCATGTTTAAAGTGTAGTGGAATGAGAGTAGAATTTTGAACATGAAAATTGACCTTTAATCAGAAATGAGTTTCTGTAAGTGGCTTGCTTGTCTTAGTAGAATGCTTGAAATGGAATATGGCAGAATATATGAAGAAACACAGCCTAAAACAAAACTCTTGGAGCTATCTCATTCATTTTACAGAGTGTTTTCATACCACAGTAGCACAGCATGAAAACCTCTGATAAAGATTGGTTTGGGACAATGCTGAAGTCTCTTTGCAATATACAGTATTGCATATTGTAAAGATGGTTGGTACATTGCTCCCAGAACCTTTCCTTAGTTTCCCACACAATGGCCTTTTCCCCCAAATACTATTTGGCAGGATGGAGAGCAGTGGAAGGGGTTCAGAAGCCCATAGTAAGGCAGAACCATCCAGAGCTTAGTTTTCATAAAAAGGAGCAGGAAGAACAAGTTAGATTCTTTCACTTATCCAAACCTGGCTGTCATAAAGGAGAATATAAAAGGGGTCTTTACATGCCTATCTCAAAATGTCCTGGTAGAGAGAGGCAGAAAGTGGCTTGATTACATCCAGAGGACTGGATTCCCGTCAGATAGTGTTGTGAGTAGGAGAAAGGTATTTGTCTGAGAGGCACTATGCTTTGCTCTTGAGTATTGTTATATATGACTTGACACTATGTATGCGCACACTTACTTGGCTATTCTCCTCTTATCCATTCTCTTCCTGGTATTTATGGGGTTTGTTTTTGTGGTTTGAAAGATATTGCAGAATACTGTAGTTTTCATGAAAAGTTCAGATAATAACTTTTCAAATAATAAGGCCATTTGACAGAAGGAGTTTATAGGAAGTTTTTTTTTCTTGGATTTCTGCCAAGGATTGGGCTTAAAGTAGGTTTAGATAGTTGATCAGATTCTGTGTCTACTGCATGCTGACTTGAGACAGGCGTCATTTAAAGTCCAACAGATTTGGCAAGCTTTGTGAACATCTTAGCTATGAAATTTATAATTGCATAAGGTAATCTGTTTTGCTTGTTTTGCAGTGTCAAGTAAGAGTTCTTACATCTCCTACCCTTGTTTTGTGTAACTTTTGGCATTTCAGAGTTTTTTTTTTTTTTTTTTTTTTTTTTTTTTTTTTTTTTTTTTTTTTTTTTCAATTATACGGAGTATTTTGTAATGGTATTCAGTGCTGTATTTAACCTTGATACCTTGATTGCTGAAGCATTCTTGTCAATCTTTTTATGTTCTGGAGGTTTTATTTGGGGATCCTTAACTTGACTCATTTCTTTAGTGTGATTTGTGCCTGCCAGCTTCGCTGTCTTAGTCACTATTATTTTTCTTAATGCTTGTAGAGATTTCTTCTATATCTGAAGAGAAGAAACAGCTTAATGGTAAGTATTTGACCTGGGGTGAGGTGGGGAGCATATCTTAAAGGTATTTGAATGTGGCTATTAAATGAATAGCGTTTTTCAGACTTCTCTCTGTGTATTTCAGTCTGATACTGAGGTGGTAGTGATCTGTGGGAATTACAGTAGGCAAAATCCTAGTCAGATATGGTGAATTCAGTGTTTAAAAATGTTGAAAGATGGCAGTGGAATAGTACAGAAAAAGGAAGTTTGAGGTTAGAGCCCAATTCTTGGAGGAGTCCTTCAGGGATGTGGCTTCTGCTAGAGTCAGACGAGGTAGGTTCCAAATAACTCCCTGCTGTTGAAATTTGCCAGTGCAAAATTGTCAGGCTTTTTCAGCCTCCCCTGTATTAGAAAAGCTAGGTGGCCATGGAGCTGGAATAACAGAAATGGAATGAAACTTTGTGGGGCATATAGAATTAACAAGATGCTACTGAGAGCTGAGAGTTTATCATGTGGAAATGAGTAGAGCTATGCGTTTGATTTTGATCCTTTTAAGGAAGGAGAGCTATAGAGTAATGAGCGATCTTGGTGTAAGAGGCTCCCTAAAAAGAGCCTCTTGGTCTTACTGAATCCAGTCAAATGAGGTATGATGGGAATGTGTTGGTAAAGGAAATAAGATGAATACCTGTGAAGGGAAATAATGCTGTTTGAGCTAGAGGCAGACCTTTTAGCATGAAAGCAAACGGGTACATATTGGTTATAAAAAGTCTAGACGGGAACTTAGGAAAAGAAATCTAGAGCATTTGAATTTTGGAACAGCTGGAAGAGCAGAAACTTGGATGTACCCTGGGGTGAATCCAGAGAAATCTGAGGATGGCGTCCCAACACATTCAGGTGCAGTATAGGAAAGTTTCCCCATACATATTGTCTGCTACCTTTGAGTTCTTATGTTTTCATACTATTTTTCTTAACCTCACTTCATGCCTTTTACTACATACAAGCATTGAACTACACAAAAAGACCTTTAATATTGCAGTTATGCATACCATATAAAAGTAAGCAAACTGCCTTTATTTGTTTCTGTTTCGCTAATAGCCTTATGGATCGTTACACTAAACTTTGACAGGGTCTACTTTCTATCTCTTATTTTTTTCTTTAGCACTGAACAAGTTGTTGGAATCTGCTAATCTTACTTTAAAGGGCAAGAGGAATTGAAAAACAAACTCTACTTCACTTTCATTGGAATTATATCACAATGCAGCAGTTGGCAGTCAGTAAATAACCCATATTTTGATTATTGAAATATTTTGATTCAAGTAGAAGACAATAGTACCATCTACTCCAATTTTCTTCTTTCTTCTGCTTGCTTATGTTGGTTCATGAATTTCTTTCTTTTGTGCTTGTCTAGCTGTGCTGAGCTTTCATATGACTCTTTCACGTTGATTGTAGATCCAGAAAAAGAAAACTAAGTGGTATTTCTTGTCTCTTCCTGTGTTCTTCCCTACCTGCTCCTGGATATGTTGGGATTTTTTGGTCTAGGTCATGTGAATTGTCAGAAGATACAGGAAACATTGTGTATCTTCAGCATCTGATTGTAGTTTCCAAAAAAGGTGCCAAAAACCCAAATGAAATTATAAATAAAACTTGTTTGTTGTATTCAGCCTACCTGTCTCGCAAGACTTTTCAAAATAGGAAAAGTCAGTCCCTGAAGATTTTGGCATGGACATTAGCAGTTGGGGATACTCTTTAATTTATTTTGTTTTTATTTATTAATTTGTTTTACATGCTATGAATTTTTCATATTCAGTTGCTGTATCTCAGTGCCTTGCTCTTGTGAATTTAAGTCTAAATAAGACTAGAAATAGACATCACTGTCTGAAGAGAAGCCTATGGCATGGACTGTGTTGGGAAGAAGTTGTTGGCACTAATGAAGACACTTTTTTCCTACCAATCTAAAATGTATAAACACTGTTTCTATTGAGTAGTGTGCTCAGGTCAATTATGTAAATGTATTTTATAAATACAAATAAATATTTATGTGAACATATTTTATAAATACAAATAAATATTTATATATAATGCATGAATATTCGTTAAATATAGCTTTTTTTTTTTGCTAACTACATCAATTATGTGTAAAGTTAGGCTGAAGTTGCTAGAATGTATTGTTAGTGATGCAGTCTTGAAGATGAAGCTTAATGGGACTTCCTGGTCATCTATTGATACTTGAGTTTCCAACAAAAGACATCAGAATTTCAAAATACTTCCTTTCCCAGAAACTTTAAGCACCGTATCAATTATATATTCTAAAAATGATCTTTCTGCCTTGCACCTTTGAGCTAAACTGAGGTTTCCCTTATACTCAAGCTATTAAGATTATGATTTCTGTAATATTATCAGTAAAATAAATGACTTGGGCAGTTTCACTATCTGAAAATAATCTGATGGTGTTTGAAAATATGCATATCAGAACTTGAAAGAACATACGATGTGGAAAAGGATGGTGGGAGGAGATAGTCTAGAGCTTCAAGTACAGAAAACAAACTTGTGGTTCAGCAAACTGGAAGTATTCAGAATTGTAATGCTAACCACAACCTTTTGAGACTGACAGTTCTGCTATTTTTTTACCCACACTGTAGTCCACCAGATCTTTCCAGTGTGGCTATGAGGATAATATGAGAGAGACTCTCAATAGCCTTGCTAAGCTCCCAGATAAATGACATTCAGTGCTTTCCACTCATCCAAGAGACCGTCATCCCATCACAGAAGGCAGTCAGGTTGGTCAGGTATGATTTGCCTTTGAGAAAAGTTTTTCTTGTCCTCCAGGTGCCTCTATGGCTTCCCTAAGATTTTACTTCCTTCCAGTTTGAGGGACTGAAGTTAGCCTGACTGTAGTTCCCTGGATCTTTCTTCCCATCTTTCTTGAAGATGAATGGGATTTTTTTGGGGGGGGAGAGGGGGGGGAGGAGGGGGGAGGTCACTGGGTAGGTCTGCTGATCACTGTGACCTTTCAAAGACAAGAGTGGCCTCACAGTGATACTGGTCAGCTTCCTTGTCATGCTTGCATGTATTCCACCTGGTCCCATGATATTCACACACCATCTTACAGTATTTTGGAATATTTTTTGGAGTATTTTACTTCACGAAGTGCTTGGTTTGCCAAATCATTCTGTTTTATTCTGGCCATTCATATTGTGATTGCCCTGCAAAAGCAAATAGGAATGGGAATGACTGAATACATAAGTCACTTCAAAACAAGACTTCTAAAGAAACGTCACAATAGTATGTTATCTATATTTTTAATAACCTTACCTATGTCAAATGGTAGCCTTTACTTCCCTTAAGAGAAGTCCAATTAAAGAGACTTTCTGATACCTGAGAGGTAAATATGGCATTGCAACCTGATTATAGCTAATCCAAAATGTGATACAGTTTATTACAAATCTACTGAGAACATTCCACACCTCTCCTCGTAATTGAGAGTTCAGCACTCTTTTAGTGCAGGCATGCACACGTTATCTCCTCCTAACTGTGGAGGCCAGTCCAAGCATATGGTATCGGAGCCCCTAAGAAAGGCTTAGCCATTGACAAGGGTTTTATCATTAGGTGGTGGTTTTTCTTTTGCAATGATCTGACTGTCCTGCTCTTAGTTTCCTTGGCAGCTGCTGAGTCACAAGTGGTGTGTACATAAAGCTAATTAAGGATGACAGTGTAAGAAATTCCAGCAAGTATTAATTGGTATAGGGTAATTCTTCCATCTGGATAATCCATCTTTTCACAGATTGGATTAGACCAGAATGGGCCTCTTTGTTTTTATATACTTCTCATGTGGTGGAGTCATGTAATTTCTATGTTTAAACTTGTAGTCAGACTACAAAACTTACTGGTGTTTAGAAGATAATGAACTAAATCAATGAGAAAATTCATACATTAATTATATTTTAATGCATAGCCATTTCTGGTTTACAAGGTTTGCCCTTGAATGTGCTTAAAAGATTCTAGAAAACAAGCATTTCTACAATATGATTAATTAAAAAGACTGCTCAGCCAAGATCACCTTTGTTCTTAGAGGAATGTGATAAAGAGTTGTTTTTATGTCCTTGTGTTTTTTAGGAAAATGTTAAAAATCATATTATACTTCAGTCTGCACATCTTTCTTCATCATGACTCTATATAATTTCCTTGCATCAAAGTTGATGGAGGACTGCTACTTGCTTGAATCTGTTATCTCTGCTCAAGTTCTTGCTGTGTTGGCATGGGATATGTTCCATTTCCCTTAGGCCAGAAATGAGCTTTGCTGTGCAAAGATTGCACAAGTGTTGCCTGCCAGTAAAGACTTATTCAGACTGTTTCATGATGTTTGATAGTAAAGCCAGTAGCTGAATTCTGCAATGATACCTGTAAAAGCACAAAGTGGAAAGGTTAAGGCTAAAATCTCTGCTTGATTTGACTAATGTGAAATTTTACTTGTGAATTAGATTAGACTAGGCATTCAAGGTTTAATTTGTTAAGCTGGATTTTATAAAAGAAATAGTTCTGTTAAAGTAAATTAAGACAATATTTTTTCTCTATTTTGCTGTCACAAAATGTGAAAGCACAAGCCAGTGACAGATAAACTGAGACCAATTTACGTGTCTTAAAGTTTGCATACACAGATTATGTGGAACTTCAAGTTTTAGGAGCATGCTCTCCAAGAGCAACTACTGAATAAAAACTCCAAAAAACTATGCGAATGCCTTTGTCCATCTGTGGAAATAAAATAAAACCACCAAATATTGAGGGTGGGTATTTAGCACATAAATGTTAAACTTAGGATTATGGTTTCTATTAAGTGAACATCACTGCAAATATTTTAATGGCTGTCTGTCCTTTTTAGGTATGCTTCCTGAAAAGAAACTACTGGGTATATCAACTAAAGATTTAACTCCGAGGTATACTTTTCTTATTCATTGTGTATTGAGCATACTGTTTAATCACTCCATGCAGTTCTTAACTGAATGCAGACAAATTCTTCCATATTTAGCTCCGTGTTTTACCTAAATGGTATGTCATTATCATCATCTTAAAAGTAGGAAGATTGAGGTTCCAGATTCAAATAACTTTCCCAAAGTCATACTGACCTTATGATGCATGTTTCCTGGCTTGCTCTGCTGTTTTCTAATGCTTGTGCTGCCCTGCATTGTATATAAATGTATGGTTTATATTCAGTTTCCTCAGCTTTGCTTCTTGTGATAACTCCTGGGAAGTGATTTTGCCTGGGCTGATTACTTTTTTTACTTCAGTTATTTGTCCATAAACATAAGCGCACATTGAAATGAGATACTTTCATGTAGAACTGGAATATGTTAAGGCATTATAGCTATATTTAGGCTTTTACAGTTTGCAAATGCAAAGGAAAGTGGACCCTAATAGATGACTGTGGCATTCCTGCTGTTGTCAGAGGTATTGTTTTACTCCATGATGCCTTGAGACCCTGAGGTTTGCTTTCACAACTTGCATCAAGGTCTCCTGTGCATATGCTATCTCTAGGCTAGTTGCAAGCACTCATGTAAAATGGTGTGGGTAAACTGTGACTTGTGAATAATTGGAACGTGGCTCATCTTCTGGAGTGGTCCCCAGCCGGCTTTTTTCCTGTGCGTCTCTGGTGTGTTCAGGTTTGTGGCAGGCAGGTGGGCAGCCTAGAACATGTTGGCTGCCAGGAGTGTCTGCTGGAGGGGGGTGTCTTCCCTTCCTGCTCCAAGAGCCCCCATACACTAGACAATAGTGATCAGGACAAGAGGGAAGGGAGAAGACTGTAGTAACGTAAATGTGAGGTGTTATCCTAGTTGTGGGGACAGTTGACTTTTGCTGACTAGGATCGCAACCTTCATGATGCCAGAGTCAAATGAGCAATATAGATGCTGTATGGTGGAGAGGCAGGCATCGTGTGATTGTCAGATGTATGGCCCCCATGAAAAGAGTGGAAGAAAGGAAAAGCTTTCCTGAGGATGAAGATGAATATACTGTGCTAAAGAGATATTGGGGACTTCTTGGCAAGTGTAAGGCAATGCAAACGTTTAGTATGACAAGAGTGTGCTTCCTGTTTCTCAGCCTTGTCCTAGATTTATTACAAGGTTTGGGGGGGGCTTGGGAACATAGGAATGTAAAATCTTGGTTTGGGGAGATGAGGGGTCCTGCTGTTCTTGGTGTGTAGGATGGAACTAATAACTCTTGGAACCCACTTGGCCACTTTTTGTCTGGAGTTTTATCTGGAGATGTTGACTATCTTGTTAGGAAAGATTGTGTGTTGCAAAGAGGATGTATGTGCTTGCTGAATAAGACCAATACTATGTAATTTTAACTACAGTATGGTAACTGCCAGGATGGGTAAATACACTTCTCTAATGTTATTTTGAAAATGATTGGCTCTGGAATTACCTCTTCAAAACACAATAAGTGTGTTTAGTTTTTGACTTCATGAAAGAAGCTCTTCCTGGAAGCTACTTGTTAAATGTAGTTTGGTATGTCCCAAAAATATGTTTTTTTTTCTTTCCTATATTTTTTTATTTTACAGTTATGACTGGTTCCAAACAGATGGTTTGATCACCATTGTTATATATACTAAACAGAAGGTAAATGCGTTTTATGAAAATGAGAATTACAAGATCCAGTTGTGATCTGGCTTGAATTCTGAGACACCTTTTATTAAAATGATGTTCCTTTTCCTTGCTGATGTAAGGATATGAATGCAGAGTTGGTGACAGTTGACTGTGACGACAAACGATTAAGGGGAGAGATCATCGTGAATGACTATTCCTATGTCTTAGAAGTTGGTAGGTACTTAAATTTGCTGTTGAAAGTACTGAATCTGCGTTCTGTTTTTTAAAAACCTCTCACAGACTACCTGTAGTGTATTTTATATTTTATGTCTTCCATGGGAGAATATGACTTAAAAATAACTCAGTATAAAGGAAATACATTGTCAACATGCGTATCTTAATTTTTAATATGTTTATTTTTATACCATTTCTCATTTGATGTCCTAAGCTAAGTAGAATAACATATAGTAAGAAATGAAAGAGGAAGAACTTTACATTGCATTAACACCAAGTTTGGGTTGCTGATGATTTTTAAATTCCTTGTTCAAAGATATCGAGTGAAATTATTTTGATAAATGCAGATGGTGGCTTTACATGAATCACTTGTAAAAATAATGAGAAAACAAGTGCCTTTCTTGACATTGTGTGTTAGGTCGTAGAAGTCACTGGGATTGGTATGATGCCACAGAGTGAAATTTTAGGGCATGATGAAGATTCATGGAGTACTAGACTCGTTAATTCACTTAGTATTTCTAGCCTTGAGCTGAATGTATATGTGAAGACTAGAATGTGAATTTTCTTTTTTCTCTCCTTAAAGATTTGTTTTTCTTTATTTCAGACTTAGATCATGCAGTTGAAGAAGACATTTTTAGTAAGTTCTGTCTCTTGTAGCATTTCTTTCTTCTCTCTTTTAATGACAGATGTTGCATGTCAAGTTATTTTTCTGTGCCCCAATGAGTATTCGTTTATCAGATAGTTTATACTTTTGCTAGCTCTCAGTTTCTGACACAATCAATCAAATCGAGCCATTAAATCAAATACTTTAATATTAAATCATAGAAATTAGTTTGGTTGTGTATTTGTAAACTTTCTTTGCTTAGATTGAGATTTTCTTAGAATTTACTTGTTCATTCAAATGGCTTTTACTAGACAGGAGGAAGTAAATATTGGTAGTCTATATGAATTTTCAGTAATTGAGAACTTTGAATTCATGAGCACTCTTTTTGACCAGACGGACTGTGAATCTTTTCACAGTGTATTTAGTAAATATGATGCATTTATTAAGCATATTAAGTTAGTGCTTGTTGTTTAAAATATACTGATTAATATTATAAGGAGATAGCTGGAAGTACATTTAATTTGGTGTTTAATTTAACACATTAATTCTGTGTGTCTTGAAAAATGACGAATCCTTCTAGAGTCTCGTTATAATGGAGGAGTAAAATAATTTTTGGGGGTACAAAATGTAACTAAAACTAACAATATGAAACTCTCCTCTGTTAGTAAATATTGCTGGAAAAGTTGGGAAGGTAGAGATTATCTTAAAGAAAAAAGACAACATTCATTGGAAGATGCTGGGACAGCCTTTGGAGAGTCATAACACATTTATCAAACGCAAGAACAGAGGTAAGCAATTAAATGGCCATGTTAACTAGTTGTTTTAAGGTTTTTCAGAGCATGTTAGGCATATTTGGATTCTCCATGATTTTTTTTTGTTTTCTGTAGTCTTAATTTCTTTCAGAGATGTTCTCTGGTCTTGCTGAAAGCTGTTCAGGAATTTGCCTTGAAAGGATTTGGCTTAAAGGGTTTTAATTTTTTGTCCCATGGTAGAATTGAAGATCTTTCAGGTTTGCTGAAAGCTCGAGAGTCTAATGGGGGAAGGTGAAGACTGCTTGAGGGATGTTGCATCTCATAGCTTTACCTGGGTGCTTAATATTCATTCTGTTTGTGTGAAAACCTCAGCAGCCCTTGAGGACATAGTGGGTGATCTTGTGTCAGTCAGTGTAATAAAAACTTTAGTGAAGGAACAGATGCCTACAGTTCCAGCTATTACTATAGATGCATCCTGTTTCAAATGTAATGTTCTAGCATCCTGCATCTTTGTGACTTGAGCCATGATTAAATGAGGTCCTGCAAATCATGCGAAGTTACAAAAGGCAGCTCTGAATGAGCTGGTGTGTCTGTAACAAGCAGTAGATATATACATGAATATTATGTTAGCACATATAAATTCATGTATACATCTACTGCTTGAATATTATGTTAGCACAATATAAATTCAAGTGCTGCATTGAATATTAGCTTGACACAGCACCTAAGTGCACTGCTGTGATCACTGTGCTCCTTGTTTAGAGCAAAATTAGAAATCTCTGCACAATTATGTAGTATAAGCATGCTTCTGACATTATTGCAACTGTCCTGTTTCTCAAAAGCTCTTTTGACTTTTTTATGTTCAAGAGCTGACTGTTTGACTTCAATCTGCCTTATTATATGTCAAAGTAAAGTTGTATATTTTTCAATAGCTAATTAAGTGTTTATCAATGTATTGTATGTTTCTTTCTGAGTCTGACTCTAAGTTTTGATACTAACACCTTTGGAGTTGAGAGATTAGTGTGTTTCAGAAAGACTGTCTGATGCATCGAAGCACATTTCAATATATAGCTTATATAAAATGTAATTTTTCTTATGAGAGTTTCAGAAACACTTGAGTCATCCACTTTAATATTAGCTTTTTTTTCAGTATAATTTTCTGTATTTAAGGGGAGACAACTTGGACTAATGATTTTTGCACTATATATTGCTCTTTTCTCCCCTTCCTTGTCTCTTTTTGTGATTACAGAAAACAAAAAAGAGTACTATTAAATGAGAATACCTAGAAGAACAAAAGTTATAGAATATAGTGGTTTTAGAGATCCTTACAAAAATGATGAGGAAGAAAATGAGGATGATTATATGCAATTGGCAGAAATCCAAATAGAAGATAGTAGTCAGTGCTTCTTAGATGCTTATTCCACTGTTTTTTCTCTAAAAAAAAGAAAAAAAATCTATCTCTAATATAACATTTGTCATGTTATACAGAACAATGTGAAATGTTACAGATACTGGATAGTTTTATCATCTATCATTGACTAACTGAATTCATATCAATTTAAACCGAAGACTTCAGTGAAAGGGCTCGCTGAGCATGAGTTTCTTTGATTCCTCGATTTCAGAACTGAGGAATCCAACAAATGTATAGTGTTTTTTTTAATCTCTGCTCCAGAAATTCTTATCCTGCAACATCTTAACAAAAAGCAAAATTTTAATTTGAACACCTCTATTTTGGTGTTTCTACTTCAAAAGAAATTTTAGAATCATAGGCTGATCTAGTTGAAAGGAACGTCTGGAGCTCATCTGGTCCCACCTTCTGCTCAAAGGAGGTCCAATTATAGAGCGGGTTGCACAGGGCCTTGTCCAGTCAAGGTATGAGCATCTCCGAGGATGGAGACTCCACAACCTCTCTGGGTATCCTGCTACTGTATTTGATGACTCCACCACTAGGTGATACCTAGTTGGAATTTCCTGTGTTGCAGATTGTGTCCTTTGCACACCCTCATCTTGTTTTCATGAGTAGCTCAGATATTTGTTAATGACTTAAATGTTTTTTGATAACGTGAGAAAAAGGAGAAAGGTATGAAATGCTGCTTCACTGAAATTGCTTTAATGCAGAAAGTGTAGTTGGAAAAGTATCGTGCTCAAGTATTCTAACATATAAGCATGTAAATTTTGCAATTTGAATTCAAAATATTCACTGGGACTGTTAGAAATTTTATGTTGAAATTTATAAAAGATGTGAGGTTATTACAGGAAAGAGGATTCTTCTCTCAAACTTTATTTTTTTATTTATATTTTTAGCATGAAACTTTAATAATACTGCTTGTGGGAGCTGTTTAGTTGCTTTTTCTGATTTTCTCTGGACTTAACTTTCAACATCTTATCCCATGAAACTTCATTTGAGTAATAGATCTGTTTAGGCAGTGTGGTACTATCATTGTGCTGGTGTTTCAGGTTACAGCTAGAATATTGCAATGCTGAAAAACATACTATATAAAGTTTATTAGTATAAAACATTATACTAATCTTCAGGTAGAAAAATTAAAATGACATCTTATCTTCAATTTACACCACTAATTTTGGAATTCCACAATAGCTGTAAGTTGCCTTAAGAAGTAATTACTATTCCTATGGATATTATAGAATAGAAGCTTGGACACATGTTCCCAAATAGTCAATTGTGATAATTGTGATTATTTCCTATTATGATAATATGACACTTAACATTGTAGTAGGGAAATACTCTCTATGTTTGATATCTATTGTTAAATTAACGTTTATAAACAGATTTGTTTCCAGACTGAAAGCTACTAAGTGGCTGTTTTTACATCTGTACCCTTTGTTCCTTGAGGACTTTCCCTTCTTCCTTGCTTTATTAGCCTTGTATTCTGCAAACTCTGTTTGTAGTCAGCATGATATTAACATCATATTTTACGTTTTGCATTTTCAAATCCTTTCTGGCTGGGAAGTGATGTAATGAAGTGGATTACGTAGATCAGGAGGGCTGCTTAAAACAGATGCAGGTTTCGCCAGCATTATCCTGAATGTTTTGCTGCAGCAGTTATTTATAGTATAAGTGATCAGTTATCGCACATTAGCAGAGGTGTCGTAAAGGACTGATTTTGCTCCTAGCCCTTTGCAGGTACGTTAGGATTCTATAAAGTATTGGTGAAGTTGCCCTTCTGTTTATTCTGCTTTTGTTCTGAACAAAATTAAAAATTATGAGGAGTTCCTTTCCCCCTCGCCCCTATTTTTTCATCCCCATTGCTAATAGGGGTATACATGTTCCTGTTTTTCATAGCTATTCTGTGTAAGCAGGGTTCTTTCCTTGCTTTCTTTGACAGTTTCTTGAGAAATTTCAGTAGAAATGCAGACCTTGTGTAGTGATTATCAGTGTTTGCTTTTCCTGAGTTACCTTTTGCACAGTATTTAATTGATGGACTGTTTGCGCAATCTGCAGGCTGAAAAGGGCTGTATTTGAAACTCTTGTCCTTGCCTCCAAAATAGCCCCATAAACGAAAGTTTGTCATTTATGTCTGACCTTTTAAGCTGTTCTAAGTAAGCATGCAACACAACTGCAGTTCATAAGTCATATTTTAGCCCAAATGTAACATTTCTTGTCTAAAATACTGATAATGCTAAGGTGTGCTTTGAGCATAGAGGTACATATGTTAGTTTGAACTGATGTTGTGTATTAGCATTTATGTATTGGTGTTGTGTCCCTGCAAAATTGTGCAAAGCTCTCTACTGTTGAATCCTGATAGGCTTTTCAACTTGAATATTTAAAAGCTAAAAGGCGCTATATAGGAAATGTGAACACTTCTATTTTTAAGATACTGTCAGTATCATTGTCAGTAATGAAGTACCTGCTCTTAACATGTTTCACATTTTGAACAGTATACTGTATACATTCCTTTTGGCATTTGCAACATGTGCTTATATATTGTAGCACAAACAACATTGTAACTGTAAGTGGACTGAGAGTAGCAAGTGGTGAAACAGAGCTGGAGGAGATTCTTTTGCTAAAATACTTTGTTTCACAAAAAATGTCAATGCTCCTGCATAGGTAGCTGTGTCAGAAATTGCAAGGATGCAGGATAGTCAGCTGAATAAATAGCCAGGACGTGGGGTGGGTATTGACAGTCTGTTCCTGAAGACCACGGTGCCATGTCATCTTTACTTTTCCCTTGCATTACTCAACAATTTTTAGTGTGCGTATGTGCATTCATACTCTCATTGTACGGTGGATTTAGTGCAGATACAATATGGTACAAGTGTTTCTGCTTTCCATTACTTTTGGGAATATTCTAAATATGTGGGAGCTTTTCTACTTCTTCCCAGTCTGTGCTAACTGATAACTCAATGATTCAGTCTGTCATTAAGAGCATAGCATAAGGCTGTAAATGGAATCGTCAGCCCAAAATGGGGAAAATAATTGTAAGTAATGATACAAGAAGCAGCTATTTATAATGTTTTTATAACGGTGTATAGTGAAATATATATATTTTTTTATCTCTTATTAAAAGCTATATAAGAACAGAAAACCAGGTTAAGGCTTAAATAACAAGTAAAACACTTTTTTAGGACTGTTCTTCAGAAAATGCAAGTTGGTTTCTAAGACAGAAGTTACTCATGACACCAAGCTCTTCTGCTTTATGTTGCCTAAGAGCACTCATTTGCAGGTTCCCACTGGACAACATGTTTACCTCAAACAAACTATTGCAGGTAAGAAAAAAAAAATATAATATAATCATGGTTATTTAATATAAAGCCGTGGTTAAAATGTCTGCCTTTCCATGATCGCAATCACAGCTTAGTAACAAGCTGACTGGGTTAATACTGTCAAAACGCTAAATATCAAGATGTCTGTCATTCTGTTCTATTGCTGACCTTACTGTCTCTTCTTCCAACTCTTCTTTTAAAAGATTCTCCCTAGTCAAGTAGTGGGGGAAAGCTCATTTTATGTGTGTTGCAAATAATTAGTCTACTCCTTTTAGTTTGCAGCTTTTCTGGCATGTTGTTGGAGGATTATGTTTCAGTGTTGCTTCTGTCTTTTGGTCCTGGTAACACTACTTTCTACTCAAGTTGGACGGTATTAATGATAACATTAAAATGAGGATAGAGTCATGAAGAGGAAATGTTTTAAGAAAAGCATTGTCTAAGTGTTACTCTTCAGAATTTTGGAAGAAAAGAATTGCTTTTTTAATACTTTAAAAAAGCTTTCATATTGGCAGTTATACTGGTACTTGCATTGTGCCATTTATACATGGCAGAGAAACTCTCTCAGAATGCTCAGAAAAACTGTTAAATATCTTTTAATTCCAAAGTGTATTTTGTCCTCACTCCACTTCCATCAATTCTGTGCTGGTGTCCCACTCTTGCTATCTTTTTCTATTATTATTATGCAAATTTTTAAAAATCATAATGGAAGAAAATCTAGTCATGCAGTGTTAAAAATCTGTTGTTTCAATAAAAAAGAAAGCTGTGGTACTTGAAACTGAATGGTAATAATTAGATTTTCTTGTTCATTGAGGGTGACCATAGATTTCCCTTTCCAATGTTTTGAATTGCTAAGTTGTACAGAAATAACATCCTATGGCCTGGAGATTTTAGTCAGGGGAATGGAAGAATGTTTTAATAAGAAATGGTACAGTGGAAAATAAAATACTTGCTCAAAATTGCACAGTATGGTCTTATTTGTATGGGGCATATAGATTATTTGTAATATTTGCAGTAAATTTGCTGAATAAGGGACACTTAGCAGCCTTTTTTGCTTTCTGTTTAGGGATAGAGGTAGTAAAACCATACACACCTTTATTGCCTTTTTTGCCACTGGATTTCAAAGAACCATCTTGCCATGATAGTGCAAATATATATTTAATGATTAAGATTTATTCCTGTGGACTGTTCACACAGGCACTTGACCACCTACAAATTGGTAAGTAAATGTGTTTTTTCACTTTTGCAGCAATTGTTTATCTCTGTAGATTTATTGTCAGGGTATTGTGATATTCTTATTGTTTCCCCAGTTATAAATCAGTGCATACTTTTAACTTTTTAAAAAATCTTGTTTCCTGTATCCTAAACCTGCAGCTTCATCCTCACTGTAATTAGGAACAGTTCATTATACAAAACTGTCTTGACTGATCTTCCAAATGGGTTTATATTTAAGTGTAACTGTTTAGATATATCAGCTATATCACACATTAATTTTCAGTGATTACCTTCTATTTAATTCTGTATATACTCTTAGAACAACTTCCTGTACTTTTTGGATAAAGAAATCTAGGTATGTTTTATTAGATTTAAGATGCACTTCCTTTTCTGTTTCACATATGAGGCAAATTATGCACATTTTTGAAGTCAGTGTTACTGTGTAAAATCCATCTAAACAAGACATTTTGATTGAACATCTGTTATTTTAACAAAAATGATCCATGTGTGATATGAATATAGTGCCCTCTGTAAAGAACCCTAATACTACAAGGATGAAGGCAATATTAAGGGCCTTTAAAAATAGTTAATAGTGTTCAGATTTTTCATCTAATTTAAGGCTTTCTGTTCTGTTTTTTGTTATATAGGAGACTGTATTTCTATTAGCAGTCCTGAAGGTAACTTCAAGATGTCAAAAGTTCAGGCTTTAGAAGATCTCTTTTTATTGGCAGCAGGCACAGGCTTCACACCAATGGTTAAACTGCTGAATTTTGCTCTAACTGAAGTTAGTAGTCTCCGGTATGTACATTTTCTTTTTCAAATGATTAAACCCCTAAGCTAGAATAATCCATAGGAAGTATGTGGCAAAATGTAGTAGGCAAACCTCAGGGTTACTAAAATGCCAAAAAATTGGTATGAAAGCATTTTTCCTTGGTTTATGCCAAAAACTGACATGCTTTAGGGAAGACTGCGACAGTCTTTGGGAGCTTGTACTTAGTTGGTTATTGGCTACCAACAACAAAATGAACTGGTTTACAGTTTGGATTTTAATCATGATATAAATTATCCCAAGAAACAGAAAACTTGACTACTTAAAATCTAGCTTTGCATTGGAGTGCTTTTTTCTAATACTGAAATATTTCAATGTAAATTTCATTTCCGTAACGTAGGGAGTTTATACTTACTTAGATATGGATTCTCTTTAATCTGTTAGAGTAGCTAATATACCTGTATATATTTACTTTTCACACCTGTTAGAAGAAATAGTAACATATTTTTACCAGTTGAATTTTAGTTTTCATGAAAGTACAGTCATTAGTCATTAGGCACTAGAATAACTTCAACTGACAGGTTATGCAGACATTAAGCTTGATGTTTCTGACTGCTGTAGACAGTTTAGTTTCTTGGCCTTATTTTTGCTTTTTAACCCTCACTTCCTGTTATTAGAAAATGTTGCAAGAGTGTTTTTATTTTATGTATTTATTTACGTATTTTATCATATAATATGTGTATTTTATGTAAAAAACTGCATAAAATTCTTACTGTGATAAGTGAAGACTCCTATAAACTTTGTTTACGTACACTAGAACATGAATCATAGTGAAGGCTGAGGAAGGATCTGAAGGATGAATTAGTTGCCACTTCGATATTCAGAAGCAGAATCAGCTTCTGCCTGTGTTGTTCTAAGCAGGTGTTGACTAAACCTCTACTGTTGCATTACTAATTACTGGAGAAACGACATCTTCTCTAGGTGGTGTTTTCCAGAACATAACTGTTTTGGAGTATTAGATTTCTATCCTTACTGTCTAACCTCAATCTCCCTATTATAATTTAGGCCTGTTATTTCTAGTCTATGGTAGATTTTTTTCTCTTCTTGTCCACACCAATTTTTTCTCATCTGCAGCAGCCCTTTGTATATCAGAGTAACAGTCTCCCCTCAGTCTTGTCTCCCCTCTAATAGGGCAAATTGTATTTGGCCGAAGCATTCATTTTACAAAATAGCAATCTTCTATGCTGTTCTTTCCTATTTAAGTGGACATTTTTGCTCCTTTTTATTGATGCTGCATTACTGCAGTCAGCTGGCTCTATTCTTAAAGACAACCGAGGCACAAAGGCCCTAAACATTAGGCAGATGACTAAGATGCTTTCCACAAGTAAGTGTAGAATTGCAGTCTATCCTTGATTCTCCTTGATAGGTGTGCCTTGTTTTGTCTCCAGCTTTTCATTCCTAAGCTCTCACTCTGTTCTTCTGTTCTCTGTTAATACACCGTTCTACTTTCATCGTTCCTTTTTTTTTTTTTTTTTTTTTTTTTTTTTTGTGGTTGAACTTGATTTTGCAACTTTCTTCCCTTCCTAGTCTTCCTCTGCGTTAAAATCATCTAAGGAACTCTTTAACTTCTTTCCCTAGGCAGATTCTCATAAGATCTTGCATGTTGTTTTTTTTTAAGTTTATTCCAATCTGCCTTCTTTGAAGTATTTTTTTTTAATGTATTTGTTGGATTTCCCCTGTTTCCTTCCAAAGGACTGATAAAGTTTCTCATTTCATTTATCTAAGCTTCTGTGCTCATTCTCTGTTAGCTCCTATGTAATAGTGGGCTCAAATCTAATCTCTGCATCTTCCTTTTAGCTGTTTTCTCCTTCCCTTGTAACTAAACTGTCAGCAATTTCTTCCAAGTTTCTTTGTACCCAAAGGGTGAAATGCACTGCTTTCTTATGCATGTATTTGTTGGCAGTGGGTTGTTTTTTGGTTTTTAGCACTTGCTGCTGGCCTGCACCATTCCAGCCTGACATTCTTGAAGTGAGCTATATTATCTGTGTTTTCAGGGAAGCTGGCTCTGGGAAGAGTTTAAGAAACCTGTTTTTGGCACGTTCTGGCTTCCAAATAAGTTGCTTTTTAGCATATAAAGACAAAGTGTGGCTGGTTTGTGTGGGATAGTGTTTTGTTCTATGACGAACAAGTTTTCCAAAGTTTGTATACTGCAGTTTATTTTGAACTGTACTGAATCTGGAACTTCTTCCTTCTCGTGATAACACTGTTAATGGGTATTACATGCAACTGTTATTCCTTGCTTTTTATTTTTGCCAGCAGAAAATGGGTGTGCTGCTCGTTAAGATAGTTTGTTGTCTTTAGTGCTATATATAGCTTGGAAGAGGCTTCCCAGTAAATTGAAATATGCCCAGGCTGCAAGGGGGAAAAAATTGGAAGTCTGAAAAACGTCGAATCTTCGGACTAGGAGAATATGGGCTTTTTAATTGCGGTTTTGGAACTGTTGGAGATTGTGAACAGAAGTTCTAGGATATGTGACACGCATGCATGAAAGATGGCTCTGCGTAAGCTAGGTTGGGGTCGATGGGGGTTAGTAGTGCAGCGTCACGTGAACGTAATGCCGTGCCTCGTGCCAGCCTCTTGGATGCAAGGCTGGCCACATGTAGAACGATGCCGGGTGTTGCAGTACCTTGTTTTATCGAGCTGGAATTGCAGGGCTGTGCGACACGAAGGACCAGCAGGCTTATTAGCTCAGGCTCAGTGGCAGTCCTGGCAGGTACCTGTTCCCCGCAAGTACTGCACTGCCCTATGTGAACTTCTTTCTGGAGCCGTAGCAACACACACTCTTTGCTCAGAGCTATGTCTGTGCTGAAGAACCACCTGCAGCTTAAAGCCCTGTAGGATGCTCTCCGGGACCTGCTTGCTTAGCTGTAGATTTTCAGTTTTAGGTCAGTTGTGCCCAGTGTATTAATCTGTCATTGGCAGTAAAAGAGGAATCATGTTTATGAGGCTTTATCAGATGGTAAATTGTACTTTGACTGCAAAGTCTTTTTGTGCTGTTTCACCTCTGTTGTAGCATAAAAGTCTGAAGAGATAATAGCACTGGCCTTAGTGATATTTTTGAAATGAACTATCCAGCAAATATAACAACTGTAAATAGTAGCTTTCTATACAGGAAAATCGGTTTTATATAAAAAAAAAAAAAAAAAAAAAAAAAAAAAAAAAAAAAGTTGGAATAAGGTAAGCTGGTGCAGAGTGCCACTAGCTTAGTTTGCTCTTCAAGTTGATGAGTTAGGTCCCTGACAGGGAAGGCTAGTATTTTTATTTAAAGCTGAGGTCAAAGGGGAGAACAGGTGCTCCACGGCTGCTGATAGTTGCCATGTGTGCTTTACTCCCTTGTGTGTCGCATTTTGTCTCCAAATTGTCTATGCAGATGTTAGAATTACCAGGGAAGCACCCCTACGGGACAGCAATACCTGAGTGATCTGGTAAACTATCCTACGAAAGTTTGGTATAAAGGAAGTTGCAAGACATACTGTTTTGTACAGTGCTCTTATATTGAGTGTCTCCTGAGGATCATTTTTTATCTACATATTTTCAAAATCAGATTGAGAGTAAGGTTGTTCTATCTTTGGTATGCTTAGATTACATCTTTATGAATTTCATATTGACATAACCTTCTTGAAATTCCAGCTTAATCTCTACAAGCTGTTGTATGTAATATTAAAAAAGTATGCAGAATTGATATAACATCTGTTAGCTGCAGAAATAGTGCTCAAACAGTATTGAGAAAACACTATGTAAAACTTGATAAACTTAGACCTGATTTAGAGTACAATGTAACTTCTGTGAGAGAGTTCCTTATTTTCCTTAGGATCAGATAGGATCCTGGCATTTAGAAGAAGAGTCACAAGCCCAACAGACTTTCATAAGTCAAATGCTCCTATATAATTCATATAATTCAGTAAGTTCTGATTATTCAACACTTGTTTCAAATGTAGAAACAAGCTTCTTCTTTTTTTTTTTTTTTTTTTTTTTTTTTAGGACAGCAAAGCTGATCTTCTTCAACAAAACAGAAGATGATATACTTTGGAGAAACCAACTGGAGCAATTAGCACTTAAAGATGAAAGGTATTTAAGTCCTGTAGAAAACAAATTTGTATTATCGTAGTATATAGGAGAACAGGCTCTAGAACTTAGACTGTGTTATACAGCTATGCCACAAAGATAAATGTGTTTATTGATCAGAGGCACATATCAGTAGGCTATGCTACTATATTGTGTAGGTCCAATAGAAAGACAGGAGTTTGATAGATGCATAATAGGTGTTTATTAGAGATGATATCTTAGATGAGGTCGTACCTATGATTGGCTGAGAAGGTTTTTGAAGGTGAAGAAAATAGCTTTAGCAATAGAAAATGTAAAGAGAATGAAATTGGAGAAATATGAGAAATATACAAAGAGAAGTGTGGAAGTGACAGATGAGGAGAGTATACCTTTGGAGCAAAATTCTGAATTTACAGAGGAGTCTTGAGAAAAGCCTGTTAGTTATCACCCAAGGAAATATTCATTTAGAAATTCAAAGTTTAAATTAAGCCTATTGCTTTCATTTTTACTTATTCCCTAATTGTTGCAATTTCTTCCTCTATTACAGTGTAAATGTGTATTAAAATGCACTAGTGGATGTGTAATATTAATTTAATTTGACAGGCCACAATTTGGTCAGGAGACACAACAATTTAAGTTTTTGTTTATTTTAGTTACTGTATCCTTGCTTTTGTAACTACATAAATTGTCAATATCTAGGTTTTTTGGAGATGAAAAAAGTTCCTTTTGTTTATGCTTAGCAAATGTTTATTCTTAGCTGAAATTGTGCGAACAAACTAATTTCATGTATTCCTTCAAAACATCAAAGTGAAAAGTCAATATTATTTCATAATATAGTGACATCTGGCACCTCTAAAGCTTTGTAGTCTAGACATTGTGCAGTTTTGCAGCATAAGCTATTTTTCCTTTTCAATATGAGCCTCAGATACACGAGTGCTTGACTTCTTTTTTTTTGCTCAGTAACTACCCTGACAACAAATCTTTGAAACCAGTTGTAATATTTTCTCAGTAATGAAATTTCATTGACATTTTCACAAGTGTGGCTAAACATTCCTGTTTTGCTGCTTATGTACTGAGTTACACCAATGTTGTATATGTGTATAATGTAAATGTGCTTTAGTATCTTAATTGGTACCAGCTGGTTTTCTATTTCTGATGAAATTTACAACTAAAAGATTTTTGAGATGTGAAGATTGGATTATC
This sequence comes from Rhea pennata, assembly GCF_028389875.1. Lineage (NCBI taxonomy): Eukaryota > Metazoa > Chordata > Aves > Rheiformes > Rheidae > Rhea > Rhea pennata. The sequence goes on along the minus strand of NC_084665.1, from coordinate 91,414,474 downwards.
TAATTAAATACAGAATATTGGAGGTGATTTGGTTAGCTTGTTTGCTTGATGGGAAATACTAAATGTCTGTGATGTCTTATACTGTGCTCAGTAGAGCAGAACAAGAAAGTAATCCTAGGAAACATCAGTATCTCCATCACTGATGTTGTATAGCAGACTTCAAATCTGGGGCAATATTTCTGAAATACTTTTCTGCTTTCCAGGTTTGAGGTTCAGTTCATTCTTTCAGAACCAACAAAGGATTGGGTGGGTAAACAGGGGAGAATTTCTTCATCTCTCCTCTCTGCGGTTATGAAAAGAAGCAGAAAAGACTCCAAAGTGCTTATTTGCATCTGTGGTCCAACACCTTTTACTGAACAAGGAGTACAGTGAGTGTGGAGTTCTTTTGGTTTGTTTGTTTGTTTGTTTGGGAGGGGGGGCTTGGGTGTTTTTGTTTCGTTCTTAATTTCCTCATTCTCTGTTCAACAGTTAGTTGAATACTAATCAGCTACACTATTTCTGACTTGGTGGTCTTTCTAAAATGGCCTTCAGTTTTCTGCTTCATGAGAAAACTTTTAATTTTTAAAAGCTGCATTTTCAAAAATACTTGACATGGTATTTTAGGACTGTACTTAGTATGTAAATAGGTAAATATCCAGCAATATGTGAATTTCATGAGCACTAGTTAAAAACTTTCTAAGAACATCTTTTTAACAATGACTTTTTTCAAGACTTTAAATGCTGCTTTTAGTGTTTGGATAAAAGTTATAGGAAATAAGCTTTCTGTATTGATACCTGCGTGACAAACTGAGTTACTAAAAGTAGAATTAGAAGCAGCTGCTTCATGAGAAGCAGTTCTGTTGATTATTAGTGCATTTATATTTCTATTACATCTGTACCTCATAATTTTATTTTAGATGCCATAAAGATAAAAGACCAACAACTTTCTCTCATACAGTTTCAAATATTGAACCAATATGAACATCATTTCTATGCAACTGACTTCAGTAGGGCTGCAGAAATGTATGTAAAGGAGGGTGAAATTGGCCAATAATTATGTCAACCCTTGAGAAATCTGAGATAGTTAAAACAATATCTTTAATTATTTTTAGGAATTGTGATAGTATCTTAAAAGTTTGTGCAGTGTGTATGAACTTCTGGGCATGAAATGTTTTCTAACTGTATTTGTAAAGGTAAACTTCATGGTGCCTGAATAAAAACAGGATGGCAGTACTGAAGTTGTGGTGCTTTAAGTATGTCTGTGGTGGAGTTTGGTTTCCAAATACTAATATTACAAACTTTATTTCTGACTTTCAGATGTCTGAAGGATTTTGGATACTCCCAAGAAGAGATACATGCTTTTACTGCGTAAAAAAAAAATGAAAATATCAATGTTTGTTTGTATAAATCGATCTTATTTATTTACCTTCATGAATTTATTTAAATGAGAAGTAATTTTTTAAGACTTGAAATTTCTGTCTTGGTACCAAACTGTTTCTTGGAAGAAATATATCTTTGAAAAAAAGTTTTATACTGTGTTTTACCTTGTTTTTGTAAATATTTTTGCTAATACTTAAAATTCACCCAGGATGTTAATTTATTGTAGAGGCAAGCAAAAGTGTATAGTACACATTGTTAGTTATATAATGTTGTTGACTCATGAGAATTTTGAAATTTATGATAAGCACTGATTTAGGTTTTGACTCAAAATGCTTATTATTTCTTACTGTAAAATGTCTTAAGAGCAATACTGTCTGAATTTAAACATTGCACTGTAACTCAGGTAACTGATCACTGAAATATGTTCTTTGTCAACTTAAATCTCTATTTGACTTGCAACCGATCCAGATAAGTTTTTGGTTTTGTACACATTTACAGAGAGTAAAATTTAAGAGCTTTTCGTAAAATACAAAATGTACATCAAATAATAAAAAATAATAATTTTACATGAATTATGTGCATTTTAGTACATTCTCTGTATTTTCAGTTTATAGTGTGACACAGAAAGATTTCCACAAGCTTAGGACAGCAATTGAGAACTTGGAACATAGGCGTAAAGTCTTGATCTCCCAGTGAACTTCCTGTGTGGCCATGCTGGTATCAAGCATTTTCTTGTCACGAACTGTTCTGAGGATAAAAGCATGACAGTTTATGGCCTGCAGGTGCCTTGGTAAGGACCTAAAAATACTCTGACAGGTTGCAGTAATATTGAATAATGTTACTTGAATCCATTTTTTTCACCCCATTAGTAAAAGCTTGTTGTTATAAAACTGTAATTTCCTGTCACGTAATAATTTGGTGGAAGAAAAGAGCCAAGGAGTGACCTTTCTAGATGTTGTTAGTAGTAGCTACTGTTTCATTATGAGTTCTAATAATGTTTGCATCCTCCTTTTATGATGGTGAATGGTTATTTCTTCTTCCAAAGAAGCCAGGCTTGCTGTTCTAACATCCATACTTTAACATTTATGACAAAATGTTCTAATAATATCCTTTTATAGGTGGAATTAAAAAAAATTTAGAAGGTGGAATTGCTATGTGACAGTGGCTGTCTATCCTAAACTGAACTGTCATATTTTCAGTGCACTCGTATTTACTAGACTTGAAGATAGTATTAGAAAAGGATCTGGCTGTCAGTCATTGTGCATAGGTCATGATAGTCACAGTTTCAGAAAAGATAGTAAGTAGTAGATGAGATTACTCTGGTAACTTGAAAAAACACATTTTTGTTTTAATGAATAAACCTTGCATCTTTCTTAGGACACTGAAGAATTTCTGGTGTTCCCACTAACCTAGGATCTCAGATACTGCTATGTTAAAAGAAATTATTTGGTTTAATGAATGACTTCATTAATTGCTGCTGAGTCAGGCTTTTCGCTTCTAACAGCCTGCCCTTTGTGCTTTCATCATCCTCCCTCACATTTATCTAAAAAGGCAAAAGAAAGCGTTTTGGATAAGTAGTTGTGAGACTGTTTCAGTGACTTTATCCTTTGCCTTAGCCAGATTCAGCCCCAAACTGTGACTTTCTGAAGGCTTAGAGCAATCACTGTTGTGTTTGTAGGGTGGAACTACATCAGAGGAGGTCAAGAAGCTTGTGAAGTCTGTATTTAGTGCGTATTCACGCTGGTTTCTGAAAGTTTGTTTCCAGTGTGATCTAATAGTCGTAGCTGCTGTTTACTGTTGCAGCATGAAGGAAATTGTTTTTGGAGGCCTTAGGACTGTCAGGAAGGGTGGGGAAGCTGATCCTCGTGAGATCAGCTATATTCAGCATCAAAAGGTACGTGGATCTTGAACACTTCAGTGCTGTGAGAGAGTGTTGGGATGCAACTCTACCGACAGTTCCTATGGAGGCTTTGGAAAGGTGTGAATCCCAGTGTTGCTGGGCCCTGGTAGAAAGCTGACTAGAACTGGGTTCTTTGGTGCCCTTAATAGCTCACAAGTCTGTTGCACATCTCAACATCTATGTGAGCTATCCTGTCTATGCACTTAGCTTATATGGTATGAATGATACAATAAAGATAAAGCAAGGAAAACAGCCAAATTAATAGCTAGTTTTGGAAATCTAAGAATGGGAAGAACCACCATAGCACTCAACCCCTTATTCAGATCATGGGTTGGAGTAAACTTCATGGACCTTGGGCTCCATCTGTCTGCAGGAAAAAGAAAAGCCCATTTGTAGGACTTATTACAGGTGTATTTCTTCTGGAGATATAGAATCATAGAATTGGGAAGGTTGGAAGGGACCTCTGGAGATCATCTAGTCCAACCCTCAAACAAGTGGCCCATACGGGGATTGAACCCACGACCTTGGCATTATTAGCACCATGCTGTAACCAACTGAGGTATGCCTAACCATTAATACTTGTTCAAAACTGATGATGCTGGTGTTATAGATGGGAACAAAAATGGGTTGTGACATATGAAAGATGCGCCCTCGAAGATTTCAGTATGCAAATGTGTTACACTTAATCCTCAAAAGCAACTATTCAGAAGTTTGGTTTCTGGTTTCTTCATTATGTTAGTCACTGTCAAAGCACTGAATTCAGAATTGTTCCTGTTTACAATAGAAAGGGCATGTCTAAATCTGGTTGAGTAAGGGAGAGAGGCTGGGGATTTGGCACGAGATTATCCATGAACAACATCAAGTTGTCATGTGAGTCAGCGTGCTGTGGGTGATCCCATTCCTCTGTGGGAGAGAAAAAAGCTGATGATCCTAGGAGATGAAATACCTTGACCATTAAATTGTGAGTGATTGTTGTTTCTCTTCTTTAGAGAAGGAAGAATGGGGGCTGAATGATTTCTGTTTGACTTTATTAATGTAAAGACTTGCCAGATTATCTGCTCTGATTCACACAGAGGTAGTATTCTTTTGCAGAGCTTCAGATGCTCCCTGGTATTTTAAGAGTGTCACATAGGTTATGATCCTTAATTAGACTAAGTGACTTAATTTAATTTTCAGTTGTTTGTTGAAGTGGCATTTTTTGTGTACCTGTGCTTAAGATTGTGTTGGATGACATCTTTTGCAACAAATGCCTAAGGTGATCTTGCAAATTCAGGTGGTTGTATTCCCATGATTTTTTGTTACAGAGGAAAAGATCAATTCTCAGAAATTTTCTGGAAGTTAGAAGTATGTAGCCAATGTTTGTAGCTAGTGGTTCCCTCGCTAGCTTGTCTGCCTCTGGCATAAGTTCTAAGAACGTACACATCTCTGGAAGTGTAACATGCTTGTTTCCCAAAGGCTGGAGGGATTTTGTTTGTTTGCTCAGTACATATCTTTCAACACTTCAGCATTATTTCATTGACTTGCCTTGATGAAACTTAATAGATCTTCCCATAAGCTGGTTAAGTTGATTTTTACAGTGAGCCTCTGATCATCAAAATCATAAGCCATGCGTATTCTGTTGAACCTGGCCTGCAGATTCAGAATTACTGGGTGGGAAGAGGAGAGAGGGAATAGGCTCTCATGTGCTGTGCAGAGAGATTGACCAGCGAGCTACATTTTCCTAGGGAATGGAACTAAAAATGGAAGATGACATCAGAAAAATACTCCTCTATACTACTTTTTACTAAGTACCTGGTTAATGTCAGGTTCTCATGAATTAATGTTCACTTGAATTGTTGGAAGCTAGTTCACCAAGAAACAAACCTTTTTTTGTTTTTCAAAGTGAGGAAGACTCCCTCCCCCCGCCCCCGCCTTCTCCCTTTTGGTTTTCTGCAGGAAAATTCAATTTGAAAATACACCAGTTCTAGTTCTGGAATACTCATATGTTCAAAGATTCAGCAGGCTGAGAGGAACCAATATGAAGTGGTGGTGTTGATCATTTCTCTGCTGTTGCTCAGGGGGGTATTTGTATGCTCATTAAGAGAGAATTGTTTCTACAAAACCATCCATAATAACACCAGCCAGTAAGCATAAGGAATTTGAAGAGTGCAATCATTCAGTAGGTCTACAATAACTAAAAAAATTATAGTGTTTTATCTATACAATGTTTGCTTATTTCAGTGCATCAGTAGTTGCAGCTGTGCTCTGGAGGAGACTCATTACATAGTAAGGCAGAAAACTTTGCACTATTGTCTCCTCTCAGGAATCTTTCTGAGCAAAATTAATTTGTTTGGGAAGACACAGGAACCTCTATGCAGATATATCTTTTATCATACCAGTACTTCACTGTTCTTCTGGAAGAATCCCTGTATTACAAAACTATGCAACTCCTATAAATAATGCTAAATTTTGTGCTTGTGTCAGCGACCTCTTACCAGCAGTGGCTCATATTACAAGCTGTTGAAATAAACAATTTCTTTCTCCTCCCTCACAAGAAGATACATTACTAATATCCTGGGAAAACATTCTGTGCTGTTCAGACTACATCCTGATCTTGCAATTTAAAGACAAAACCAAACAAATCCTACCACACAAGTATGTGGGAATTAAACTCGTGAAGTCTGCGTATTTAATCAGAATTTGAATGGGACTTCTCAGAAACTATTCTGAATGAACCTACTATCTCATAAAATGGTGTTCTGGAAGAGTGAGGAAAATCTGTGCCAGCCTTATTCCACTCTTTCTCTTCTCTTGCAGATAGGTCTGTAATGTGATTCTTACAGCTGGATGGGTTGAAAAAGGAGAATTGCCTTGAGTTTCAATTCCACCTACAGAATTCATTGCTCTGGTCTTGTCAAGGGTCATATCCTAAAAGTGATAGTGGACCTTCCAAACTACTTGAAATCCTCTTTAATCCTGGTTTTCTATATTTTCAACTGGGAAAACATCTACTTAAGCATCTTTTCATAAGGATTGAAATACAGATCAACTATTTTCTTAAAATTTGGATACCTCCTTTCTGACTAAGTTTTTATTCATTTACATATTTTTGCATCCTTTTGTGATGTGGTGCAGTTGCATGAGAAGGGCGGAAAATGCTCTGTTCCACCTATAACCCAGTGGCCAGGTCATGTCCAGGTGGGTGAAAGATGCCATTTTGACACTCTTCAGATGTATGCTGTTGTTGGAACTAAATCTCTCACATTTTAGGACATCCTCTGGCTGTTAAATTGTGGAATTAAAGGGGATTTGGTCCAGGCTCACTCAAACCTACATTCTTCAGCTGCTTAAGCCAAGATGCTGAGATAGTTTGCTGTAGGAGTGGTAGGCAGAGGGGTTGCATACAAGCATGTAGTTGTGAGCAGTCATAAATTGACCTTTGTAGAGGAGTTAAGTGCAAGGATGTTCTCTTTCAAGCTGTGAAATGGACTTTTTGGTAAGATAATTACTGATTTGATTGTTTCCTCCAAGGTGGGTTCTCAAAAACTTCAGGCACTTTGTGAGATTTTTTAAGATGTAATTTAGGACTGATTATTATACCTCTAAAAGCCTCTGATTTTCTTTGTAATTTGGAATAGACTTGATATTACTCATAACTTGCTTTGCACAGAGTATCTTAGCAACAAATGGCCATTTGACATTATTTCAGCTTTCTAATATAGGTATGATATTATATGTTCAAAGTGGCTGAACTGTAACTTTAAATTTTACTTACAACCTATTGTCCTAATACTTGAAAGACTTGGTTTAGATTATAATTTTAGATTATAACAAATTCCTAAAGCAATTGGCATTGGTCTAAACTTCTAAAATAAAGATTAATTTTTATGAGCAAATGAAAATGTTTTTTGGGCATGGTCTGCCTGACTCCGTTTAGTAGTGTCACAGTCTTATGTGGCTGTTGAAGTTGAGTTACTGACAGTCTGTTTTTCTGCTGTAATTAACCTTCTTTATAGCCAGCCATGTGATCAAAGACACAGTCTTGCAGTTGTTTTTTTTTTACTGTTTGAGCTCGTGTTTTATAAGACACTTCTGCAAAATGGCTTCTGTGACTTTCATAAAACATTCTTGAGAAATGAAGTACTCCAAATCTTCATATGAATTCTTCAAAAACTTCTCTTCTTGAACAGGATTTTGATGAACTATTGGGTGGAACAGCCTGCCCCTAACCCTGAGAGTTTTCAAGATCTAACTGGATACAGCTCTGAGTAACCTGGTCTGATACCATAGCTGCCTCTGCTGAGGTCACTTTGCACTTAAGTTTTTCTTTGATTCAATAAATTTATTCAAAATCTTATTTTATTCTTGATAGCAGTTCCTGTTAATCTGTAATAAGACTCTGTACGAAACTGAGTTCCCGGGTATAACCTACTCATAATGTGTTGAAGATCACATTTTTTTTCCGTTTACCATACTTTTCCACATCTTTACAGAATTAATCTGTTTTGCAGTAAGGAAGACTTACAATAGCAGTAGAGTGCTGCTTTTTTTTTTTTTTTTTTTTTTTTCCTTGAAGCATATAGCTATTGCTGTGATAGTTTCAATGCTGTTGTAATATATGTACTTCTCATAAGTTAAAAAAAAAATCTTATTGAATTACTGGACAACATCTGTAAATTTGGATACTTGTGTCCACAGAGTGCAGAATGTATTTTTTTTTTATAACATCTTTTCACTTATGGTATGGTGGTTAGCCTACTTAGGAAAATTACATTTGCTAATGTGCCATGAAAAAAAGGAATTGTTACAATCTAGAGCTCTGGCTATTCAGTGCTGTCTGTTGTTGCTTTGTATATGTGTGATTTTTATACAAATAAATCAAATTAAGACTATATATATATATATGTATATATTATATGTATATATATATATAAAATAATGGCTTTTAGAGGTAGAAGTAGTTAATAGAAGGTTAACTCTAGGGAAATTTTTGGAAAAAATTGTTCATAATTTAAGTCATGTTCTTCTCTATATGTATAAAGTAATAGATTATAAGTACTGTACATTAGTACAAGAATGTATACATTAAAAACTACAAAATATTGATGAAAGGTTTTTTCAAAAATAAGTTCTAACAGACCTGAACTGGGAGACTGCAGGTGAAAGCTTACAGAGACTGTAACAAGATAGCTGGAAAATGTTCTAGCTTACTTTATATGAAACTATATATTCATGCATTAGAAACCAACGAAGAGGAGGGAACCATATTAGTAGGTCACTGGACTCAGCTGAACAGTATTCTCGTGATTAAACAGTGATGGGTACATTGTGTGCATCTCGGACTAGTATTTGGATCAAAACAAAGATGACTGTTGGTAGGAAACCATGTCATTTAGCGGCAACAGATGAGCTGTCCGCATTTAGTCAAGATAGCTGAGCTGATCTAATAGCTAGCTGTTGTTAAAAGAGGTGGTGCTGTCCCCTGTGCCTCTCCCTGAAAGTGTAATCAACTCTGCTCGATGCTTTGGAGATGGTTCAGCTTCTTAAACTAGTGCGTTTTTGATTGTTTCTTTTTAGGGAATTAGTCTTGCTAGTTTGAGTTGAATCAGCTTGCCTAGAGGAGTGAGATGAGTGTCAAGGCTGACGCAAGTGAAGCCAAGTACATGTGGCTGGGATCACGGGGCAGTGTTGCACAGATTCTCATGGGCAGTGTTTTTTTTTTTTTTTTTTTTTTTTTTTTTTTTTTTTTTTTTGTTTTGTTTTGTTTTGTTTTGTTTTTAAGAAACTAATTTATTGAGAACTTGGCATAGGGTAATGCTTGTGTGGGAACTGGATCTCCCAAACAGGATTGGGTGGTGACAGCAGTTTCTGTTGCGATGATCTTTGCAGGAATGTCTTCAGCTGGATCAGATGAGATACTTAGAACCAGTTCTCCTCAATTCTTGTTGTCTGAGCACTCCAGAACATGCATAACTCATTGCTGTTGATTATATCAAACACACAGAAAATATTTCTAAATATCTTAAGACCAAAGACAGTCTTTTAAATAGTTATGTGACCATTTCAGCAGGAATAGTTTCTATTGATTGCTTGTAAATGTTTTCTTTAGGTACAATCTGATCACTTCTGTAGCAGGAACAACCCATAGGTTGTTAATCAGCACGTTTAACCATACACATCACATTTTGCTATCTTTGACAGAATAATTTTCCAAAAATATCTATAATCTGTTGCTTAAACAAGTGGATGGGATGCCTCCTTATAGCAGGTGAAGTGTTGTCTAGATGCATCTCCTTTGTGTCTTTCTGTGACCACACTTGCACAATGCTTTGAGATAAGTCAGGCTTTGAGGCTTTTTTTTTTTTTTTTTTTGGTGACCATCGTCAAGATTTTTTTTTCTCGTTATTTCTTATTAAAAAAGGAGAAATTTAAATATATTATTAAAGAATCAACAATTTATAGTTTTCCTAGTCTTACTTGAGTAAGTCTTACTAACATAACTGGTTTCACAAAATTCAATCAACTAGAAAGAATAATTTTTTCCTTTATGTAGGTATGTAAATCTACTCAGAGGTGAAGTGACTTTTGTAGGTTGGTAGGGTGAACGTGTGGAGAAACTAGCACTAGGAAGGAAAAAAAAAAAGCCCTCCTTAATTGCATTTCAACTTCTTGAACAGATATTGTAAATATTTAATTTGTCAATAACTGAGGAAAAAAATACTCACTTCATGTTTCAATGGAGCTGTCTTAGCGTTTGTGATCAAAGACTTAACATTCCAGTCAGTCCAAATTTACATAGTAAATATTCCCTGGTTGTCTTTCCACGGAGTCGTATGCATATTTAATAGAGTCTCCTCTTAATTAACTGTCTGATTTTCGTCCTATAATTTTCCTTTTATTGGCACAATTTCATGTTTTAGCAAGCTCAAGTTTCAACACAAGCTTGGATGTTTTGTTCCTATGGAGACAGATAAGTGTCTTCAAACAAATTGGACGTGCTGAGTTGCTGTGGCAACAGGTAGGAGTGTGATGGGCACATAAAATTGTTGAGCCAATGCTGGCCAGTAATTCACACTGTGTTGCTTCATGCTTTGCCCAGAGCTGCGTGCCTCATAGGGCAGTGAAGAGTTCCCTAGGATGCCTGTAATGGTTTTAAACATTAAAATGACAAAATACTCCCCAAGCCCCAGCTCACACGTCCTTACGCATTTAATCATGAAGGAGTGCTAGCCTGTCGTGCTTTGTAACTTCCCAATAGATTTATTCATTCTGTTTTATTGACGGTTTGGCTTGTAGAGGTTTAAAAGAGTTTGTGTTTTGTTTTGAACCAGCCTGCAGGTATTTTAATTGAAATGTATGTGCTGGCAAGCCTGTCTGGGTCTGTCCCTGCAAGGCCCCATTGGAAGCATTTTCTCCTGTCTGAAGTAAAGAACCCATTTAAAATGCAATGAGATGACAAGAGGAAGGTCTGGTCATAGTAAATTCAAAAGCAAGTAAAACAAGAAGTTTGATTCACTTGTGGAAGATACAGATACGTATGGACCTGGAGGGAAAGGGCAGGGGGAGCTGGAGGAAAGAGACGGAGGAGTCTTGTACAGCGTGAAGGTTCCGCCTCTGTCAAATTGACTAGACTGTCAGTCATGCTTTTTTGGTTCTGTATATTTAAAATCAGGTGTGTGTGTTAAAGCACAGTATGATACTAGCTGTCTTCTGTGGAGTCAGAATTGTCTTGCTCGTTCCCTCTAAATGTGCAAGAAAGTTCCTAAACTGATTGAACAGCTCACTACTGGAAGATGGAGGCAGACCTACTTGACTTTCTGCCTTTACTGCTTTCACACATGTTCATCTTGACCTAATAGTCTGAGTACAGTGCCCTCAGAGCAGGAGATGTAAGGTGGGTCCATCCCAAATTTTCAGTTGCTGCTCCAGGTAGTGAGTTGTGATTGTAGACTCACTGCCTGTAACCCAGGTGTGGCATCACACATCACAAAACACTGTTTTAAGGCCAAACATAGGGTGGTATGGAGGAATGTAAAGTAAAATTTTGAGCATCAGCTCCAGTGAAGGAAAGGGGGAGACAAACCACTTTCCAGAGGAGCCAGCTGTTCCAGTGAAAACAGTGAAACTGCTCCCCTTAGTGGTGGAGTGTGCAGGAGAAGCCAGGAAGGTGCTGCTCAGATGCATGCTCAAAGAGGGAAATAAGAGATACGTGGACTGACAGCTCTAAGTGTGAACAGATTGGGGGAGATCAAGGGGGAGAAAAGATGCTGTAACATAACGAGGGTACAGGGCTGGGGGAGTTTTTCAGTGATGCTTGAAATTTATTAGACGAGATTTTGAAAACTTAGGAGCCTGAAGGTAGGTGCCTGAGTGTGGGGGCAAAGACTAATTTCCAGCGGCATGAGTGGCAGCCGAGTGCCACGGTGCCTACTGGCTTTAGTACCTGCCATTTGTGTCTTAAGGAACAGATATCTCCTACGTCCATGGGAGTTTGAACTACTATTCAAAAGTGCTTACAATGACTGTGATAGCTCAGACTGTTTGAAAGAGAGGAGCTTCGTTCCTAAAACCCACAATCACTGAGAGTTTTAAGTCAGGTGGTTTTTCCCTGTCCACTGCCCTTAGCCTTTCAACAAGATAAATGATTAGCAGCAGAAGAGATTATATATAGTAGCATGTTAACGTCCATAAAAGTGTTGAAATAACCTGCTAAAATCCAGCTACAGTCCTGTCAAGATCCTATGCAATTTCTCCTAGGAAAAATAAGTCTGTTAACAGGACTTCTCTAGCACACTTGCTAAATGACCAGTGTTCTTTTTCTGTGCAGAAAATCCTGTGAAATTATTTCTCTGTAAAGAATATTCAGTAATGAAGTCTTAAATCATGAATTTCCTGGGTAGTAGGACTTCTATCCACGTACTTTGAAGCTAGTGAGGAGCAGCATCACCTTCAGTAATTTAACAACTTCCCGGTTGTTCTTTTCACAGACTGCAGGAAATTTGACAGCACAGCTTCACGATTTGACAAAATACAGATATGCCCTCGTCTTGAGAAACAGGTAGGCAGCACTTGAACAGCCATCACAAGCATGCGGCCTGGAAGTGATGCAGATCTGCGGAGGCTGCTTTGACTCCTTTCCGATTCTTAACGGGAGACATACTGGCACGGTAAACGCTGCCTTTGGATTTTGTGGATACAATAAAGATGGGCACTGCAAAATGCTTCTGCAAGCCTTTCGTCTCCACTTGTATCTTCTGAACCGTGGTCCGTTGTGTAAGGACAAGTGCCTTGCAGTCTCAAGGGCCGTGGTTCAGTGCTTACGGAGCAAGCGCAGTGTACTTCCGTAGGAGGCAAGTTGATGCTGCAGATGTCTGGTCCATCACATACTCTAGTTTAAGCAAACCACTTAGTCTTTGAAAAGAGCAGACCTAGTGGATTTTCAGTGCTGTCACTGAAAATAAAGAGTCTTCCCCTAATTCCTTCCCCAAAGGGAGATGATGATATTTAAATTTAAAAGCAGGACACTCTGACTGGATTAGGTTTTATTTCTACCGGACAGCAGTAGGAATAAAAATAAAAAACCTAGGCTTTTTAAGATGCTTACTACTGGTGGCTGTTTGGTTATATTCAGCTTTGGTTTCTCAGTTACTTTGTTGCACAGTGTTCTGTGTGATGCAAATTATCATTTCTAACATTATGTCTGGAATAAGCTTGTTCTGGAATTTATCTTGGTTGATGAGGAAGTAGTTATCAAGCTTTTATCAGGCATTTTACTAACATTTTAAGAAGAATTAGTTGTTTTAAATGTAAGCCTATGAGGCTTTGATGGCCTTTTGAACTCGCATCCTAGGCTCTCACAGGGACAATCTGGGAGAGGGGATCTTTTACAAATTATATTATTTAGCTAATGTTAGGTGACAAAATCTTAAAACTTCAGTAGAAGCCGTTCTTGTCTCCTCACATATACAGGACTGAATTCTCTTAATTGGGTAAAAGCCAATTAAGTAAATTAATTGAGTAAATGAGTTGTTGAAAGTGTTTTATGTCCAGCCTGGGAGAGGAAGCAGACTGAAATGACTCTGCAGTCCCTGTGGTTTTGGAATGGTATCAACCCCTTTGAGGGGGAAAGAGTTTACTTTTTCTCCTCTCTTTGTAGGACCATGGTGCTCTACTCATATTAGGATTTTCTCTCTTTACTTGTTGGTATTTGAGATTAAAAAAAAAAAAAAATCAACTGCAGAATCTTTGGTCAGGCATTCGCAATGGTGTCCTGAAGAACCACAAATAGTCAGTGAAAAGGACAAAGGAGGAAGGGGATTTGAGTCAAATAATTTACCAGTTTCTGCTGGACACCACATTGTCCAGTCAGACTAATCTCTAGTTTAGCTTATCAGTGTTGTTGTCAGAAAATGTCTTTCTATATTTACTCCATACAACTTAAAAGTTCCAACCACTTAACGATCATGAACATAGCTTTTATGTTCCATGGCACTGAGTACCTGTGTATTTCTCTGTCCCCTGTGACTAACAGCGTTCTTACCTCTCTGCTTGTTAGTGTGCTCCTCTGCTCAACAGTACCTACTTTCCTAAAGTGCCTAACTGATGAGCCTAACTTGGACCAACTGTTTCAAATTTCAACTTAAAGTCTCCTATTTGAAACATAAAGCTTGTGTACCCTCATTTTTTTTCTAGCTATCTCAGTTCTTCTAATAGAAGAAACAGTATCTCCCAACAAACCATGCCTTGTTAAGATTAAAGAGGGAAATAAAAGTCTGTTGTGTAAGAATGTGAAGCCTTGTGTGTGTAAAGGAAAGGCTTACCAGTTTCTCTTGGTAAGGCCTTATAATGAAGATGCAATTAACCCTGGTGAACACTTAAATCTGTGTAGTTCCATTCCATTCTCTTAATAACAAAAAAAAAAAAAAAAAAAAAAAAAAAAGAAAAGAATAAGTTTATGATAAAATGTGTCAGCATACCTACTAAAGAGCTTTTGATAGCACAGTGGATTGGGATTTTTTTTAACATTTGTAAGTAATAAAAGCTTTGTTATCACATATTTAAGTAGCAACCAAACTTATGTAGTCTCTTCCTGATTTTTATGACTATTCCAAAGTAACTGCAAAGAAAAATTGAGCGTGTGTCTCCTCTCCCTTTTTATTCTCTGTAGGAAGTGAAGAAAGCCCATTATACTTGTGCATAGTTGCTTATTTTTCAATTAGAAATTCTAATTTTGTCTATTCTTCAGGGCAGCTGAAAAAATAGTGAAATTTTTATACTGTGAGCTGAAGATGATTAAAAATGATTAAGAATGCTTGAACTAAAAATGATACGTGGAGAAAACTTGTGATGGACCCTACTTTGATAGCCCAAGGTGTCCTCCAGCAAAAGCAGGTATCAGACTTAATGCTAGTCCTTTTGTCTGTATTGATTTGTGGTGGCTGGTTTTGTGGTATCCTTTTATCATAGTTGTTACACTGAAAGCCACAAGCAAAAATACTTGGCCAGCTTTGATTATACTAGCATAGAATCTAATGGAAAGCCAAAACGTATATCAGAGCAAGATGGTGAGATGTCCGATTTGATAGGCAGACTGTACATACAAGAGCTTTTTGAAGGTAGCTGGCTTTGATCCTCAGCGTTGATTTCTATAATCCAACCCTGATACCAGCTTGCTGCCATAAACCTGGAAAATGCATATAGCCATGCCAGTGCATGTAACAGAGATCCCTTCTGATAGCATGTGCAGATGCTGGGGGGATGCATGTGGGATGTGTGTTTCTTGCACAGGCTTTTTTGCTTTTGCAGTCATGGCTATATAGAGGTTCAGTAGTAGAGAGAATATCTATAGTCCTCAGAGCCTAAGTGTATGTAGTCTTATAAGCAGAGTTTCCTTGAGCATGAGGAAATTAAGAAATAATTGCAAAAGTGGTTTGCTACTCTAGTCCTGTAATAACTGGATAGTTACCACTGTAATGAAATAGTTCATCATAACAGAGAACATAGCCAGAGTGTGTCATGTGTGGTTTGTACAGCACCCAGAAAAACACTTATTTTCTGTACTTCACGCTAGGAGTAAAGTCATCAGAAAAATGTTGTGCTCTGTAATATGGGCACTGCTGAGATCAGAGTATGCCTCAGGTGGGAATAATCCTACAAAAAGAGGCACATAACACAACTTTTGTCTCTACTCCATGCACAGTTGTATTTCTAATGACATGCAGTGTTTCTAGCAGTTCAACCAACTGCCTAAAGGAAAGTATGTTTGCTTTTACTTCCTCTTTCAAGTAGACCAATGTTGTAGCAGTGTTTGCAAATAAATTTTATGCATTCACAAGTGTGTCAGGTAAGTTCAGAATGTATATTCCTTTAAATTATGTACCATGAAACCCAAGATAATAAATAATGACTATATACATTTTTATGCAGTAGAGTCTCCTTGGTAGAGCCATTATAAGTTTATCTAATTTTGAGCACAGCAAGAAAACTTATGAATTGAGTTTGGGGACATGCACAGAACCTGAACACAAGAAAAGGAGCTGACAGAACAAGACCTGGGAAAGAGGGGTTATGTAGGAGAACATCTCAACATGTGCTTATTGATAGATGAGCGTGTGCCTCATGAAGGATAAGTCTAGCAGTAAAGCAGAGGACTTGTACCTTTCCTATTATACCTGGGAGGTACACGATCCTGCAGCTGTAGAAAATCCCCTCATTACTTAGGCTGAGGCTCAAACTCTGAGTCTTTAGGAGAGCAACGGCTGAACCCTACTCTGCATGGGTTTTCTGTCCACAGTGCTCTTACATGAGGGCACAAACAGCAATGCTGGCAGGACATTCCTGTTTCATCCCCAGGCCTAACCTTCTGCCCACCTCTGATCTTTGTTTAATGAAGCTACTTCAGCTGTCTTATACTTGCCTCCTCAAATCACCTATCCAGTTCTCAGAAAACAGAAAATTGCTGGTGGTCCCTTGCACAGCAGATACTGGTGAACTTTGCCAGGATGCAAGAATAAATTGGGATGAAAGGACCCTTTGGCAGCATGCAGAGTGAAAATTGTTATTCTGTCAGTGAAGTTGCACATCTTAAGAATCAGTCCCTAGACAAAGATTTCGATAGAAAGATGGCTCAGCCTTTTGGGAAGGGGATCCTTGAAGACAGCCCTGTTGTGGAGGAAGCTTTTCCCCTAGGCTTGTTAAAGTTTGTTTCTGTTAGCCCACAGGAAGATAGCTGATGTTGTTGCTAGTGAACAATGTTGCCTGTCCTGCTTGTGCTGGAGATACAGGTTGGTCAAGACTTTTGCTAGAGCAGCTATTATGCCCGTTGCTCTGTATGATGGAAGGTTAGGCTGGCCCATATTTCTTCTCTGGCAATGTTTTCAGAAGGAAAACACTTTGTACTTCAGCAGATACCTTAGCTTCAGATTCCTGGAAAAGAAAGTAGGTATAATTAGCTTAGCATACATCTATATCCACTAGTCGTACATCCCTTTGGACCTAAAAATGATGCTTCTGACTGAAAAAAAAGGTTGAGTGAACTCTCCTTTCTTGTCCCGGCTTGTGTGTTGCGAGACTGAAAATTGTTTTGGTGATGGTGACATTACCAACGAGAATGTGAAGTCTTCGGCGCTGGAAAAAACTACTTCTGGCTGACCCTATGGTCATGCCTATCCTAGTACATGTGGAACTGCTTAGTTTCAAAATGCTGCTTCTTCAGGGTGATAAATCTATTGGCCACTAGAGTGCAGCGCACCATCCTTACATGTGGGTGGATGTCAATCAGTCCCTTCTGCTTGTGAAGGAATGGGATTAGCATATGCTCGTTCTCAGAGCAGCTGTGACTGCCAAGCTGTAGGACAACAGTGACTAACCTGTGACCTTAAAGTTAAAATTAAAAAGTTCAAATGTGGCTTCTGCCCTGCGACTGTGGGGAGCGAAGTTCAGGTGAGGCACCGTGTTCGTGATTCCTTAGGGGAGGTGGTGTTCCCTTACGTTATTCATCTTTTGGTGCCTTTCTGAGAGGGGCTGCCTCAATGTGTCTCCATGGCACTATCAACGCATTTCCTGCTGAACACAATGATTTTGGTGAATCCTTTTGGAGAAACACGTGGCTGTATGAAGAACCTTAGGCGTCTGTGCTGGGACTGGGATTTTCACCAGCCTAGTTGGTACATAAAGGTAAAATAATGCAATGTTGAGAGCTGCAGTGCACTTCTCTGAATTTGGCTTAGGCTCTTCTGTGTCTACCACTTCTGAAAATGTGCACTTGCAAATATTTCCTGCTGTCTTGTTATTAGTTTGGCATGACTTCATGTGCTAGTGGAGGGGAAGGGCAACAAATACCATATTCCTACTTTCTTCTTCCTCCACCACAGCCTTGATTACAATGAAAGAATGGTGATATGTAATGAGTAAATACAAGTGTTGAGGAAATTGCAAACCTAATATAAACCCCAGTTTCAATATGCCTCAGAGCATTTCTCTGGTTAGCTTGGCATTTTTTCTAGCAAAAAACTGAGACAAATGCAAACATTTTAATCATTGGCTATTATTTTGTTGAGATGTTCACAAAGTATTTAGAGATGGGAATGTGATGGCCTAAGAAGTGTTTGAAAAATAAAATGAAATTGGCGTGAAATACTATACTGTCTCTGCACAAAATCTGTGAGTGACTCCAAGGTGCAAAACATTAGATTTTTTTTTCCTTCAGTATCAATGAGCTTGAGATCAGGCCCTGAATATTCTAGCACCTCCATCAGGGCCTCCAAGTGCATGTTTTGGTGAACATAAATAAATAGATGCCTTCTCTTCCTCTTTTTCCCATTGTGGAAAATTTTTTTTGGTATGACAGAATTTAATCAGATTACTATTTCTTTGAAGTCTCCTCTGCTTTTCTTATGTAAGAACAGCATTTTTTAAAGTCTAGGTTGTTATTAAAAACAGATCTCCAAAACTAATTTTTAACAAAAAAAATACCTTATCTGGAAAAGCAATCTGTTCTGTACTGCAAAGCCATGTAACCACCTGTGATTACATGTAATTACACTGCCAGAACTGCATAATTTAAGCCTTATTTCACGGACCAAAAGGAACTAATGATTACAAGCATAATATTAGGAAGTGCAGGCTTAAAATGATTTTTGGGGGGTGGGGAGGTGGGGTGGGCAACTACTGTCATCCTAAGGAGCATTGCAAAGCATAATCCTGAGTGTGTGCAGGAAGCTCAGGGAGGAGCCATCAGCAGGTACAGACTTCATTTCAGCTTTACCAGCAGGTAGGTGCAAGGATCTAACTGTATATAGAGGATTTTTCCTCTATATAAATGAATATATAGAAAAAAAGGGGGCTCTTCTACATCATCTTTTAAAATGGAGTCTCTGCTAGTGCAATAAGATCGTAGTATACAATATGTTCAACTGCGTAAGAGGTAGTAAGCAATCTAGGGCCACAGTCACTGGCAAAATATGCTTGCCAGAGAGATGGAGGATTTCTTTGTGTAACGTTTCACCTTACTTTCAAATCTAATCTTGGATGTTCTGTTTTATTGCCGCTGTCAAGAAACCTAGATCTATTAAAAGAGCCTGGCAGTTTGAGATGAATATAACATTTGTGTATTCTCACTACCTGTAGTTGTTCTTCAGCTCATTTAATCAGCATTTGTGCCTCTTCAAGAGGCTAAAATCCAAATGTCTTGATTTACTCTGCAGAGTAGTTGCACCTTCTGAAAAGCTATTTTATATTTATTCCAGCACATATCTCTGTTATGTTCATCTCTCTCACTGAGGTCCTTAACGTAATGTGTCAAGAGCATGTTTACATTGCTCTTTGCCTCTGTAACCCCCTATTACAGCTTTCACTGATGTTATGCACCTATTCTCATTTTGGTCTCTGGTGTGGGTTTTATTCCTTGCATGTGAAGTCACTTTCTAAAACATCTGGTAAATAAAATTACTTGGCAGGTATTGCTGCTAGTTCTGTCCAAGAAATGCCAACTTGATATTTATATTTAAATTGCCATATCTGCTGTGCAGTATGATTTAATAAACCAGCCTTTGATCTGCTGCTGCCTAGTGAGATCGACAAGTTTTCTTTTAGCTAATTTCTTCTGTCCTTTTTCACATTGAATGTTTTTTTTCCTCAAAGTGACCACAAATCTACAGCATGTGCTATTGAAAATTTGCTTATTTAGTCTTGCCAGACTGAAGTGAAAGAGTTCTAGCAGTCTGTTCCTTAGGGAACCTTCAGTGACAAGGTAAGCCTTAGTTTGGAATAGATCAATGTTTCCCTGGCACTGACCGCTATTGCTTCCGATTTCCATCTTCCCATCTATCTTCTACAACGTTTCAATGTTCTACACAGGAAAAAAAGGGTGAGCACAGAACAGATGAGTCTGGACAAAGAGATGGGAGGTTGGCAAGAAAAGGTACAAATAGTTAAAATATACTGAATGCCAGGAAATGCACAACCTTTTCTTCAGCTAGTTTTCAGACTGTCCTGAAGATGTTATTTATTATAAATTGTATGTCATAGTTATTTCCAACAGTTAACATTTGTAAATCTGCTATTGCTACATGATAGGACACCATCCATTAACTTGGTTGATAGATAATCATCCTCAGCGAGCAGACAAGTGGACAACTGCTTGTTTTACTGTTAATTGGAGAGAAAATGTTTGTGTATGAATCTACAAACATCGGGACAATCCTCATACTTAAACATGTTGAAGGAAATGGAGGTTTTTCTTCCCCCATGCCACCTGTTAGTGTTGCTCTGCCACAACTTCTGGCTTAAAAAAATTATCAATGAAAGAAAAAGTATTCTCCCTTTATGTGTAGCTAGTGGTGACAAAGGTGAGAAGCATGATTCACCTTTCTTAACTAGCTCAAAGTCAGGGCTAACATGTGCAGCTAACCTTTCCTTATAGTCTTGGGTGAAAGGAAGGAAAACGACACCTGCAGAGAATGATTCACCTAACTGCCAAGCAAGATATTCTGTCTACAATCTGTCCCATGTGTCCCTCCCCTTTTACCTGTAGAGCAAACCTAAAGGAACCATTCAGACTAGTTAGCTAAACATAGGATTAGGATGAACCACTTCCAGAAGCATTAGTGCTTACTTAGATTATGCCAGTGTTTCAGAAACTTACACAACTCTGCTTCAAAGGTATATTTTATATTTACTTCATAATTTTATTGTTGTCTTCTGCTCTTGTTAGAGCTTAGACCCACACAGAGTAACATTCATCTTCCATGAGGAGAAGACTAAGGACAGTTAAGCGTATGTCCACATGTTTATTGCATACAAATAAGACCATGTTCTACCTGCTTAACCAATCAGAAATCATTCAACCATGATAGAAAATCAACGATCTTGAGCTAATAAAGATATAACTTATATGAACAGTTCACATGCAATCTTCTGGACTTGTTAAGCCCTTGTTAAGAACTAGAGGTCAACATATATGTCAATAATAGATGTAGAAGTTTGAAGTATTCGTTTGCAAGAGCAGAGAGTTCCGTCAGTTCTTAAGACATATTCTGTATTCAGCTGGGGTATTGCTGGTTACAGAATCCACTGATACACTCTTGCACTGAGACCTGATTTGTACTTATTCTTGTTTTCCATGATTTCATCTGTGTGAGGTTTTTTTTTAATATTTTCAAATCTTGCATTTTGTCTCATAAAAGAAATTGCTGAAATTGCATGCTGAAAATTAGGGGGGTGGGAGTGCAAAGCCTATTGCTTGACTGAGAAGCTGATGAGCCATGTTGTAATGACTTCCTTTCCTTTTCAAGTTAGCATACTCAAAGATTTTCAAGGCTGATAGAGAGCTCATGAAAGCCATTCATAAGCAAATACTAGACAACAACAAAGAAAGATTGAGAAAAGATTGCTAAATCTGGGAAGTACAATGTGTGCTTTGAGTTAAAAAAACAGCAGTGAAGAGAGCAAGTGAGTCAGACAATAAACAAGTGATAGGTGAAACACTAAATAAATTTAATCATAGTAAAAATCATGACAAATTTTGAGAAAGATGGGGCAAAGGAAAGTAACAGGAGGCTGGAAATGAACTAAAGCTACTGAGTGAAAGTCATGGTTTAAAATTGCCCTAATTTAAAAATGAAACCATAAGAAAAAGATTATTTGATTGGGGAAAAGATAAAGATCTATCTAACCTCCTTCATTCAGCGTGCAACTTCAGCAAGTCAGCTTCAAACTACAGGACGAAAATGATTTCAAGTCACAATGTGTCTGACTAAGCCTAATATTAGGCTTTTCTGTGGGACTCTCCCACTGTCATACCATTGGAGCAGACTGTGTGGAATTGAGGCAGAGTAGAAGCGTCTTGCCCAAGTAGTCCATGGCAGAGCTAGGAGCGGAAGCCCACTGGTACTTGAAATCATTCTTTCCTTCGTGGCCTGCGTTGACATGACTGGAGGCTCATACTGGAAGTCAACCAGGGCTTTGTAAGTCAGTGTTTATAGCTGCGAGTAGAACCTAGATCTAGGCGTTATGTGCCTCGACGCCTCTGTCCGTTTATTTTCAGGAGCTGTTTTCCATGACCCTTGCCAAAGACAGCTGCTTTGTGTGTGAACTGTCTTTGTACTGGAAGGTTCCAGTCCTGTAAGAACTGACTGGCTTCACTGGTGGGCTTTACTATCTGCTATAGTATTTTTACATGCTAGAGATTAGCATCTAATGTTGTGGAGTGCATTGACTGTTAGGTGTGGAATGAGTTACGTCTGGGACAAGGAAACATCACAGCCATGCTGGTCCGGTCCTGAATGAGGACTAATGAGCCTTAGTAGGAGACATGGCTAATAAGTCAGGTTTAGTGCCATGATGATGCAATTTTGGGGATATAAATTAATGCTGTGTATTTCTCAGCTCGGTGCTAGCTGAAATATGCTTATTATGCGCATGTAGACATACTGATGGGGGGCATTTAAATTTGCATAAACATTGTTTCTTCAGATAAACATTTATTTCTAGTTTTCTCACTGCATAGGGGTGTACAAGCAGTGCTTCAGAAAATCACATACCTCGTTTTGAAGCAGAAGCTCTCATTTCAATGCAGTACTGTTGACAGTGAAATTCAAGTGAGCATTTGGTAGGCTTGTCAAAACTTTCATAGTCAAAACATCCCCAAACATTAAACTTGGCTTGCAGCAAAGGGAATTTATGTGTTATTCTTTAGACGAAGGAGAGAGACAGACAGAGGGAGAACACAAGTAACTTGCTGTTCAAGACTTTTAATGGTAGAAGAGGAGGTACTTGAAGCTCTGAGTGGCCTGTCTGCCCGAAAAATCTGAGATGTTCTTAAGCATGGGATTGTGCTGGTATCTTCAGTCTAATATTCTCCCAATCTGTCTTGTTTTTATGTTCTTGTTACTTCCTTAAAGATAGTAATATAATGAAGTTTAAATATTGTATTTCTGTATTTGACTTGTTCTTTTTTCTCCTGGAAAGACAGAAATATTTGGTACCATATGAAACCAATGTGTGTAGCACAAAGACGGGATATGTCTACCAATAACTCACTGGTATTCACTTGCACACTGGAAGATTCAATCACACTCACAAAGTAAGATTTGGAAAAAGACTTCATAGTGCATATTTATACTTCCCATTTTGGACTGATATTTGGCACATCTGGATGTTATCCTGGCTTTCTGTGGGCACAAGGTTTTCTACTTTGGGTTTCTCTTTCTTTCTTTGGGCATCACACTATTACTCCCTTCTTCCCCACCATTTAACCTCTATGTGCTTCAGGGCCTGCCCCATTGTATGGACTTGTAGTATGTTTAGTACAATGAAACTCAAATATCTGGGGCTACTGCCAGGGTTTAACAGAAGCTCTTCAATTACATTTGGAGTTCCATAGCTGTTTTTTTCCATAGATGTCAAGCTTTTTTATGGATATTTTACTCTTAGAGCTCATAGAGGACATCAGTCACTTCTCGTTATTATCATAATGAGCTTATTAAAAGATGATTACTACTCACCAGGAACTTGAGTCATGGTGGGATTTAGGGATATTATCAGTTTTGTTTTCATTCCCTGCCATGTAATCCAGAAACTATTTTTCTTAAAGATATGCAAAAGGAGGAGGAAGTTAATAACAAACTCTTTTTGGAGACAAGCACCTCAACCTTGATTGTCTCTCTTGTGAAGAGACTTCAGGCATATTCTTTCCACCCACATTAAACATAAAACCACTACTGTGAATTGCCTCACAATTGTATCTCTGTCAAGCTGATGCCAAATTGAATGCTATGTTCTTTTAAAGACTTAAAGGCTGATTTTCTTTTGATGAATACACATGAGGAGTGTTAGTTTTGTTACTGTGATGTATAGTACGATTCCCTAAAGCTGCCTATTATTTATATTATTGAGTTGTTTGAATCACACTTGCAAATTTCCCTCCTCAAAGACCAGTCTTGCATGAGAATTAGCATATTATGCCTATGCCACTAGAGGGCTTTTTCATGTTTGAAACTTTAAACAAACCTGGTACTTAACTGTTAGACATGATTTTTAAACCATGTGCTTGACTATAGTATATTCCTGTGGTGATGGGTTTTGTTTTGCTCTTTCTTGGGAGTGGTCATGAATGTGTTTGTCTGGAGCACGCAGAGTCCTAAATTGTTTTTGAACCTCATGGCACCCACCTCTGTCAATCGCTCTTCTGTTACATTAAGTTCCCTTATAGAACAAGTTGCCAACAAGCATCTCAAATGTAGTATTAACATAGAAACACAGAAGTTTTGTTTTTAGTAGCTCTGGCAAAGGCAGTGGACTGTTTTTGACTTCAGTGAGTTAGAGAAGTGTATAGTAGGTATCCCTCCGAAAGCAAGATTTTGGATGGATGCAAAATCTCCTTATTAACTATAGATCTATACGCTGTGTACTTGTATAGCCTCTGACACAAAAGAGACTAACTGAAATGAAGCTGCATGCTATCTCTTGCACAGCGGGGTTTTGAAAGCTGTGGGGCAGAACTTTTCCATTCTGTTAAGTAATATTTGAACATTTGGATGATTAAAGTACTAAGTTCCAGTGGAGAAAGGCCTGCAGATTAGCAAGTTTAACATTTTGCATATAGTGAAAAGCATTCTACAGTGGAGCCAGCCCTGTACAAAGGAGCAGGAAAGACTGCTCCTCACTTAGCTGCTGGTAAAAAGCTCTGTCCTTATGTTGGCTAGCAGGATTTCCTTGATCTCCATGTTCTACACCTGCTGTGAAGATTTTGCCTCTGGAGCACATTAGTTCTCATGATTTAGAAAATAAAATACTATCTTATCTCAGAGTCTTATCTCTGATGTGGTAGCTAGCTTAAAAAAAATACTCTGCTGAACTTAAGATTGGATTTGAAGCAGGTCAAAATGAAGCCTTCAGGTGAAAGGTACTTTGCTGTTCAGATAGCGCTTACTTAAATATTAACAGTTATTTCTGAGACCTGTTCTAGTACAGGAAGAAAGATTTTTTCTTTTCTTTGAGGAAACATGACTCACTGGGATTAGAGTTGTGAAAGTATTTCTAAAGTTGTTTTATCAAAGAAAACTTTTCATAGCCAAAGGCGGCTAATAGCCAAAAGGTTTTTCTCAGATTTCAGTAAGCTGTGGTATTAATACCAACTGAGGATTTGCAATGATTTTTTTAAAGCAGCAAACTGGTTAAAGAGCAAAATTCTCAGTGAAGATTAAATACGATTTAAATTATAAAATCATGCCGGGAATTTTAAGACCCTTACAAAAATGGAAACTGTTAAAAATTTTAGGAGTGCCTATTAATTGTCTTGAGGGACAAAGGCAATTTCTTCTAGTCTAAGACTAATTATTAAAGGTTCTAGGTACCTAAAGTTATATGAGAAAGATTCAAAAACTGGACAAATTAGTGGTAAAAAAAGTGAGTTATTAACATAATATCGACATTATATTAGTATTCATGAAAATTAAAATTTTTGATGTAGGAAAAAAGTATTATTTGAGATTTTTTTCATCATAGCCATGTTATTTGGCAAAGAAAGAAGCAAATTTTATTCAGTGATGCCATGCATGTTTATATTCTGTTAATATACATTCTTGGAGACAGGTCCAGTCCTTCATCTTCTACATATGGAAAGCGTGGAAGACATTATAACTATTCAAAAATAGATTGCTTTTAAAATTCATTCTTGCTATAGGACCTAAACTAGATGACCTAACAATGTGAGACTCTTCATATAATCTGATGTTTGTGTTGGGGGAAAAGTTTTGTTGCACTCTTTGTCAGTTTAATCTCCTTCAGTTCATGATTTTTGTATTCATGCCAGACAAATTTGATAAATCCTCATGATGTCAAGAGATTGGGACTCCCTTTTTTATGTTAATATGTCAAACTAGCAACATAGCAGGGAGTTCTCATAGAGGTTATTTTACAGGAGAGAGACCACCACGAGGTAGTGTGAGTCAAGCGATATGTTTGTTGAAGACACGTTTCTTCTATTTGATTCTAACCCTCTACCAACTCCGCTACTGTCTGATTCCCGCTTGTGCTTCAGTAAGGATTTACCTGATAAAGTGACTTTTAACTGCTTTGTTAACTGTGGTCAGGGGATAAACCTTACAGAGAACAGTACACAGGTCTCCCTGAACTGCTAGCTTTTGATATTATTCACATAAAATAGAAGTTGGTATTAGTTATATAATGTCAGTGACGCAAGGAAACAAGAGAACAAGACAGCTGAAAGGTAAAGGAGAGTTTTGTAACTACTATGGTCTGTGGATAAAAGCATAGATGAGTTTGTATGGGACTGGTAATTTTTTGAGAGGCCAACTGATAAAGTTAGGGAGAAAAACACAGAAACTTTCAGGCACAGAAGACTTTCTCCTCATCTGAAATAGCAGTGGTAACTTTTAAGCTCAGTGCAAGATGGGAACAATTGCTCTGAGTCTCGTTTGAGATTAACCTATTAAAGTGTATGAAAAGTGTTTTGTAACTGTTGAGCAAATCTGGAGGCTAGGAAGGGAAGGTGGTAAGACGAATAGCATTTCTTAGTACATCTGTACAAGTATATTGGCTAGCTGCTGTTTTTCTGGAAACAAGTGAGTTGGTCTATGAATTACGAAGAAACCAAACTGCCACTGTGCACTAGGCTGAGTTTTCAATCAGTACAGGACAAACATTGCTTACTGTCATACTGTCAACATTTACACAAGGAAGTACTCCTTTCACCTCTCTCATGATGCTCAAAGGAAATAGCTTAACCAGATCAGTCTGGCAAGTGCAGTTCAGAAGTGTGGTGCATACTAAACACCACCAACTGAAGAGAACAATCAGTTTTGTGGCATGCTACTGATTTTTTCTACTTCCTGCTCTTGGTTTACTCTCTACAGATCTACAAGAGATTAACTATTTCTCTTGTGGAGCTTTACAGCCTTATCTCTTTCTGGTATCCATCTCTGCTTGTCAGGTTCTCTCAAACCATTTAGTACATTAACATAAATCAAGTTAAAGTCTTGTACTTGCTTGTACTTAGCTTGGAGGATGTAGCTTCTATTTCATACCACAAGAAGGGTTTCTGTGCATGATAGCTTCTCTGTTCTGTCAGTTTATCATAGAATCATAGAACTGATAAGGTTGGAAGAGACCTCTGAAGATCATCTAGTCCAACCCCCCTGTTCAGCAGGGTCACCTAGAGCATGTTAGACAAGGTTGCATCCAGGCAGGCTTTGAATATCTCCAGAGAAGGAGACTCAACAACCTCTCTGGGCAATCTTTATCCAATAAAAGAAATTGCCTCTTGCAGCTAATGGTGCCTCACTGGAAGTTTTATAGTACTTTTGTATGGTGCATTGTATGGTCACGCAATCATGCTATTTCTCAAGAGGTGTAGCCTTGGTTGATGAAGATCCTCCTTACAGCAGTGGAAAAGATATTGTGAATCTTCTCCTAAAAGCAAATACATTTCTGGCAGAGAGTGATATCTGCTATACGTTATGTGCCCTTCCCTACTACAGGAAAAATCAGCAGGAAGGGAAATACTTGCTACAGATTCTAGGCTAAACTAAAGCTTCACAACCTACTCTGAGTAAAATGTGAGCATGAGGTGACAGAGCTTGTATAGGACCAAGGGATGAATAAAATCAACTCTTATGTCTAAAGGAGTGCCGAAGCATTCTCAGGTCCTGTCTTTGCAATGATCCATCTGTCTGAGCACATTGCCATTTATCCTGGAGAGGAGGCATAGCGCTCAGGCCTGCTTGGATTACGCCTTCAGCTGCAACAGGGAGAATATGAACTGAATGGGAAGGTGGGTGAAATAAAACCTATGATAATCTAAAGTTTTGTGTTAGTATTTGCAGGCATATCAATATTAATATGCCAGGCCAGACATGCCTTCCCATCAAAAGTGTAGAATATAGACCTGTAAAAAGAGATTCGAGAGCCCAGCTGGTAAAAAGAGCTGCCCTTGCTAGGAAATCTGGGGATACTGCTAGTGGAAAGACTTCCTCTCCTCCAGCTTCAGAGCAGTCAGTTCCTTACAGCCATTTTCCGGGATACTTGAATTTCAGTGGAAGGATCTGTGAATATTTGTGAGCCTGAGATGTCTGAAGGCAGAACTTGAAGGTCCCCAATTCCTTTTTGATATAGAGTTCCTGGAAAGATGCAACTGCCTCAGATCGCACTGCAGAACGGCTCCTTACAGCAGAATTAGTGCTGTAAAAATAAACTATATATTTATCTATTTGTAACTCTACAAAATAAAGTATATGTAACTTGGAAGAGCTGTTGCCTAGGGCAGTTACTGGTATTTTTGGTTTCTCCCAGTTGCTGTGACATACCAAATCTAGAAAGTGAACGTGGCTTTCTGATAAGGCTTTAAAATACATGCTGTAGCTTATCAAATATCAGTGACAGCACATTTCTGCATTGTTACTTAGTGATGCTGTGCTCTGCAGGCATTGCATATTATCTTGCTAAAGTATGACTGTATCATAATCTGTAAAATAAACTAGGATATAATGCCGGTAACTTGTGAGTAGTTTCTCTGGAATAAAGCTGCTTTGTATCCAACATGAAATTTAAAGAATACATGGAATTCATTGGAATGAAGTACTCTCATCCATACCCCACTTCGCATATAGAAATAAACTGGAAATATTTTGAGTTGTTTTTACCCTACTCCTCCTGAAAACAGGAACTGTGTTGGGAACAAGGAAAGATACTTCATAAATAAGGGTGAAACATGCTGGCTGAAAAGATTTTATTCTACGATCAAAATATCCAGAAAGAATGATGTTATGCTAACACGTTATCAAAAGGGCTAGTTGAAATGATCTGGACAGCAACAGGCTAGGTAGCTGGCCACATTTGCGCAAAATAGTAGAAAGGCTAGCACATGATCCACCTGAAAAAGAATTAGAACATGGACTATATATATTCTGGATATTTAGGGCATTCTCTAACAATTATAATTCAATTTTTAAATTAGATTATAAGTTTGGTTCTTAAAAATAACTGATAAAAATAACTGAAAGTTGCATGTAATAGCTGCTTGTCACATTCAAATGCCAAATAAGCACGTCAGGTGCAGTCAGAGCTGACTCAAATTCTAAACAGCTATCAGTGAGAAGCTGAAATAGGCATGATATTACTTGATGCCTTTTAATTATTAAGAGGTACTTTAGAACATCCAGATTGTAGAGAAAGGAACATCAAATGAAGGTCACACACAAAGAGAAGGAAGTGTATGCTAGAAATTTGTGATTCTGAGTAAGTTTTAGAGGACCAAACTGTGAATATTATCAAAGAGTTATATTAGTTCTATGCCTTACTTAAAAAAAAAAAACAAAACAAAACAAAAAAAAACAAAACAAAAAAAACCCAAACAGTAACTTGGAATCAGTACAGGAGTGATTTTTCCCTCTTGCGTGGTGGAGGCTGGAATAATGCATACAGTTCTCATCTACCTTTACTGAAAAATTGGAAGGGGTTACCAAAAGGAAAAAATCACTCTGAGACAGTGCTGAAGTCTATGTACCTTATCCAAAGACCATTAATTATAATCAAACAAGTATTATAAGAATATACCAGGAGACATCTTGCTCCCAAACAAGGAAAGTAAGCACCAGAAGCTTACACAGGAACTTGAACAAACTCAAACTGGAAATGAGAATGTTTTTCAGTAGTGCACGTAAGTGAGCACTGAATCGAGCTAAAATGGAAGAAGGTAGAGTGCCAAGTGTTGCCGTGGCCAAAGAGTGTCTCAGAAAGCTATTCTACTTGCACTGCATGGAGTTTCCTAATAGTTTTCTGTAACATCAACTTAATAATAATTCAATCTAAAATGGAAAATACAGACAGCTACAAGATGTGAATGTAGCTGATTACTCAGTCACTTTTTATTGCTGTGCTCTCTATATATATGTCTGTGGATTTGCATCTAATGTATACTAACCTTACTGAACTTAAACCCGCATGGACGGGTTCTCTTAAACTTCATTCTCCGTTCATGGATGTTTTGGTTTTGGATTTAATATAAATACTTAGTTTCATCTTTTAAGGTGCATAAAATGTATTTGCTACTATAATACTATTTCTTTCAAAATATGAGAGGTAACAGAACTCAACATAGATAAAACTGATTTCAATTTTTTCCATTTTTGAATTCTGAATTTGTAGGTCTATTTGGCTATAAACAACACTAGTAAGCTCGTTAGGACAGCCTTTCATAGACCTGCAATTTGGAGAAGTTTTTTGAGAATATAGTGCAGAAAAATGGTATGTATGCTGAAGTTTCAGCTATGTTATAACATTTTTACTAACATACAAATGCAACCAAAAACCTCTATTCTTAATAAATGTAGTCCTAGCTGCCGCAAGTGGTGCAGAAAAGTCCCACTGCCTTCCATTTAAAACATCTGAAGATCTGAGAGAGCTGCAAGGCTCTTAGCTCTGACTATAATGTTCCTTTCAAGAATTCTTTCTTTTTGTCAATTCTAACTAAGCTACAGTGAACAGTGTTCTTTTTTTCTTTCTTCTCCTCCTTTACTCTTGGTTTTTAGATGACTGCTAAATCCTAGGCTGCTACCATATACACATGAATCTAAAGATTTGGCAATGCAAAGGACTGGTATTTTTGTGGAATCTCCGCTTTAATTGTAAATGGAGTCTCTAGTGTGGGTCACTAAACCCTGGACTGAAGCCCCAGCTGCCGAGCTGTAGGAGGGCAGCTGCTGCAGATAAAGTTCAATCCCCACTCTGGTCAGCTGCACTGTGAGTGCAGCGTACTGCCTCTTCTCTTTTTGCAGCTGAACTCCTTTGCTTTTTTAAAATTCCCAGTGCTGGCTCTGCATGGAAGAAAAGACATTAAGGATGTGTGTGATGAGAAAGAAAATGAAACGACAGGAGGAATGAAAAAAGATACTGCAACACCCTTATTTACACTTGGAGTTTGTGCACCTGCAGAGTTCCCCTTCTCATTAGGAAAGAATGCTACTTCTCTTGTGTTGCCATCTCAACCACGTTGCTATTATTGAGTAATTATTAATTCTACATTTTCATTAATAAGTGTTAGAAACTAACTAGATTAAGAACCTAGAGAAAATGCTACAATTGTTTCACTTGTCTAAGCCTAGTTTGTTTTTGTTTGGCCTCTGCTGCATTTGGCATTAAAAAAAAAAACAGCTGTAAAATCTTTCCTTAAAAGACAAAGCACAGGAGACGTGTTGGAAATGTGGTAGTGACTGTTTGAAGCTTCCCTTTTTAGAGGGAATTTGGATGTTAAATCATTTTTAAGGCTAATGTGAACAAAAAGCCTGAGTCATTCTGCCTTTTCAACAGCAGAGAAATTAGTAGGAGAAAGGAGGTTCCAGACTTTTCATTGAGCTTATTTGCTTTTCTGATTGTGATGACGGGATAAACACGTTTTTTTGATACGAAGATTATATGAACCATAGCTTTTATGACTGCCGCTGGAGAGAGACAGTACTGCCTGAGGTCACAATCTTGCCTTGAGAGGAAGGAAACACAAGATGAAAAATAGTGCCTGCACTGATGCCCTGCCTGGATATAAATGGATATAAAATACACAACGAGAAGACTGATGCCAGTGTCAGAGCACTGGCAAGGGCTCAGTATATAATGGTTGAGGGTGGGTATTGCAGCAGGCCCAAGGCTGTGTTAGATATGCATGTGAGACAAAGTTTACAGGCTTATTTTTGCCTAGTCCTGGATTAAAAAAAAAAGTGAATTATGTCACTTATTATACCCCTTGATTTATTGATTGTCATAAAGCTGATGAAGGGATTGAAGCATCCAACATGCAAGGAGAAGCTTAGCCTGGAGCAGGTAGGGGCAATCTCATCAATAATCAGTGTAACTATCTAATGGGAGAGTAAAGAAAGCAGAGCCAAATTCTTCTCCATTGTGCCTAGGACAAGAGGTGATGGTCGTAAACTGAAATACAGGAAACATGAGAAAACACTTTGTTAAGGTGAGCGTAGATGAACAGTGGAGCAGGTTGTGGAATCTCCATCTTTGGAGATGTTTAACACCTGCCTCGACCTGGTTTGGGGATCCTGATCCTGCTGCAGGTCTCGGCTGGAGATCCTGCTCGGTCCCCTCTACCTTCCCGGGGTCCCACTGCTTTCATCTACTCTCACCCGTCCCTCGGTTTCGGCCAGCCGCAGTTCGCGGCCACGCAGAGCGGGCCGGGCAGTTCGAGGCACGTCTGGGCGCCTCTGCCAGCCGGGCGGCGCCCCGCAGCCCCCGGCTCCGCTCGCGCGCGGCTGAGGCAAACGGCTCGCGGGGCAACCGTGACGCGCCCCAGCGGGGCTCCCTCCTCCCCTCGACGCCAGGACGCCGCGGCCCGCCGCGGGCTCGAGGCACAGGGCGGAGCCCTCTCACCGCGAGCCGGCCCCGCCCGGCCCGCTCCCCACCCGCAACTAGGGGCGGTGGCGGCGCAGGGACACGCGGGGCCGGCTCCCGCCCGCGGCGCCCATTGGCCTGGCGGCGTCACGTGCCCGAGCCGTGCCCCTCCCGGGGCGGGCTGCCGCGCGCCGCCGCTGCTGATTCGTTGGCTGTGGCCGCTCCGGCGGGTAGGGCGCGGCGCGGCGGTTACTGCTCCTGCTCCTGCTCGGCGGCGCCCGGGAGGGCGGCAGCTGCCTCCGCGGAGCCGGGGCCGCCGCTGCCGCCTGGGACGCGGCGCCGCGCGGCCGGCGGGTGTTTTGAAACCGAGACCCGGGGATTTTTTCGCGAGCCTGAAGCTACGATTCGCTTCTGTATTTTTTTTTTAATTAATTTATTTATTTGTGTATCTAAAGGCTTTAGATTGCGGAGTTTGTTCGTGTGTTTTGGGCGTCGTTACCTAGGGAAAGGTACGTCGTGCTTCTCAATTTGTAACTGAGTGATTCCCTCTGGTGTTGCTAAATCCACGTGTCCGAAAGCAAAATAAGCAGCTCTGGAAAACAGGTAATTCGTGAAGCACGTGTTAAAATTGTTTTTACTCCCCCCTCTCCCACCATCGTATTTTTTTTCTGTGGTGATTGCCGAACATCTGAATGACTGCTAAATAGAGAAACTAAAATGCTTGTGAAAAATGCGGAGTAACTCCCTTTTGCAGAGGAAATCTCTCTTTACGCCCCCCAGCTGAGGGGGAGAAGGGCATTCCCCCCTGCAACCCTACCTCAGCCCGCCTCTCCTCGGTCTTGCGGGTTTCTCGTTTCCCGCTGTGCTCTGCTGCAGTCCTCGGTTGACTCCTGTACTTCTTCATTTTTCTCCCTCCGTCTTGGCAATCTCCTCCGCGCTCGGGGTGCTGGTGAGCAGCGTCAGTTGGGAGCGGCTGGTGCGGCGGCGCCGGCCCTTGCCCTGAGCTGCCTGCCCATCTTCCTGCTGGAGAGGCCCACCTCGGTGGCCAGGCCGGCGAAGCTTTTCTCCGGGTGGTGGCCGTGCCCTCCCCTCTGCCTTTCCCATCCCGACCTCTCCGTTTGGCCGGTGTTTAGCTGCGGGGTGCTGGCAGCGGGCACAGGCCCACCTTGAGTCTTCCACTTTGGTTGTGTACGGACCAGTTAGAGGAACGGGACGGCGGTGGGAAAACTGCCTCAAGGTGCCTCAGCGAGGCTGGTCGGAGTTTGTCTGGTGCGTTAAAGTGCTCTTCCTTCCAGCTGTGTTTCCCAACATACTGCTCTGTTTTGGCTCACCATTCCCTCTGTTCCCATCCGTTACTCTCCTTAGAGAGGAAATGCAGGTTTGCGTAACTGCTGTGGAAATAAATAGCTGTTTTTGTTTCTTCTCTGAAGTAATCAGATAATTGCCTCAAATACTGCTTGTTTTTCATGTCTGTATATGATTTTCTATTCAGATTTCTAATCAGAAAATCAAGAATAAATTTTTACTATGGGAGTAAATGCTCGGAAAGATGCCAGGGGAAAAGATGTTAACTCTCTGTTAACAGTCTGGCTCTGTTTTTGCCTAAAGTTGTTGGAAGTTATAGGTATACTGATCACGAGAAAAAAAATGTACAAAAGAAATCAAGATTTTGTAAGAGAAATTCCCCTTCACAAAAACATTCTGTAAAGCCAGGAGTTGGGTAAAAGAGTTTATTAATCTACCTGTTCTTTTACCATTTGCCTATGTAGACTTTGTGGTAAAAAATCTTTTGGGATGAAGCACAGATGATATGCTTGCAGCTTGTCCAATAATTTAAATCAGATTTCCAGTCTTTGAACTAGCAATGTGAGCTGTTGCCAGCAAAATTTTAGTACAAATAAGTAAAGGCTGTATTCTGCATACTTGCTCCAATGTGCTTTGGGCTGG
This sequence comes from Rhea pennata, assembly GCF_028389875.1. NCBI lineage: Eukaryota > Metazoa > Chordata > Aves > Rheiformes > Rheidae > Rhea > Rhea pennata. The sequence goes on along the minus strand of NC_084665.1, from coordinate 91,380,438 downwards.
GAGTAGTCTGAAAGTGTACTGCTGTTCTTGCTGTTTCCTCAGCCTCTCGTTACTTATTTAAAGCCTGGCATAGTACAGAGACATGAGAAAATTCAAATGTGTGCTTGTGAGTGGTATACTGCAGTACAGTTTCCTCAAAATTTGTATTTGAGGTACTGCAATGAATTTTTTGCCTCTTTGGCAGCACTGGAGGGAAGAATTAGATCTACAGACAAGAAAACACAGATTAATTACACTGACAGTTCTGATTTGGAAAAATCCCAAACTAATTTGCCTTTTAATAAACAGTTTAATTTTGGTGGCTATTTGAAATCTTTACTGAGCTGATTAAGGCAAAATTTCTGCATCATATTGCACACTAACCATAAAAGTTCAGAAAATGTTAGATGGTCCAGCTCAGAAATTTTTGAGAAAAGCAGTATTTTTTTCCTTTTTTTCTTGAGTGTTGAGGAAGTGTAATACATAATCGACTTTCCAAATTGAAAAGTTGAAGCATTACTTAGCATCAGGACAGACTGTTGCCTTACAGGCCCTGTGTGGATGAGAGCTTAAACTATAGATTTTTCCATCCTGAACACACTCAAACCATGGCTATGAAATATCCAAGTGCAAATAGAAATCCAAATAGATCATTTAAGCGTACATGTGCTGTTTTTTTTAATATATCAGTTAGTTACTCAGAAGTCAATAGAAGATAAACTAAGGAGCAAAACTGTTTTCTGTGGTCAGAATCTCACTGAGAAGTCAGGAGAGGCTATGAGCGATGTGCTATGGCTTATATTTCAAACCAGATGGATATCGTGTGAAGATTAGTCTTGTTTTGTGATGAGGGAAAAGCATATACTTGGTTTCAGTTCTGCCTTTCAGCCTCAGAGCTTTGGTGTTTTCGTTATTGATGCAAAGCCAAAACAGAGCTGTGAAATAAGGCTGGAACACAGTCGTCGCTTTTCTTGACTGTGTATGTCTACAAACAGCTGCAGTGCTTTTAAATGCAGGGAACAGTGAATTGTGGCAGGATGTGACACAGGTTTGGTAAGGGTGGCTTGTACAGCATCACCACCTCTGCTGCCAGACCTACAGCGTCTTCGGGCCCAGGTCACTAACACGAAGGGAACTACGATTGTTTCAGCTGTTAATCAGCCCTCAGTCTCCAGAAGCAATCACACAAGCTCTTTAAGCCTTGGCCTTGTTGTAAATGGTCAATTTAGACGTGGTTATTTGAAATATTCCCTGGGACCTGTGTTCTTGAATTCAGTTGTTCTGTTGGCTACTCTCAGCATCAAGTTTTTGGTGTTTCTGTATGGTATGCAGACTAGTTGATTTGACTGAATCTGTATTCTAGTAGTCTTGTACATGTATTGGCAGAAATTCTCTTCACAGAGTGATTTTTTTTTTCCTGTTAAGTTTTATAACTTAAAAAATGACATAAATCTATAATGTTTGTTTCATTCCTACTACAAGCTTCTTATGTGGTAACTTCTATCCAAGGTATTTTAAAATCAGCTCGTAGAACTAGCTCATCTTACAATGGAACCTTCCCAGTTCCATCAGTGACCAACCTCAGATGGGTTGGTCAGTAAGAGGATGGAGTGCAGGAAGCTTTTCTTTCTTCTTATTCAGAATAGGACATTGGATTGATAGATGTTAAGGCTAGCAAGGAATCCAAAACATCTCTGTTTCATTGCTGAGCTTTCTGTGGAAATCGATTTGATAAAAGAAACATTAAATTAAAGATGAACGAAGGCCACTTTACCAAGCCACTATGCCAATTTTCAATTTTGAAAATTCAGGGAAATATATCCGCTTTTGGGCTACGCTCTTTCTGTCCTTTCACTTGAGGCTTTTCTATAGTCTACCACCCAGAATCATATTCCTGTTCAGTGTGGGAGGCTAAAATTGGGCAGTGTTATAAACAACAGAGGGAAAGGCAAGCCTTTCTGTTTGGAAGTGTGGAATACGGTTATATAAGATGAACATGAATGAACTGCGGTGATGATGCTGCCATGCATGCACGTGCGAGAGGGAGGTGACTTATAGTGGGAAGGGGAAGATCGGCTCAGCTGTACCCAGAGCAGCCTTCTGACTGTAGCCTTGCTGTGCCTGCCAGCACACAGGCCTCCAGAAGCAGTTTAGCAACAATAAAATGCTGTGATGTGTCTCGGAAATTATTGCTGAAAGGATAATCTTCCCTCCTTAAAAACTGCTCTGACATTAGAAGCTATTGCTCAGATGTAGTTTTATGTATTTGCTTTGTCTGCAGAAAACTACATTTTTTCTGAGGAAGAAATTTAGTTTTGCTTTCTGTTATAATAACTGTCATGCTTGAACAACTTAAGTGTCCAGTGTTTCTAGACAGTCTTGTAGAGGCATATTTAGGTGGAAGTGTAAATGCTTGCAGTATGTCAGAGTTTGCCATCCTGAATGTCAAAATGAAATGTTTTCTGAGCTCCGTTGAAACTCAACTTTATACAGTGGAGCCTAAGGATAGATTGATTATGTAATCCTGTCCTAGCTGCAGGAAATAAATGGAATTATTGCTAATATTTCTTAATTATCTGTAGATAATACTGTCTTAAGGCAGTATGTCTGGCTGTAATTAAGGTCTTTAATACTCGAGTTATACTAAGCTACTTACTTCAATGTGTTCTGGGAGCAAGTCCTGGCAACTTTATCCTAGCTGGGAAATGAACTTACCATGGGGGCTTTCCCTTTATTGTCAGTGCAAGATTGAAACTTCTGAGAGCATAAGAAATGTATTGGTCGTGTGAAGTCACAGGAGGTATAAATCAACGTTTTTCTCTGCCAATACCGTGTCCGCTCAGATCGTGGCTTTTCAAATCCATATAGCTGTCCAGAGGAAGTGAACTCGTAGTACAATGTGATTTCATACTAGTTTCTGTGTAACTATCAGAGAGCCCCTGTGAGCTGAACTGCTAAACAGGTACTAGTGTTTACATATATCATCACTACCCCTTACTTGGCAAACAAGGTAGTTTTTTACTTCTGCTTTTTACTTTGGAGTAATTGTTTTTAAATGAAGTGCAAATGGTAGCTAGATTATTAGCCTGAAATTGTATGTGCGTACCTCCCTTAACACAGCAGCAAAGCAGCACAAAACAGTAAGTGATGGCACATGGAAAAGCCATTTTCATGAGAATTTATACACATAGCATATGAGCTATTTGTTGTTGGAGTCTAGTTTCTGTCAGACAGTTGCAGGGGTAATAGAATGTATGTTATGTGACATATAACATGGTAGTGTCAGGCATAGATACTATGGTGTGTATATTCATCACTTCTTGTCTTTAGTCACTGCTTATCCTAGCAACGAAAACAGCATTTTTCCTTACTATTATTACAAAGGTGATCTGTGATGAATCCAATATCATTCTTGCTGTTTTAGTGCACATGCAGATGATGCTGTTAGTGAGCTGTTAACATTTGTACTCTCTTCTCTCTCCAAGAAAAGTCTCAGATTTTGTACACTCAAGTTAGCATGCGTGATTGATTTTTAAATTTACAGTCAGTTTTCAATTATCTTGCTGTCTCTTGTGATAAATTTCACCTGATTTATATTGCTTTACTTTTTCCTCTTTCACTGCAGGAGGGAAGATTGTATGTTCCCTTGAAAAGACCAAAAATTTGCTCTCAAATCCTACACATCTAGGATCTTTTGAATTAGCAAGGACCACCTGGCTGAGTATTTCCTGCAGATTCCTTTCTCATCAGTGTTTGGGAGTGGCACAGCTTGTTTGAAGCCCTAGCCATGTGGTACAGTTGTAGAAAGATGGGGACAGCATTACTTCAGGCAGTACAGATTGTGTTTGTTTTTCTCTTTGACTTCTTTCCTTCTAACCTCACTTTATAGTCCTTGGGATAGAATAAAAAGGAATGCAGGGGTGGTGGTGGCTGGTTCCCTACCCCACCACCATGCAGAATGTTGTTGCTGCCATTGAGTACTCAGAGGAACAGCCTGATTTGCTAACTTCTCATTGCCAGCAGCTCCTGGCTTGTTTGTACTGCCTGGCCAATGGAGCTGATGCATCAGACTGCACTGCTAAGCTTTTTCAGGCTAGGACTTTTCACTCTGCGAAGGTTTACTCCTTGATGCCTGGCTTTGGGGACCTTCATGGTTTGCAGGGGGCCAGTAGTTTGTTTATTCTATGAAGTCTGTTAAGTGCTCAGCCTCATTAGCAATAAGCAGAATGGAAGTATGTGGAAAACAAATGTGCTTTTTCATTTTAAAATTTAACATGTAACTTGTGTCTACCATATTGGTAGTTTCTTTTGCTCCAGAAACAAACCATACATTGATCAGTCCACATGGATTTGTTCTTGCGCATGCAGGTCAGGACCAGAGGTGGTCATCGCTGGTTACGTGCAAGGCTAGTTCCAGATGGACACAAAATGACACTTGCTTTTGTGGTCGCAGTGGCAGTTTGAACTGTGAAGTTGTGTGGCAGCTATGACATACGTCTGGTTTTGCTCTTAGTGACCCAGTGTCAGTCGGTTTGGAAGGTAAGTGGTAGTGAGCATTTTGCCAATGTTTTGATATTCAAAGTGGTGCAAGTAGTCCAACTGCAGGACTGTTTGATGCTCTGGTGCTGTAGCTCAGAGATGTGACTTTTGTGCAAATACAGCCAGGCAGAGTCAAACTAGCTTGCTCAGGTACTACTAGCGGGCAAGCTGTGACCTTACAAACTTTTACGCAGATTATAAACAAGTTATTGATGGACTTGGATGTGAACCCTACACTGTTGCACAAGGACTGTTGCCTGTAACTGGTAGTAACCAGCTAGCTTAGAGGTGGCTTTGCTGTCACCCCAGGAGTTGCGGTCGTGTCTTCACCGTGAGTGTCTGGGTATCTGTTGACATCCTTTAGTCTGCAGAGAGACCAAGCCAGTGCTCCAGAAGGAGCCCATGAGCACCTGTCCCTTTTAGGTAATGGGAGGCTAACCTGCCTCAATCTCCTGGTTTGCAGCACTGAGTGCAGCCCTGCTTTGGGGTTTTTTGAATGATCAAAGTGAAGCTTTTCATTGCTCACTTACTTGCTCTTGAAGGAAATGAGCCAGAGTGAGGAAAAGCTGTCTGTGTCCATACACATCGAAGTCAGCAGAGGGTCTTTCATGTTTGCCTTAAACAATCCCCAGCCCCTCCAAGAATCACCTGACAAGGCCAATTAGAACAGCTTCCTGTCATGCCTTAGAGCTGTGGGATGAATCACTGCTGTCCAGTCACTGCGGAAAGAGCACTTGAGTGTGTCCCCTGGGGGAATTCCTTCCCAACAGCTCTTAGCTGACACTTGGAGTCCTTTCCTGACCTGCTGCAGTCTGGTGGATGCACAGGGACAGACTGCTGGCCAGCCATTGTGCCAGTTCACCCTGCTTTAGCTCTTCCTGAGGAGACACAAGGTCTCTGTATTCACTACTTTCACTTTACTGCTTGTTGTTTCCCTCTATTAGGCTGGCTTTTAAAGTAATATAAAGGCTTGTTTTAATATGTTTCAGGTTGAGATTTTAGAGGCATTTTGGACACGCAAAGCTTACAAGTGAGGTCAGAACTAGGATAGGATCATGCTTACGCTTACCTTTACTGGATCATTTAGAGACATATCTTAAATGTCACCCAAAGCCGGAGGCACAGGTTAGCCTGGGAGCTGGAGACCCAGGTTTCCTTCAGCACCTCTCCTTTGATGGTGGCTTATCTACAGCTGAATTGAATCTTGTATTTAGCTTGTATTTAGCCCTAATCTAAGGGTAAAATAGGACAGATTTTTGGTGTTTTAGGAGCAACTGTTTTCTTCCCCAGAGATCATAAATGAATACTAGTGATAAGACTGAGAGAGGGATCTGCTTGTGGCCAAATTAATAACATCTACTCATATATGAGGTGGAAGAAGGAACATTTTTAGGGCTTTTCATATACATTCTGAACTTTTCCACCAAGAGATTCGTATTCAACTTTCTTACAATATTAAAAGGAAAGTGACAGCACTGGTGAAGCCATATAAGAATATTTAAATAGCCTTCTAGATGAATATTCTGTAAAAGAAAAAAGCGGCCCCGAAAGAGGAGTGTGCTAATTAAATTTGATAAGAAACAAGTTATCAAGACAGCATTGAGGAGAAGGAGAAAGACATGCTAGGAACCCTGTACAGTACCATGAGGTCTCTGAGGGCTCAGTCACAAAAATGAAACAAAATCTCTTAAGAGACGAGTGACCGAGCTCCTGAGCTGGGAGAAAACTAGGACAGGAATATTACTTTTCTCTGTGCCATTTGTTCCTCCCAGGAGACAGCAGTTACCTTGGCAGATTAAAAACAAAAAAACTCCATCTAAAGCGTAATTAGAAATTCTCTCTTATTCCAGGAAAAAAAGGAAACAAAAATTTTCTGAGTCACTGAAAAAGCCAAGGAGGAACTTTACTGTTAACACAAGTGCTTAAAATTAGACTTACCTTTTACTATCATTTTCTTTAACAGTTGGAAGTAGAGAATTGAAAACATCCTCAGCCATAAGCTGAATTGTCCATTACAGCACCAAATCTACTTTATCTTCTCCCTTTTCATGCCTCATGCTAGTTAGCCCAGCTGGGAGCTTTCTGAATAGCTGAAGGAGAGTGGGTGTGATGTGAAACACCTTATCCTGTCTCCCTTTTAGGCTTCTCAAAGACTGAAGTAAAAAGGGGGCAGGCTCTCTCTCTCTCTCTCTTTTTTTTTTTTTAAATACTGTTAGTGAGTTGCAAATCCTGAAAACTTGCTAGTCTGAGAAAGAGACTTGTGTAATTTTAAGGCATGTATCGCTTTTCAGCTTTTGGTGAGTATAAAGTTTACTTTTTCAGGTATACTTCAATATGGTAAAATAGTTGCAGAAGCACACAGCTGGTAAGAACTTTTACTTATGAATTTGAAAGACTGTTCATATTCTCCAGGTGAATATGTTCCTTGCTTTGTGCCTGATTCCTGTTCTTTATGCCTTGCCTTCCTAGCACTTGAACAATGTACTTTACTTGCACAGCCTTATTAAATTTAATTATCCCTTAGCTAAAACTTCCATCCTTCTTGTTTTGAGTGAAACTGTGAGTGAGACTGTTTAGGGCCCTTCTGTTCAAGAAGCTTTCTTTGACTTTGATTTTGCATGCTGAAAAGTTCCGTTGTCCCCAGAATAACTAATCACGGTTTTGTGAGCTGCCTGAAGTCTTCAACCTGCTGGCTTTTAATTGAATGCAAAATTACCCAAAGCTTAACTTACTTTTAGAAAAGCATTGCACAGTTTCTCAGAGAATGTTGTTTTGCCAAGCGTTGCAAGTTAGATGTTCTGATTCCGGCTACTACAGCAGATGTGTATGTAGAGATTCTTTTGTTGTGCATGGAATTGTCTAATATTTTTTAAAATTACTCTGCAAAATTCAACTCCCTTGCGCAGTGTTGTGGTAGACAGAAATATCTATCAAGCTAATTTTAATGATGCTAGTGTTGCATTGCTCTTTTTGTATTCTTAATCTGTGAGGAAAATGACTTCTGTTTTATTTTCCTTCTGTAGAAGCATATTGAAACTTCTTATCACAGAAAAATTTAGTTTGGAAGGGACTTCAGGCAGTCATCCGGTCCAACCTCCTACTCGAAGCAAGTCCAGTTAGATCAGGCTGCTCAGGGCCTTGTCCAGTTGAGTTTTGAGCATCTCTAAGAATGGAGATTTCGTAGCCTGCTCTAGTGCTTGACCCTACCCTTACGGTGAAAAAAATTTCATCATCTCAATGAAATTTCCTGTGTTATATAACCTGTGTCTGTTGCTTCTTGTCCTGTTACTGCATCCCTCTGAGAAGAGTCTGACTCTGTCTTTTCTACACCCACTGACTGTAGCTGTAATGTCAATAAGGTCTACCCAAAGCCTTTTCTCTTTCAGGGTGAAGAAACTCAGCTCCCTCGGCCTCTCATGTATCCTGACCGTTTTGATGGGCCTCTGCTGATTTCGTTCCAACATGTATCTTTCTGATATTGGGGAGTCCAAAACTGGACACGTACTCCAGGTGCAGTCTTACTGGTGCTCAGTAGAGGGAAAGAAACACTTCTCTTGACCAGCTGGCTATGCTCTTGCTGACACAGCCCAGTATATGATTAGCCTTCTTTGTCACAAGGTCCTTTTCTGCAGAGCTGCTCCCCAGCCTGTGCTGTTGCTTGTAGTTATTCCCTTCCAGATGCAGGACTTTGCGTTTGCCTCCATGATCCTCATGAGGCTCCTGTCAGCCCATTTCTCCAGCTTGTCCAGGTCCCTCTGAAGAGTGGCCTGCCCTGCGGCCTGTTGACTGATCACCCCTGTCATCTGTGAACTTGCTATGAGTGCACTCCATCTCATTGTCCACGTCTTTAAGAAAGGTGCTAAACAACATTAGCCCCAGTATTAGTTCCTGAAGGACACCACTAGCTGGACTTCGTATGACTGAACGTGAACCTTTGTGCCTGGTAGTCCAGCCAGTTTCCTACTTAGATTTTTATCCAAATATCCATCCTAAGCTGCTGGATTCTGAGGCTGGTAATCTTTGGTATTTACTGTGTTTGTTTGTTTTTCCAGATGTAAAAACTATATTCTGTCTGAGGACCCTGTTTTTGATACTTCATACATTGACAGGAATCTCTGTGAAGGTGAGCATAGATTCTCTGTTTCCATTGAAAAGAAATTTGGTGTTGGCTGGTGGCTGGCCAGCAAGGACTCACAAAGGAGGGGGAAAGGATGTGATGCCTTATCTGATGAGGCAGTGACACTATTTTTTAAAGGAACAAGTGAGAGAGCCTCTGGAAGAGTGAGTGGTTCTTCCTTAGAAAGATGAAGAGTGAATCCCATAAACAAGGAAGGAGTCCGTGCAAAATCAGAAGATGTGCTTGTATTTGCTATTAATGTGTTTTGTATCTGCAGGTATATATTTATTCTGGTTCAAGATGTCTGCCCCAAGACTGGTTTCTAACAGAACCTCCCAGCAGGCCTTGTCTAACTCGGATTACACTTGGGAGTATGAGTACTATGAGTATGGACCAGTGTCATTTGAAGGACTGAAGGCTCATAAATGTAAGTTCAGTAGAGACATCATTTTAGCTGAGCTTTCACATCTTAAAGTTTCTGCTCTGTTCATTTTTCACTGTGATTATTCTACCGAAATCTCTCTTCTAATTTATTGAATTCATAACCATTAGAGTTGTTCTTTTTTTTTTTTTTTAGAGTATTATAATTCCTTTTTATTCTGTGTCTCTTTGTTAACTGTTTTTCTTATGCATAAGAGCACACTGGAGCTCTATGGGTTTCTTTTTTGCCCATGGTACAGATTTATCCATACTGAAGAATCTCAGGCTATTAGGAGCTGTTTATAACAGCAAGTGCAGCCCCTGCTGCTTCTGGTGACTGCTTTGTGTAATCCGTGCTGCTTTGTCAAGCAGTTCTGATAAATGCTAAAAGAGCAATGGTGAACGGCGTTACTGTTTCTTGTTTTTTTTTTTTCTTGATAGAAAATGTATTAAAAACTTTAAAAAGATTTAAAACACAAGCAGGAATTTCTCTTTCAAGAGAAACTTACCATTAGGTTGTGCTTCAGAGGAGACATGCTAAATTCAACATCCTGTTGATACTGGAGCTGTTAAGCTACGGTACAAATAAAAAATGGAGGAGAGGGACCAGAGATGAAAAATATGGTTAGGAATCAAATGAAATTTAGCTGGGGCAAATTAGTACAACTGCAGTGGTATTCATTTAAAAGTTTAGACAATGGCTTTGATCTTTAGGAAATTTCTTTCCTAAATTCATTCCTTTGAACATTTAAAAAAAAAAAAAAAAAAAAAAAAAAAAAAAAAACAGTAATAGAGATGAAGTCAAAATTAATGACTGTTATTTGCAAGCACTTTGTCAAAGAGATACTGGCAAAACAGTTTGCTTCTCTGTTTCTAGGCTGAATACGCTGGGAGAGAGTGCTAGCACGCTCTTTGAAGAAGTGGAGAGGGGCCCGTCCAGTGATGGAGCCCTGATTTGGGGAGGGATAGGTACTTTCTGCCTCATTTGCAGTAAGGATTCAGACTGGGGAAAAGGAGCACTTTCTGTGGCAATTGGTAGCCCCAAAAGGCTCATCTCCCTCGGCCCTATAAAGAGGCTGGGGCGTTTCAGGGAGTCGCTAGAGAGGGTTGGAAGAAACTTCTAGTTCTTAACACTTTTAAAAGACAAGAACTAGAACAGCAGTTGGTTTTTGCCTTGAATTATACCTTACCATTCCAGATTTTACAGAAGTCTGCTGATTACTGTCTGTATTTTTTGCGAACCTTACGAATTTGAAGAAAGTGGATTAGCTGTTACAATGTTCCTCATTTATATTCCATTCTTCCACTTAATCAGAGACCAAACCTGATTACAGAGGTTACTGATTACAAAGATTATGGTGTTACATATGCTACTACTTTTTAGCTCATTGTGTCAAAGTGTGATAGGAGGAAAAAAAAATCCTAGTTACCTTTGGATCGCAGAAAGTCTAGTGGCAAAGCAAATCTTGGGCTGCCCTCAGAGTGCCTGTCATGCTGGGCATAGCAGCTCAGTTTCACCATCTGGTTGTGAGCAGGAAGGGTCTGGGTGGCCCTCATCAGAGAACGAGACAGAAGAAAAACGGCCTTTCAGGTGGAACTTGGTGCCCTTATGAGAGAGAAAGGTAAACAGCAGTATTGAATCAGTGACCTAGGAAATCCCTTTTAGTTGTTTTTTTTTTTTCAGTTGATTTTTGCAAAATTTTTCAATTGCCAAACCTACAAAATTACTTCAGCATGTTTAGAGATGCTGTAGGGTTCTGGACTAATTAAAGGCATATAGCAACATCCAGGCTTGTGTTAATCCTAGTTCAGATGTTGTAAGAAGAGTTTTCTTTGTTTTGGTTTTAACTGATAGATGACTCTATTCACTTCGGTGTTGCTGTGTCTGTTCTCACAGGGTAGAGATAAATCTAGTAAAGGTACGGTCTAGTTTTGTCCTGAGTATATGGTGATATTTCCGTGTTTCTTGCTGCAGGCTGAGTTGGGACTGTCGAGGATCGTGGAAGGAATGTGGTCGGACAGTTAACTTCACTGAGGCGATACCCCATGGGAAGGAAGGAGGAAAGGAGATTACGTTGGAATTGCTTTGTAACGGAGGCTTTCTGAATGCTGACAAGTCTCCATTTTTTGATTTGTTGGCTTTTTTTTTTCTTAAGTCGTGTAAGAAATCTTTAATCTCTGTCTTTACAGCTGTAGGTAGGCAGATTTTCAGCTTTTGTTAGCAAAAAGAACTTGAAATTTTGCAGAGACAGCAGACTGAGGTTGGGGCTTTGTAGACTTGGTTGAATTACTCTGTCCTCTTTGGCTGTGCTATTGTAATTGTTTTCTAGTAATGACATAATTCAAATTAGTGATGTGAACTGAAGCAAAAGCAGTGAGGAGGAATCTGTTTCAGTGATATAGCTTCTAGCATAAAGTTAGAAAGGTGCTGTTGGCTGGACTGTGCGTTGTGCAGTGAACAGTAGTGACACAACATGAGGGAGCCCTGTTCTGAATCATGAGGTAAGATATATCTTGCAAGAGAAAGTTGGAGGCCGCTTTGGGATGAACACTGACTTAATTAACTATAGGCAAGTGAGATTCTTAGTAGTTTAACATATATACAGAGAAATTCAGAAGCTGAAAAAAATATGCAAATTGATCTCTGAAGAAAAATTTTGACAAAACAATCCAATACACACAAATCCACATAAAAAAAAAATCAGGGAGTGAATCAGGGAGCCATAATGTCTCCTGTAACATATGAATGCAAAAAAAGAAAAAAAAAAAAAAAAGAAAAGAAAAAAAAAGAAAAAAAACAACTGTCTTTAAAGCCTTTTCTGGAGAAAACAGAAATTGGAAAATCCAGAAAGGCAGACATTTGACTGTTTTGTAAATTAAAACTTTAGAAAGTAAATAGACAAAGCCAGGAAATATCTATGACTGGCAGATACATGAACCATTTTTTTTGTGGATTAGGAACAGAAGAAAGCGGGGTAACATTAGAGAAAGAAGAAGTAGGAATAATTAGGGGGAGTCAAAGTGTTAATAGGGTGTTACAGGTCTGTATTAGGAAGAAAAGGTGGCTGATGTTCTTGCATCTTGGGAAGGTGAAGAAATATTTCCCCACTCTATTTGTAACTTGGGACTGTATTGTAAATGTCTTACCTACTGTTTAGTTTGAATAAACGTAGTCTTACGTATCGTTTATTTTGAACACATGTTTAGGAATTGGTAGGTTTTGGATAATTTACACCTAAATGGATGAGACCTAAGAGAGATCTCTGGCTTGCTGCTTTAGTTCTAAAGAAATCGTAGGAATATCATTGATGTAGCAGACAGTTGGAAATGCATCAGCAGCCACAGTGGGGCAGAGGAGACTTAGCTTTAGGCCAAGTGAACGTGAGAGTCCTCAGTTAAGGGGGCAGAAAAAACCCGAACCCCAGCCCTGTGGCAGGCTTCTTATTCATGAATTACGGAAGCATATGCCAGCAGATGTGATTTTTTTGAGAAGTAGTGGTTTATCAGACAGTCTTGATACTTCCTAATTGGTGAGTTAAATTTTGTTGAAAGATGTAACCTGATCAATATAATCTATGTGCATATTTTATGTTTTAAAACATCTTACTTGATCAGACTTTACCTTCTGATTAGCGAAGCTGCATATTAATGAAGTATGGCAGGCTGACTGTATTTCTTCCAAGATAAAAATTTGTAGGTAATGCAAAGTGGTAGGATGGTAAGAATAATGATCTGTTGTGTATTAATAAATCTAAATACATGATACATCTTGAAACACTGAGTGCACACTATGCTTACAGAACGAAGAATTGTATTTCTGGAAGACAGTGATTTTTGAAAAGAATTTAGGGCTCATAAGGCACATAATTTTAGGCATACACTCTTACCACTGTGCTTCAAGCAAAAAGGAGAGTTATGAACTTTGACTAAATAAGAGAGAGAGAAGAATGAGTGTCAATGTTGGGCGATTTATTTATTTATTTATTTATTTATTTATTTATTTTCCTCATCATGGAGACCTATACTTGAGCCCTCCATTCCCCCCCCCCCCCCTTTTTTTTATAAAGGATGTTGAGAGGTGGAGATGTGGTGACAGAAAGATGGAAAAAACCTTGCAGTGAGAGAGCTGAAACTTAACCTCCTTAGCTCATCAGAAAAGGGATTAAGGAGTGACTTGATTATGATAAAGTATTTTTACAGGGAGAAAATGTCAAGTTGCAGCAGGCACTTTGATTTCACAGAACAAGAGCAAATGGTTTGAACTGATTTCCAGTTTCCAGATCTGCCTTTAATATAGAAGATATTTCACCTTGGGAGTATGATTAACTATTGGTGCCAAGTAATAGGCAGAATAGCTGATCCCAGGACATCTTTAGTCCTGTACAATACTGAGTATTCAACATGCTACCTAAAGTCCTGCTGTCTGCCTGCCACAGAAGTCAGAGGGTCAGACAGATCATCAAGTAGCTTTAAAGCCAATTGGGGGTGTCTTTGAGGTTCAGAGGTGGCTGTGTAATGAGTGATTGAGCATGTGAGGGTAGTTTGGGTACCTGTCCAGACCCAGATGTGTCTCTTGCATGTCTATATATTAACTATTTGAAATTCTGCAGTGCAATTTTTGAGTATTTGCATAAACAAAAATAAAGAGAATTGGTGAAAAAGCAGCTGTAAACTCTGAATCCTAGACTAGATCGTGTGTTGGGCTGGCGTTCTGAAACTTTGGGGGCATTCTCATCAATTGATCATTGTCCGGTAACATGGCTATATGTCTGCTTTTGTATTGTTACACCATCTCTTGTATTCTTACTCCAACTTTGGCCATTGCATATGTGATGTTTTTATTTTAATTAGTTGTTTTTCTTATTTTTTGTCAGAAACCATTTGACTCCTTATACTATTGTATAGTGATTTTCTGTATGCAAAGTGTAAACTCCAGTTAAAAATGATTTGAAAGCATCTTACCGATGTTGGTTATTGATATTTGTTGCAACAGCAATTTTTTCTGGTTACATTTATTTCAGAACTCTCTATCTTATAATTGAAAACAAAGTAAATCCTTCCAAACCTGCAATGTCAAAGAAATCCATCAAAAAGCAGAAACCTAAAGGGCTCAGATGGGAGCCATTCACAATAACAGATCAGTTCTGTAGTGCTAAGGGGGTTCCACTATAACCAAATAACCTTCTCTCCTAAGCTGTACCATTTCAGTTGGTTCCAAAGCAATATTTGGACACAGGTTGGGCATCTCAGAGGAAGCTACTATCATTTAATGAATCAAGATAATTTTGTCCCTTCCCTCCTTCAGGTAGTTTCCGGTTTGTTCATGAGTCAATAAAATTAGGATTCAAACTAAGAACTCCTTCAATGGCAGCTGTTTAAAACCAGATGAGAATAAATCTGATTATCCTTATGCTTTACCATCTGTATTTTTGCCATGAATAAAAAGCAGAGTCTTTAGGAATTTGTAGTCATACTGCATGTGGAAGGCAACTTCCTGCAGGTGCATGTGAAATACTGATCAGTATGTTTCCTCTTTTTCACCAGATTCCATTGTGATTGGATTTTGGGTCGGTCTTGCAGTTTTTGTCATCTTCATGTTTTTTGTCCTGACCCTGCTGACAAAGACAGGAGCCCCACATCAAGAGTGAGTCTGAAAACTATGCCATTACAAATCCAGCTTGTGAAGCAGAACATGTTCTTTTGCAGCCCCCAAACAAGCAGTGAGATTGCTGACACTGCATGGCTCAATGCAAGCTTGTTCTACACTGATTTTATAAAAGGATGCAGTGTGTCTTTATTTCAAATAATCTGTGTTCCAGGTGTTTCTAGGAGAACAATTTTGTCAAGTGTATATTAATGTGTTTCCCATTCAGCAAATTGTCAGCAAACGTGCGGAAAGAGAAAGGACTAGCCAGTATGTATGTGCTTTTGTGCTAAAGAAGTTGGTAGGCAGATCACCAGACACAAATGGTTTAAGATTACTGCTGCTTCAAATAAACAGGGTCATTCTGGGTTCATCTTATGATGAGAATAGAATGGAGAAACATGGGTGTGGACAAAGTAGATACAAACACAAATAAAACTAAATGCAGAAATTTACATAAGGAAGTTGCAAAAACTGCCAAACCCTTCAAGATTTCATGTTTATGTGTACAAGTCTAGAAGTTAGGTATCAATAGTATTTAGAAAATCCTCCCTTAGCCTTGCAGTTTCCCTAGTTTCCCTTAATTTCTGTTGCAAGATTCATACTGATGCAGAAATCCATATCAGCTCCACACTTAATTCATACCAGAGTCCCCTGAGAGTCACAAAGTAAGTCTTTCTCTGCTTCTGTGTGGCTGATGAGTATGTGCAGGCCATGCTTTACCCCACCCTTTTATCTCCAAGTCTGGGAGATAAACCACTGGAGTAGCATGCAGATTGTCAGTATCTCCCCTCTGAGACGGTTTGAACCCACTTCTCTCAGGTTTGCATCTCACAAACGAGGAATGTAAAGGTCCTCTCTGTGAGGTGAGATTGCTTGCAGGCAGACAGCAATGACGAGAAGCTGATGGCGAAAGGCAGTTGTTTGTGCTTATTGCTTTCTAAAGCAACCTGCCCTTAACTGATCAGTCACATGTAAACTGTGTCTGAAATATATAATAACACATTCCTAGAGGCATGGCTATATTAGGGTAAGACCTACATATGTCATGAGCCCTTTATTTGCTCCTAAATTTTTACTTCTGTGCAAAGGAAAGAGAGGCAAACAAATTTTGTTTCCCAGAATCAGCTTACTGAATCATTTTATAGATAGGATTTTTGCATTCCTTGTAGCAGCTAGATCCTGCTCCCCAGTATATTTACAATCTGTTTAAATGCTACCTTTTCTGCATTGCGCTCTTGTTTGTGATCTGAGTATCTGTGAGTTTGTGTCCCATGTGAATAATAAATGCGGGGAAGAAGTAATGAAGTCAAATATATGACAGTGAGTATTTAATAAGGATATTTGTCAAAATGCATGTAAAGGTGTACTTCTAGGGAGTGGAAAGCTGCCAGATACTGCTTGCTGTGTTTGTGTGTTCTTCATTAATGTTCTTGGAACAGGTTGTGTAGAGAGTTTGTGAAACCCTCATCTTTGGACATGCAAGTCAACCAAACAAGGCTCATCTGATCTCATGTGTCTTTGAAGTTGGCTTTGCTTTGAGCCAGGGCATTGGACTAGAGACCTCCAGAGATTCCTTCCAAACTATTTGCCCAAATACTGCAAAAGGGATTTGTTTGTCCAAGTATCTGCGCTTCCTACAGCAGTTCTCCAAATGTAAAACTGGGTTTTCTGAGGCTCTTCTTCTTGTTTTATGGATGTTGTGAAAAGATACAAACTAAGTTATACCTGGATATTGCAATGAGCAAGACTATGGACGTTTATAGTCTAGTTTAAAAAAGGAAAAAAGCCTCCCCAAAACTCAGAAAGATAGTGGTTGTGAGTTTGAATCTGAAAATATTACTGCATGCTAGATCATGTGTTCTATACTCATCAATTCAGAAATATGCTCTATAATACATACTCAAAATCTAGGTAGTCATATTTCTTTGCATCTTCTATTCCATTTAAATTAGGTTGCCATTGTCAGTGTTGTATGCCAATCTGGAAGATTTCCCATATGGTAAGCCTATGCTCCTTCATAGCTCCAATTGGCATACAGTGGTTTATAAAGCACTTTACTTACCCATGAACTAGTTTTATTTCTCTAATCGATGCGTTTTACACTTTTTCTTAAGTCATTCTGCTTAGACTTTTAATAGCTGTTTTTTCTTTGACTGTTCATTTCACAGCTCATTCACCAGCTTCCTTGTCTGTGCCACAATACTGTATAGTAACTCCTGATGACAGATTTGCAAAACCATGTATGCAACTTGCACTGAGTGGTACTTTCTGTTGCATTATAAATATGTAAATTTGTCAGTCATCTCTTCTGAAGGTTACCACAGTATTAGTCCTTTTTTTTTTTTTTTTTTTGCCTTCTTGTCTATATATTATTACTTAGGTACTGGTCTGTCTTGCATCAATTTAAATGATGTACTTCTACGTGCTCTGATACGAAATATAGAAAGAGCTGAATTTTGGCTGTTTTTTTTTAATGGCAGGACTCTATGTAACAGGCATTAGCATTTGACAAACTAGAGGACTGTTAAGATTTGAAGGCTATGTGTAAGTAGCGTAACTGACTTTGTTAAGAGATAATCCTCATATAATGTAATGAAAGTTAATTAGCATTTGAAAAGCAGAGATCATTATGATTAAATATAGACTGAATGACTATAATGGTAAGTATCCTCTGAACTCCAAGCTTTTAGGGATTGATTTCTTTCAAAAGGCTTGTGGAGCCAAGAGTCATTGCTGTTTCAGGTGCATCTGAAAGGCAGTAGAGGCATTTTGAGATAAGTAGTGAAGAATTTGAACATACTTTCAGAATATAATGGTTTTGATGGAGTAAGTAGCTTGTACAATTTAAATGGGAACATGTAGTAGATGATTCTTGAGCTGAATACTGAACTCCTAAAGGCACATACAGCACCTGCAAAGATTTCACAGATGTGTTATAACTTCATTCCCTACAGCCTGCAGTAGGAGTTACATGCCTACGTGTCTTTGTGTGCTCTCATCACAAAGCCAGCCTGACAAAAGAGTGCGTTAGTGCTCAAAACTTTTGTTGAGCTGATTCTTTTCTCATCCGTAGTTGTTCGTGATTCATGCACAAATCTGGGTAAACTGAAGCTATTTTGAGCTAAGAGCTCTAGAAACCTCCAAAAATATGTGTCAAGATGTTGTTCCTGGGCTATGTTCCTGAATTCTTAATCCTCTCAGTCTTCATAGCAATTCTTTGATCCGGCTCTTGTAACTTGGAAAAATGTATGTCATTGAGGTCAGTGGAAAGGATGGCTTGATGCCTGGACAACCAACCACTCAAACTATGCTTTTAGTGACAGCAGTGCTGCCCTGTGCCTCTAAAAGTTTTCTTCTATGAAAGATTTTTTTTCCAAAGTGTTCTGCAAGCCATTTTTTTTAACGTGTTACTACTCCCTAAGGGAAAATGCTGAAGAGTGTTTCTGAGCTCATTCAGTGAGCTGAGGTGATTATTATTTAAAGGATACTGATTACTAGAAGTTCCATATAAGAGTGTGGGCATTGGTAACTTATTCTCACAGCAAATTATCACTACAAATCCAGATTATAATAGTTCTAGCTGAAAATCTAAAATAGCATAGGCTTTTTAAGCCTATTGTAGATAAACTATTGGGTTTCCTTTCTTCCTGATTAAAATAGTTGCTAAAACTCCATTTACTGTTGAGAATGACAATAATTCTACTCTCATGCTTACTGTATTTTTTTTCCCCTCCCTAGCAATACAGAACCTTCTGAAAAAAGATTTCGCATGAATAGCTTTGTGGCAGATTTTGGAAGACCTCTAGAGTCAGAGAGAGTCTTTTCTCGTCAAATAGCTGAAGAATCTCGGTCACTTTTCCATTTCTGCATTAATGAGGTGGAACATTTGGACAAAGGAAAACAAAGTCACAGAGGTATGGGCCTGGAAAGTAATATGCACTTCCAGGAAGTTCCCAGGAGCAGTGGAAGATTTGAGGAGGACCTAAATTGTCTTACAAAATTTAATATTCCTAATTTTGTGAATACTGAGCAGAACTCTTCACTAGGTGAGGATGATCTTCTCATCTCAGAGCCACCTATCATTTTAGAAAGCAAATCTGTCATGCAATCTTCCCATCAGATCCTTGACTGAAGTTTTTTTTTTTTTTTTTTTTTTTTTTTTTTTTTTTTTTAATACATTAAAGTAAAAATTCTCATAATCCTCCAGTTGAAAGCCCTTCTAAGCCATTCGGCTTTTTTTGACAGAAGCTATTTCAGATCTGTGCCCATGTATTGAGCTTTTTATTGTGAATACTGGCTGTGCTGGCAGAACTCAGTTTAGACCAGAAGTAAAATATTGAATGTTTTATTCTGATGTCTTCTGTGGTCCGAGCTCCTTTCTCAGCATTGTTTTTGCTTCCTTTTTTTTTGTTTTTGTTTTTAAATGACTGTTTATATCCAGCTTTCTTAATACCATAATGATTTGTGGTGACTGTGAAAGCTGGAGCCTGGCTTTGAGAGGGATGTGAAAACTCTCCTTGGTCAAGAAAAGTGCAAAATCAAGACTGAAGCGCGGAATAAACAGGCAGCCCTTGGGGGTGTTCTGTGCCTTCTGCAACCCCCCAAAAGGATGGCTGAAACTGTGAGCAGCATGATACTATCTGTCAGGCATTAATCTCTCCTTCTGATTCCTAACTGTATTTAGATGCAGCTGAAACTCAGTTTACAGAGCATCCAAAGAGACTACCTTGCATATTAAATTGTTTGCTTACAGTGTTTACAAAATGCTACCACCATCTGCTGCTGAATAAAAGCAAATTGGTGCCTGTAGTTACGGTACTTCAGATTGAAATTCTGATAGTTGCACAAAGATGACCTGGAATTAGTGCTCTACACAAACATTAATTTGATTTTATTGCCTGTATGAACGTCTGATTTGGTAAGTGCAGGATTTAGTAACAAAGTCATAAGAAATCAGATGAAAACTATCCCTTTTTTGCCAATAGAATTATTGTGTGGAAGTGGTAGTGGTTGCGTTAAGCTGGCATTACACTTTGCTTGTAATAAGACTGGGCCTCCATAAGCTTTTTGACTCTGGAAGCTGCCCCTTTTTTGACCAGTTGTCCAGAGAAGAGCTAGCAGGCCTTTGAGTTGTTTTGAGAGAGCCAGCTCCAAAAATGTAGTTGAGCTGTGCTTGTTCCGTCATCTTTTTGTACTCAAGTTAGGATGGTATTGCAACCACAGCTGTTCTGTTAGGGAGAGGGCTGTTAAAGAAATGAATAAATGTGGGGTTTTGTTGTTGTTTGTTTGTGTTTGGTTTTTGTGTATGTTTTTAAGACTAAAGTTCTGAACCTTAGTGAAGTACTTAAAAGTACTCTTCAGCTTCCTGCTGAGCTGTGTAGCTGATGCCCAAATGGTTTTACAGCAAGCACCTGGGATGCAGAAAAAACAGGTTCAAAGTCTTTGCTGGATTTGGAGCAAGTGTGCTGCAGGAAGCTCCAAATCAAACTAGTGAATTCATAATACTGTACCTAATCTGATTTTTGTGAAAGTAATCTGCTTTGTACATAACATGTTTTGTGTTAGAGAGCCTGCTGGTATGTGCTCTAGACACTTGATGAATTCTTCCTTTTCCTTCACCTGACAAATAGAAGAATATGCCCAGAGAGGTTGTGGAGTCTCCTTCTCCGGAGATCTTCAAGGCCTGCCTGGATGCAACCCTGTCTAACATGCTCTAGGTGACCCTGCCTGAGCAGGCAGGTTGAACTAGATGATCTCCAGAGGTCCCTTCCAACCTTACCGATTCTATGATTCTATGAAATAGCAAATGAGTTGTGTGCTTAAGGAATACAGGGGAAAGAAAGAATAACTCCTCACTTGTTTTAATGTTCTGTGCCTTAATTAAAAATCACTTATTCCTAAAACTTCTGTTTTCATATGTAATTTCCCGTACCACTTCCTTGTATTTAAAGTAATGGGATTATGGTTAAAGGACAGCAGAGGCTGTTTAAAATGAGCAAGTTACTGTTGAAAATACAATTCCCAAGAGGAGGCTGAAGCCAAATCTTCATGGATTGCAATGCATGGCGCTGCTGTCCTTAGAGTATAGAAAAGGTTGTCTTTTACAGTAAATAGCTAACAATGAGTAAAAAGGATGTAGCCTCAGGCTTTCCTTTTCTCTCCCCAGATTAATCCCTGTCCCTTTTCTTAGCACTTTCTGTGTTTTGGCTTTTGTAGAAACCTGTTGCAACACTTGCTCCCTTGGGCACTGTACTTTAGCTTTAGTACTTCAGATGCCAGAAGGCATCGCGGCATGGGAATTGTCTCTGTGCAGTCAAAAAGTCCATCTCATGCACGTACTTTTAAATAAAAGCATTTTCCAGTGAAGTCAGAAAGTCTTCATCCTCCCCTGTTTGACATTCAGCAGATCAGTTCTCTCAATCCCAAACATTTTAAAGTGCAGTTTTGGAATATATCAAAAGTTTTCATTATAGTCTGTATCTGTGGTGTGGGACAAAATGATGACTCATCTTGCCACAAGCATCTTACAACCTAGGGCAGTTGTCTTTGTCTCTGCAGAAAAATCCTGGGTGGCTCCAGCAGGTAATTCATCTTTGCTCAAGTGTTCAACTCCAGAGAAAAACACTGCCTTCTGAGCAGAAAAACACTGCTTCTACTGAGGGAGCTCAAACAAATGTGAGTTATTTCATGGTTAACCTGAATTAAAGATAGTGTGTGATAAATACTGGTCTGACAAACAAGCTCTCTGCTACTTCTGCTAAATGCAGCTTTTACAGACAGCTTCTGTGCAAGCAATCTGCATTGTGATGTGTGATCTATTTTTTTATTCTTCCTTTTCCATGGTTGAAAACAGAAATACTGCTTAAGTTGGAGAAAACCTGTGCAGAACAACATCTTTAGCTGTCTCTGGATATCAGGGAATGAAACTTCTCATTTTTAAAGCATTATTCCCTGTAGTCTAACCAAAAGTTTTGTTCCTCCTTAGATCTTGATGTTTTTTTCTTTTGGTGCATAACTGCTACTTTTGGGGAGAAAGTAAAAGTATTAATATATATGAATGCTGGTTATGCTTAATGCCTAGATGAAAAGTACTTAAAGTCATCAAGGCATAATACCAAGGCTAAGCCTGCAAAGGTACTTAAGCATTCAATACCTATTTATTTTCTTCTCTGGTGCATCTTAGTTTCTTTCTTTCACTTTTTTCCTCAAATTTATCTTTACAAATTCCTTCAAGCTGTTTTTTATTTAAAGAAAAATAACCTAGCAACCCCCACACTTCCACACAGGTCCCCCAACACTTCAGAACCCTGTAACAATCTGCATTAGAACAGTAGTCAAAGGCAAAAGCAGAAACTTTATGCAATTTTCAAAGCAATTATTTTAAAGCTGTGCTTACCTATTAGTTTGCATAAAGAACAAAAGCTAAGATGCTTTTATCTTACAAAGGTTTGGGGGGGGCTGGTGTTTTGTATAACAGTTTGGAAAAGATGCTGAAGTTCTTTTAAAAAGAAGCCAACAAGAGGCAAAGTAATGAAAAATGTTTTGAATGGTGCAATCCTTTGAAAGTAATATCAGAATTTAACGATGTTCTTATCTTCACCCTTAAATTGATTATTGCAGATTTTCTTAGTTTGGGCTGTCTGCTTCATAGCCTCCTCTCAAAATTCTCTAGTTATATCACCAGTGCTAGATTTAATGCATTTAATATGTAGCTGCAACATCTGTGCCACATTTAACTTTAGGTAGATTTTCCCTAGTTCAGAGTACAGGATGCTACTAAATTCTGCATGTAGGATACCTGTATGTGTTTGTCTCCATAGGCACATACTGTATTCCTTAAGAACACTTGTTAGGTCAAGTTACATATTCCAGTTTTCAAAGACTTTTATTTATTGAATGTTACTCTGCATGAACGAGTTTTACCTGTGTACCTTAAAAAAAAAACAGTACTGAGAGACAAGAAAGGGAATGGTTAAACTGTGAACTTTGTTAAAATCTGGAGGTGTATAGTCTATGAGGTTAAAATGCACAGTGATGTATATTTATCCTGCCTCTGAGCTTTAGAGCTTGAAGTGCTTTAATACTGACATTTTTGCTACAGTGTGATTAAAAACTTCACAGAAAACCATACACACATCTGTGCCACAAGACAGGGGCAAAGGCAGAGTTAAAAAGTGCGCTCTTCCTTCTCTGCTCAGCCGTAGCCCCTGGCGCTGAAAGAGGATTAAGCTAAACAAATCAGCTGAAGGCACTGCGGTCTCGGAATGGATTTACTCAGTAGCTCTGGCACTGATAGACAGGAAGGCCAGCACAGAGCTGGTGCCTTTCACCAAACATGCTGCATGTGTTTGAGGCCTGTGCTTTTTTATTTTTGATAGACAGGTATTTGTATGAAAGGCTGAATGTTACTACTCAAAGTTACCAGAGAACTTTCTGAAATCTCTTTCGAGTGTCATGCAGTATTTATTTGACCCATACTCCTTCCCTGCAAAACCTGAGCAACACTGGATGTACGTCTTTTAGTTAGTTCCTTCTTTTTCAAGATGGTTAAATACATGCCTTAATGGCAAGCTTCAAAAATGTATAATAGCCTATCAAATAAAGCTTTCCTCCATGTTAACATCCTCTTTACTTTGTTACAGGAATAATTTTGATATAAACATTTTGGCAAACTGGAAAGAGAGCACTGCCTTTACTTCTCTGCTGCCACTTCTACGATGAATCTTATTTTCCTCTCTTGAAGCAAATAATAGCTTCTCTGTAATCTAGGTCAATGAGTCACTACACTAGATGCTTGCTAGTATTCTTAAAACCTTCAAATATGACAAATCAAATCACTATGCTCCTAATGCTTACAACTGTGTTTTAAACAAATGACTTCCAGGTAAACACATGATTCAAAGGAATAATTTTTCAGGGTTTTCCACATCCCTTCACAGTAATGCTTTTTGGAAATGTATAATGAAAGTATGGCATGCCAAAATGGGGAGGAAAAAAGTATGGATTTTATAATAAAAATGTATGTTTGTAAAAATACAACTGAATTTCAAGAGGGATTTTTCCAAAGAATCACACTCTAAAACCTTGGGGACCTGTTTTGTCAGCTTTTGCTGTTTCAGGGTATTTTTCCCCTACTACTGTAGAGTCATGTACTAATAATTCCTTTCTTGAGTAGGTAAGTTAAAATTAAGACTTTACAATCTCTGAAAAGTAGCTGTTTAAACACCTACAGATACTCCATCAGTTGTAGAGTGGCTACTTCATGGTAAAGTGCCTTTTTAAAACACAAAAAGCATGCTTTGGTGAATGTACAACTAAAAATGTGAGAAACAGTATAGACCAGTTTTGTATTCTTATGGTAAAGATAAAAAAACACATTATCCCTACTTGGTAAAATAATAGACTGAAATGAAAAAACTTCATTCAAGCCCTTTAAAATTCACCACCATTAAGAATTTTTATTAAACAGTGTGCAAATGAAGTAATGCAAGCAATCATCCTCTCTTTACCTAGGGATTAGTACACTCAGGAAACTTCAGAAGTGACAGTTTGGAAGGATGAGAGCTTCCAGCACCTAGAAATGCTTCTACCAGGCCTAAACGCCTGCATCCAGGCCCTGCATCCCTAAAGATGCACAGTGTGGCAGTGGTTCAAAAATCCCACTTTTGCTTCTACATTTTAACACCACAATACATATACTGTCACCTCTACAGGAAATAATAAATAAGCTGATGCAATTTTTCTTCTTCAGGCATAGAACAGTCCCAAATCTTTGTTCATTAAGAAAATACAACATACTTGCTCAGAGCTGATACAAAATGTAGTTGCATTTACATACTTTATGAATATACATGATACTTCATTATTTGTGAACAAAAATCATTCATATTAAGAATACTGAAAGTAGCTGAATATCAAGCAACCAAGATTAATATATTAATCCTAAACTGACTACCATGACACACACACACACACACACACACACACTATATTTGCACCTTTACTTTCAAAAAAAAAAAAAAAAAAATCTTGCAGTTAGCTACTATCTGTCTGTACCTAGAGGGGATAATCTGGTATATTTTTATTCTTCATGCATGCTCAGTCATATGCTTATAGATACATAAACTAAAATGCATTTTTATTGCTGGGCCTTGAAGAGGCACAGTATACAGGTGTGTGTGTGTGTGTGTGTGTGTGTGTGTGTGTGTGTAAAATGTACACACAGAGCGATCTGGACTGTAGTTCACTTTTGACTTAACTCTAAGCATCAAGTACAACAAATGATATAAAATACAGTGTGAACTGTACAAAATTACAAAAAAAAGATGGGACCTCGGATTACATTTGTGCTTCACCTTTGCCTAATACAAATATAGTTTATTGAGGTTGTAGCACAATATATGCTTTCTATGTAATGTTTAAGGTCTTGCAGTGCCAAGCCTTCAATCTAGTATTTGAGCTTAGTGTTAGAAAACCTGTCCTTTCAGCCACCAAATAGCTCTATTGAATGTACCATACTACAATTTGACTTAGTACCTGTCCTCTTAGCAGCAGGCATTTCATATAAGAAAACTTAACAGCCATCTTTTATCTTCCCTCTATAGTCTCCTTGCCGGAGCTGAGCAGCCCCGCTGTGTCCATATCCTTTTGAAACAAGGAAACAAAAGCTCACCACATAGAGCTGCACCTTAGTGATCCCTGAGGAATTCCTCCCAGGCTGTTCAGTAGTTTGCAGGCTGTACTTAGGTGTATATGTGCCCGTTGGAAGAAAAACAAACATACATACATAACAACACATCCTTCTCCTTTAAAAGGGTACTGCTAACTACTCACACTGTATTTTACAAGCTTTTCTGCATCCATCCCATAACAGGTCAGCCAGACTGCTCTCCCCTCATCCTTACCAGCAGAGTTGGGACTGTCTACAGAGTAAACAAAAAAATTGTTTGGATTTGAAAGTCACCAGAGAACATCTGCTCTGCTCAAAGCCTTCAAGCATTTACAAAGTTGGAGGGGGATCTTTAAAATAATGGAAGGAAAGTTTTATGGATTAGAGGGAGAGAAGGAAAATGTTGGTAAAAAGAGGATTTCATGCCCTACACAATGAAAAATATTGGAAACACTGTATATTAAAAATATGTTATAATGTAACTTTTCTTTAACACAAAGCGATAAAGATAAAAGTTAATCAATCAGGCATGTTCCACAATGTCTGAAAAGCATAAAATGGAATTTTTCAATGGTAACTGAGGTGATGGATTAAGTTCAATATTTGTAATATTTAACAAAGTTTTGCACCGAAACTCATTACTAACAAAATAGAAGACATACATACAGTATGACTGGGAGCATTACTCAATGCGAATCTACGTTTGGACAAACAAGATTTCAGACAAAATCAGCGTGTAATTCAATTTACAAGTATTATATTAATGACTTTCAATACTGTTCTCTATACATAATGTTGTATTCTGCTTCTCTAATCAACTCATATCTAATCATGTCTTCCAACAGCTGTCTAACATGCTGAATCCACTGGAATTAGGCGCTGGAATAACCACCCCTTGTCTCTGCAGTTCCCGTAAAACATCTAGTATTGAATCCAGTTCCACTCGAAATTTCTCCAGTTCTTGATTCTTCCGCTGTGCGAGTCTTCGCCACTTCTCAACTTCATGGGTTTGCCGGGCATCAGTAATATGTTGTGTTAGTTGTGTTGCCTGCAAATTGCAAGCAAGTCAGTAAACAGCAGTATGCAATTTTTAATCAAGTATTTGCTCTTTAGTCAGTGCAGTCCCCTTGCAAAAATATACCACTTCATTATATTTAATGCTCAGTCCCAAAGCCCAGTGCTGATGTTAAACAGGAACAGTTTGTTCAGAATTCAAAAAAGAAATGTTTTGATCGTAGATATAAATCCCTTCAAATATTTGCAGTAATGACAGCAGGGTAGAATTCATTACTGACTAAGGAGCCTCAGAAGAATTTGACTTATTCTCTCCAAAGCAGCACTTAAAAGTTTGAATATGTAAGACAAAGCTGAGCATGTAACATGAAACTGTCTGTACTCCAAAACAAGCCTTTAATTAAAGAATACTCTGCAGCAGAAACAAACCAAATCTGAACTATATATTCATGTGCAAAGGTCCTGTGCAATTTAAAAGCCACGTGAGTTCTATGAATAATCAGAAAATACTCTGTTGTGACAAAGGTCCTGGAGTTACTGCTTATTTCAAATTGTTCATCATCATTAATTTTGGGAAGTGTTCAGTGCAAATAATTAAAGGTGCAAAACTAGAACAAACAAAACCCAAAGCTTTATGCATAACAAGGCTACTATAACACCAGAGAGATGAGATTACTTAGTAGTAATTCTGTTGCTTAGAATATTCTTCCCCCCCCCTTTTTTAATACTTTACAAAAGTATTAGTAACATGGTAGTAATACAGATTAGTATTAGTACTATTATTAGTACTAGTAATATGTATTAGTAATATGGTACTGATACGGTATTATTAATACTGAATAAATATGGCATGGATTTCAGTGGAGCTAGATCACAGGCTAGGTAGCAGCAGATACTTCATGGAAATGTTAGAAAATCATCACATTATGCAAATGCGAATCAAAAATAAAAAAAGCAACTGTTTTACAGTTGTTTAAGCAGGACAGCATGCTAACAAAGATAAAATCATCCATGGCAGCAGGCACAGACTTGTTTTATGCCTGTTTTTTTTTTTTTTTTTTTTTTTTTTTTTTTTTTTGGGGGGGGGGGGAATTACATGTCTGATAGAAAAAGCTGTTTCTGTATCAGATTGAAACCTACTACTATCAATAACAATTCTGTGCAGAAAACTGAACTTCCTTGAGATTTAGTTCAGAATTGCAGAACAAGCTCCACAAACTAAGAATTGCAGCAAGTTAGATCATCTCCCACTCCCATTGCCCTTTTTTGACTTCATCTATTCTATTTAAATAAAACAGAAGTTAAAACTATGTTCTAGAACTAATAGAAGAAACTAAAACATTTTAGTGATGAAAGCGTTGAGAAAACCTACATGAAATGCAAAACTCTCTCTAGATGATAGAAACTGCCCAGAAAGAAAATCAGGATGGAAGCTGTAGCAGAAGATGCAAGAATTCATGTAAAATTGTTTTACCTGTTCAAGTGATACAACTTCTAGATACAAGCAGCTGTGTCAAGATCCAACTCTCAAACAATCATTAGACAATTTTCTTTTTCAAAATTTTTAGTTTATAAGGGATAAAGCAGTTACTTTGTTTAGAGCATTAAAGACTGTGTGGCAAACTGTTGCAAGATGTTTGTCTAAATTTAATGCAGCTTTTCTGAATGAAGCTTCTAGGACTAAAAATTAAAATTACAACTTAGGAAATATATCATAGCTTAACAAAATAAGGTTAGAAGGGACTTCTGAAGGTCATCTGGTCCCTGCTTGAAGCATGGCCTCCTTAGATCAGGTTGTAAGGAGAAATACAGGTACATAAACACCTGATCTGCAAGTCATGTACACATGATCTTCCTTGCCACAGCAAGGAAGTGTTGTTTAGGACTGCATCTACATTGATTTGCATCAGAGCACCAAAACAAAAGTGTAGCTTTATCAAAAAGTCTTTGGCCCCTCAAGCGTGGGATGAATGAATTTGTGAAAGTACTGTAAAACTACAGTTCAGCCAATAAATGACACTTGAGAAGTAAATGCAGATGTGCTCTGGTTTACCTTTTGAAGTTCTTGTTCTCGTTCTGCATGTCTGGTCTCTATATGCTTGATTTTCTTCTCTAGGCACAAGAAGTGTTTCATTTCAGGACTCTGGCTCTCCTTAGCCTCTCTCAATTCTTCTAACAGCTTTGCCACCTAAAATTTGAGATAATCCATGAAAGTACTGATCATTATGTTAACAACTGTATGAAACAGGCTCCTTTCAAAGCACATTTACATTGTTCAGTTATTCCATTCAGAAGGGAGATGTGAAATAGAAACCTCATATTTAAAAGCTTAAACAGGGGCTCATGGATTTAGATTAGGATCTTTCATTTGTAAAGAGTGACGTAACCTCTTATTTTCACCAGGTAACGAAGATATGAAAAATCGAGGCTGTTTTATTAAATCCAGTCCTGTTCATAATATATTATGAAGTGATTATTCATAGTTTATGAACAATCACTTTATAAAAAATTGACAATTTGTATACTTCTAACACATACTCAAATTCATTGAGAACATTGCAACTGAGTGTTCTTATACAATCCCTTCATACATTGGATAAAGATTGCATGCAAAATGCATCAGTGAGGCTCATTTCTAAGGAGTAAATTAAGAAAATACATACTGCAACACACATGATTACAAATTCCTTTCGTCTAATAACTTGCAGGTTAAATCAACTCAACCAATGAATTGTAATAGATTTCATAATCCTCCAGAAATTTTTACAAAGTTTTATTGGTTTATTCTTATTCTTTGCATATTTTAAATAACTTGATGTTTCTTCATTTAAAATCTTAAGTATTTTTGGGGCAATTTCTTGAATATGTATAGGTAAATTAGATACAAAGCTTTGAAATCTTTAATCCTTTACCACAACCCTTAGCTCTCAAAATCCATTGCTGTTGATTACTGCTGACTTTCTTCAAGTCCTTAGCCATCCTTGGCTCTTTGCTGCTAAATTCAAGTAGCTGGAAACACTGAGTCTTTGTAAGATGCTCTCACTTTTACTCAGAAGTGACTCCAAGGTGGCTTACTATTATTTCTACTTTGAAACTTTGTTTTCTAGAATAATAAAGCCTATGTTATTACATTTTTGCCTCTCTTTCTCCAGCAGCTTTGAGCCTGTGGGCCAGTTTCAGTCACATTAGTCAAAGGAGCAGAAGTCTTAATACTTCTAGGTTTTGTAATTTCAGTGAAAATAACTCACTGCTCCTCCTCTGCTAAGCTACCCCACTGAAGGAAAAGACTGCTGCATGAGCTCAACAACATAACTAGACACAAGAAAAATGCAAGAGAGACATTATGATGGAAAAAAGCCTCAGGAGAAAATGTGCTTCATATATTCTGCTACCGACAGAATGCAAAGCTGTCCTACGTGCGAGCTGAGATCTGTTATGTAAGTGCATGCTTAATGACACAGTCCACGACAGCAGTTCTGAGATTATGTTCAAATAACTGACCTCCAGTGAGCCACTCAAAAAAGTTTGCCTGTGCCATCATTAATAATCTGTAAAGCAAACAGGCACAGAAGAAGCAGAACAACATTTGTCTCGTATTCTCACCCTGTTACCCCAGGAGGAAGTATACACACATAAAACAATATACAAAGATCACTGGATTGAAACAAGTTCTGTATGGAAAGGCAGCAGCATTTATTATTAGATTCATAATATGAGTCTTTATTCACTAAATACAGAGCTTATTTAAAGATCTTCCTTCTCTCCTTGCAAACCCTGACTTTACTATAGTAACTTTACACAACAGAGTTAGAATTTTGCATGAATAAGAAAAATACTGAATAGGCTTACTGAGATTCAGATTAATGATATTAAGTATGTAGTGAATGTAGGCTGATACATCTTTAATTTGTTCTAAAGGAGGATACTAAATGAGATTAAGCATCTGAAGTTCTCTGTTGCTTACAGAAAATAATTCATTTTAGCAACACTTGCAGGATAACCGCTACATTATAAAAATAAGTTAGCAGTATTCATACATCAAAGAGATGCTAAATGAAACACGCACAATTCTAGTACAATCTGTATTGTCCTCCTGAACAGCAAGCAGTAAAAATAAGATTGGCAGCACCTCAAAAATGAAACAAGTATAACCAATAGGTCAAAAACCTTGAGCTAAAGACTCAGGAAATTTGAGCAATATTAACTCCAAAATGAAAAAGTGAGCAAGTGTAATTTTTAGATTATACACTATCAAAAGAAGTAGAAAAATAGGAAAGAATAGATTCCTGCTTTGAAAACAGAAGCGAATTTCAGAAGAACTGTGACAATTAAACTTCTCTTCTTAAAGGATCAAATTTCATAGGCAAAGGACAAACCATTTTGCAGCAATGAAGGATGAAGGAAAAGGAAGACTTTGTTCTGTGTCTTTGTGTTCAAAGAATAATGAAATAAAATATCTTTTTAATAAAATCCTGTGGTCTGTTTCTTACCCACCACAGCTCTCAAAGAAGCTGTGAATGTTTGAATCAACTTACTGATCAATTTTCATACAGATGTCAGATACTTTCATGAAAATCAAAGGAGATCAAAGTACTATTGTCTGTGATCTGTCTTGCTTTCCTGTCCACAGTAGAAAAATGTATTGCATTTTCATATTTAACTGATCTAGGAACAACCAACAAATATACTGTTTTTAAGACCTGTTTTACTGTATAGTATTTGAAACTTTAAAAGAACAAAAAGGAAGAGGATTTCTATCAGCATAAGGCACCCCAAGCTAAATTTAAATATACCTCCTTTTGTAGGAGTTCCTCTCGCATTTGTGAAACTAGAAGGGCTTCTTGATTTCTCTGTTGCTCATTGATTTGTTCTTGGAGATGTTTTATTAATATCTACAAGATTAAAAATATTCTACATTAACAGAAATATGCATAACAACATTTGAAAACCTAATCAGGAAAAATATAAAATATAATCAAAGCTGTAGGACTGCAGGTATAAGCTATGTATGTATTAACAGTACTACCTCTAAAGTTTCCCAAATTGTTAAGTAGTACACATTTACACATATAATATCTGGAGACAAGTCTTGACCTTGAATTTATTTCCCTCAGTTAAAGAACAAAAAAGAAAAATCCAAATCTAGTAGCTCTGACTACCTTCATACTATGCACATTTTCTCCCCAAATTTTAATGCACAAATATACAGTGACACAAGCTCATTTTTGAAACTATACATCCTACATCAAAGAGAGGTAAAGTAATCCAGAATCTAGAAACTTTTAATGATTGTGGTGTATAATGAATGTCATTTCTGTATTTTACCTCTTGTGTTGAAATCCTGCTGTGTAGCTCAGCTACTTTAGAAGTAGAATGCTCCATCGCATGCTGACAAAGAATCTTCTCTATTTCCCTCTGATGGGAAGCTTTCAGAGATGCAATGTATTCTGCTGTGTCTTCCTGCATCCTGGACAGGAGGAGAGGAAGATAACATGCAGTGAGGCAGGTACAGATGGTGCTTTCTCACCTGAACACAAAATAACCAGAAAAGTTAAAGGTGTCATATCTTGAAAATTTCATAACCCCACCTTGCAAGGTAACACTATCATTAGTTTTACTGCACTGGAGGGTCAACAGGGTAGAAAGACCACACTGGATATGCATCTCACCTAACTAGAAGCAACTAGCAAACAGGTAACTGAGCTAATCACCTTTAAGGAAATCAACAGACAGAAAATAGGTGCTTTTAAATCATAATTCAGCAGTCATATTTCAGGTATTTATTTTAGGATAAAATGTGATCCAGTCTAAAGATGCTTATTTCCTCTGCTTTGACTATAAAGGGAGTTACTAGAGACCAGGTGAAACAAAATTTCTACATTTGGTCAAGTAAATTCCAGGAAAGAATGTCCCAGTTTGGAAGAAGGCATGGATACCAAATAGTAACGCTATACAACATATGAACATAAAGCATCTAAGATGCAATATTTATACTGAGATGCTTTTGCTCAAAACCGTGACAATTTGTAGCGTTGATAAACAGGATTACTATAGGTCTGCCTGGAGGAGGAATTGTGATGGCACACTGCACTGAAAAAAAGAAAGAGCAGAAACAAAGTTTATAGAGACCATTGGCCACGTATAATGCTAGCTTAACACATGACTCATTACAATCCTGTATCAGCCAATACTTCAACAAGCTTTTTAAAAGAACCCATCAAGCATTTACCTTCTTATATTATTTTCAGAATAAGCCAGTGTTGCTTGAGATTTTACTCTCTGCTGGTTCATTTCTAGAGACAATTTTTCCAGGTCATCTTTTAACTGTTTATTTTCTTGCAGAACTTCTGATATATTAGTATCAGAAAACGTACGTGGCTGGTACGCTTTATCATCATTGAAAATGCCTGGCAAGGGTTCGCTCTTGCAGGATTTCCTTGTATCTCTTGCTAAGGTGTTCTTTTTCAAGATCTCTGCAGAATTTTCCCTATTATCCGTTTTATTTCTAAAATTATCATCAGACAACATCATCATCCTTTCTTTTTGAAGTTTCTCTACAGTTTTTGTAAGGTTTTGTATTTCTCTATTTTTGGTGACCAGTTCTTGGTTTAGTTTTAACACTCTCTCTTTTGTATTAGCTTGTTTCTCTTGAGAGTCTGTTGATTGCAAGTCTTTAGTATCCTTTTTACTTCCAAGTGCTAATTGTGAATTTTGACTTTTAAGGTTTTCAATTTCTGTCTGGAGGTTTTTAACAGTGATCTGATGGCTCTCCTTTAGATTCTGAAGTTCCTGTTGAAGTTCTGTAAAACTGGCTTTATCACTGTTCAGTTTTGGTGATTCACTCATCCATTTATAGGCAAGTAGTTGCTCAAGCTCTACAAGTCTTTGTTCATACTGTACCTGGGAGAGGGGAGTGGGAGAATGGAGAAGAAAGCACTTTCCTCAGCTGTACATTTATTATTATTATTATTAGCTCTTTTTATTATTCTTAAAAAGTACTGCACCCTTGAAGTAAGGTTTCACAACAGAAGATACATATCAGTATTACTAGCAACACTGTGCTCAATCAGTTCAGAAACTAGTGAGTTTTAGTGAATAAATTACATTAAACAAACATATGTCAGCTGCAAGTTTACTACAAGTTCATTTTCCACTCACAATGAATACAGTAGCTATGGGAATGAAAAATTAAATTAACAAGAAACCCTCCCTTTGATTTTTATATAATTGTCTGTTCAGATTGTAACAACTTAGGCATGCAAATTAGCATCTGATTTTAATATAAACAGAAATATCAAAAGAAATCTTTGTCTTTGTTTAAAAACACCATTATGTATTTGCCGGGTGTCAGTTTGCAAATACTACTGTCACATGCTTCAAAATTACACTTCATTTTTTAAAATCATCACAAATTCTAACAGAACAGCTTGTGTTTTTTTGTTTTACCCACCTTTCCAAAAAGAGAAGTATAAGTTCAGGGAAACACAGAATCTTTCTCCCTACTTAACAGAGGAAAAACTGAGAGGATTTTAACCTCTTATTAGCCTGAAGAGCCTCTGGGGAAGGCATGAGAAGTTATTCACATGGGAAGCAAGAACAACTGACCAATGCTTTCGTCTTCTGTTCATTAAACATCTGTGCAGTTTACCTTTCCATAAAGTAGAACGCCAAATTTCAATGCTTCCCAACACAAAGGTTAAGACCTGCTATCATTTAATTTTTGGATAGAATGATTAGTGCTCCTAGGCATTCCCCAGAGCAAAGTAAAGTCAGATGAAATTTGAAATGAAAACCTTTGATACAGCAAGGAAGTAAGCAAGCAGCTTCTCTGATCCACAGAATGAAATCCACATACCCTATTTTAAGGATGGAATTATTAATGCCCCAGGAAAACGTCCTCTCAGTTTCAGTACTAAACTAACAATTTCAGCGCTCTTTATGTTTCAGATGCCCAAGTCATTAATATTCCAGTCATAAAACTTTTGAGCATTTTTTTTCCCTTGAATATGGTCTTTGCATTCAATTTTCACCACTGTTCTGTATTAGACTCCAGTAGCCTTATACCATTACTTGTGGAATAGAGTATGCTACTCATCAAGCATCCAATCTTTACCTTTATTTTCTGAAATTGTTGTTCCATAGCACGGAGACTTTTTTTAGCTTCATCATCCTTACCCTCAAGTTCTGTTTCTAACTTTTTTATTCTTTTCTCCAAGAAGTCAACTGTGTGTGTTTTAGCTGAAAGATCATTACTTTTCTCAGCAGCAGCAGCAGCATAAATCAAAGCAGGCAAAGAATTTGGGTACCTTCTTTTTAGAATCCCTTCCATTTCTTTGATCTACCAAAAAGAAAATTAAGTCAAAGTCAAAAAAGAAAATTCTCATGAAAAGTGAGCTAAAGTACAGTGACAGAACGTTAACATATGTAATCCACTTAAAAGCTGCGTGAAGAATGAGAACAGGAGATACATATTTTAAGGCTTTTCGATATAATGCTTTTTCACATTGCTTACATTTACATTGTAAGAGGAAGATTTTAAGATCAACTTTTTAAATTAAAGTAAACGAACAAGTTCAGAAGAGAGTGGTAAGACTAATCAGAGTTTTAGAAAGTGTCTTATGAAAGTAAGATTGATAAAACTCAGACTGTTCAACATAAAACAGACAAGACTTGCTAACTCTGACTTTTACAACATCTTGTATTTAAACAGAATACAGCTCTAGTCTCTAGACTGTGCTATAACAAATGAGTTTTTATTTACTTCTCTGCATTAACAATATTAAGGGCCAAATAAGACTTAAAACATTTGCTATTTCCTGGACTTACATTCACTCTTCCACATTCCTCTCTACTTTTCAACTATGCTACAGAGATTTCGTAACATTATTGAAATTACTCTCCCAATAACAGATTAATCTCTTTTTTATTTCACTGTATGCTTTAAAATAAACAAGCATCCTGAGTGTAAGGCTAATAAAAGCTCTTTCATCTATGAATAAGATACTTTCTACACTCTCCAAGTTAAAATACTGCAGAGGATCATTTGCATGTCCTGCACCCCCACAGCTTTCCCAACATAGCTCTCTGCTCATACTTCCTAACCATTTGGTTAGGCAAGAATCAGTATGAATAATGAAAAATTTGGATCAAGTGTTAACTGGCTGCCCTCTCTTGAAAATTCAGGATGGCACAGTTCCTCTTGTCTTTTCCTCAGCAGGAACATGGATTTTAAGCTCTCTACTCTTCCAGTGTTCATGAATCTTGTAGGAATTCAGTAAAATTTAGACTCCTATTTTTGAATCATAAGGTTGAAGGGTTACTGAATACAGAGAGCGGAGACTCAGAAGACAAACAGCAAGCTTCTGTGTGCTTTCTTCCTCATACCTTCCAAGGAACTCTATTTTACAGTAATTTAGCATTCAATTAATTTAAAAGGTGTATCAGTAAACTTATCAGAACACAGTAGCAGGAGGACCTTCATAAAATAATTGTAGCTTACTGTGGCAAAAGTGTCCATAGTATAAAAGTTATTTTATCAAGGGGCTTCATTCAATGTCTTATCCTTACAGGAAATCTGGTATACTTTGAGAGAGACCTTATCTGAAGTAAAGGTTAAGCCATAAAGAGTTATATTATTGCATACTTGTCGCTCAAGATCCTGAATTCTTTTAGCATCTGCCGCTCTGTCCCCTAAACGTTTCTTCTGTTGTGCACTCTGATTTCCAGCTTCAGTTCTCAACTTCTCGACCTGTCCAATTTATGAGAAAAACACCTGAACTATATATTCAGAGACTTTTTCCATTACAAGAGTACCAAAGTTTCAAATAAATGCAGTATAATAGAAGCATTCTACAACTTAAGAACTGGTAATAGTAACTTCTACGTTCATTTTTTCTTCAGGTTCCTAAATTAAGTTATAGCTTCTTAAGATCAAAGTATCTGAAACTAGCCACAGGCTAGAAGAGAACTTCAGCTCAAGGGCACTCTTATCTGAACAACAGTAAATCTTGTGCTTCTTTCTCCCATCCTCCCAGTATACAGATTTGGTTAATATGAAATAATATAATGGACTACATTGGTCTTGCACGAATATAGCATCAGTTAAGGAAATAGTTTGTGTTTTGCAGAGCTGTGCTCTGTGGCGAGATACAGAAACAGCCAAAAAATGACATTATGTTGTGCCTACAAAATGACATTATGCTGTGCTGACTCTTGGTATCAGGGGAAGGAACTGGATAGCTGATGTTTCTGCTCTCCCCATAAAATCTGGCCATGAAGACTCAAAGCTTGAATCTAAAATTGGATTTCCTACCTTTATCAGCCACTGCTTTCACAGTATGTTACACCTTCTATAAATGCAAATATACCCATCTTGGTTTCTCTCTGAGCAATCACAGAATTAAAAGAGATCATAGAATGGCAAGGTTGGAAAGGACCTCTGGAGATCATCTAGTCCAACCCTCAGCATAGCCCCGTACGGGGATTGAACCTGCAACCTTGGCATTAGCAGCACCACGCTCTAACCAGCTGAGCTAAACTTGCCATCTAATGCTATATTGGAAATGTGGTTATGAGCAACACTTTTATGCCAGCATAGAGTTTTTGATTCTTTCAATAGTTTCTATGACAGTAAAGCTCTTCACTGTTTTTGAACACCAGCCTGTCCCAGGAAAAAATGCAACTAAAAATATTTTCTCTCACACTAAGGACATATTGTTAAGATTTTAATGTGCACCAATCACATGTTGATAAAAGTTTGATGTGTGGTCTTCAAGTGATCTCCTCTCCTTGGCTTCCCTTTCAGAAACACCTCCTTTAATCTGATCTCATTAATAACATGCCATTAAGAAACTTCCAAGATCAGTGACATTTTATCACTAAGTAAGATTCTTTATTTCTGTGAACCTTAAGTCAACTCTACTAACAGGCAATTCTAATCTCAGAACTATTAAACATTAATGCACTAGTTTCACTTGCTTTGTATGTTGAGCGTTTTTTTTCCCTCCCTCAACCAGAGATGGTTTACAAGAAAAGGAACTTAGAACTGATACTTGTGAGAAGAAAAAATGTTGCTTATGCTATGATGAGTAAAGAGGAGGAAAGAAAAATGACAAGAGAGATGTTCCAAGCTTAGTGTAAAAGTGTACTTGCTCTTGTGAGTCTTAAGGAATCACATTACAATTGTTTCCAGAAGCATCATCAAAACAACCAACACAAGCAAATCAATTCTAAGCATTATGCCCTTGCAATTCTGACCACATAGGCAATAAATAACCATTTTGAATATAAAGCCAAGCATGTTTAATTTGAAGGTTACAGAGAATTCACATGCTTATTCTTGAAAAAGATGGGAGCATTGTGAAGGTCAAAGTTACGTTGTACTCATCAATAAAATGGAAATAATTTTAAGTTCAAACTTCTTAAAAACAAAAAAACCAAGCCCCCACCAACAAAAAAACACAACCCCCACACTTGATATTATTACCTCTAATTTTAGTTTCTCAATTTCCTCTCTCGCCTCTTTAAGACAGGCTGCATCTTTATCCAAAAGATCCTGATTTTCTGCATACCACTGAAGTCGTCTTTTTAAATGAGCAATTTCCTGTTTGTATGAGTCTTCCATAATTTTAAGTTCATATGACTTCTCACCTACAAGGTAAAAAACACTCTCACTATTGTTTTATTGAAGAATTTTTAGAAGCAATTAGTCAACACTATCCTTCTCAGGTACTTTTCGTATATTTATTACTTCGACAAGTCTATTAGTAAAATTTTAAAACAAAACCAAATTAGGATTTTTAATGCAAGTGTATTTCAAAAAAAAAAAAAAAAAAAAAAAAAAAAAACTCAAAACAAACAAACAAACAAAAAAATCAGTGGTTCACAGTTTACCTTGAAAGGTATTTAAAGTAGCATCCTAGATGAACTTACCTTTGGTCAAGTTCTAATAAACAAATAACATGGACGACAGAGTACACACTTATGTATGTATTAACCATACACCTTCCAGTTTGAGATCAAGCATTTTGAAAAAAGTCAGGAAGGAAACTAATACAACTTTAAGCAGCTGTGATGCCTGATACTGGAAGCTGAAGGAGTCCAATTTCTGTCTGCCCTCTCATTAAGAAAGCTAAAGTCAAACTGGAGAGAGTTCAGAGAAAAATACCAAGAAAAGTGATGAAGCATAAATTATAGGTTAAAAACTTATCAGAAAATGTTTTCTAATAGATTGCCAAGGAGATACTATGGCTTCTCCTTCACTGTATGATTTTTTTTAGAGGTTTAGATAGCATTTGGAAGGTCTAGATATATCTGATTCTGGGTTATATTTTAATAAAAAGCAAGTTTTAATTACATATTTATTTAAAGAAACACAGATAAGGCATAATTATTCAGCAAAATAAGGGTCCTTTACCTGATTTAGAAGCAATCTGGACTTTGGCTAGATCTCTCTCTTTCTTTGCTTGTCCCAAGTCTAACTCAAGAGCTTGTTTGTCTTGTTTAAGCCGTTTTATCTCTTCATGTAATTTAGTTTCTTCCTTCTTAAATTTTAGAGAAAATTTTAAGACAACAAAAACTAAACATGATTTTCATATAAAAAATTTTGAACATACCTCTCCATGAAAAGATTAAATCACAACTGTTGCATTGGACCCTGGCAGCAATGAGGTTTCTAGGTTTGGTATTACTCTCAGTGCTTGCTACAGCAGAGCACAGGAAAATTCAAATTAGACACAGAAAAACCTGTAATCTCTTATAGATAAAGCCTTACAAGTCTTACATACCTCTTGGAAGTGGAAAATATTCCAGATCTCCCCTTCGAAAAGGTCAGTAAAAAAAAAAATATATATGTAATTTTGTTTATTTCTAATACTAAAGACTACAGCTTAAATGGTTGGATGTACAGTCCACACTTATTGACAACATACAGTTCATCCCATCTGTCCAAGTTACTGTATCAGTACTACCTTTTCACAAAGCCTCAAAACTAAATTTAAATGAAGCTTCTCTTTCCAAGCTTTTTCATCTTTCCAAGACTATACAAAACAAGTCAAGTCTCAAAAGAGCTGTTGTCTTAAAAGATTTCTGCCTGCTTGTCTTCTCCTACAGCCAACACTATTCTTCGATTTTAAGTGATCCTTCTCACAAAATGAGAAAGTTTTGCCTTTGGAAACATGTGGCCTTATTCTGAGTACAAGACTGAGTTTTGTTCTTTTAATTGCTTAGCCCTGTAAAGACAGCCTAACCTAGCTTCTACAACTTTGAAAGCCTAACCTAGCTTCTACAACTTTGAAAGCCTAACCTAGCTTCTACAACTTTGAAAGTGTAAGGACAGACACCTCCTCATCTCTACCTTTATTTTAGAGAGAATATCTTTACCAAGCAGTCAGGAGTGGCACACCTACTGCACACTATAGAGGTAATTTCAACTACTGATTTGTAAAAATATCCTTAATCAGTTTACCAGGGAGTAGCTATGAACACAGAGTAAGAAGAGAGTGAATAACATCTGCACGAGATGAAAGCAGGCACAATGTTAAGGTGTGCTGACAGATGGCTAGGTCTTGGCCTGAGGTTTAACTCATGAAACTGAAACAGACAGACAGGACATATAAAATTAACAGCCAACAAGAGTGCAGATAAGTCTGGTGATTCATTATGGTGCTAAGTGGTTAAAGAGAGTTATATCAGAAAAGGTCTAACTTGCAGAAAATTGGAGAGGATGTTCGGGAATCTTTTGGGGAATACAACATTGCAAGACCGGCCTTAGCTAGATAATCATGCCAGCAATAGCATACAAAACCAAGATGACCTATATAACGTTATCAGAAATACCAAACTTGGGTACAGATATAGAAAAAGTGGAACCAGTGGGAAAAAGTAATTAGCGGTGTGTTGTTTTATCAGAGAGGAGACAAGGGCAGTGAAAGGGATGAATCAAAGTGACAGTGGAAGAACAAGCATGGGAAAAAGGAGAGAAAGGGCGATAAAGTGGTCTAGTTGAGTGCAAGTACACTGCTGGTCAGTATACTTGGCTGAGCCCTGTGCCCGACTGCAGTTTATCCTATCTTATTATGCTCTATTTCTCAACATTTTTTCTGTGCATCCTCTCTGTTCTGCGTATAGTTGTATAACCACTATCAAACTACAAGTCAGACTAGCTGGTGAGTAGGAGAAGAGATCCAGGTGCGACTGTCTGGAGTTGGGGGGCCTTGGGTCATAGGAGCCCATCAGTCTAGGGACACTAGTCCTTACAGGAGGACTGGGAATTGGGGGCCAGCCACCAGACAGATCAGGTGTGCAGGGCTAGTTGGAGGAAATGCAGGGATCCATATGCCTGCCTGTGTGTGACTGCTAGGAAACCCCTATCCTGATTGCTCAGCAGGATCACGTTGTTTGTGCTATTTGTGCTTCTGTGCATGTCAGCAAATGCACTGTGCTCTGCGTTATCTGATGTCAGTCATGTTAGTGTTACCTGCATGCATGTCTCCATCTTTGGAATATGCCTCAGCCTCACTACTGGCTGGACCTAAAGACAGGGAATTCCAGCAGCAATACTTATTTGGCAGGAACTGGAGAAGCCCTGGGGTTGTACAGCCTAAAGTTAGCTCCATCAGACCAGAAGAACTCCCCTGATCCCTGAAGCCCACTGCAACTGGTTCCCTTTATCGCACACCTTACCATTTAGAAACCAGCTTAGCTTCTGGCCTAACCCTCAGAGAACTGCGTGCCAGAACAGCCCCTGATCACAGTAAGCAAAACAAAAATCCCCCCAAACTCTTAATTTTAACATGAAGCTTACTAAGCACTTTCCCTCAAAAACAAAAGCACCTGTAGGACTACAAAAGAAGTGACATGAGCGAGTAACAGTAGATTCTCTCCACTCCCATGTTTTTAGATAAAACTTATTTGGTAAAGAGTAGTGATAAGCATTCTCCAAGATCTGTCTTTTCAGGTGGAAAGTTATAAATACCTGCAGATCACTACTTTTTGCAAGCTCTCACAAGATATTTCAGAACTGCCACTGAACATGGCAACAGGACACTTCTTTCAGTGAATTTATGACTTAGGGGATTACTTCTGAGAGTCCATTTGACAAGACATTCATAATATTTAATAACTAAGTGTGGCAAATGATTAATATTGTAGAAATAGCAATGTGCTCCACTTTTTAAAATTTACATTATTTACAATACTACTGTATTGATGATTATGTGTTGTTTATATGAACAAGTGAATGATGGGTTTGGTCTATACCTACCTGTGCTGTTCGAAGCTCTGAAATCAGTTCTGTGAAACTCCAATTTCTGGCTGGTTCTGGACCCTGCACTACATGTGACTGGATATAAGTTGTATTCATCTTTTCTCTAAAAAAAGGACAGCAAAGACAGTTATGCAATGTGGCAATTCGGCATACTACAGTTGCTTACTGAAAAAAACAAAAAACAAAATTGGTGTTATAAAGTTAATCTGTGTAGGCTCAAAACAAAGTAGGAAACAACTTCACAATACAGTTTTAAACAAACAAAAATTTTGATCAAAATATGTAAAGTGAAATCTGTTCACCTTACACAAGCTAACAGACTTGTGTGTTGTGACTACTCGACAGCTGGAATCAAAACCTACTCGGCATCAGCAAAACTCATCTAGGGCTTCTCACAAGCAAATATCAGTAAATTAGGAATAAAACAGTTGCTAGGTTTTTTTTCCTAACTACTGGCATTGAATGCAAATTTTTTGGGACCTAGAGCTCTCTTAAGTATCCTTTCATCCTTAAGTGTAGTGAACCTGGTGCTTCCTCCACTGCCAGGATCTGCTGCGACTCCTGATCTACCATACATCTTAAAACAATACCAAGACATTTTGATATGTGAACAGAGCTGTATATCAGCTGTATTACCAGACTGTACAGTACACATATTGCACTCATTCTGATACAAATAGGGATGCTTATATCTTGGTACTGAAATATTCTCCCCTATGTAAGAATGTAGCCTTCCCATGGTCTTCTCACTGATCTTACAGACCTAAGAATTAAGTGCCTGTAATCAAAATAATCAAATCTGAAAAGAAAAAACAAAACCATAAAACCAAGAAGCAGTATGAACAACACCATACTGACAGACTCTATCTGTAGTTAGAGATTCTTCCTAAACAAAAATAAATAAGCATGAATGAAAACTATAGAGACTTTAGGCCAAATATTTAAATAAGCCTACCTTAGGGCTATTAATTCAGACATTAAACATTGATTCTCCTTAAACATTTGTTCCTCGTTTATCTTGTTTTGAATTTGTAGCTCTTTCATTTGTTTGTATAACTTCTCATTTTCCTAAGATGAGACAGACAAAGAATGTTCAGAAGTTATCCTTTTAGCCATTCAAAAACCATTGTCTGTGATGTCTACAATTTGCCTTCTGAAACCTTCCAGTAGTGGAAGCAAATACTAAAAGTTTTATTACCACATTTATAAAATGCCTATCTACTTCCATTAGCTTTTTCCTGAAATATTATAAGGTAAACTCTGCAATCTGAGTGTCTGCTCACTGCAGGAGGGAGTTGTTCTCCTAGGGCAGCTCCTCTGCAAAGCTATCTAACTATACTCTAAAAGCACATACAAGGATGGGTGCAGACAGACCACAGCTCAGTTTGCCCATGCTCCAGTTCTGTGGACAAAAAGCTTCACCAATTTGGGAGCTCCACAGCCATGCTGGCAAGATTTTGTGCTTTTACTACTGAAAGCTGCTGAGCACTACACTGAAAGCTGGTCAAACTAACCAATCTTATTTTACAGCTGTAAGTATTCAAAAAGGTCATTGAAGCTTGCACTATTTCTATATTTAACTGAATGAGTAATATTAGGCATACTAATATGGTTCCTTGCAGTCAATTGCTCTTAATATATGAAACATCTTAAAAAATGGAACACTCCAGAATTATAATATTGCTAAGAAATACTATATTTTTCTACTACATTTTGGACAAAAAGGTTTTGGTTCTTTGTTGGCCGTAAAGTATCTTCCTTTTCTCAACTGAGAAGTCACCTTATTTTCACAGTTTAGAACATTTGCGTGTAATTGGGAAAAAAATTATAATATGCTGTGTAGCATACCTGTTGATAACCTTGAATAATGACCTCTTGATCTTGAATTTCTTTCTGTATTTGTGTCAATTTTTCTTCAGTGATAGGAACGGTCGCTGTATCATGGATCCATCTCTTTCCTTTAGTCAGCTCTTCCACGCTTCTTAACTTTCAGAAAGAAACATACACACAAGCTGTATTATCAATATAGAATTCTCTACAAGATTATACTTTAAATTCAGAGTATGTTATAAATAATTCAATATACATTAAGACCTGAGCCAATAACAACACTGGCTCTTTGTTCTGCTTTCACGCAAAACAGGAATACAATATAGTAAGGTTGGAAAAAATTAACAATAAAATTATACTTCCCTCTTTTCCATTCTTATGTATCTAGACAGGCAAGTATAGTGGAATAACCCTGGGAATATAATTATGCTATATAGTCAGGACACAACATAGAAAAATGCAAAGTAACAAAGGAGGTATAGTATTTACCTACTTCGCCGCAACGAGTGGTACCTCTTAAACAGTTATTCATTTTTTACATAAAATGGGTTAAATATTTGTGAAAAGTCTGCTGCAGAACTCTGAAAATAGCTAAATAAGAGAATCTGGGATAACATAACTATCTCTGTAGAAAAAAAGGTCATGTC
This sequence comes from Rhea pennata, assembly GCF_028389875.1. Lineage (NCBI taxonomy): Eukaryota > Metazoa > Chordata > Aves > Rheiformes > Rheidae > Rhea > Rhea pennata. The sequence continues at coordinate 91,336,311 of NC_084665.1, read as the reverse complement.
TTATGGGCAATAAATGTAACAGACAGTACACGTACATATTTATGCATATATTGCTGATTTGCATTTTCTTCTCATTAACAACTCATCTCAAATAACATCACTGAATATTCTGGACCAATGCTTCTCCTGTTCTACAGTAGCAGAAGACAAGCTTGGACAGAGCACCTTACTCTACTCTGGATAGAGCACCTTACTCTGAAGGACATAGTTTTCTTGACCCAGCTGAGAGAGCTCTTTTTCATGCTGTGTTTTCAGTTCTATTATCTTTGCCTCCATTTCTTGCTTCTTTTGTGAAACTGTGTTGGTCAGCTGTTGAATCAAATCACGAGCTGTACTCAACTCCTCCTCTGCAACTTGTGCTCGTCTTAGCAAATACAGTTCTCTCTCACATCTTTTGATAGGAGAAAACGCTAAGTCCTAGTAGACAGAAATTCAGGGAAACATTATGCTCAGCCAGGTGTTTACTGAGGATTCCCAACCCCTTGCAAACAATTTTGACTGTCTTGTCCAACTCCTGGCAACTATATAATGTGCTCGAGGGGAAAAAAGACCTCACCAAACAAAACCAACCGACCAAGCCCCCCCCACCCTTTCTAACAGCAAAACATCTTGCACGTTTTTCTTCTTAATGAGCTACTTTCCCATTTCCTAAACACATATGTGGGAAAAAAAACCCAAAACAAATAACAAGAAATAAACACCCCTTGGAGACTATAACCACTACAAAGCTATTAGAATTATTCTGCTATACATCTTGCCGATTGAAAAGCAGCAATGATCTAGGGATTCATTAAATAAATGTTTTTAAAATTTATAAGACAGAAGGAAAATGCATCATTGTGCTGCAAATTCAGTCATCTTAGAGTAATCAGAAGATTTTTTCAAAACATTCAATGTAACAGAAGCAGAAAAAAGAAACAGAAGTACTATTTAATAATCTTGACAGAATACTTTTACTTGCAAGTTACATTTAAAATTATGCCCCTCTCAAGATAATTGGTTTTAATAAGTTAAACAAGCATCACAAGTATATAGAATCAATGTAACAGAATTCTCCAAGCAACTGAAAAGCAGTATGATTATACTTGCACATTTTAAAAGCAAAATAGAATTTGATTAAAAAGAAGTCTTTATTCAATATTTCAGCATTTGCCAATCTTGCAATAATTAGATACCTATCAAAAGATCTTGACAAAGTAGGCTTGCAAGCCAAGTTCTTCATACTGTAACTAGGAGTGACACTAATTATCACTTACATGCGGAAACTGCCTGCCAGAGTCCACAACCTGCTGCACATGACTACTAACAACCGACTGGCCAGACGTAACTTTGTTAATACTCTCCTTCGAAGTTGGTTCTTTCGTTGCAGATCTTATAATCCTAGTAGCAAATAAGCCTTCTTCATTTAGGCACGAGGTAAAATAGGATAAAGTTATATTCAGAAGATTGCTCTTTATAACATCCTTGTAAAAATATATTCACCTGACCCATCCCTGTGATCCCTCCCTTGAGCATACAACTAAAGTATTCTGCAGCCAAGATTTTGAATTAAATATAGAAACGTGAGAGCAACGAGGCATCATGAAAAATGTAGCAGACATCAGTTACTTACTAAAAAACAAAATAAAAACAAAGCAAAACAAAAAGATAAAACCAAAACCAAAGTGAATAGGTGCATAATAAATCCTTCATGAAACAAGATTAGTCAGATGTCTGCTCTAAGAATGGTCAACTATTTAAGTATACACAGATACAACATATTTCAAGTTATGGTGAAAATCTGATGCAGCAATTTTTGAAGTGGACTTTGCAGTGGAGATGCTATGCAAAGGGACAGAACACCTACTTGTTGCATCAAGTAGCAACCTGAGTGGAATGTGAAAAAATTAGGAAAGATCACACCTCAGAGAGTAACTAACACATGTAACCATTTATAGCTTAGTCTTCAGAAATATGGATACTAACTACAACTGTCATTTCACTTCTGCCTGCAACAATACAAGCTAAGACTTCCTGCTTAGAAATACCTTACCCTCCAAAACAGGAAAATGATCGTTTTCCAAATTTAATACTTTTTACATTTCTTACACTATCATCTCACAGAGCTGCTCCCTTCATCCTGGCAGTTAAGATCTCAGTTATTTGCTTCAACCCCATTCCCTTCCTAGCCCTAGGGAGTAGTAGTGTCTCTAGTTTGACAGCTGTCACGTTGAAGCATCTCCCTAGGAGGGGTATATAATCCTAAATTGGTTTTCCCAACACTGCTTGCAAGGCTTTTAAAAGCATTACATGATATTGAAATGTGCTAAAACCTCGACACCTGGAGAGTTATTTTCTCATGCTTCCAAGATAGTAAACATGGCCCATGAATATGCTGAGTGGAATTATCAAAAGCAATCCTTAAAGCAAGAGGTCAATAATCAAAAAATTAAAAAGATGAGTCATTTACTTGCAATTCACCTTTCACAAGGCTACACTGGTGTTTTATTATTGTTACAACAATGGACATGAACTTAAGGTTTTTTTAATGCTTTCTTTGTATTCTAGGAAAACAGATAAAAGGAAGAGGCCGAGAACAGGAATTAGAGCATCACGTAGAAGTGTTAATAATATTTGCATTTACTAGAATGAAAAAAAAATGTAGTATGTAGATACTTATTCCTGAACATCAGCTTTTCCTATTGTTTTAGTTCTACTGGTGAACAGCAGGAAAGTTTCGTAGGTAGTGGTGACACATGACTGCAAATCAAACAAGACTACAGTGCAACAGCTTTACTCAAAAGCCTCCTCTCCAGCAACTTCATGCTGATATACTTGGGAGAGTGGGAGGAGGGAGAAATCAACACCTCATTGTGTTTATTCCTAGATTTCTCCAACATTTTGATTTTTTTATTTTTTTGTGCGTAGGAAGCATGAACAGCAAAGTTCTCTAGCTCCTAAAAGTAAAACTCAGACCTTTTAAGACAGAATTACCTTTAGATCTTGCTTTATCTGGTGGACTTTTGGCTTTCACGCTGGTCTTTTTGAAAGTTTCTTTTTGTGTTTTCTTTTCATTAGATGGAAAAGGCTGTTTGGGAAGAGAAGTGGACTTCCTGTATCCAGAACTCCTAACCAATCCATGAGAACCATGTGAAGATCTCTTTTTATGTAAAGGTGTACTTCTGACATTCTTGTACAATGTTTGTTTCGTTGTCATTGATTCCAGTCTTTCATCCTTCAAAGAAAGAGAGTGAAGTGCCTGTAACATAACATACTTTTTTTAAAAACAAATTTTAGTTTTTAATGTTGTCTGAAGGTAACTTCCACTAATACAGCAGAATACAGAACCAGTTACTAGGATTACACAACAGTAAGATTCTAGAGCAGTAGAAAAAATATGAGAAAAAAAAATACTTTTCATCAAATGAGCAGTATGTTTTTTTGCCAAATTTCTTATCCTTTCATACCTCAGGAGTATGCACAATATAAACCAATACAAAATACTTTTTTGAACATTCCGGGAAGTGGCTTTCTACTATAGGGGCATTAGCCTTTAGTCATGCAACCTGACAGCTAATCACAGTGAATACAGAGACACAGCAGCGATCAGCAGAACAGCAAGAGGCAGAGAAAACACCTTCACCTGGATCAGTGAAAACAGAACACACAGCTCTTAAGACAATCAAAGGAGAATGCTGAGCCTGCTGTCCCTGGTGGGAAAGCCACTGAGTTCAGTCAACCAAAAAGGATTCTCCCTGCAATGCCTTGTGAACTGAAGGGATGATTGTCTAAAGCGGCATGGGGCTTTTCATGCAATGCAGGGGGAAGAGAATTTGGGGATTGTGCAAGTCTGGTTATGGGATGCTTTGACAGGATTGTGGGAATGTGTGGAAATTATGGGACATCTAGGGAAAGGGAGGGACTAAGGTTGATCAGGAAAGACCAACTGTGGGGAAACTAAAGGGAAAAGGGGATAATAGTAGCTGTCCACATGTAAATAGGTTGCTGCTCCTCTGACTAGGCCCTACCCTTGATCACTGCAGTCTATCCCGTATTCTTATTGAATTCCATTGCTAACTATCCTCTGCGTGGGTGTGCTCTCCAACCTGAGCCTCTGTATGCTCACATGAGCCCCTTGCACTCTGTTCTGAGCCTTTGGGTGTTCACACAAGCCCCTTCGCAATGGGAGTACATGCTCAGCTTTGCTACTAGCAAGAACTGTGGCAAACTTGAGTGTACAAAGCTGAGGCAGGAGAACCCTTTTGGTGCCAAATTCCACTGGATTTTGCTACCTCTAACAGCAACAAAGGTAACTTTGGGTAGCTGCTTGCTTGATTACCTCTATGAAACGCCTGTACACCAATGCACACAGCACAGGAAGTAAACAGGAAGAACAGAGATCTGTGTGTGGTTGCAGAGCCGTGATCTCACTGCAATTACAGAGACATGGTGGGATAGCTGATGTGACTGGAACGCTGTCATGGATGGCTATGTGCTTTTTAGGCAGGATGAGGTGGAAGACTTGCTCTTTATGTGAGAGAGCAACTGCAATGTCTCGAGCTCTGCCTAGCGGTGAATGAAGAGTAAATCAAGAGATTATGGGTAAGGATTAAAGGGCAGGCTAACATGGGTAACACTGTTGTGGGTGTTTATTAGAGGCCACCTGATCAGGAAGAGGAAGTTGATGAGGCCTTCTACAGACAGCTGGAAGTAGCTTCATGATTACCAACCCTTGGTTCTCATGGTGGGGGAGGCTTCAACCACTCTGATATCTGCTGGAAGGACAACACAGCTAGGCACAAACAGTCCAGGAGGCTCCTGCACAGCACGGATGATAACTTTTTGACACAGGTGGTGGAGAAGCCAGCAAGGAGAGGTGTCCTGCCAGACCTGGTACTAACAAACAAAGGAAGACTGGTTGGAGATGTGAAGGTTGGGGGCAGCCTTGGCTGCAGTGACCACGAGATAGTGGAGTTCAAGATCCCCTATGAAGGAAGCAGGGCAATAAGTAGGATCACAACCCTGGACTTCAGGAGAGCAGACTTTGGCCTCTTCAGGGACCTACTTGGAGGAATCCCATGGGCTAAGACCCTAGAAAGAAGGGAGGGGTTGTCCAAGAGAGCTGGTTAATATTCAAGCATCACTTCCTCCAAGCTCATGGGCAGTGCATCCCTATGAGTAAGAAGTCCAGCAAAGGGGGCAGGAGACCTGCATGGATGACCAAGGAGCACCCGGCAAAACTTGGACAGAAGAAGAAAGTACACAGAATGTAGAAGAAGGGACAGGCCACTTGGAAGGAATATATGAATGTTGTCAGCATATGCAGGGATGTGACGAGGAAGGCTAAGGCCCATTTGGAATTAAATCTGGCAAGGAATGTCAAGGACAACAAGAGCTTCAAGTACATCGGTAGCAAAAAGGAAAAATGTGGGCCCGCAGCTGTGGATGGGTGCCACTACCACCTGCAGGGTGGGTGCCCTGGTAATGAAGGATACAGAGAAGGCAGAGTGCCTTCTTTGCTTTAGTCTTCTTTGCCAAGGTCAGCCCTCAGGAATCCCACACCCTGATGACATGAGAGAAAGGCTGGAGAAGGGAAGACTTTCCCTTGGTTGAGGAGGATCGAGATCTCTTAGGCAAACTTGACACCCACAAATCCATGGGCCCTGATGGGATGCACCCATGAGTACTGAGGTAGCTGGAGGATGTTGTTGCTAGGCTATTCTCCATCTTTGCAAGGTCATGGAGAGCAGGAGAGGTGCCTGAGGACTGGAAGAAAGCCAAAGTCACTCCAGTCTTCAAAAAGGGCAAGAAGAATGACCCAGGAAACTACAGGCCAGTCAATCTGAGCTCCATCCCTGCAAAGGTGATGGAACAGTTCATCCTGGATGTCACCTCTGAGCATGTGGGTGAAAAGAAGGTGATCAGGAGTAGTCAGCATACAGTCACCAAGGGAAAATCATGCTTAACCAACTTGATAGCCTTCTAGGATGGAATGGACTGGCTGGGGAGATGAGGGGAGTGCAGTGGATGTTGTCTACCTTGACTTCAGCAAGGCTTTCAACACTGTCTCCCATAACATCCTACTCCCATAACATAGGCAAGCTCAGGAAATGCAGGCTAGATGAGTGGACAGTGGATTGAGAACTGGCTGAAAGGCAGAGCTCAGAGGGCTGTGATCAGCAGCACTGTCTGGTTGGTGGCCTGTAGATAGTAGTGCCCACCAGGGCTCAGTACTGGGTCCCATCCTGTTCAACTTCTTCATCAATGACCTGGATGAGGGGACAGAGTGCATTCTCAGCTAGTTTGCTGATGATACCAAGCTGGGAGGAGTGGCTGACACACCAGAGGGCTGTGCTGCCATTAAGAGAGACCTGGACAGGCTGGAGAGCTGGGCAGAGAGGAACCTCATGAAGTTCAACTAAGGCAAGTGCAGGGTCCTGCATGTAGGGAGGAATAACCCCATGTACCACTACGGGCTAGGGGCTGACCTGCTGGAAAACAGCTCTGCAGAGAAGGACCTGGGAGTTCTGGTGGACAAGCCGACCCTGAGCTAGCAACGTGCCCTTGTGGCCAGGAAGGCCAATGGTATCCTGGGGTGCATTAAGAAAAGCATTGCCAGCAGGTTGAGGGAGGTGATCCTCCACCTCTGCTCAGCCCTGGTGAAAACACATCTAGAATACTGTTTCCAGTTCTGGGCTCCCCAATGTGAGAGAGACATGGAGCTACTGGAGAGAATCTGGCATAGGGTTGTGAAGATGATTAGGGGACTGGAGCATCATCTCTCCTATGAGGAAAGGCTGTGAGAGCTGGGCCTGTTTAGCCTGGAGAAGAGAAGAATGAGAGGGAATCTTACCAATGTCTACAAATACCTTGAGAGGTGTCAAGGGGATGGGGCCGGACTCTTTTCAGTGGTGTCCAGTGACAGGACAAAAGGCAACAGGCACAAACACAGTAAGATTCATCTTAACATGAGGAAAAACATCTTTCCTGTGAGGGTGACAGAGCACTGGCACAGGTGGCCCCTTTGGACAAGGTTATGGAGTCTCCTTCTCTGGAGATATTCAAAACCCGCCTAGATGTGATCCTGTGCAATGTGCTCTAGGTGACCCTGGTGGAGCACAGGGGTTGGACTAGATGAAGGACTTTTCCAACCTCAACCATTCTGCTGCTTAAGGGTTTCAAGAAAAAACAAACAATTTCTCAACTCCTAAACAGAGTGTAATCTTCAAGTGATAGTTGATCTGAAAATACATTAAAAAAAAAAAAAAAAAAAAAAAAAAAAAAAAAAACACTGTTTGACATTATTTACCTGATTAGTTTTGCTGCCCTGTTGTGAAAGCAGAGAGTCTTGTACCATCTTTTCTCTCAGTGAACAGGGCTGTATTTCATTAGTTTCAGCCTCTTTCTCATTCGTCCCCTGAAGGCTGTCTTCATTCACAGCTGTCTGAGAAAAGATGCTCTCTTTGTTAGATTTTTCCAATAAGTTTGTCTCCCAAACTGTGTTATTCTGATGCTCTTTAAACAGCAAGTGGTTGACAAGTTCATTTGCTGTGCTGCCTGTCAGTTTCACAGGACTACAAAAGAAAGGAATAAAGTCAGTTATAACAAGACTTCTGTCCTTTGCATTTCTACCACGGTAGAAAAAAAAGGGCAATTTTCCCTTTAGGTATCATCTATAAAGACTGCTTGATTTTGAAAGAGACGCTAGCTACTTAAGAACAACATTCTATCTGATTCAGTTAAAAAGCTAAAACGACTACGATAAAGATTCACTTCCACAATGTGGAAAGAGAACCATTTCGCAGCAGTGATGGCTTTTGTGGGTACTGAACTGGGTTACAAGGTGAACACCTGCAAGCATAGAATTAATGCTAGTGGAAACGATGAATGGTAACATCTGCTGGGTGCAACTGCACGTTAAACACCCCAAACTCATTTGCAAAGCATAATCTATTCTTGACAGCTCCAGGGCCTGCACTTTATGCTCTAACATAAGAGCTGGAAAATACCAGGAGGAGGTATGCAGCACACGTTAGCAGAGAGTCACAGTGAGTAGAAGAAGAGAAAGTGATGATTTCACAGATTGTGGAAACTGGAAAGCTATGCTAGAATGCGGCCTGAATTCCAAATATGGAGAACCACCCCCTGATGATTAGCAGAAGGCTGGGAACGCAGTAGGACTGTAGAGAGGACACTCTTCCAAATGATTTGACAGAGAAGACATTGCTGCCACCATTTCTGCTTATCACACGAGGCTGTTTGGAAAAATCTAGTCTAAACAAATTAATACTGTATATTCATTTTACAAGTCACCACAAGCACCATAGTGTCATTGTAAAATATAATGAAATTTCAGAATTTAATTAGTCAAAATGACAGATGAAGTGATTTTGTGAGTTGTTGTTCACAAGGAGTTAATGGATTCAAGTTATTACAATCCTTAAAAAAAAAAAAAATCTGAAATAAATACCTTTCAGGCTCCAAATCAAAACCTTTGGCATTACATGAATCTCCTTTAAAAGGTTTCATCAATTCTTCTACAGTAGGTAAATCTAGTAAGTGCAAAATAATAAATTAAAAAGATCTTATAAAACGCACTTGTAAGAGGTGAATATTAAAAATATTTAATAAAAGGAATATTAAAAGGTACCACTCCTTCACTCATTTTACATCCTTGTATGATGCATGTCTTCCTTCTAACCATTCTGAGACTGTTATTGCTAAAATATGCACTCATTTTACATGCTTATATAATATATGTCATTTTTTCAATTTTCATGTAATACAGAGAATGGAATCAATGTACTGAATGTGAATGATTTGCTTGGTTTACTTTCAAGATTTTTTTTGTTTGATACCTATTTCATCATCACACCTCTCCAGTGTGTAAAAGCTATATATTTTAAGTGAGAAAGCCAGTTCAAAGCTTATTCCTGCTTCTGTCCTTAGTAATGTAATTGAAAGTACTAGAGCTCTTTAACCTAGACAAAAGAATATCAGAAAACAGCTGGGAAATCACAGCTTTGTCTTCCTTTGAGACTTACCTGATTCAGTAGTTGACATATTTTTTGAGTAGATCTCATTTTGTGAAACACTTTGCACTAAGCATTCTGAGACTGCCATTGCAGAAGCATGCACTTTTTGCTCATCGGTGTCTCCCAAAGACTGATTGATGTGATGATACGCTTGGTGTAACGCTTCAGTGTCGCTAGTAGTTTGTCCATAAGAAGTGCCTGCCAAAAAAAATGCAGGCTCATAAGAGATGCTACAGAATTTTCTGTTTTGGGAAGCAACCCACTGCAGCCTATATTATCAGTTACTAGCTCTGACTATTATCAGGTGAGAAAAGCATTTTCAGTTCTGAGAAAAACAACAAAAAAAAAATCCTAGTTTCTACTATAAAATTGAACAGTTGTCTTGTTAACCAGTACATGCTACAGTACCTTAAATAGCCTCATCTACAGTTTGCATGCATTTGTTTACAAATTCTCATTTCTAAAACTAACAGTATATGAGATGACTATTTTAATAGATCCCACAGAGTCGCATTCTGGATGTAAATAGGGTACATTCTCAAACTGATCTTCATACAACAGTTTGATTGTGTTCAACGCTGTCAAAGCACAGTTTTAGCTGTGGTCAATAACCCAAGGAAAGCACATTTAAGTCACCAACAGATTACAACGCCAAAAGCAAGTTTATGGTCATCAAGTATAAAAAGGTAGCGTTCTGGCAGCCTATAGGAACACCGATTTTCCCTGAAATATTTCCTTCTCAAGATTTTTTACTAAAAACTAAACACTTTATGTTCACTGACAATATATGACCTTATTTCACATCTGTTGCTAAAATACGTTTTTTTTTAAAAAAAAGCAGCCTCACCCGTTTCATTCATTTCAATTCCAGTAGCTTCTTGAGGCTGATAATGTTCACCTAGAGCTACATCTGCTGTTTCAGTGACCTTCTGAATTTCTGTAGTTGAATCTTGTGAATCAAGTAATACAACTAAATGCAAGAAGAAAAACGTTAAAAGTTCTCTCATTTATACCTTGTCTACAATGGAAGTAGGAGCATATCAAAGCTCATCTTGATACTCTAATCCTGGAAAAACATTATTGTGATGCCATTAAAAGCAGTAACTCTGATCGCAAGCATCAAAATCTCAGTACTAATTAGATGCAATAGAACAAAAAAACACATTGATGATAACCACAAAATCCTGACATGCAGATTTATTTTTAACCGCTTCAGTCCAATGGACTTTCAATAGAACACAATAAAATTAGACTCAAAAAAAAAAAAAAAATCAAACTAAAAAATCAGATAAGAAAGTTTCAGTACAGTACAATTAGTATTCTCCTACTGACTGAAGTTTGTATTTTACCTTTAGCCAGCATGCCAGTGTTTGCTTCCTAAAGAAAAAAAGAAAAGGAATATTACTTTTTGAACTTCCAGAAAAAAAAAAAATCCCTAAACTTTAAAAGTTGCTCCAAAAACTAAGAACTAATGCAGCTTTTAGTGCTCCAAGAATTTGCACTTCTCTAAAACTCTGCTTGGAATGCCAACAGGTCCTCAATACTCTATACTCTGTACTCTGATACCCCCCTCCTGATGTGTCCAGTCACCCAAAGGTGTTCACTCCAAAAGACCAGACTAAGCTAGTCTGTAGTAATATCACCAAAGTTCTCACAGCGTAAATATCAGGTTCTCTGTCCCAACTGTTTCTCCCTACAGCTTCTATCAGGCTCTACCACTTGCTGGTAGAGATACCACATCACTAGCTCCAAAGTGAGAGGTTAATCATCCCCATCCCGAGGCTCCAATGAGAGCTCCTCGTTTCTGTGCTACCCTCTCCAGTTCTTAATGCAAAGGATGAGTAAGCAGCAGTCCTGTGAAGAACTTAATCTTTTCAGCATCAGATCACTAGAAAGTGTATACTTTTTACAGAACAATAAAGTCTTAGGAAAGTTATACCTATTTAAATTTAAATCTGCTCTTGATTTCGTGTTCTGATTTACCTGACTTTCTTCAGTTTTAAAGGCAGGATTAACATCTGTCTCCTCTTCAAAATCTTCACTGTAGCTGCCTGAAAAATGAAACGAAGCATCAAATAGAGTGAACATTTAAAGAAGATAAAGCAATAAAAAGGCAAGCTATTTCCTCTTGTTCTGCAGTCCCTCCACTAAGAAGCTACTGCTGCTACTATTCCTTTCGTGAAGACATCAGAAGGGTTTTGAGATTGTGTGTGGCATAAAAAAACCACCCACAGTAAAAGTCACACACAATACCTCTACATTCAAATGAAATTTGTCCTATGGTCAGATATACCGTATCTCTGAACCCTCATGGCCTCCTTGCATTGACCTCTTTTGTTCAGTAACTCTCAGTTTAGGGTGAAATAATGCAATTTCCCCACTAGCAGATGAGGTATTCCATGTGTACCTTGACCACTCCAGTATTTTCAGGCACTGTATCTGTAGCTTTGCTCCCTCTGATCAGCTTCAGTGGCCAAACAGCTGCTCTCAAGAGTTAGCATTACTTAAAACCCAAGCATATCAGAAGAGGAATTTTACGAACAAACCAAATGCTTTTCCTACAGTTACCTAGATCCCTGACATCTCTCCTTCACTAAGCTCCCATGTTCACTGGCTTCACTGTCTGTAACCCTTAAAACTAGTGTTGGGCAATGCTTCTAGTTGTATAGCGTATTGGTGTCAAAATGCAGGAGGAAAGCAACTGACCCATCATCCTTCAATAGTGTATGTAAACGCTACACTATGAAGAGGCACTTATTTCAGCATTTGCTTTGGTTTTGGACTGTGAGAAGTTTGATTAGCGTGCTCACAGAAAGAAAAAGCCTCAATGTGAAAAATAGCTCTTTCACAGTGACTTAGATATACATGGTGCTTATACAATTCCTGCACATGTATTTTTATTAATTTCATTTCTAATTCATGAAATCGCAGTTTAGCAAGGCCTCGACCCACCCCCTCCCCAAAACAAAAAAACCCCACCAGACCCCACACACACACAAAAAAAAAACCAAGCTGATCATCTCAGGTATTTAACAGAAGCAAAAATGTTTTCCTAAAAATCAAAAGTATCAGTTTCACCGTACTGACCACAACAACCTCCAGTCATTTCAGCTGTTTCATTTAGAAAAAAGTTGTTGTGGTATTTCTGCTACAACGATCAGAATCACTTGTAATCTAGACAGCAATCAGACTTCAAGAAGAAAAGATCTACTGTGATCAAGGTTTACAACTATAACCTTTCAAATGTCTGGGAAATTCAAGACTGACAACAGGATTTCTTGAAAATGCAGCTTAATTTATGATTTTGAAAAGATTATTGCTGTAATTTTAAGCAACAAATTAACTCTTTAGCATATATTAAGGAGGAGTGGTATAAAGAGAAATGCCAAATGAAAGACAAAGAGGGAGGATGAGAGTAATGCAGTGTGTGGAGAGTAGAGGAAAAAAAAGGACCATGAAATACGGGAAAAGGTCAGGTAGAGTAATGCTGCAGACCACAGAAATTAAACCCAGGCATGAAAACAAGGAACAAAAATAAGAAAGGTGACAGACTTAAAATACTGGAAACCCCCAAACACTGAGAAGTGTTTCAACAACGCGATCATTTTTCTTCAGTTTTTGTTGGACAGCTTTTTTGCTGTTTGTCTTTTAGACATGAGCCAATAGACTAAATATTCACTCCACAAAAAAACTCCCCCCTCCCCAAAACACCATTCTGTCTGCACACCAACTGCACAGTCATAATACAAAAGCAGACAAAATCTGATAGAAGAGCTGCAGATAAATGCAAATCATTAGTGTGAAAATTATATTAGCACTGAGATGGTTTCACCCTCCGTGGTCATAGTGATAAGGGAACAGAAGTCAACTGGTTGAAGTATTTCTCAGAACAGAAAACTTCAGAAAAATCAGAAGTTCAGTAACGATACTATACTGTTTTGTCATTCTGAAACCCAGAAAGAATCAAATTTCCAGACTAGTTCCATAGGCAACACCAAGTAGAGAATACCCTATCAGACTGAGGGATGATTTTCCCTTTCTAGGCCTTCAAATTACATTGAACCATGGTGTACCCTCTGATGCCCTGTTGTAAAATTTTCTAAAGTGTTTGCACTCTGACTGGAGCACTGTTCCTCAGCTTTCTTTTTTAATTCAGTATAATGAAGTTCTTCCAACTCTTAGCATAAACGTGCAAGAAATAGGCAAGAATTTTCAAATGCATAATTTAGAAAGATAGCATTACCAGATTTCTCTTCAGGTACCGATTCCTCTTCTCCTTTTTCATTTTTTTCATTTCTGAGAGAAACAAACTTAAAATGTTACTGTCCTGGACAGCAAATAAGTATTTTTTTTACCCCACAAAATTTTGATATTTCTTACAGTTAGCAATAAAAATAAAAATGTGAATTTAAAACATGATTTCTTCCATCATATCAAATCATAGGAAAAAAAGGAAGGTAAATGTCAGCAGTGATCTAAAAAAAGAAAAAAGTATTGATGTTTTTACAACTGTCCATAGATAAAATTGTCAAAGCAAATCCTAAAGCCACCTCCTTTCTCCATTCTCCCTTACATGTACATTAGCTTCTCAAGGAAAGTTTAATCATAGGTTTGTTTCTGACTTTCTCTCCTTTATCTCTCTTTTTCTAGTAGAGTTAAAGTTTTTGCCCTTATTTAAAACTCTCCAGAACTCTGACCCTCCAAGTACTCTCATGTTGGATGTTTCCTTCATGGTTTTAGCCTTTTTTTTTTTAAGTGATGACAGCCTGAACTGTCTGTTTGCCCATTATTCTTGCAGAAGTTTGAATACAATTACTGGTTATACATCAACTGCCTTAGTCTATGAAGATTATTTTGTATTGTTCTTCCAGATTCATTTGTTATATCATGCCTTAAGGGATCTGTAGCTTGACAAAGCTTCCATTGCTTCCAATATTCCTAGAAAAACAGAATTCCTCCTGATCTACTACCTAGTTACTACCAGTGGATAACTCTTTTTATTTAGTTGCACCTTATAATTAAGAATAAATATTGAATCAACTTGACACTATTGAGTTGCGCACAAGGCTACATAGGTTTGTCCAAAGAGTCACACTCTCACCTTACTCTTTTCTCTTATTTAAGATCACTTCTGTCTCAAGTTACAGAAATAGCAGCTTTACCAATTGAAATTATACAAGATCTTGTCCCACAAGATCTCAGTGACCACGGCATTCAGATGCCCAAATCGCACATGTTCATTAATAAGAGTCTATAACTTCTCTTTTCTCTATACATTACCGTACAAATGGTGCTAGTATTACAGAATCGTTGGAATCCAGCTCTTTATTTAATCTTGAGTAATCAATAGTAGACGATGCTTCTCGTTCAAGTTTGGCAAAGAACGTTTCTTTTTCTTCTTGTTCTTCCAAGGTATCCAATCCAGCTCCCATTATACTTTGATTAGGCCCAGAAGCTACAATTGAATCTAAATTTCAAAACACAGAACAAACTAGTAATGACTGTACAGCACATTTACATAGAATAGCCATAATAGTTAACTACAGCTAGATACAGCTCATAATATATTAGTGGCATGAAATACCACCAGCATCAGAAGCCATCAATTCACTGGATGCAACTGACAGAACTGAAGAATCCTGACTTGCAATGTATTAATGAAAATGGTTTGTAATAAAAACTTGCCTAGGTCTAGCTAATCTCATGAAACGGTTGCTCTCAGTTCTCACCATTTGTCTCCAGGCTGTCTATACTTAAAGAGATAGAAACCCCATTGCTTTTCTGAAACAGCATCTTTTCTGCATGCGTGTTCTCATCAGCTTCCCCCATAGGCTGTGAAGTCTTCTGTAGCTTGACAAAGCTTCCATTGCTTCCAAACATTCCTAGAAAAACAGTTGCAATATTGCTGATTGTACATCTTTGCAGTTGCAATATGAGACTAAGATTGAGGGTTCTGGAAAATGACTAAAAGACTGACATGTCATACAAATAGCTTTTAGATGACAATCTTACAAATCACATTCATTTAACTTTTGTTTCCTTATGAGACATGTATAACCAGTTTAATTACAGCATTCTTAATGTTACATACATTTTCTTTTTATTCTTCATATTTGCACACAAGACTAAAGTTCAGCATGCGGCAGGCATAACATTTGGGAAAACTGACTTGAAGATAACCACACATACAAACTCTGCACAGAAATTAGTATTTCTTGTTTGAATGCAAATTAAACAACCTAAGGAGAAAAACAGTAACCAAGATTACAAGCATACAACTTCAGCTCTTCGAAATTACAACGTGCAGTTGCTTCCAAATTACAATGCTTTCTTTTTGCAAGGGTTCAGTATTACCTTACTAAATAACTCTGTGAATGAATTCTACTCCCAATCAGAACACTGTCTTATACACTTCCCTTAGGAAAAATTACAAATCAAATATTGCACTAGTTAAATAAACACCACCAAGTTCCTTTCACTTGCCCCCAAAACACACACTTTTAGGCCTGAATTCTTAGGAGAATGGCTGGAAGAAAAGATGTTCATGCATTTTATCCAAAGACTTGATTTAACAGTTCTCACAGAAGACAGCAGACACCATCTTTGCCTTCTCCAAGATGAATCTCCAGTCAGTAAAATAAACTCAGACTTGTTCTTGCTCTCTGATCAAGTGATGTTTGGATTGATATGTTTTGCGCAAGGACATAGCTTTAGGAGGAGATACTGACAAAAGCCCATTTCTCGGCAGTAAGGGATTGCAGAAGATGCACATAATCAGTAAACCTTCAAGTGAAGGAAACTAAATCGGTCTTCCACATGCTGGTCAAGTGCTTTTCCTCTAAGCTATTACATACATGGAGCACAACTACTTTCTCTTCCATAGTTAAGCAGAAGTCCAACTCAGTTTCTTTAAACAACTGTTTTATTTGCCTGTATCTTAAGAATGAAGGGCCCTCTTGCTGCAGTACTGAAAAGGTACCCACAGTAAGGGCGAGGTTAAAAGTCGCAACACTTTTTCTCCTTATTTTTCCCTAATGGCCAATGCTTAGCACATGCATTCTAATTAACAGCCTCCTCATTAAGCAGCAGAACAGCTTGTTTCTTGACTTGCAAGCCAATCCTTTACAGTCAGGGTCCCTTAGGCCTACTGGGAGCCTAAGTGCATAATATTTAACATTTTGTAAGTGATTTGCACGTTGCTGTATCTAACATTAGCTTATTCCCCCCACAATAGAGCTGAACTCACCTATGACGCTAGAAGTAAATATCAAAGACTTAAGATCCAGTTCCACATTTATACAAAGCTAACAGTTAAACAAAAATCATTTTGCTACTACACTGAAAACTATGAAATGGAAAGCTCGAAGTGCTGTACGAAGTGAAAAAGTGGAAGTAATTAATTTCTGTGATGGCTAAATGCACAAAATAACATCATTTGAGTGCTATTTGGATAAATTAAGACAGCAAACAGGAGTCTGTTTTCAGCTGGGTCACAAGTTCCTTTCAGAACTTTAAATGAACCAGAATCCTGCTGAACCTTCATCACACTCTCTTTAAACAGGAATATATCAGTGGAGTCTAAGATAAGTTGACACTGCCCTTCCACATAAGATTTACAAGAAAACAGATGGGAATATGATTCAGTAACAAAGATATCCAGAAATTCTAATAGAACAAGATTTTTTTTTTTTGGGGGGGGGGGGGGGGGGGAAGAGGGGGAGGCCAAAGAAGTGAGGAGACACTTTCCATGGGATTTATATATGCTATCTAATATTTAAGTATTTTTTTCCAGTTCCATCAGATTACAGCTTTCTAAAAATAGTATCTCCAACAACAATCTGAAAATGAGAAGTTGTTCTGCAGCCAGCTCAGTCAGCTGAACTAATGAGCCACTCCTAATTCCTAGATAAACTATCCTAAAACACACATTACAAGTGATACTACTGTTGCTCATGAAGGCAAGTCTTACTCAACCTGAACTCTGAGAAATCCATCTAACCTGGAAAAAATATCAAATTAGATGGATTGTAGCATCTATATTTTCACTGTGTTTTTTGGCTATTAGGATGGTCCTACTGACTTCTGAGTGACTTAGAGCGGTTTATTTTACTGGGATATTTGTTACTTATTACAAAAAAAAAAATTCTTGAAGCAGCAGTCTCCTCAAGCTCCAAAGACTTCACTGCCCTTTCCTTTACTGTCAATTTTTGCAATACTTTGTAAGGTTCAGCATATATGTTATTCTTCCTTAAAGTCTTACCCCTTGAAATCAATTAAGAGCCTGATTTTCATTTAGAAAGATATTTCTAACCATCACAATTCCAGAGAAAAGTTTAAGAATGTGAATACAAAAGAACTCAAACATTTAGATATGACAACAGATATCTATTTAAAAAGTAGCTTCCCCCCTCCCGACTTGACCAGAACCTTCAGAATTGAGCAACTGCTGTTTTGTAATACTATAAAAGACACAGTAAATATGTTACCCTCAGAATTGCCTGGACTGTCAGTGAGGTTTCCTTCTTCTTTGTTTAAATATGCATCTTTCTTGTCCATATGAAATTTCTCCAACATTTTGAATTTGGACAAAGCCTTGCTGCGACACGCACTGGAAGAAGGTTTAGGGGGAACTACTTTTAAGCATACATAAAACATTTATGAATATTCATATACAATGGACAGGGAATAAAGAGAAAAATAAGATATGAGAATGCAAATGACCACTTCTCAAAAAGTGATACAATCTAGTTTCTTGAAAATTGAATTATCTACAATTTTGTAGCAAAACTAAAAATTAAGAGTTAAAAGGTTATTGTTATTCTCAGAAGTGATAATTATTTTTAAAGATAAATTACTTCTTATTCCATAAATATCTTGTGTCCAAATACATTGTTCTAGGAACTCAATGTATTATGTGAAGACAAAAATAAAACTGATACAACTACTTCAACAATAAAAAGTTCTGTACTAAAATTTTTTGAAGAAAGCATCTAAGTCGGTTCAAATAAAAGCAGAAAAATTTAGGTAGGTAAGATGTGAATTACTACTGTCTCTATCACTGTCATTTACAAGAACAGCATATCGCTCCCTTAAATTCTTGTTAGGGCTTGCTTAATTGCCACTGCAATCAAATACAGTCCATTCATATTAGTGGAATGTAATTCCAGATAACAGTACCTCTGCTGAGAGCTGCTTTCTCATGGGACCTAGATGGTATTCCCAGCATACATTCCACATACGTTAAGCTGGCCAGTTGCACTGAAAGAGGCTTTCCATTGTTCAAGCGTTAAAGTCGGGGCGGGGGGAAACACTTCTAAATTGGCCAAATCAGAGCAAGCTCTTAGTTACAGACCACCTGAATTTGCCTGGATATGGGAGAGAGCAAAGAGTGTACAGGGGACCTAGCAAAGTACTGCTGCTACCTAGAAACAGGACGAGGAGGAGATATGATCAGAAGCTAATACAGCTCAGAAACACGCAAGATGACTGAAGAAGCTGATAATCATATGGCAGATGTGAGCTGAAAGACAGAAAGAACAGGTATGAAATCCTGCCCAATCCAATACAGGTGTGCTTTATTCCTTTGACCAACACTCAAGTCCATCAAGTGATGCATCGCTCATGTGGGAGCTTTTTATTCTGCCACATTTACTGGGAAACTAAAAAGACTGACAAATTGCCTTTCATTAAAAATAATGCAAACACCAGATCACCATATTAAAATGGTAATTTAAAAGGCAATTCCAAAATTCCTCTGATTGCTAATATTCCAAATGTTAAGCCTAATTTGAGAAACAAACACTAAAACTGAATATATGTCCCAGACTGAGATGCTTTGTAATTATTTTATGTGAAGGAAGCTTATGAAAACAGGACAGCACATACTCTCTAGAAAGCTAACACAAGGGAAATGTTCTATAGGCTAGGGAGTCATCAACATTACTCTAAAGACCAAGCGCCAAGTATTTCTTTGTCATAGCTCTCCAAAATATTATTGGATCTGCTCGACTTTGAAACCAAAGCCACATTTAACCTGGTACCTACTAAGTTAATCATCGATGTTACTAACAGGTTAGTATTAACTAAAATTACTCTGCAGATTGAACAACTTAATTTGTCATTACTACAAGTACTTCATTGTTTCTATTTCAGGGCAGCAGGCACAGAGCAACCTAGTGCTCAACAGAGGGAAAAGAATCATATCAATAATAAAGAAAAAAAATACACAGAACACTTGTCTGACTGGAGACTTTGAGCTTACACAAACAGAACAAAAAACATTAATACTTCTTAAGTTTGAAATACAGAAAACAGATTTTTCTGTATAATAGTTTGTTAACAGTATTGAGCTTTTTCCAGATTTTCATGATTTTTCTCCCCACATTGGCTGACGTTTGATACAGTCTATCCTCCTGCCTCACTAGAGGTAAAGATGATAGAACAAAAGTTTACGTGGCTATTAGTTTCTTTCAGAAATGACAAACGAAGTAAGTGGCAGCTTGCTTTTATAAGAATATTAGGGTTAAATGAACTATGTAAAAAGGATTTTGTGTAAGAAACAGTCGTAATATCACGCTGACTTTAAATAAATTGAGCTAAACATATTCAATCAAATACCAGACTGGAAATCTGAATGGGGAATCTTTTGTTCATTATTTTCAACTATTTCAGCATGGCTTCTCATCATTTTCTTCTTTTTTCCCAGTTTAACAAATCTGGTTTGAAAATCTTGACGAGTAAGACAAACAGCAAGAACAAACAGATAAGACAGACAGGATAGGAATTCTTATTATCCAATTTCTTTTTATCATTTAAATGAAGAAAGCAAGTAGAAAGGATATTAGTTAGAGGTCAGTTTTTAACCTATCAAATACGGAAGACACTATCTTGAATCATAATTTACACATCCTGATTTAAAGCTGAAGAAACAGGAGTTCAAATGTGCCTAGAATGCCTAGAACAAGTTTAGTTAAATTGTGCTTTATTTTTCTCAGCCAAACAGATGAAAATAGCCTCTGCTGTTTACCATTAATCTACCAAACCAAGTGAAAACTGGCTTTATACAGAATTCTCAGCTTCTGCAATAAGATGCACTGGAAATAAGAATCAGATAAACAGATGTATAGTATATGTTTAGTCTTCCGCTCATCTGTCTTACGTTGCTGAGAAAGCACAATACAGATTACGAGGTAGGTCAGAACGAGAACCTCAAACTAGAAACAATTTAGCAGCACAGTGCCTTGTTCAAGCTAGTTAGCCAGCCTTTGTATCGCATTAATACAACTGAGGTAGGATCTCTGTGCAATCCCAACACAACAACTCACCTACATTCAGTCCAGATATATCTAATGCAGTGCTTCACTGGAGGTAGAGGTAAGACTTACACATTCACATGAGTTTGATTCATGATGACAAAACACTTTGAAAATAATAGTTCTATTAGCCTAGAGCTTGTGGTACTAGAAGATAAATGTTGCAGATCTGATGCAGAGAAAGCCTCTGCAGGCTTTAATAAGAATTCTGTCTGCAACTGACCTAAAGGGTCAGGCCTAGGTGGATAAAAAAATCTGCACAGAATTTTAAATATTGCTGATTTTAAACTTTTTAGAAATTAACTTTAGCTTATTTCCATATTTGCTACTACCACAGCAATATTATTTATTTTTCAGCAGGATGCATTTAATAATCTTACCAAAAGCTAAAAAACTAGATCACTTTTTCTTTTTAATTCATCCCTGGACTATTTTATATTGCAACGATGCTCCACCTTCATCTATTATTAAGACATCGCAGCAATGTACTATGTAACTATGTATACACACTGAAGAATATTAGACCTAGCAAAACTGTATTTTACAAAGTACTTACAAGCACACAAAAGAGACTCGCAGGGAGAGACTCGCAGGGAGAGACTCGCAGGGAGAGACTCGCAGGGAGAGACTCGCAGGGAGAGACTCGCAGGGAGAGACTCGCAGGGAGAGACTCGCAGGGAGAGGAAGAAAAGGCAGTTCCAGAGGTATAGATACAGTTAATTACTTGCAATCACTTGAGCCATCTTTCTAAAATATTGCAGGTGTATCTACATGAGTTTAAATCACAGCATGGTTGTAGTGTGAGAACACGCATATAAATCCTCTCTTACGTGTGGGATTCGTCATTCTCAACTATAACCACATAAAAGTCATCTATTCTTATAGCTACAGAGGGAAATTCAGTTTACGCTGAAGAGGTGAAGCTGGCCTGTGCAAACGGCTCTCCTGACTATAAGTGATCTGTGTGACAACTATGCTTTAGTTAGCAAAATGGCATTTGTCATACTACTGGTTGCCTCTATACTACATAATTCCTAATCTACCACTGTACAAATTAATACAAATGGCAATTGCTGCCACTTCTGAGCACCCAGTTTGACAAATATAGCCCTTTCCTCATGGGATCCTGCAATCAAGAGCTCTGCTTCACACCTCAGAGTCATCATCATCTGCTAAGACAGCACCTGGAAAGCCCTCTGGGAAGACTTAAAGGCCTCTTTGCTCCGAGGTTTCAGAAGTACTGGGTAGGATACAGTTCACTACGTATGTCACACAAGCGTGGAAGTCTATGCACGTATGGGTAATGAACAGAGAAGTAGGTGAAGTAAAATTAAATCTGGCTGGCCAAACAGTGCTCAGCGGAACTTCAGAGCCAGTTCTAGCATACTGACTTATTCCTAATGGTTATGGATATGCTCAGTTTTATTACGTCAAACTGGCAAGACATAGTGGACCTTTGATTCAAAAAGCTTCACATATAGGTTATCTTCAACTAAGTTCTAAAAATTAAATTTATGAACAGGTTATCTTCTTTTGCAAGTAAATGGATCTTTATCTAGCAAAACTGGTAGCCTCACCTTCTAAATATTTTCCAGTTAAAGGAGAACGTTGTTTAAAAAGACACCATAAAATTTTACTGGAACTGTTTCTATGTCAATAAATTGCAGATCAAACATATTTCACTTCTAATAGCTTTTCCTCTATCTGCCAGTCCTGGAATTTAACTACTCTTAGCTTTAAAAAAAGTGTTGGAATTGGTTTGGAAATGAACAACCTGGAACGTTCACATAATCTCTTCTGATTCAACTTTGTGTTGGTACTTAACTCACACAAGCACTGTGTTCTATAAAGTCTATTTACCCTGTCCTTTAAGTATCCACTCCAGTGTTTGTGGATAAAGTAGTATGAGCTGTTTCAAAGGGCTTTATGGGTTGCTTCAAGCATCCCAGAAAAACCACAGGCAGAAGGATGCTGAACTTCTCAAGTCCCCAGGAAATTTTCCTTGAATTCTCTCAAGCTTCTACCATTTCAAAATAAAATGAACAGAAATGAGATCATGCTAACTGCTTAATACTCACACTTTGCCCAGCAAGAACATTCTATCCTTCAGTATTTTGAAAACCTGTAAGGAAATCATAGCAACCCACACCTAGTACATAGTTGCACTGTCCGATACTGACTATATCGTGTCCAACGGAGTTTTCTAGCACCATTTTACAAGCTAGAGACAGATGAGCAGTCCAGACAATACCTGAACACCTGTCAAGCGTATGCCTACATGGCACAATTGCTGATTAAGATTTGGCTCCTAACTGTGACAACACTGACAAGACAGAGCCTGTCTTAAAGTCAGGGACTACCAGCAGTACCTCTAACTTCACCATATGAAAAACTGACTTCTGAAACATAAACTTTATGTAAGTCATGAAAATAAGATGCCACCAGTTATTGCAAGAACAAGAGGTGATCAGCCTGTGGAAAAAATAGCTACTAGTAGGGTTACTAGTAAATAGGGTAACAGTGAGGAAACGGAACTGGAAGTGGAAAGCTTGCAAATATTGTATTTTCTTCCACAACTACATGAGCAAATAGACACATTTTTGAACCAGCTGCTGTTGAAAATATTTTCTTTGCTTTCCCAACCTAATTATAAATACAGTGATTAGCATAAGACTATACAAGTTGTCTGTAAGATTTTTTTTCTCTCTAGTTTTTAAAACGGATAAAACAGATTAGTGAAATATTAGAAGCATTTTTAACCAGAGTTTACACCTTACATTTTCTAAGTAATTTTTATTATTTATAATGTATTCACTTTAATAGCTTGAAGGCTTCAGAAAAACTAGCGGAAAACTTGCTTTTATCTTGATCTCTTTTAGATAAGAGAACCACATTTTATAATTGGCAAACCTGCAATGTGCAAAAGCACTTTGTTGCATTGATTTAACCTGAAAGCAAGCACATATGAAGCAAGACGAAGAACTAGTCTGACACCCTGTGGCCAAAGAGTTACAAGACTATAGTATTTACCACCATCATCAGAATCTTCCTCAGATATCCACCATGGCACTGAATCTTTTTTCTTTGATTCCTTTTTCCTGGGCTGTCCCAATGTTTCAAGAATGCTGGATTTTTTCTTTGAGCTTCCAACTGAATCATCTGAAAGAGACTGAGCAAATTGTACACAAGATTAAAGACAGTTTTTACATTTTCATATTAACTGTCTTTAGCTGTAATTGTTGAAACCAATTGTCCTAAAGTGTCTTAAACAACATAGTAATTAGTGTTAACAAAAAGCCATGAAGTGTAAGACTTTCTGAAGAATTCACAAATGAAACGCATCATATTGGTAAACTTCAGAAGCTTCACTTTTTAATAGTCACAAAAAAGAAATATAACAGTATAGTCGGAATACTAGAGGCATCAGAACTGTCTTTTAGCCACTTCTGAGATCAGATGCTTGTCTTTATTCCCCAGGACTGGAAATGTCAGACTTCCTATGTACCTTGATCTTAACATATCTCCTACATGAATATATTCTCTTATTCAGTGTCTGAACAGTTAATTAACTAAACCTACTGTAAGTGACATAAAACTTTATAGAAGGAGAGGAATAGCAATTCTTTTTCTGTTCTTCTTTTTAAAAGACTTTTTATGGCTTCAAAACAGCCCTGTTGTCATATGAAGTGTCCACAAGTCTTTCCCTTACTGCTATTCTGCAGTGACTTAAATTGATAGGATCTTGTAGACCTTTTTTTCCTCCACAGTTGATTCTGACTGAAGACTTAACATGGATGACTAACAAATACATATGAAAGCTTAATAAACAGAGCCAGAGAGGAATGCCTCTGGCATTTACTATTAATTTTCATGAACACAAAATATAAAGTGAATTTCGGAATTCTGACTTGCTGGGAGCTGGAGTGTTGCTTGTGAAGGTTTACTTTTAGAATATTCGTAATGTTGCCCTCTATCAAGTCAGGCCAAACAAAACAGTTTCTGCTCTGCTGTGTACTTTTAAGGGATGTAGTCGGGATTTTGTCAAGTTGTTACACACTGTAACTAACTGAGAGAATAGAGTAGGCGTTTAAATGGACATACACTCTACTGGGTGGTTAACTTCTAACACATTCAATTTCAAGCAGCGGTATTATTGTCAGAGATACCATCTCTTGCACAACTTTGTCATGAATGTACAAAAAAGTCAGAGAGTGGGGAATAAAGAACTGTGTGTACTTACTGTGTAAAACCCTACAGTATGTTTTATTAGTACAGTCCTCTGTAGTCCATTGCCCAATTACTGTTAAATAGCAATCGTTAACATAAAAGTTCACCTCCAGTTTCAATCTAAGCTTAAGTTGTACATGGGCCTACCAGGAAAGCTCATAAGTCAAATATGGGTGACATAAACTTACCATTTAAGAAAAGAATAATTTTAAGGAAATAATACTCTTGCTGATAGCTTTGACCAACAACATCTTCAGAGTTTATAGTTACACTTATAAAACTAAATCCCTGTCATAGAGCCTCAGAAAGAAAATTAAGTGCTCTAAACCTTTCAATTTAATAAAACATAATTTTAGTAAATTGTGAAGCTGCTAGACAACAGGATATACTGCAACTTCTTTCTGCAAGTTGGCTCAGTAACACAGAACTGTTTTAGTTTTACATTTTTAATACACGTTCTATAAATAACAATTTCCTCACACTGCCTCCAGCTAACTAAGAGTACTGACAGGTGCTGGGTGCAAGTTCTTTTATCACTTGCTGTACCTGTTATGACTAACAGCATCTCCTGCTTTGCAAGCAGGACTTAGATGATGCTTATACTCCTTAGGGTATCATAATTAAAGAAACCGAGACTCCAAGATGTCGCTCTCGAGTTCTGGAAACTTTCTACATCCAGCACCTTGTCAACTGCAAACAGTAAAGTTGCAGCAGCTGTGAAAAAAAATGCTGACACAAGAATACCAGCATGTTTTTCCAACAGGTCAACTGTTTCAACAGTAAAACTTGTTTTTTTCTTCCTTAAAAAAAAAAACACAACTTTTTGGCCTGGTAATGGCTTTTCAATGCTTCAACAAGTGGCTTGGACTTCTTCCTTTCTCTCCCCCTCAGACAAGAGTCAGTCTTGCTTTTTAGGAATAAACAATTGACACCTTATTTTTTGTCTAATCTCCAGTTAAACAAAAGCAAAAAGAGTCATTTTTAGGACTGAGATGTCAACTATTTGCTGATTGTTATGGCACTTCAAGCAGGACAACCGGAGCACTGTACATCAGAAAACTCCTCGCATAGCATCTCTCAAGGGAACTTAACAGCCAACACTCCGAATACTCGTATGAGCTATATAGTACGTAGGATGATACTTAAAGGAAATTAACGTGGACAGTAAGGGAAGTACAGTATGGTAAGTAGATTTGGGCAAGGGGGGAAGTAGAAGGATCACAGCTACATGAACAACAGAATAGGAAGAGAATTATAGATGACAACAGACTGTACTGGTAAGTGTTGGGGAATCATTAGAAGACCTAGTCTATATGCATGAAATGTTTTTACACAGAAGGAAACCCAAATGACTAATGACAACAGCTTAGAATATTCTTTTCACTGACAGTTTCTAAAGTTTAATGTATATGTCAAAAGACTTCCTTTTCATTCTAGACATCTAGTCTTTAAGTTTATATATTTTCACCTCAAACAAACATACAACCATCCTTCCTAAGCAACAGCAGTTTCACTAACAATAAGAATGAGCAATTTAAAGGAGGAAACCATTCTGCTCCTTTTCTTCTCTGAAAGATTCACTTAAATAAGTCTTCCTCAAGTTATTAAAAATGTTTTTTGCTGTCCTCCCCCAATTATAATCTCACCACAAACATGACATATACAACTATGCATTTCAAGCAGAGCACACCACCTTCTCATATTTCTAATGTCAAAAGGTTGCACAATTTCTATTACATTCTATACATATATATATATAAAATATTATATTATATAAAAGCAAGGATAGATACAATGGAAGATGGATGCATGTAAAGCAACATGGAGTAGATGATGTCCCTGTTATTTGGGTCTGTATCTAACTAACAAATCATAAAACAATTTCTTAAATATTTAATGACTGGATGGACAGTATATGCATTTAAGCAAGCTTAAGCACTTTACAAAGTTTTTGTTTGAAATGAGGAAAAAAAAATTAACACATTGCCTGTTAAAAGCTACATTCTCTGAAACACACCAAATGTAGCTTAAGATAGTTTATTACAGTTATTCTGATTTTTTTTCCACTCATACATTCTCAATTTGGTGATAATCGAGGAGGGAGAAGAGCATTTCAAATGAAAAACAAAATACTAGAAGTTATCACATGCAGAGTTTTGTCAAATGCAAAAACAAAAGAATAGACCTCTCCTCCTCCCCAAAGCAACTGCCTTCAGAACAATAATAAGTAAAATGCTTTTGAGAGAAAAGTAGAGCCAAGTGTTCCATTTTTACTTATATTAATATAATTCCAGTGAATTCAAGAACATCTTAATCAAGAATGTCAGCCACTTCAAGGCCTACCTCTACCTTTAGGTTACCAGTGTATCTTAAATTTCAGGTGACATTATTATTCTATTCTCTCAATTTAAAATTGCTCAGTGAAATTACACTTATTCTGTATCTGTAAAAAACACCTCAATAGGTGCGTGTTCAAGGCAGAGCTACAGACCGATCTGGGAAAGCTAAAAACTTTGTGAAAAAAAGCCACCTCAGGTTACTAGAGTTCTCTACTACACAGTAGGAAATGTGAAATTTTTATAGAAGTACATTTTTCACAAGTAATGAAATTATAGTACAGTCTTCATGACCCAAAACTTTTAGCATGCTTTAATATAGCAGAGACCCACCTACACTCTTTACTACCTTTAACTATGCTTATATACTATAACAGCATCCAGTAAAGGTCATATATATATGTTTTTTTTTTTATCTTAGGTTTAAGTTCCAAAATTAAAAGTCTATATCCAATGAAAAAAATTTATCAAGTTATGGCATTCTGGCCATTTCTGATAATTGCTAGCTTAGCCACCTCTTTGAATGACTTTGCCTTTACACAAAGGCATCATGCACCATCAGCAATGAAAGCATTCATATTAAATTTTTCCAATCGTTACAGCAAACTTCATTTGGTTAGGATTAAAAAGAATATTTATATAACTCAATTAAATTAGGTATTTCACAGAAAAATATGGAAATTCTTTCTGTAACTTGCAGCTAAATACAGAAAAGTGTTTTGATCTCATTACCTCTATTTTCAGTTATTAACTCAATTTGAAGTCGCTGCTACTGTTACTGAGAAAAATACACATGCCATCAAATTAAAACAAAATCAAGGAGGAAGCGGTCTTTCTGAAGATATAACCTAGCAATAACAAAACATTCACATTTAATCACAGAATTGTCTTCTTGATTTCAATACAGCTAAATAGTAAGACTTAAGATTAGCAATTATGTTATGACCCACACAGATGACCACTGTGCGAATTAAAGATGCAGCTGTGCTTTTATATATTTCATACTCTCTCATAGTCAATGTTTTACTGGAGAAAAGAGTGAGAAAATATAGCTTTCTTCAGAAACATACCTCTTTCAGGAACTGTTCAAACTGCTCATCTAATTCTTCTTTTGAAAATCGATGGGCCATAACGTGCAATTGGATTTCACCTTCTGAAAAAACGAGTTTAAACACTAAGATTTTAAATAAAAATAAGGTTAATTAAAAGCATTCTGAAACTAGAGGCAGTCTAAAGATTTCCTGCTTCCACATACAAAACTGTATGAAGGATACCAAGTTTCAGCCCCTTTTGTAATTCCCTCCAAATCTATATCATTTATTGAAGGAGACAGTCAGTGCCTGGATTGTCTAGATTCCTTAGAATCAATACTAAATTCCAAAACAACAGTGTCAGTATTTTAACTTTTGAGGATAAAAACAATACAAGTCTACTTACCATCTTTACATTTTCCTTCAAAAGACAGCTCTTTTACTCATTAACAATTAACAGTTTTGTCAATAATCAAACAAGAATATTGTAGAGATACTTCCCAAGCAGTCTACAGGTTTTTAATGCCTTTCTGTTTCTTTTCCTAAATTGTGAGTATCTGGCACTATAAGTTTTGTCTCTCATTCTCCATTATGTTTAGGGCTCAGTAAACAAAAAAAGTAAGTCTTTAAAATTAAAGAATTGTATTCAGGTTTGATCTGCCCTGCTACGGAAAAAAAGCCAGTGGTCCTTGCCTTCTTTCCACACCCAAAAGTCTGTACTGGTTATTCAGATATCAAATACAACCTACATTCATAATGCTCCATAGCTTTTTGCATATCACAATGCTCAACATACATGGCTACTTTCAAAAATGCATACGCACAGCAGCATTAAACTACTCTTGGATCTTCCAGGCTGAGAAGTGTTATATACACATAAAAGGGCCAAACATTTGCAGAAATGTTTTTACCATGAAAAAAAAAAAAATCTCCCAAGATGGAGCCTTCTCAGTGCACTGGGCTGTTACCTACCTTGTAAATTGATTTTGACAAGCAAGTTGTGACAACTGCTTCCTGTTTTCACTCTTTACTCATCCATAGACCACCCAACACTGGCAGTGGGGGGGGGGGAAGCAAAAGGTTATAGCAGACTACCCAGACTTTTAATTAAATACGATATCCTTATGTAAGTACTTGGAAAATATCTCTGAAAGCATGGTAAGAAGATTATGAATGTTACCTCTCATGACACACATAATCCAATATCCTTTTATATTTTTACAATCAAGGAACACTGTAAGCACTGACAGGTTAACAGTTTACTAGCCATGCCAACTACTTAAACAAATGGAGAACATTAACTCCAGGCTTGACAGAAAAACAAACCTGATTTTCTTTTTACACACTTAAATGTCTACTTTGTAATCACAGCTCTTGCAAAAATTAATAATATAAAGCTTTACCTATTTTGTTCAGAATAACAACTACATGTCAGCTTATTTCTGTAACAGAAAGTCATGTATAAAGTTATCATTAGTAAATATACTTTCAGTCTTACTTTAAAACAGGAAGCTCGCAAAAGACTTTTTAAGTCATAAAGTGAAGTCAGCTGCCCGGGTATTTGTATTCTACCAGAGCGCAGAAAGCAACACTTTTGAGAAGGCAGAGCTAAACCACGGGACTTCAGGACAACTCCCACAGCCTCGCCGCAGTGTGGCACAGTCAGCGCCTTCCCCGGCAGCTCTGACCTGCCCCCGCCTCGCGCACCAGCCCCACGACCAGCCGCGACCCGCGGCTCCCGCTGAGCCCCCTGCAGCTCTCGCCAAGGCGGCCGCCAGGGGCCGGCCCGCCTCGCCACCCCGCGGCGCGCTCCCCTCAGCCGCGCCGCCGGGGCCTGCCCTCGGGCCGCGGGCTGAGCAGCGCTGGCAACCGGCGGCGAGGCGCCGGCCCCGCTCCTGCAGCTCCCCGCCGCGAGGTACCTGGGTCGGGCCCGGCGCAGCCACCTACCCACCCGCGCCCGGCAGCCGCCGTCGGTTGCCTAGGAAACCCGCGCGGCCACCGTACCGCCCGCCCAACGGTGACCGCGAGGGGCGGGAGGTGGGGTGGGGGGGGTGGGGAAAGACGGCCGGTGTCACGTGACGCCGCCAACCCCGCCGGCTCTTTGCTCGCCTCCCCCGCTGCCGCCGATACGCGTGGAGGACACGTGACCTGGAGGAAGGGGGGCGGGGAAACGCTCCCCAGCGGCCATTGCTACCGTGGCAAAGGTCGCTTGGGTGCGCGGGTGGAGGCGGAAGGCTCCGCGGGGTCACGTGGGGCCGCGGCGCGCCCCTAGCGAGGCGGAGCGCCGGGCGCGTGCGCGGAGCGGCGGCGCCACCTGCTGGGCAGCGGCGGGAGAAGGGCGCGGCCGCCGGGGGGCGCCGCTCCGCTCCGCGCCGCCGCCGGGGGAGGTCACGCCGGGACAGCGCCGCGGCGCCCCCCGGGGCCGAGCGGGGCGGCCTGGGCCCCGCGGCCCGAGCCGGGACGGGCCCTGCCCTGCCCTGCCGCGGGCGGTGCCGGTGCGAGGGCGCGGGCCGCGGGGCCGGGCGGCCGCAGAGGCAGCTCGGCCGTTGGGCCGCCTCGGCAGCGGGAGCCGGGCGGCGGGACGGCTCGCTAAGTGTAGAAGCGCCGCTCTTCTCTTTTTGCTTCTCATTTATTTATTCACTTATTTTCCTAGGAATCTATGGGCAAAGGAGAGGAACAAGAAGGTGCCGCCTGTGTTTGCCTGTGGTGGCAGTGCCAGGCCCTTTGTGGGGATCGTCTGTGCCCCGTTCGCCTCGGCCTTTGGGGCTGCCGCAGGTGATGGCCACCTGCGACCCGAAGCTGCTGGCCGAATTTCTGAATTGGGTGAATTTTCTGCCGAAACTGTTCAGCCAGTATTTTGCACAAGCAAGATGGAAAGAGAAGTGTATAATGTAAACTCTGCAACGTAAAGGACAAAACCGACCTATCCGTTCTCACTCTTGCCCAGAAACCCCCCCTCTCTAACCCTTCTGTAACGTTTCTGCTTTAGATGCCGGCTGCTGCTCATCTCTGGAAATGTTTAAAATACGCAGAAAAATTAATGACCCCTGTTTCCCTGACCACTGTCTCTCAAACAGCCGCAGAACAATTGCGGTCTGTGCTTGCATGTGCTCTGCAGCGAGGGTCTGTCGGCTGTGTTTGTTGTGAGAGTCACGTTGCTTTAGGAATTTTTACACCAGCATTTAGTAAATGGCAAAATAAAACAAGCTCACTTAAGAATACAAATGAACATTGTTCGCACACGCACATTCTGATTCTCTGTTGAGCAGACTTGGAATAAAAAGATTTGGAAGGGAAGTTTTCTTCAGTAGGTATTGGATACTTATTCCAAATGAGAAACGAGTTAAAATTCTGTTACTGTCTCTCATTTCCTGTTTGGTTTGAGAGATAAGGACTGTACTTCCAATATGGCCTTTATATATCCCAGATTGTTTTATACAAGACTAAAGTTTAAATTAAAAGAAACAAAGAAATATGGGCTCTCTGTAGTTTCCATTGAAGTCTATAGAAATTACTTTGCTAGAGGTGCTGCTGTACCTCTTTGAATCAGACCTTTTGCCTGCACATGGGGTATTGTATTTCCATTTGCAAAATGTGGGTTATTTCATTTTATCTTAGTGTGTAACTCCTGCTGCTGTCTATGGGAAATTGGGAAATGTGGGAGCTGATCAAGGACAGGATGCCCATATAAACTAATATACTAGAACAATTTGTTAAGCATGACAGCCTAATGCTGGTGAAAACATCAGTGTCCAGCATTTGCTCTTTTCTCTCATCTCATGAAAAAGCATAGAGTGAGACGTGAGCATTTAAAGAGAAAAATGGAAATTAATTATGCGATGTCAGTCTAATGCTGTATGCCTTGATCCTGTTAAGATTTAAGCCAATGCAAATTTTGCTATTAACTTCAAAGTGATAAACAACATCATTCATTGATCGTAAGAATTGCTTCATATATAATGAAATGATCACATCAAGGGCTCAGTCCTGCAAGCTGCTAAAACACTGTTGCATATTGAAACTTTTCTGTTTGCAGAAATATGTTCAAAGAGGTTTGTACAAGGTATAGAAAAATGTGCAGAGGGATCAACGCTGTTGGAAGCCTCAGTGCCCATATTGGGTGGGGGGAACCCAAACCATTCTTGATGATTGTGGAATAGAGAAGGCATTGCCTAGTGTTGAAATGTCATCCAGTGCATTCAGATGACGTGCACAACAGCCACTTAAAATATTTTCATTTCTTTCTAATGCCAACCAGTTGTAGCAGTTTTCTCAAGAGCTCTTAAGAGTGGAATTAAAAAAAAACCTGAGCGCCATGAAGTTCAGCCAGGAGTGCGGCAATTGGTGTGTGGGTGTTAATAAACCAGAAGTGTCATTACAAATTCTGAAATAGATCCTGCTGAATAGAGAACCTTAATTATGAGGTGAAATTCTGGCCCTACTGACATCAGTGAGAAGCCTTTCTTGACTTCTATGAAATCACGTTTTGCCACTGTAGACACTGGTTTCTTATTTAGATGTGTGGCATGCACATATTGTACACACATGTATCCATTTTTTTCTCTAGCTAGTAAAAATAGAAAACTTCACATATTAGTACAATAATTTCAAACTATTAATGGTAAAATTAGAAAGGATAAAATATCCATATTTTTGTTTTTGCATGTCTTATTTCAGATTCATATCATCCATAAATGTCAATGGGGAAAAAGACATCAAATAAAAAAGAAACAAAACGTCTGCCACATCCACTTTGGCTGAGGCATTGCATTAGATAGTATTTCAGTACTGAACTTGCAAATATGTGAAATACGAGATTATGATAATAAATATTTAGCTATATTCTTGGTTGTGTTTTTTAAAGGTTAGCAGTTTCATACTGAATGAAAAGCAAACAAACAGTGGTGAATTAAGAAGTTTCTTTAAACTGCATTCTCTATTCATGCCCACTGTGATAATACTTCCTTACATGACTATGCAATAAAAATACTGTTCAGTATATTCACCAGAAAAAGGAAGAGAAAAAGCTTTTCATAAAAGTAAGAGCTGCATAGAAAACAGAAAAATTACATAGAACTCCATTTTTTTTGTGAGAGGAAAAGAGAATTTTGCTTTATTAAATTAGAATTAGTTGTAAAATAGCTGACCTGGCTATAACTTCAGTTTAAAAGATCATTTTTAATGCTTACACTTTGGTTTCACTGCAGATCTTATTTTGCTCCACCACTAATTAACCGTAGTCCTCAGATCCCGAGGGCCGTATTTACGGTCGACGGCATTATTGTAGCTACACTGAGCTCAGCCTAGCGTCGCACCCGCCGGGTCTTTCCCAGCATGCAGTTTCTCCACTAGTTAAGAAATAAATTCTACACAGTGTTTTAAAATTATTCCAGAAGCTTAGACTGACGCCTATTCTTATTCCTGCTCCATCCACACGTCCCCTGAACTGAGCTGCGCGTTTAGCTGGTAGTCTGTCTTCTTGCTGACTATTAGGGACTCCCGTATATTGGCCATTTTGCGGGTTCCCAAGTTTCTGTACGTTAGCAGACATGGTCTACTGCACGGTTTCACAGAGTTTTTGAAAATGAATCGTCTTCTCGGCTTATCTGTCTAAATACTTAATTGCCTTAACGCTGTGCGCTGTGCTGCCAACGTTGCGGTTCCTCTGGAGCGGGGGGAGCCAGAGTGGCTGCGATTACTGGCTGCAGGAATCCGCATTTCCCCCCCATCATGGAGGAAACAACGCTACTGCCGGCAGCTATAAACAGCTAAAAGTTTCTTCAGAAGGATAAACGTTTACATTCAGTAACGATAGCTGCTTTTCACTCTCTCAACTTAAAAGAAGTGCATTTGCCAACCTCTAACACTGCTTTTTCTACCATTTCCCGATTCTCCATAAGCCTGCTGGGAAACATTGCTCTACTGGATAATCTGGCCAACGGAGCAGGATTCCCTCCTCTGTGAAAGCTTTCACATTCCACAAATCCCAGGAAAATTATTTAGCAAGGATAGATGCAAATATGGTTCATCTGACCAACCGTAGCACCTTTACACTAGACTAACGATCTTGTCCTATGCCTATTGCAGCTCCCTCTGCCAGTGAAAATTTTCAGTACTTGGCATTAGGCAAAACACCTAAGACTTAATATTTGTGGAGATTAGAGGAACAACTTCTGTTATCTTCCCCCACAGGTTGTTTGAACTGGAAACCCTCATCTATCACAAATATTTTCCTTTGTATACAGAAAGCTATAATGAAATCTTCCCTTTGCATGAAGACACAGCACATATCTTTGGTTTGGTAAAAATGAAGGTAAATATTTTTATAATAAATTCTTAGTGGCTTAGCAAAGATTAAACTCAGAAAACTCATCGAGGGGAAAGTAAGTGCGCTCACTTATTCAAATTATTCAGATCTGTAAAATCTCTTCGTTAATCCTGACAACATCGCATCTTAACACTGGCAAGAATATTAGCTTTGCATTTCAGATTTTCACTCGGTTATTTTTAGTTCTTC
This sequence comes from Rhea pennata, assembly GCF_028389875.1. Classification (NCBI taxonomy): domain Eukaryota; kingdom Metazoa; phylum Chordata; class Aves; order Rheiformes; family Rheidae; genus Rhea; species Rhea pennata. The sequence continues at coordinate 91,301,874 of NC_084665.1, read as the reverse complement.
TGAAAGCCTGGGAAATAAAGAAATGTGACCGCTTTGAACAGGCTGAAAGAGCCAACTCTAGCAGGGCCTCTGAATCTGATTAGATAAAACAACAAAGAGGTTCTGTTAGGGCAGCGGCAGGAAGAACTAAGGTGGGTGGCAATATCTGTCATAACTCAGGGGAAATGTAGCCTCAAAGCGCTCAAAAGTGGGTGAAAAAAATAACATAAGCAACAGACGACTTTCCCACATCTTCGGTCTGCCTCCAAATGCAGTTTGAAGGATTTGCTCTGCGCTCAACTTTTTTGGTATTTTTCAAGTACAATAAACAGCACATGCATATGTGTTTATCTTGAAAAAGCTTATTTAGGGAACATCACTTCTCCGCAGATAAGTATCTGAAAAGGCCCAACATGGCAACTGCGATTACATTTGTCAGTACAGAAACAGCATAAAATCTTAAGTGATATATTTGCCATTTTAAACAATCTCCCTCCAAAATAAGGTTGCTTTAGGATTGCTGCAGTAGATTTCTTCACAAAATATAACTCCTAAAAACGTGGCATTTTTGCCTACTGGCTGAAGAATGAGGAAACTGTTGTGTTTAATGCACTGGGAGGTCTTCAGGTTTTCCGGGCTTGATTTGAAAAGGGCCGTGCGCCCGCGCGGAGCCCCGCCGGCAGCCGCGTGCCGCGGTTGCGTTGCCGGCGAGGTGCACTGGAGTTCAAGCTTGGCTTCCTTTCTGCCACCGAGCCCGGGGGGTCCGCTGGCCTCGTGCAACCTGGGGCAGAAGGCTTGTTGCCAGTCCAGGGTTGGCTCCACCAGCTGCTCCCGGGCTGCCGACGTGGACGTGCAGGAAGTTTTTTTTTTTGTTTGTTTTGTTTTTTTTTTTTTTTCCCCAAACAGTGCTTTAGGTAGGGATATGACCTGTCATTGCTTCGAGATGTGGGGCAGCTGAGCGGTGGATGTCTGTCTGCCACCCACCTAGGACCAGAAATGCCACCAAGAAATCGGCTTGTTGAAGTGCTAAAATAGGCTGTAAAGCTTAGGCTCAAAGGGCTACGACACCTGCTTTGCTGCGTCTTCTCTTTCTCTCCCCATCTATCCCACTAATCACCTCTTAGCTCGCAAGGTATAAGAAATAAACACCAGCAGCCCCAAGGTCCAGGCAGTGTATATTAAGGCCTGTGAAAACTGCCTTTTGCAAGCATTTGTCTTGAAAATAATACCTAGCTTAAGGATTTAAAACCCGGTGAAGATCTTTGTTGTTTCAGGCTTTCGGGAAGTGTTTTTTTCTTTTTTTTTCTTTTTTTTTTTCTTAATGTGATAAGAAACTGAAATGTTTGCAAAGAAAGAAGAAATTTAGCTGTGTAGCCTGCATGCATTAGTAAGGCTGGAAGCTACTGTTACACGAATCCCTTCATTATGACAAACTTTCTCTGCTGAGCTACTATATTTACTTAATAAAAAATTAAGCTACTGTTTTTACATGTATCCTAAAAGTATTTAGGTGCCCCTGTTTTCTTGTGGTCTAATAATATTTGATTCGATTTGATTTAATTCAAGTTTGGATAGGCTGGGACTTGCTTTTAATTTCCTCAGTGCTGAGGGATAAACCAACGGGGTGCTAAAGCTTTTTGAGAGTCACCAGTGCTGTCTGAGCATGGCATCTGCAACTAATAACACGGACTATGAAACCCTGAAGGGAAATACGTCTAATCATCATGGCACGGGGAAGACGGTTGACTCATCTGCAGCAGTGTGGATTACACGTGTGGGCTTGTGTTTTGGACGGAGCGCTCCAAGATAGCAACACTCCATCAAAAAGACAGTCTTACACCTGTACTCCAAATGGCTGAATAAGGCAAAACACATGCCATAAGAGCACTGTGAAAGAAATTAAAAAAAAAAAAAAAAGGAGAGAGAGAGAGAGAAATGAAAGCTGGAAGAGAAATAAAGACAAGCACTATAACATGGGTGTGTGTGAAGACTTGTTTCTCTAAAGCTCCCTGAGTGATTTATTTATCGCTAAACCTCTGTTCGCAAGCCATGTTTGATTTTGCTTGATGCTGATACAGACACTGCAACCGGATCTTATGGAAAGGGCTGCCAGCGACTGTTTGATCCTGATAAATTACAATAACAGGCACAATTTACAATGAGAAGCTATTGCTGCTCCTGGCCCTAATGTGTGATGAGGTTTAAAACATGGTGGGCCGAAACGCTCGTCACCCTGTGGCCCCCTCAAACCACGTACAGAAGAGCGTAAGAGAGCCACAGAGCAGGGGAAAATTACATTCCCAGCAGGAGCTGGGCACTATTTTATATCTAAGGTATGCATGCATATGTGTGCGTGCGTGTGTATGTATGTGGAGTGAAAGAGATGGTCTGGGGGGGAAAATAGAGGTACAAGAAGAGTCTATAAGCCACGTGTTTGGAAAGTCGTGTGTTAACGGAGCAGTCCATTCCCCTGATTCCTTCTACACGTGTGCTTACACACACTCACACACACACACTTTCATGCAGACGTTTATGCCTGCAACACATATGTGTTGTGAATATTGACATTTTCTCTTTGGAAAGTTAATTGGTGACTGGCTGCTTGTTTGATCTTCACAGTGTCGAGTTCAAAATGTAATAAGCTATAAAAAACACCCAGCAGTTGAACATGTAAGAGGTGCAAATTCAGAAAGGGATGTGAAGTGATACAAATTAGACCCCGGTGTGTATTTTCTTTGCAGTGGCATTGCAGGACACCTGTCCCTGATTTCAGAAATGTATACAAGCTGCAGTCTGCACCCAGAAGAGTAAAGCCAGATTTCTTAAGATATTGCATTGCCTAGAAGCTTTTGATAATCCCCTCAGATATTTCTTTGCCTTTTTAGAGGGTTTTGAGTCTAATTAGACTAACATACACATCCTTACTGACATGCTAAGAATTTGCTGTCTTGGAGGTCAATTGTTAATAAGCCAAAATAGAGGCAACTGAAAGAATGAAGTGGAATGAAAGGGATGTCACAGGGAAAAGAGGTACAAAAAAAATTAAAAAAGATATAATCCAAGTGTGTAGAAACTTGTGCGCCACCAGAGCAGTTCATTGTGCTCGTTCCTCCTGGAGGAAACTGTACAAAGGCCAAAGTAACAATTTCACACATTTTCATTAGTGAGATGCCAAGAAGAACTTTACCACTGGTAATTTCCTGAGAGAGGCTTCTGAAAGTCTCCAAAAGGGGTGGCAAAATCAGGAGTGGCTCAGGATTTGTTTACTGTGCTTCTGAAAGCCTGCAACGTGCTTCTCCCACCACTGGATTTTAGCCTCCAGGAAGCATCAAATGAACCAAGCCCATACAATAGCTCTCGCCTGACCGTGTCTGCTGCTGGTTGGCTCAGCCAGCCGCTGCCAGTTTTATACAGGCTTTGTCCAGAAAGCATGAGGAGATGATATTTTCTATTTCCAGCATGATTCTCCCTTGCTCCCACATACATGCATGCTTGCACGTGAACAGTGGAAGCCGTCCCAATTTCTCCTACAGGAGAACATCCCCAGACTCAGTTAATAGATGCTCTGCGCCCTATGCAGCCTTTAAAACTTTGAAAACTAAAGAGGCCTTGCCATTCCTTTGCTTCTGCTCGCTCATTCTCCATTAAGATGTATGCACTAACCATACCTTTTCTCCTCTGAAGAAATGTAGCTATATGTGCACCCGCCACCCTCTGCTCCCCAGCTTTTATGTAGTATCAGTATCTCGCATGTCATCTAGGGGAGAGAGGGGTGGAGAGGGCAGGCAGAGCTGCTGTCGGTATTTGCGATGTGAGAGCCCATGCATGCACACACATGGGTATAGGTGCACCCCATTGCTGGGAGTGAGGAGGGAGAGGGGAGCATGGAGCTCCCCCTCTGTAGCACGTGGGCTGAGCGGAAAATCTTGGAGGGTATGAAATATAGGTCTTGCATGCATAGAGAGGGAGTAGGGAGAAAAAAGATAGAAGCTTCTGTAATTCTAAATGCAGACAAACATTTTATGACAATGTCTGCCTTCTTCACGTTAAGGTGCAGATATCTGAAAAAAAAAGAGGGGGGACTGTGAAGAAGAAGCTGAGAATCATTTCTCGAGAGTTGCCTATATGGATTAACTATTCTGTAGGGAACTGGGGAGCCAAAAACAAGGTTGGATAATTCCAGGCCGGATGTCTATTAAGCAGGCACATATTAGAAGATGGATTTAGCCATGACAGATAAATCATAGGGCAAAAAACTTGAAGTGAAAACAATCTGACAGAGGGATCGACCTGAAATTATGTTAATGGTTGTAGAGAGTGGTTCAACTGGAAACGCCTTAAATGGCTCTCGTTTTCTGAGAATGGCTGCTCAAATTGCCAAAAATGAGACTGGTTTGAAGAGGTTTTAGTTGGAAATTGCAAAACTGAAGTATTTCAGCTAGCCACTTTTGCAAAGGTATTCCAGAGTTTTTTATTCCGCAGGCTTCTCCTGCACTTACGCCGGGGAAGCGCTCGAGTTTCGTGGTCACGTGTACCTAGGAAGCCGTGTGAAACGCTCCGTTTCCTCCCTGCAGAGCGGAGTGGGAGTTCCTCGCATCCCGGCGTGGAGGAGCAGCCCTAATTGCCATCTTTCTGCACTTCTGTGGAGCGTAAGTGACGTATCCCCCGGGCTGTGGATTCCCTGAAGACAAACAGTGAAGGACGGCAGGCTGTGTGGTCTGATCCGCTGCCTGTCCAAAGCCATTACTTTTATCCCTTATTGTGGCACTGGGACTCGTAACTTGTTTGACTGCGACCTGCCTTCAAGAAGACAACCATAAAGACGTCACTTCCTCCAGTAACTGGTTCCAGTCAGCAAGAATCGTTAATCCTTTTATTAAAAAACATCCAGTTTATCACCGAAATATGTTTGGTGTGAGCCTTCGACTGGCTGGACCTTTCTTTGCTAGATTCTGGAGCCCTGGAGCACGCTCTATTTTGTCGCTGCCAAAGTACTAATATGCTGAAGCCAAACCACTTCTTAATCTCCTTTTTGACCACTTTTTGACTTGAAGCAAGTAGACACGCTTCATAAGACTACCCATGCCTGTTCAGCATTTTAAAACAGCATCTATGATAGTGTTGGAGCAGGATGTGCAAGGAAACAAGGTTTACGTTTCCACCTGTTGGTTCTGACTCCGGGCAGCAAATACCAAGGATGAGAAAGTTGATGATCAGAGAGAGCAGTGCTGGCCACATGCAGCCCCCTTACATCGGCTTTGCTTCAGCTGCGCTGGCATTGCTACACGGGATTTCAGACGGCTGAAGAGAGGCTTTCACGTGTCCCCTCTGCCTTCTCGGTGCAGTCGACAAAAACCAACCTTACATAGTTCAAGTTTCACAGTGATTCGTGTTCACTGAGTTGGCAAAGATAAACCCAGCTCTTTAGGCACATGTTAGCATGAGGAACAGGAATGCCAGCAGTGAGCACATACGGCACTGTTCTTACTCTTAAATTTGAAAGAACTAAACAAGTTAACAAATACAGATGTTTAAAATCAGTAAGAGTGTTTAATGAAAACAAACAAAATACTGTAGTCTATAAAGCAAAACCTGCTTTTCTTTTGCTCCTTTTGACCAGCTGGGATTAGTGTTTTCTGAGCCTATACCCTCCTTTGACATATGGGACGTTTTCAAGGGACATTAGTTTCAGCAGATGCTGGGTGGCGCTTGGGTGGATGCCTCTGATTTTTAGTTAGTTAATAAATCAGCTTTTACAACCATGTGTATGCTATGATTTAACAGATGCACAACAATAATACTGGATTAGGAAGAACAAACTGTTTCTCTGCAAAGGGTATTTTATTTCTTAGTAATATTGCATATAGTATGAGTTTTTCTGCAAAATAAACAAGGATTCATGCTATTTTTTTTCATTTAGCCAATGTCCTTCATCCCCACGGGTCAAATTGTGCTCGGAATTACATTAGCACAAATGCAGAGTACCTCCGCTGAGTTCAGAAAAACTCTTTCCATTCACTTCAAAGGACACTGCTTCAAACCTCATGTAGACTGCTTTCTTTAGGCATCAGGAGACGCTTCCTGCCTAATGAACTCCTTAAGCGACGTTCCTTCAATTAAAGAGACTCGCGTAATACTTTACCTAATCAGAAGGTTCACTGCGGTGTCATGTTGGTTTCCTACAGAAATCTATTTTTCTGTGTATCCTGGGCTGTTGTTTTAGTCAGTAAGACTTTCTTTTTAATCTTCAAGCTCCCGCTTCAGATACGTGCTAAAAGACTAGAATAAATGACATCATCCTTGGCTCCAGCCTTTGCAAGTGAAATGGTATTTAAAAATATGAAATTCTGGTAGCAATGTCACACCCGACATTGAAGTTTAAAACAAAACTGACAATAAAATCAACTGCCAGGAAACTGACTATTTTTTACATTCGACATCTATCATGTCAGCTTTGGGTTAATCTTTGGAGCCAGCTCAAGGATGGATGAGGTAATATTTGCACATGTTATGGATAAGATAGAATGGAAATGGATTTCTTTTTTTCTTTCGAGTAATGTGCTACAAAGATTATGAGCCTGATGGTTGGAATCAGTACGAGCTGTGATTGAGGGGTTATGTGTGAAGCAGCAGATTAGAATGGTTTTAATATGGTGCATGATGGCCTCTGAGAGCCCCAGGCGATGTACCGAGTGTTGTGAATGGGGGCATTTGCAGGAGGTAGGAAGATAAGTGATAAGTGGACAGTTGACACAATCGTGGAAAAAGCTCTCAGAGCCAACACATTTAGCGGATAAGTTTAAGGACTTGGTCTCACACTGCTTTAGTTGGGAGTGTCGGAGATTGAGGCTTCAACAGGGAGTCACAATTTGGTGACAGAGCCAGCTAAAGGAAAGCTGCAGGTAACTTATAACACATAAAAGAAAATGAAATGTTGAATCACAACCTGCTATAATGGCAACAATTTGGGGATTACAGAAACTATCCTAGAATTTGTTTTTGTCTATGTTTATACATTTAATGTGTTTTGTCTGTGTAATAGTGTCTAAAACACACACAAATTACAGCTGGAGAAAGGATTCCATTAATTCCTACTCTGTGTGCTTTTTGTGAAAGTTTTTCTTAGCTTTGTCCACATAGTCTCTAAAGCACATTCCTGTCACAGGCCAACATTTGATCAGCATTTGCACCAAACTGCCTGTGAAAAGTTGACATGTGCTGAAACTCTTAAGAGGCAGAGCTTAGAGAGTGTTGGTCTCAGGTGGCTTCAATCTATCCTCTTCCTTCTTTTTTCAGTGGCCTCAGTGGTTTGTTGCACAGTCCTGGCAGCTCTGGAGGCCCAGTTAAGTTTCGTCAGTCTTTTCTAAGAACCTGCCCAGAGTTTCATGCTGCAGCCTTGCTCCTCACAAACTCCCTTTCACTCTTCGGAGTCTGCTAAGGGTCATTTGGAGCATGGCCCACAATTTGGGTAAGGAAATGGTTCTTCTTTGAGTGCACCAAAAGCTTTTGGAGGCACCTTCTGTTTCTCTGATGCCTTCTGCTGGCATAAAGGGGTCCAAGTGGGAGCAGGAATGTCAGTTGTTTCTAATACATTTCCACATTTTAACCTGCATGCCCCTGAATTTTAATGAACAACTATGAATTGTTGGCCCTTTTGGTCTGGTCCCCAGTCCACTGGAGCCATTTTGCACCTCCTGAAAGTGCAAAGGAGCAGGAGGCTGAAGAGAACATGTAAGGCAAAAAAAAAAAAAAAAAAAAAAAAAAAGAGTCTTGCTGTAAGGCAAAGAAAAGAGTTTTACTGTGTCTTTTGTGCCCATTCTCCTTATGTCCTCTGGTGGAAGAGGGCTGAGGAAATGCAGAAGGCAAGGGGAAAAAACACAAGTTACCTCTAGAAGATGAGTGTCAGAAGAATAAGTGAGATGGGCATCGCTCTCTGAATCAAAGAGTCAAAGGTCTGTCCCATAACTATCTCCGTTCCTTTTGAGAGTTATGTGGACAGGAGGCAGATTAAAGCCTGGAATATCAGGTCTGCAGGTATAAGAGTTGAACTTGCTCCCAGTTTTTTTTTTCACCACGGGCAGCCACGAGTTGAATTTTTTACAAACTTCTTGTAACTCAATAGTCAGGAGGGGAGGGCTGTAGTCTTTACATGTGACTAACTATTACATATCCAAATACAGCATTTATATGGGTAGTGTTGTGTGTTTGTCCAAGAAAGACATACCTAGTGCTGTAATACATTGTTCAAAACAAGACAACGATGGAAATGATGGACTTTCTTGTACATCTTACCTACTGTCTTTATTTCAATCTCTCAACTGTAAAGAAATTATAAGAGTTTCCTTTCAGAGCTGTACTTGATGTTATAAAGTTATCATCATCATCACAGGAGATTGACAAAAATCCCCCACTGGGCATGGAAAAGTGAGAGTTAGCCTGGACAGCAGCAGGACTAAAGCCCACATTTTAATGTCAACAATATGCATTCTAAGAATCATATGTTTTCTCCATCCAGCTGAGCAAAGGGTCTGAAAAGCAGTTACAGTTAGTTGTATTTGGGGCAAAGGCATGGAGCTACAGTATGGTCATGACATCGTTCTCACCGGGCAGAAATTCTTGCAGGAAGCACAGTAGGACTTGTGCCCCACAGGTGAGGAGAGGCTGTGGCTGTTCCCATGGACATTAGTATCTCCTTTTCTCTGCCTCATGAAGATATCTTGAGGAATCAGTGCTAGCAGAGGTGATGACAGTGCCAATTTCCTTGCTGAGATGCTACCTCTTGTCTCCTCACTCTGGGGCATTCACATGTGTGGTTGGAGAAGCCTCTGTCTGAAGGGTTTGTGCTGCTTAAAAGCATTAGAGGATGCTCAGGTGAGAGTCCGGAAAGGGTAAAAAGACTTACGCAAGCCTTGGCTGCAAACACTGCTTGACTGAAGAGCTCAGCTTTCCCCTGAAAAGAACACGTTGCTAAGAAATAAAAACTTCTTATAGGACCACACAGAACAGGACATGACACAGACCATTTTCACAGCCAGCAGCAACTCTGCAAATGGGTAGAGAAGTAAAATCATAAATGGAAAAATCAGTTCTTGTGAAGTTGTTGGGCTTTTCGGTAGAATGTATGTTCCAAAACGCTATTTCCAAAAAGACAGTAATGCCAGAAAATATGAAGTAGTCACAATTGGGGTGGGCAGTGGATTTTAAAAAAAGATTGCTCTTTTCTATGTTTTATTTTCCTAAGAATCTCAGCTTCTTCTGCATTCATTTTGACTGGTGGAAAGCTGTTTACATGTTATTTATGCTGTATACCTCTCTACGAAAAAGTTATACTTAATGTGCCATCAAGCACATCATGTATAGAATGGGCAGAACAATGTTACTGACAATAGCATGAGAATTATTAAGAAACAGATGTGAAACAAGACAAATATTAGCAAAAAGAATACTTTTCATCTAACCGAGCATGACAAATCTTCATCAAACACTTTGATATTGATTGGATTTGTAATAAAGATAAGTATGTGATACTCTGGTTGGAAGCTGTAGGCTGAAGTTCTGGATGAGCAATAGCTCACTAGTGACAGGTCATCTGTATTAACACTAACCAAATGTCAGTCACCAGGTTTGAACTTTTCTTATAACTCCAGAATGCCCCATGTGGGGAAGAAGAGATGACATCCAACTCGGGGGAAAGATGTCATCAAACCCTCAACTGTTTTCTGCTCCACGATCACAGCTCTCTAATGCGTGTGCACAGAGCCTGACCCCGAAGTGGCTTAGCAGGTTCATACAGCAGGCAAAGAGGGTTTGATTCAGTTGCTTGGACTCTGGTGTCTGGGACAGGCCACGATGCTGCAGGGTGTCCCCTGGGTGGTCGGTTGCCGCTGGAGAAAGGCACAGGTCTCTGGCCACACGAGGACGCGGGGTGGTGTAGGTCATGTGCCACATCCACCAACCCCTCGTGGATGTTGCAGGCACTCGGGCTGTGTTGAAGGACACCGACACCTAATGTTATGGAGCTGAATCATGCCCTAAAGTGTCTCTCATACCATTAAAAGGTAGCCAGCTCTGATACGAATACGAACAGCAACACTGTGCTGAGAGTTATAGCAGAAGGTAGAAAACAGCACGACCACGGCATTTCAGAAACAGAAGATAAATTTTCAGGTTGGAATTTACCAGGATACTGGTGCAAGCGTATATAATTTGTTATGCAGAATAATCACATTTTATCTATTTAACTACAGGTAGATTTTTTTTTTTTTAATCAACAAATGAAGTATTTACCAACTGATCAGGTTTCTATTGAGAACAGGCAAGAGGAAACTGGTCTGATTACAATCTGACACTTTTGTATTTACCACTTTTTTTTTTTTTTTTTTTTTTTTTTTTTTTTTTACTTCACATGAGAACTTCAACAGCCCATCTGGCCTCAACTGGTGGTTTTCTAACTTGCCAGCTTTACTTAGGTGTATTGTGATAATATTATTTCAAAATAGCGACATCACTGAGCATCTTTCAAAATGTTTATAAAAATATATACCCTTGTTTTAATTTATACAGTCTTTGTAATTCCTTAACTAGCAAAATTGGGGTATGAAGCTTTTATTCCAATATTAAAAGGGAGATGTAAAGTCATGTGGCCACACTATCACAAGCTTCTGCCAGCTGTAAACCTCATCACAGTTCCTGTAAAGTACATTTCCACAGATCAAGTTACTGCCAGGGAAGACTTTAACAATCTTCTACCCTACTTTCAACTAGCAACAATTAGTATTAGCAAATGGTCCAGGCCACTGCCTGGAATCACATATGATTTCTATTCAAGAAAGACGAACTTTTATTCAAACCAGACCCATAAGCTAAACACATGAGTTTCCTCACTTAAAATAATGAATCTGAAGTAGTTTCTATCATTCATTCTAAAAATCACTCTCACATTTGAAATCAAGTTGGCTATTTTCCCTTGTCTGTATTAGCCATCTGGTAAGGGTGACTTTTCTAACACTGGTGTCTAGGGCTAGGATTTATTCTTTTTTAAAAAAATATCTTCCTCTTCACACTTTTCCCCCCACTTTTGGAGCTTGCCCTTCCAATATGGGTAAAACTCATCCTATCTTTGAAAACAGAAAAAAACCCACACATGGCATAACTTCCTCTACAAGATTCTTAATATATTTTACAGTCAAAATGTAGTTTTGTATGTGATGATTTAAGAAGGCGCACACATGCTTTCAGGTCATTAAAGCTCATTGTAAAAATAATAGAGACACAAAGGACTTATTCTCAAGTAACAATGCACACCCTCTTCGCAATGGAATATTAAAGATCTGTTTCATTTTTCAATATAAGGCAAGTTCATGATGCTGTTTCCTTACCACATACCTCAGCAGTGCATGACCCCAAAAATAAAAAGTGAGTGGATTTATATGCAAAAAAAAAAAAAAGAAGAAAAAAAAAAAAAGAAAAAAAAAGAAAAAGAAAAAGCTTGGCACTTCTTAACATTTTACTCCTCTTCCTAAATAAAAGACCTTGGGAACATATCCTTTTTCTGCTGCTGTTACTAGGTGAGGAGCTTATTGTATCTTAGAGCATATACCTTATCTTCTGTGAATGCCAAACTGAATGAGTCAGGGAGTTTAAATATGTTAGATGCTTCTTTGCAACAAGTGATAGAGATAACTGATAAGCAATTATCCACCATGAGGATGAATATCAAGCAAACACGTAACAGTGAACGGTTGCTGATCACAAAACTCATGTAAATATGGAGTATGAGCCTCTGAGTTAGGAGGCACATAGAAGACAAAACTGAAACCAGTATGAGATGGAAGCACCTGGTAGGTCCCAGAAAAAAAAATGTTTTCCAGGGAAAAAAAACTCCACTTAAGGATAGATTTGGCCCACAGCTGTCAAAGCAGCCAAGTAAAAGAGTGGGGTAGAAGATGCTGTGTGCAGCCATGTGCAACAAGGGGCCTGTCAAGGTCCCTGAGGCTGCTACTGGCGTTTCTTCTCTGTTTTTCTCAAGTGGAAGTGAGGGGTCTGACTAACACCCCCATGCCACAGAGGTTTCATAGGAATGTGGTCTGCCCTGTGACATAGCAGCCACCAGCCTAAGGCTGGTACGCTGCAGAGCCAGGCTAACTCCATATCACAAATGACTGTACCTCTTGGAGAAAACTCCTGTTCCCTATTGAAAGGAGGAGAAAATATAGATATCAAAAGGAAAATAGATGAAAGCAGGCCACTAAGAAGAAACTGACACACTTGCAAAGCTGTGGAAGAGGGATTTACCTATTTTATTGATGGACTAACTCTAAAAGAATTAGAAATAAGATCCAAAAGCCTGTTGAATCAGAGTATTGTTCCAATTAAATATACTGCAAGATCTCTTACAAGGCACATTTTGGCAGAGAGAGGCTGTCTGTATTTTTTGACTTCCTTTAAAAGATATGAAATGTCTTGATACGCAGAAATGGGGACCAATAAATTTCTTCTCTGCTATAGTATATCTTGCATTGTATTTCTGATAGCTGTTGGTCTTGGTTTATTATCTGTCCTTGCAATGGTTCAGGTCTGCATTCTGTGAAGGTGTTGGTTGTCCCTTGAAACAGAGCTCAGAATGAATGGAAAAGAATTCAGTTTATACCACATTACACATCACCTCTGCCTTTACTCCTTGCCTGTTAACAGCTGATTGGTGACATAAATTCTATGTCATATGATAATCCGAAAAAGAAGAACATGATGAAACTTGGTAACAGCAACCCTCGGAGACATTCCTGGAATTGCAGCAGACTGTGAAGACAGTTGGCCATTAGCTCGGATGAGGACCCGAGCTGGGTGCGTGAAGGTGTCTGCAACGGCCCTCTTCTCTGTGTGACTGGAAGCAAAGCAGCTTCAGCATGTCCGGCCAGCTTGGCCAGCCCCCCTCCAGTAATGCCTCCTGGTGTCGATTAACCAGTGACCTCTCCAGTGATGAGGAAAGTAAGAAAAGCAGTCTGGGGCTCACAAATACCTGTGTGCTCCACAGAAGAGCAAGGAAGGGAGGAATAGGTGACCTGACATCTTCGGTGTGGCTGGTGAAAGGCAGCTGGAACCTCGGCTGGGGCAGAAGAACAACGTGACAGTGGCCTCCAGCATGCCGTAAAAAGGATTGGACTCAGAGTCTCTAATGGCCATCTGCATCTCTAACTGGTGCAAAACTGGGCTCTCTGTGCCACAGACTGGAGATAAGAAATTAAAATTTTCAGGCAGAAGAGTGTGACTTTGGTTTCTAGCTAATGATGACATCTCTCTACGGGAGGCTTCAAAACCTGCCCTTCTGATCGGAATAATAAAGTACTGCTGGAAAGAACATTTGCAGCATTTTGGTCAGTCAATGAGGCAAAGTTTGCAAGGGGAGGCAATATCTTTTATTACACAAGTCTGAAAAAACAGGCAAGCTTTCAGCACACAAGCACTTCCTCAGGTCAGTAAAGGCAAGCCTAGAGAGCCATGAAAGTTTTGTTTTTGTAATCACTTTTCTAGTAAAAAAAATAGCCTGAGGCATAAGCAAAATTCAAAGCAAGGTGATCTTGCACAGTGCTCCAAAAGCTTTTCTGAAGCATTTATACCATCTACTGCATTTTTGGAATCCAAAGTAATCACCATTTTTAAACCTTTCAAGAATCTCTGGTTATGTGGAGAACTGTTAACTCATGCATTAGCAAATATTTAAAAAATGTTCAGAAGTATTTAAAAATACTTAAAAATCACGAAATAGTAAATAAATTTAACGGTCATAAAAATAGATGTGTCAAGAGTAGGAAGGACAAGTACTTTCCACTGGTATTCTTCAGCTACACAACGGTTCTTTATTGAGCAGTCATTGCTAGTTGTTTCAAATTGTTTGCTTGTTTATGATCATATAGTCAATATATCCCTACAGGAGGTTACTCTACTGCTATTTTCACCATGATGTCTGGAAGTTCAAGCTCCAGAGCTGTCACAGACTGGAAGAGAGTTGAAGATGATCTATCTGGCACATATTCCTCTTAGACAAGACCTTCTCAGACGGTAACTAGTGGCCTACAACATCTGTCCCATACAGGGAACTATCTTTGACAACACAAATGTATTTGCCCATATCATCTTCTTTGGTCCACTCAGACCTAAGGTGAATTAGGAGGAGGGGGAGAACTCCATTGCACATAATGGCCTATTTTCAGGTGTAGCAGTCTAGACCATTTCCTCATGGCTTTGGCTCACAAAGAGTCTTTCTTTTTAGAGTGATTGCTGGAACATGCATGCAAGAAAGCTGTGCTTGCTTTAAGCGATGCTCTGCATGCTGGTGGTGCACATGGGGGTGTTGAGGATTAGGTGACGTCCACTGGAGTCCCTTTGCTTTGTGCACTGTTGGGGACATGAAGCTGTTTGCTGTCTACCAAGTGGTTGAATTGTCCCGGTATTGCCTCCATGCCAGAGAAGCTGGGACGCCAGGTCCCTGCCAGCCATTGCCCCACCTCGGGGCGGCCGCGTGTGCTCTCTCAGGAGGAGTCAGCAGAGGGGGCTCCTGCAACGAGGCAGCCTGCTCCCTCCCGCATACACACACGAGTATTTTAAGCAATATGCTCAATAGGAAGTATTGGTTTATAAATTATTAACCGTGGTTCTCAGACACACTAGCAGGCTCACATCTGTGCACATTTTACGTAAAAGACAAGTAATGGGAGAAGGTGAGATCTTCAAAGCATCTTGTAACTCAAGAAGGTCTGTATTATATAAGCGCAGAAGGCAGCGAGGGATTAGAAGAAGTTGTGTTTGGGCTACGGCACAGAGCCTCTGCTTTGAGCACTGTTGTTTGATTCCTGGGGCCAGTGATGCCTTTGTGAGCAGCGAGTTTCCTGATCTCGGTGCTTAAGGGAAAACCCCGGAGGGGATGTTTTAGTCTCTTTCTCTCCTTTTGGGTGGGCAGGCTGAGTTAAGCCACTGTGAGCTCCTGCTCACTGGCATGGCCAAAGGCCGCGGGACGTGATGGGGAGGGACGCACATGTAGCCAGAGAAGGCGAAGGGTCGCTCTGCACTTAAGCGTGGACAGGCCCATCGCTGGCGGAAGGAAAACCCGAAAGAATAAAGTGAGAAAATGTGCAGCATCTCCAAACACCTGCTGGCTTCACCACATTTTTCGTTTCATACTGTGATTATTTTTCCAGGCATTTTAAAAACTAAGTAAGCGCCTTGTGTACATATGCAAAGAGGAGGCTGCACTGGCACTTGGCAATGTGAATCCTGGAGCTTGCCATATCGACTTGGCTACTTCGATTAATCCCACCTTGACTACCTGGAAGGTTCATTTCAGAGAGCTGCACTCCAGGTACTGTGCCATCTCATTAAAGCAAGCTAATGTGCCCTCTGGATCATAAATGCTTCTTTCTCAGTGAGGTTTTCTATTTAATTATTTGCAGGTGTCTGAGAGATTGGGAGCTCAAGAAAACAAAATTTTTGTTTCTTAAATAATCTGTCCCATTAAAATTCTCACTCAGCATGTCCTCCTCTGGTGATGTTGAGAAACCCTAGTACAATTACCAAGTTTTTGGGTGTAAGCAATACAATAAAGGAAAATGAAAGCATTTTTGTACTATCTCACACTGTTAGCTCCTGAGGGATACTCTCGTAACAATGAGGAGGGAAACACACATAAATTAGGCTGTAACTACAGCTGACTAAATAACAGTGAGAGTTTTTTTGTGAAGTAAGTTGTTCAATTAATATTTTTGCCATCCTCAGCAGGAAGAAATTACTTGACCAGCGTAGCTGGTGTTTTTTCCTGCTATTAAAACAACTTCGATAAATACGGTCTCCTTTGTCGAGAGTGACTGGCCTGCTCTGCCTTCATATTCTTTTCTTTCAACCACTTCCTTAAAATACACTTATCCTAAACAGTTTATATGTCTTCTTTTCCAAGAGGCATTTATAGTTCAGGGGGAAATATACTTTGAAAATATCTAAACCAGCTTCCAGACCGTTGTGCTGAGCAAGGCCCGTTCCAGCGCACTCCTATTTCCTCTTCTCTCAACCTGTCTCTCCCATCAAAGGCCTAACTGCACCTTTTTCTGCTCCGTCCAGGTACATCTGTCTCCTCCTCCTGGAGGCCCCTGGCTTTTGGGGATGCTGAGGTGTGTGTCAGAACATGCATCTGCCTTTGCAGACAGGACCTGCTGTTTGAAAGCTATTTCGGCGGTGACCTTCCCTTCTGCTTGGCGGTGAAGCCTCCAGCCTGCTGTCGCTGCTCTGTGAGCAGCAATAGCCACGTGCACCTGCACTGGGGTAGGACAGCACTGACCTGCAGTGGTGTACACGGAGCAGTAGCTGCAAGTCCAAGAATATAGATAGTTTGGTAAAAATCAGAATTGCCTGGTAGATATGAGGAGTCTCAAGTCTACTATGTCCATTGCTGATGACAGTCTTTGTAAGTGCAGACCTTTTGAAAAAATAACAAAGTGTAACATCAGATATCCTTTAAGCCAGGATCATTTCATCCCCTGTTTACCTCTGAAAATCCTTCGATTATCTTCACCAGTGACGCTATTAACTTGTCCGGCCTTCAAACAACAGCAAATCAGAGCATTTCCCCAGACCTAATTCCTCTGGATATTTCATTATCCAAATGAGCCAGACTGTGTGAAGTGGTTTTTTGTTCCCTGGATTCATAGGATTAAGTAGGAGGATGTGTATTGTGTGGAGTTAAGAGAAAAAGGCATTTTAAGCTTTTGCAAACATGCGACACCTTTAACTTGAATTATTTCAGTTTTTACCCAAGGAGTCACTTCTGTAGTGGATAATTTAAAACAAATATACGTTTCCTCTGAAAGTATTTTCACAGCAACTAGGGCATACCCCAGCTCTGTACGCCCTGTAAGCTTGTGACGATGGAAGAGAGAACTGCTGCCTCAATGTCAAAAATGCTAGTGGTGTTTGGTACTTTAAAAATCAGTGTACCTTCTTTAAGAACCATAAAGAAGCAGAAAGACCACAGGTGTACTGTTGCCGAAGGCAAGTACAGATTTTGCTCACGGAAAACTTCTCTGTAGCAGAATTGCAATGACATGAAAAAGCATTTTTTTTCCCCAAAGACTGTTACGGGGTCCTCCTGACACTGGTCTACCCTTCCCTCCCCCCAGCTGGTGGAATTTGATGGCAAAATTCCCACATAGCAGGATGGGACTCACGAAACCCAAACCTCTCCATCGCTAAAGTATTCCCACCGAATTCAAGGACGACGTCCAGGTTTGTCTAAGGGACTACGCTGAAGGACTACTACGTGCGCTCAACAAATTGCAGGATCAAACGGCCTGCCAAATGACTAACGCGGGATTGCAGGTGCTACACTTGACCAAATTTAGAG
The DNA here is from genome assembly GCF_028389875.1 of Rhea pennata. NCBI lineage: Eukaryota > Metazoa > Chordata > Aves > Rheiformes > Rheidae > Rhea > Rhea pennata. Next base: position 91,284,509 of record NC_084665.1, on the reverse strand, counting down.
TGGACTGTGAAAGGTTCCTATGAAACGGTGATTCTATCCCGGGAAGCCATTGGGTTAGTATCGGGTGGCTGCGTGACCCAGCAGCCTACGAAACGCCTCCTGCCCGGCCCTGACTTTCCGCTTGGCACATTGAGGTGGACCCAGATTCGGGCTGGGTGTCCCACTTCGCAGCGGCCCCGGTCGCAGGAGACCCACTGGGACAGGACGGCGTGCTGGTGGTGGGCTTCGGCCGTCTGATTTTAATCGACGGCTTAGTAGGGGCCAAGCCAAGGTGAAGAGGGATGAAAGGGACTGAACGCCCTTGCTCAGGGGGGCTGGTTAAAAGTCACCTCCGTCTCAAACGCGTGACTCGCCTTTGGCTGGCGGCTGGCTTTCGCCCTTGGGTTTGTGACCGTTTTGTCCTTCTGCTGAGCTATTGCGGGACAGCCAATTTGCTTGCAACCCAGGAAAGGAAAGGTGGGGGGAAAGCAAGCTCACCCAAAACTACAGCATTCTGAGAGGTTTCGGTGGATAGCGCAGTTAAAGTCCAAAAACGTTTGGGATAAATCACACCTATAGGTCTCAGCAGGTTTTTACAGCTTTTTAAATAAAGTAAAGCGGAAGGACATTTTCCAGATGAAACCTCTTCCCAGTCTTAACTAGGAAAATTCAAAATATTCATTATAAAATGTCTACGTGAACATTTAGTTCTTTTTTTTCCCCTAACATTTCTAAGCAATTTAGTAAATGCAAACTATATTCATAAACTATTTTGACATTGTCAGGTCTGCGTTTATGCCTCCCAAAACCTCTACACAATGAAAGAAAAAAAAATCATCCTCTCATTTGCAAGCAAAAAAGAATGCTAAAGAACATTTTAATATTCTTCCCGTGATAAGTCCCTGATCCAGCAACAAACTTAACTGCGTACTTAACTTCTAAAATCAGGCATCTGTATAAATCTAATGACATTATTAAATTTAAGCATGTAAATGCAAATTAGGTCTTTGTGTACGGCTTTATAAGTGGTGACCTCAAATCTTAGCTCAAATATTAGACTTGATATTTGCAGTGAATACTATATGACCAGCTTGTAAACTGAAGCACATTATGCCATGAAATTACATGAAATGAAAGAAATAAGCTGTCAAATCACAGTCTACTCACAGAAGATTTGCAAATAGGAAAAATAACTAAAATAAATAACTAGGCTATTAGGTATGGGTACCTCAAGGACCTTTAGTGTGTATATTCAACTGGGGGGCTGAGAGAGGCAGGATAATTTGAAAAGCATAAAAGCCTGCATTTATGAAAAATGCAAAACCTTGAGTTTTACGCCTTTTGGGTTGATTTCATACCTATGGATTGTTGGCAAAATCTTATTATGGTGCTGGAAGCCACAACCATTTTTTTGTAAAATTTAGTTTACTGCTTATCTACTATTGGAGACAGTACCTCAGATATTGTTAAAATTAATTCCATTCAGCCTTTAGTGAATTTTGCCTCCTGACAGTTGCAATCCCAAATGTTTGCACGCTCTACATGAAACTGCCCATTTTACAAAGGAGTTATACACATCCTAGGATTTCTGGCTTGCAAATGGGCTGGAATGAATTTATGACCTTTTCCATAATAACATGTCTTCCTATTTGTTGTGTGTAAAATTAACAAAAACCTTGACTACAGGAAAATTCCTTCAGCCAACCCTTTTCTGCTACCAGACTCTTTCTAAGATCGCTTGTTGAATTAACTATTTTAGTTCCCTGAAGTTCCAAAAAGTGTTGTGCCTGGCAAAGGTTAACACATTGTCTGATTTATAGAAAAGCTTTGGTTTTATGAAACTGGGATCCTTTTTGTTTTAGGGAAACAATAGAAAGGCTTTGATTTTGTTGCATTTTTAATGCAAAGATTCTCCTGAGCAAGGACTTGCTGCCTGTGAAGTTACATCATGGCCAGCAGAGCCCAACAAAGTGAAAAGAATTGGGTCTATTCCAATTATAATTATTGCTGGGATGGTTGCATGGAGTCCCCATACATCAGGAAAACTGTGCGATTGCCATGAATCCTATGTGATAGAAATGAAGATTGGGATTCTTGTGTCAAATCACAGAAGAAAATCCCGTATTTGGAGACAGATCGGAACTAAACAGAATTTTGAATAACTAAACATCATTAGATGTACCGAATAGATCAAATCTCTATTCTGGGGAACAGCTCTTACCACAACAAGAGATTCTGTCTTTATTCCTTAGAGACTGGGGGGAAGAACTAGGGATTATGTATCACTTAAATGTGCCACACACATTGTCTCTGAACACTCCTGTAAGGAGAAAAGCGCTTTTTAAGGTCATGGCTTCCCCTCTCTTAGCTGGATAGCTTTCAAGGGGAAAAAAAAAAGAATGAAAAATTAATAAAGGAGGAGAATTTTTACGTGTTTCACATTACCTCTGTTTTTTAAGCTGGAGTATGATGTGTGGAAAAATTTTAAATCTTTAAGGCATCTTTTAATATTTTAGTTACCTGAAATATTAACTGATTTATTAGGTTCTATGATATTGGATCCAGGTCAGTACAGGAAATACTCAGCTGCAGTGAGTCTCTACAAAAAAATAGGTCAGACTATCCATATATCTTCTTATATTATTGGGAAATTGCTTCCCAGATAGGACTGTAAGTAGAAATGTGAGGGTTTTTTGCATCTCTCCGTATTCCCAGTGGTTGCACTGTGACTTCCTGCACATACTGTTCCAATGCCCCTCTGTCCTATCCATAAAAGAGCTCACTTTATATTCCCCAGAATGTAGTGAAATTTGGAGACAGCTGATATTTTCCAATTTAGGAGCAGAGCAGAGCATGTTGTGGTATTGTAGGAAAAAACAATGGCCAAACCTTTTGGATATACGTTTGTGCAGCCTCGCCATTTCAGAAGCAAAACAGCTGTAAAAGCTAGAGATAAACTGTAATATTTTAATGGACAAATACAATTGTTTTTGAAAACACTATTTATTCACTGTGCTAACAGAATTCAGCTTAAATTCTACTGCAGCTTTATAGGTTTGTCTGAATTATTATACAAAACCATACTTTACTATTTGCTCCAGAGCTTTGTTCCATTTTGTCGTACACACACACACGCACACACGCACACACATTAAGAGGATAAATGAAAAAGAGATAAACTGCTGTGAAGATGCAGGCAAGAGATGCTCTTTCAGATACTGAATTTTGGGAGTCTGTATATAAACCCTTAGCCCTTATCACAAATTTGACAAAAATATCTCTGGATATTTGTCCCATTGCATTTAGCTACAACTTTCTGCCCCTCTGTTGTAGCCATAATTGACGAGCAGCAGCTGAATCCAGAGTGCTAGAGCCAAAAGCCCTACTGAGAAACTGGGCAATAAGCTCAAGCTGGTTTGTTTGCAGCAGGCTGTCATGTAATTTACTCTCAATGTAGACACTTTTCCACTTGTCTTCACTCTCCTGTAGAATAAAACACGCGCAAAAAACCTCTAGGAGTGAAAACATACAGATCTAGGTTCAGTCAGCTCTATTTCCCTCTGCAAACCCTTCTTCAGTGTTTTGTGTTGCCTAGGTCTGAAGGCCTAAAGGCAGACACAGGAAGCCCTAAGCACACGGATTTAGATGGAATGAACTGAACCTGGACCAAGGAGCTTTAGGCAGCTCTTCCATTTTAAGGATGTACAGGAAAATTGGTTTTCCACAGAATTATGAATCAAGGTCAAGGTCTTGATTCTTGTTTTCAAAGCATGTCATGAGCTGAGCTCAGACTATGTAAAGGTTAGCCTAAGAGGACTGGGAAGAAAAACAGTGAATGATGGTCTAACTTTATTTTAAAGGCCCTGGCAGAGACAGGGACAGCCCATGCCTATTGAATAAATCGTTATGAGAATGGAGAACCAGCCACACCTGACTGATGTGCTCCTCCAAGTGCCAGGTGTGCTTCTGTGACCTGTCCTCTCTTACACAGCTTTGGCAACCCCAAAAGCAAAATATTGACCAAAGGGAAAGCCCAAACAAAACAAAATCCTGCAACCATGTGACTTCTGTCCAAGACAACCAGCAGATGCCATGACAGATGCCATGTTAATGCAAGAGACTTAGGTACTCTTGTGATGATTAAAAATTACATGCAATACAACAGGCAAAGCAATTTCTCTGGCCTCCAAGTCCAGTGGGAGATCAGAAACCCTGCATATTTGGGGAGCTACTTTTGCTCAGCCCCTCACTGTGACTCAGCAAACTCTGCCCTCCTGTTATATTTGCACACTGGAATGATCTGGCTCATTGCTGTTTACACATCGCTATCTGAAACATTTGTTTATACAGTTTTAGTCACCATATCACAGGAAGAGGATATAATTTGCCTATTGCTAACAGTGCAGCATGCAGGAATTTGAGGAACAGTGAGTCTCAAGGAGACCTGGTGATAAGGAAAGGTTATAGAAGCTAGATTTGTTTCTCAAAGGCAAAGGAAAATCTGTGAAGTGACCTTGCATAATCACTCAAAATGATAGAAGAAATAAAAACAGAGGGGGTCTGGTCTACCACATTAAGCCCAGAAGTAGCTCCTTAAGAAGTAGTCATGGTAATGCCCAAGTTTTAGATATTTTCTAATACAGATATCTTAATATCTGTATTGGATAATATTGGTGCCTATGCAGTGCATGGATCAAATGCCTGAGAATGAGAACAACAAAATCCAATAGGCTGAACTGGAGACATACAAGTTAAGTTGAAAGGAATGGCGGAGAGGTATATCTTAAAAACCTACCCTACTCTGGGACTCCAGATTATTAACCCTGGGCTCACTGAGATTCATAGCCTTGAATTTCCTTTAGGAATTAGGTACTCTTTCACCCTCTTTAAACAACATCTCCAGCATAGTTCATGCTTACTGTGTTCCCCTGTGGACTCAAACCCTTAGATGTTTCTTGTATTCTCTGGTTAGAAAACACATTCCTAGCAATGGGCAAGACACCTAATGACACCTTTTTGGCTTTGCTAAAGTGATTTTTTGTAACTTTGGAGACATGCCTATTTGGCCCACTATGGCTGATGTCTTTTAGGTGAGAAAGATGGCTCTGGTGTGGTATGTTGGTCAGATTTGGAGGATGCATGGACGGCTGTCCAGACTGTATGTGTGAGGTATTTTTTTTGTTCCATAATTTACTGGATTATTCAGCATGTGAAACCAGCTGCTGGAGCTGCTCTGTCTTTTGCCACTCCACCTTTCCTCTTTCAGTGGAAAAAAAAGCCTATGTCTTCCTTTAGTGCTCTGTTAGATGCCTTTTTGCACTAAAAGTTCCAATGAGATGACTAATCGGTGTCCTTGAAAATCTTTTTTTGCCAGCCTTTGTTTTTTCATTCCATACTCAGTTTGCCACTTCGAAGCTACCTAGGTTTTTGCACGTTGTCAAATTGCATTTGAATGCTGTGCCTAGCTCATTGCAGCTGAGCCTTTAACACCTCAACTGATACAGTACTGGTTACCTCGTTTGGATTGGGTATAATGGTGCTGCTTTGTACTGCAGTGAGGCAAAAATGAAGCAAAAAATGACTTGTCTGATTTTTTGGGGGGAGGGCAATGGAAAGTTTGCCCATTTGACACATGCAATGAATCGAGGAGTTAGCCACTGCATAATATGCTGTTACTCCACTGGTGCTCTGTGTGGTGGACGGTTACACCTTGGATGCTTCCTCCTGGCACTTCTCCAGCGATGGGCAGTGTCCAACTCTCACACCTGCAAAGCAGCAACAGACTTGTTCACCTTTTTTCTGGTGGAGAATTGGATTCCTTGATGGCTCAACACTTGCTTCGTGAGCCTGCCAAAGGCCAAAGATGCTTTCTGGATATGAGAGACTACCTCTCTGTCAATGCTGGCGTGATTATTTGCAGCATTTCCAAGGTAAGTGAGAACCAATGGCTGTTAATAAGGAGCATTTCCCTGCAGACTAGTTCTTCAGCATCAGATGGTTTTCTTTTCCAATTCATATATCTCCTTTAAAAATGTTGTCTCTGAATCAGTCACCGAGAATGTAAAAATGTTATTTCTATCTTTAGATGGACACATAATGAATTTTTATGGATGAAAAGCCTCTGTTTTCTCTATTTCACATTGCCAGTCCTCCTGCCGTTTTATTCCTCATGGAGCAGAACAGCTGTCAGGAACATGCATATGTTTTTCTGCAGTTGCATCCACAGTGACAACCAAAAATAATAGAGGAGGGAGATAATTAACATCTTGCTACTTTTCTCTTTGTACTGTGCTGCTTACACATGTATTTACTAACATGCTCCTCTATCATGGCTCCCATTAGAGTTATAAAGTTTTCCTACATATGGGCTTTAGGCTTTTCTAAGCACAAATTTGACTTTTATTAGAGAAACTTGATATAAGACAGTAATTTCAAAACTCACTTATTGTACACTTATTGGCTCAATTTGTGAAGTTTTGTAAGATGCCATTATTTAATTCCCAGAGCCTGTTTACAGCTGCTGCTGCTCTTTTTGGAACACCTTTCTGCCTTGGCAAAGTTGCATGCTACAACCCCTTCCAGTTGGTAAACACACAAACAGACCATTGAGCGCTGAAACAAAGTATGCTGTATGCTTCTGTAAGTGCTTGTAATGCCTGTCTGAAGGGTTGAGTCAACACTTTTAGAAACCAGAGTTTTCTATGCATAACCTCTCAAGCAATTGGTTATCTCAAGAGCCAAGGTTGCCTATAGTGTTGTTGGGACAGTGAGTGCAGCTGGAAGTGTAGCATGGTGTAGACATACTTAAAGAAGTTTTAAATAAGGTGGTGGAGGGACTGGGAGCAGGCCAGCAACCCAGACTATGAAATCCAGCTGAGAGTCTGGCTAGATACCCAGGCAGTTGGCCACCCTGCGCTCTGTGCTGCCATGGCTGTTTTGCATGTTGTACCGTCCCTGAGCAGCTCAGCGCTGCCCCTCACTGCTTCTGCGGCAAGGAGAAAGAGGACGAGGAGGACCAGGGCTATGCCACAGAAGGGCTTTGGCTAGTTGCGTCAGCAGCAGGCACTGCCCCGAACGTCCTTCCCTTGGCGATGGCAGACATGGGGCAGAGCAGACATCAGCAGGTCGTGGGCATTTCCCACACCCCACATGGCTCTCTCCAGCTGGCAGATCAGATTAAAACTAGTTTGAGTGTGTCTATATTGCCTTCCAGTCTCAGCTGTGCTCCCAGGAAGACAAGGGTGAGGAGCTAACAACATATATTAAAGGTGAGGGTAAAGTGAAGGAGACACTGCTAGATTGTGAACTAGGAGTAAGCAGATTCTCCTGTCCTACATCCAAGTTTTCCCTTAGTATGGAAACATCTTAATTCTTTGTGATGTTTGTCCTGTGCAACATCTCTCAGGCTAGAGTGCTCATAAGATGTCTCTTAGAAGCTCAGTTTAATCTTGCTGGCTGTTCAGTGAAGAGACCTAAACTGGACTATGAAGGAAACTTAAGAATTTCTTAATTGCCATCATCTTGCAACAATTGCAACATGAGCTTTAATTATGAAGTGTCATCATAGGGTTTTTTGGGAACTGAGCAAGTAGGGCCCAGTATTACACTGTTTTGGGCTGAGGGAGGTGATAGGGAAAGTGAAAGTGTTAGTGGTTCTTTAAATTATTCTGACAATTGGTTGTCATCGTCTTCAATAATATTCACCTGTCTCTGAGGAACCTGCAACAAGAACTGGTAGCTCATTCTTGATGTAGCTGGTTTTCTTTCTCCGTATGTCTCAGCTTCCTAATCTGGTGTAAGACACCATAACAAAGCAAGCTGTTACATTGCAAAAACCAAATGTGAAATGTTCTCATGTGTATGTGCATATTTTAAAATGTGGCCATTTAGAGGGGTGTAAGAAGGCAGAAAACAGCCAGTTTCAGTTCAGCAGACATATGGAAGGGTGCGTTAGTTGGGAGGCTAGTCCAAGGTGCTCGTGTGCTCTCTAACCACTGAGAGATATTGGCTCCTCCAGAGGGAGATGGAGAACAGGAGTTCAGAGCTCTAAATTAAGGTCTCTAGATGTAGGTGCACCCTTTGCCAGGGCCTCCCTAAGACAACCCTGAGCGCAGACTTTTTTCTTGATGAAGTGTGTGTCCAAAAGACACTCTGAAACTTACCCACTAAATGGAATTTTAGAACAAAGGTGCTGATATAACTTTACTTACGCTTATATTAATGCTAGTGATGCAGCTTTGTTGAAACATTCAAACATTTCATTAAATACACCCATTTATATAGTGTACAGTCTGTGTAACTTGAACATTTTGCCATCCTAAGGGGTTCATACCTTATTTTCTGAAGCTCCAAGTAATTTCCTCTGTGGACTCACCACCTTTCCGCCAACTAATAAATAAAATATGCTGGAGATTAAAAATACTGTTCATAATATCAGATGATAATCTGATATTGATGGCAATCCTGCAATGGGAGCATGAATTATCATTGCTTATTCATTTGTTTGATTTTGTAGTGTTTCGGTATGTAACTTCTGCATTTGAATTAACAGTCTGGCAAGATATCCTGTTAAGGTTAAGCTCCTTGGAGAACGTAAGCATGTGCTTGTCACTGCTTGAAGATCACTTAAACCTAGTACCTTGTTGCTAACAGTGGTCAGTAGCAGGCATCTAGTGGCAGAGTATTAAAGTAAAGCATGTGTAGCTTGACTCATCTTCCCATGATGCCTCATCTTTTCCCTCCAGAAATCAGTGGCTTAGTGGTGCCCTCCAATGAGATCCACCATGATGAATATCCTGAAATGGACCCACCTTCCATAAATCTGTCTGATTCTTTTTGGCATCCTCCACATCATTTAGCAATGAGTTGCACAACTCAGCTGCACACTGTGTGAAAAAGTTCTTTCTTTTAGGTATCTCATTCTTCCGAAAATTTCACGGAGTCCACAGAGAACCTTGTGTGTAAGGTAGGTCTAAAGACAGTGGAATCCCCCAGAAGTAAATGATGTTTTCTTACTCACCTTCTCCATGTGAGTCACAATGCCATAGATTGCTCCCTAATATCACTCTTCCGTTATCACTTTTATGAACTCAAAATTCCTAGTCTAATTATTCTCTTCTTGAATGGAAGGTGCAGTGCAGGTGATTTGTGATTGTGCTTTTGTCTGTCTTTGTGTTTCCTCTAATTCTAATACACAACTTTGTACCAGCTTAGGAGCTGGTCCAAATATCTGTATCTAACTATTACATTTAATAGTAATGTGCAGGACCAATACCTCATTTTTTTTTATTTGGCTTTATTCCATTGATGTGCTGGGCTCTAGGCATATCTAATAACTAATTTAACAGTCTAGCATATAGTTTACGTACAATGAAGGCAATAAGAATGAAACATATTTAGGAGCATAGCCAAAAGCCCAAACCTTCTTCTCAGACAATAGGATCTCAAGTGCCCTTTTGTCTCTTCAGCTTGCCTAGTTACCTGGGGTCAGATGTTTTTTGGCCTGAGTAGTTTCAGTTGCGTCTCTAAATTTCGTATCCTCCTCTCCTCCATAGGTAGTCCAAGTGTCTTTTGCCACAAGGAAGGATTGGATCTTCACTTTGTTTTTCTAATTATGGATGCCCTAGCCATTTTCAGAAGTGAGCTCTGACTTTTCAGGCCTCTTTGCTGATGAGCCTCTCCTGATTCGGCATCAAGAGCTTCCCTGGCCACTGCCTTTGTTCTCTTCCTTCAACCACCTCTCTGTGGGAAGGTGAGTATGTTATGAAAGGGAAGCTCATTTCCTAAGCAAAATCAAACCCTCTCCAGGTCTTGTACTGCGGTGCTTTCTGTACTTACTGTATTAGACCACTGTCAAGAACTGTACTTATTTTTCCTTCCTAGCAGCAGTATATTTTGGCACTTGAATACCTACAATGCAAAACTGCCATCCTCAGATCTACCTCACTGCACACTGTTTTCTACACCTATCACATATCCACGTCAAAGTTATCTGCAAATTCAGAAAAGGATAAACCTGCTCCGAGTACCCTTTGGACCACAATTTCATGTAGGAAAGGCTGGTTTCCCCTAGAGCTTTTTGGGACCTGCACCACTGGCCCTCTTTGTGTTTAATGAGGCCTGTGGGCAAATAGCTGATTTAGTGGAAACTAACAGTCAGAGTTTAAATATGCTCTGATGACAGCTGACTTTACTTGCTAGAGCTTGCACAAGGCTTTTGCTAATGATTAAAGCAGATGGACAGAAGGAAGAAAGCAAAATGCTAGAATGTGTGAGAGGTGAAAGGGCAAGAGGAATTAGCCCAGAGATTTCCTGTGGTCTGTGGGTGTTTTGTGTTGTGTGCTAAATCAAAGAATTGTTTTCCATGAATGAAATTGCTGTGCTTCAGCTACCCTTTTTCTCCCTCCAAATTGAGAACGGGTAGTATGATTAGATACGCTTGTGGCAGAGTGTACAATATCTTGCTTTACGTTGCCAAGCGTGTTATTCTGCAAACGTTTAATTTGACGCCAGCCTCCGAAAGGCCAGGCTGCAAAATGTCACTCAGGTTGAACAGCACGAGGAGCCCGGAGCAAACCAGGGGGAGATGCCTGGCTGGGTTCGGTGTTAACCGGCAGCAGACCTCAGAGCAGAGCAGAAGACGGGCCTCCGGCTGCTCGGTTGTTTCATCTGCCCCTTGGAAAGGCTGTACGATTCTTCTTTCCGCCGTCCTTCATGCAGCCCTGCTACCGTCTTCTTGTCTTCAATTTGTCGTCACTGAGCAGCCGATAGCTGGCACCGTCCTTGGTGCCCACCCAGCCCGAGCAGTGAGCCTGGCCTGTGCCTCCCCTCGGACGCCTGGGAGCGGAGCGCAGGAGCCGCCGCCGCCACCCCGAGCACACGGGGCTGCTCTGGTGACGAGGAATGAGAGGAACGGACAAGCCAAGGATGAAGCTCTGAGGGGCAAGTTTCCTACCAGCTCTTTCCTGAGCATGAGCCGTTGCATTTCCTGATAGTCACGTTATCTAAATGAACACCCAGTTTAGTTCTCAGTCTTACTTTCTTGCCCTCAGCAGTGTCATGCGCTGATGTATTCTGCGCTCTCCTTTCGTATTCGGCTCAGGTTTGAATGTCTCCTTTGGATTTCTCTGAATGACTAATTAAAAAAGACCCTGATTCTACTTCCAGTTACTTGGGTGTCTGTTTAACTGAAGACACAACTGTGTCATATTCTGCTTTCCATGGCCACAGGGATACCACAGTTTGGTCCTTTAGTCTCCAGTGAAAAAATATTGTATACGTTTTAATTCCCTTTCAAGACAAATTATACAAATTAAATTAAATGCACCCTTCTATCGAGAAAAACATCTACAATTCAAGGAAAAAGTGTGCTTGCTTTGGTGAATTTTGTAATTCAAACCTGTTAGGAAACAATGTTTTCTAACCGTACGAGCAAAAAGTTCAGTATTACCTGCCCAGGTTCTTTCAATTTATTATTTAATATCCTTTTAAATGGATATATACCTCTATAGTCGGCTATGTATCTTCACTGGTCTCAGAATAGGAATATATTTAAATTTCAATTGAATTATTTCATTCAATAATAATTAAGTGTCCATAAAAATATCAATGAATCAATAAGAAAAACTTTTTACAACTTACCTTCTCCAAAATACTTCCGTCAGGAAAAGAAATCACTCCACTTGAGGGCTTCAATAATAATGATGATTATGCTGATACAAGGAGGTGTTATAAACTTTGCAATGGACAGGAGTTCCAGAATATCAAAATTAGCCTCTCTTTTCTGCAGTTTTTATGCTGATATTTTATTGTTGCTTTCACTTTCCCGTTCCCTGTAATTTAACATTTGGAATAGTAATTTGCTTTAGCCTCTCCAATAAATCCTTGAGAGCTTCTCTCTCTCTTTTCAGTTGAGATTCTCAGTATTTTTTAGGCAAGAAAGTTCCCTGGTCTGGAAGAATCTATTTGTTGTGAAGAAGTCCTCTTCATGAAAATTGTAAGGACTTTTATATTCTGGTGACCATAGATAGGAAACGATCAGAGAAAACCTTGTATCAAAAATCAACATGTCTTTTCATTCATATCTATGCTGGCAGACTACAGGCCCAGATATATTTTATGGAGTTTGGATCAAGATGAAAAAAGAACCAAACCAAAACAGCTTTTGTTCCTTTTAAAAAAATAATGAAAACCCCAACAACTTTTGTTCCAGTAATATCTCTCTAGCTTTGGTTTAAGGTCTAGTTTCATTCAAATGAAAACACTTAGTTTTGTCTGGTTTGAAAGTCATAATCATATGAAACAATCACATTTTGCCAAACACAATAAATCAGCCCAAGTTCAGTCTAAATTTGTCTCACATTTTTTCCAAATTCAATAAATATTTAGCAGGTTTGACCAAGGTTTGAGGTTTCTAATGGATTCCCTGAATGTATTTGGCTTCCTTTGATGGTTTGATACAGAAAGAAAACACAATTTTACTGAAATCTAGAAAGTGATGATCAAGCAAAGCAGATGGAGATCGGCATGAACATATAGGTCCAGTCCCCTGGATCCAGTCCCCCAAAAGCATTTATTGTGAGAATCCTTAGGTAAGGGAATGTTCAAGTGATAAATAGCAAATCATGTGCTCACAGGCATGATGAAATTTAGACTTGAGTCCCCCATCCCCAGTCACTCAGCTGAATGAACGGTTCTTCTCTAATTTATACCAGGATACCAGGTAAGGTCAAGGCCTTTGATTTCAGACAATGATTTTTTTTTTTTTTTTTTTTGATCTGGATGGGTCTGTGTAAAATTATGAGACTGTTTAGGACACTTTTAATCTTTTTTTTTTATACATACAATCTTCTTGATATTATGATATTTTTGTAACCAGAGATGTATTTACTTGGCCTGGAGACCATTTTCCTTATCATTTTTTTAACTGATTTCTACTTGATGAATATCCTTAATTACTAAAATATCCTTAATTACTAGATTGATGATAATAGATAATTAGCTACATAAATAGATGATGATCAGGTGCCTGAGAAATTGAAAAATCCTGATTTGTAATGAACTGGGAATGATGTTGTGAAGCTTGCAACTCCATATTTCATTTTATGAATCATCCAGCCATTCCAAACCAGTCATCCATACATTTCAGAACTGCTTCTGATTTCAGCCTCTAAATAAAAATGTCGTGTGTGAAGTAACATTGTCAATTGTCCTTGAGTACACAGAGTTGCAAAATTTTCCTTATGTCAATTTTGGGATTAGAGAGTGTTAAAAAAAATGAACAAACACATGAAAATAGCAAAGGGGTATTGGCAGTAAAGTGTGGAATTATCTAAGACAAATTATACTCATAGATTGTATTTCATGTTAATCAGTTTTAAAATTAAATAGTGTATTATTTGTTCTGACATATTAAATTAATATTATTGCTATCTCTGAGGAAAAAAAATAAGTGGTATTTTAAAGTGTCATATAGTCTGCTTTTGTTTTAACTAAGCTCCTGTAAAAGAGAGAGACATAATTACAGCATAGGAAAAAAAAATCTGCATTTAATATTAGTAGAATCAGAGAGCTGACTCTAGCTACTTTCCATCACAAAACACATAACTAAAATATTCTTATTAGTGAAAATGAGTCCAGGCTACTGATTGTGCCTGCTTATGGCAGCTTTGATCCTGACTTTTGTACAATTGCAAGAGACTCCCACTACGTATTCTAATGCAAAATAAGCAAACAGTGAAACGGAAATAAAGCTATCTTTCAGTAACCTTGCACATAGTAACATATGATGGCAATTATGAAAGACAATGAGCTTGAACAAGGCAATATGCATAGGTACTTCAGATATACAGGGCTGGCTCCAACCCTCCTGGTTTTGTTTAAAGCTGCTGCCTCCCCTGTGCTGGGGATGCCAAAGGGACCTGGAGATGGGGGCGAGGGGATGCTGGGGTTGCTGGGCACCACCTCTGACTTGCATTAAACTTCACCTGTGTTTGGAGCTGTGCTTGAGTTCCTGGTTTCAGCTGCTCTCTTACAGGGAATAACCAAATGTATCTTAAGCCAAAATGAGCTTTTTAAAGTTACCACATGAATCTACAACTTGAGCTGGTGAAACAAAAAACCCACTGTCTTTGCAGCTGTCTTTTGCAGCTGTCTTTGGAAGAAAGAGCAAAGCAAAAAGAAAAAAAAAAAACAAAGCAAAGTGTGCTATTATTTTTCTCAAATGGTCAATTTTCTCACTTGATCACTGTTGCTCAGATATTCATTTATCTCAGGTGTCTGTTCCTGTTCCTCATTTGTACCTTGGGTAAGAGTCTATCTGCAGAAGGGTGGGCACTGTATACATCGTATAGACAAAGATGAAAGAGCACAATCAAAAATTGTGATGCCAAGAGGAGAATCAAGAAAAATGAGATTCAGATATTGAAAGAGAGCACTGTCGCTTCAAATTCAGAGAATAAGGAAGCTGGTGAAAGCAGGAAGCAAGCGAAAGATGCATTAGATGTTTCATATTTTATTTTACTTCTGAAATCGCTTAAAGAGGAGTTATGGATAAGATTAAAAGAATATCAAAAGTGCCAGGACTAAAGAGGGATCAATGCATAAACCCCCATCAAGAGAAAGGAAGCTATTTTTCACTTTGTTTTTCTATCCTTTGCTCTGGAAAGGAGGAGGGTGAGGATGTGTGACAGCAGAGTAGCTGGTGTGGTGGGATCAACACTGCCAGAGATTTCTTCCAACGGCACTCAAGTGTGTCAGTGCTGAAGTGTGTTAGGGCACAGCAAAGGCAAGTGGATTTTCTGAGCCAAAGATAAAGGAAAGATAAGATAAAGGAAAGATAAAGGGAAGGGAAGGGAAGGGAAGGGAAGGGAAGGGAAGGGAAGGGAGAGGGAGAGGGAGAGGGAGAGAAGAATGAGAGTGCAGGAAGCCGAAAGGTGGAAGTAAATGTTGAATGAAAAGTCAGAACCTGCCAGTTCACTGTGGAAAGCTAATTTACAGAGCGGGGAAAGGAAGTGAATGAAAAAAGAAATAAAAAATGTTGAAGACTAGAAAGTAATTTAGAAGCAGGCTCTTGCAGAAAGGGGACAGTATTTGCTACATGTAGGTTGGAAGAATAACTACGGCTTGATGTGTGGGAGTCAGTCCAAGGCTATAAGTTAAGAAAGGGTAAGAAAACATACCAGCAGGAGTGTTGAACTGAGATCAAGAGCAAGCATCCTTACAGGTCATTGGAAAATCTGCATTTGCCAGTCATTACCTCACTGTGACCACAGATATCTTCTAGCCAAAGTGTAATGAAAAAACATATTAAACTCAGATATCCATGTGTGTTAATTGTAGGTCTGTAATGATATGCCAGTGATATTGAGAGAGGTCCTTAGAGCTGATTGGCTTCAGCAGAGAGGTGAAGTTTGAATAGTGATTTTTGAAATAACTTGCACCTACCTGTTCTGCCATTTCATTGCATAAGTGTCCACCCCAGCCCTATGGATCCTACTCCCAGTGGGAAAACAGCATTTGTCCTATATAACTAAGTACAGGAGAATGCCATTAGCTCCACAAAGAAAATGAAACATGGAGTTTGAGAAGAGACAGTTCGTTTCAGTGTGGAGATGCCTGTTTATCTAATTCTTCATACAGCCTGCTGGTGGATGCTAGTGGTAGAGTCTGCCGCTTTTTTATGCGTCGTGAGAAAACTGCAACAACAAACAGGAAGCCTGGGACAAGCTGAAAATGAAGCAGAGGCCTGGGCTCCAAATGTTTTTTGTTTCATGGGGTGCAGTGAAAACAATGGCAGAAGCAGTTGGCAGGTCATATTTTAATGACTGAACTTTTCCATTGCTTCATATTGATTTTCATAAATATTCGTTAATGCAGTACACAGAGTTGACTTGTGTAACAGTTTGCAGTATCTAAGGCTGTATTTTTTTGTTCGATTACGTTACCGCTTGCCCATCTAATAGTGACAAGTGGGACAAGCTCAAAGTGTATATCCTGAATGTCAGTCTGTTTTATTCCTCCAATGCGTTCAGTGACTCCTTTCTTTTACTCCCTTTATTGCTCCAGTATTTCCTCCCTTTTGGCTGTCTAGTTGAAGGATACTCATGGTGTATCCTTGCTTCCACCTTTGCAATCTTCATAAACCTCTCATGTGTGACTACCTCTTTCCATATTAAATACGCTGCTCTTCATTCTCTGAAGGATCAGAAAGCCTAATGTATCATGCAACACTCTAACTTGCAGAAGAGGGTATGGATATACTTAAGTCACCTCTAGCTTCCTTTTCCCAATGTTTCTTGGAAGTGCATGCCTCCCAGTTCCTGTTATTTGTCTAAGATGTAAAGCCTTAAGGATTTGTTATTCTTATTGTCACCATTACTATTATTTACAGAATAGTAGTTGTTTAGAACAATGTTGTCCCAAGCACTGTACAGATGAACGATAGAATTAAAAGAAAGCATCTCATCTCTGTGCTAAACAAAATCTCAGTAAATAAGAGAATAAATGTGCTGATTAAATAAACAAAAAGGTGAGGAAAGTGAAGAAGTGAAGCACACTTTGAAAAGTTGTGACTAAGTTTTGCTAAAGGGGAGAAAAGAGGCTATGAAATACCTTGGAGAGCTGAGAGCCAGGGCTGCAGACAGGTGACTGGTGTCCTAGCTGCTGGAGACAAGCCCTTGCAGACCAGGGCCCTTGTTAACAGGAAGGGTGGTGGAAGCCTCATCTCCCAGCATCATTCTGTGTTCAAATCTGAAAAGGGACCAACTGGTTACACAGATACTAACACAGTATACAGATGCTAACATGGACTCTTGCTCAACCCTTTCTTTAGCCATTGCCTTATGCAATGAACAAAAAGTTAGAAAGGCAGTAGCTGTTTCTCACATATGTTGATATATCACGTTGTGACTGATATGCAGCAGAGCTGGTGCAAGAAAGGAACCACAGTATCATAAAGGGGCATCTGTGAGAGGCACCAACTCCAAGCTGATGCCTTCACTAATCCTGAACCAGGTAGGAGCCCAGAGGCAGATATTGCTCAGCAACTGCTAGCAGCACCTGGCCTCTCCAATGGGTAGCATCTCAGTATGTTTCTACTGGCACAGGTAATCTCTAAGTTGAGAAAGAAGAACAAAATCTATCGCATCTCCCTTGAAAATTTGCCTGCTGCTAGCCTAAGCAATCTATGTCCACTCAGTCAAGTCTTTCATTATGCTTGTCCAATGAAAACTTCGTTGACATATATTAACCTCTCTGCCACTAAATGAAGCAGCAGTCTCACAGTGCAATTTCATACTTTACATGGGATGTCCATTTGCAGAGCAGAGAGTCTGTAGCTTGGGCTTTATATCATATATGCAGAATAGGATCGTTTTGCTATCAGACTGACCCCAGCAAAGACTCCTGGCTTGATTTCCAAAGTCGCTGAACATCTGTTGTTCTTGCTGACTTCAGCGCATGGTGCAAGAGCTCAGCAAGAGCTCCACAGCTATGAATGTCATACCGGCTGTGTGATATCCTGAAGTCTCCAGCAGTATAGGGAAGCTCCACAGTGGGTATGATGCTGGTATGAGGTAGGTTGTTTCACTCTGCTAACAGAAAAAAGTACTCATGCTCTGAGTGCTCTGTTCATGGCTAAACGAGCAATTGATGGCCGAAAGGCAGCAGTGGCACAAAAAATGTGGTGCAAGCTGAGGCCATCATCGCTCCCGCAAACACAGTGAACACCTTCTGGCTACATACATGGCTACATGTGTTATGTATTAGAGTTACACATGTTAACTATACCCATATATTTTTTCCTTCTGCAGAGATAGCCAAACCCTGGTACTAAAGGCTGATTGACTGACAAACATAACACGGTTCATTGGATTCATGAGTCCATGGGCACAGTAGGTCTGAGATCACTGACAGGCTGCTGACCAGCAGCTTGGCCTCAAGTGACTTTGTTTCCGTGCTACTGCAGTTGGTCACCTGTTCTCTGCTTCCGTTGCACTTGCAAGCTGCTATCAGAAACACTGACAGGAGTTGGGGGAATATAGGCAGCTGTTTCCAGTGAGTGCCATTGCCTGATGATGATTAAATTTGCCTTAAGAGAGGCTGTGGGACTGAGTGGGACCTCCTAGGAGGAGGAAAATGTCTGTTGATACAGAATTAGTCAGGAAGAGGTGGTGGGTCCACTACTGTTTAACCTCTTCATTAATGACGTGGAGGATGGAGTGGATTGCACCCTCAGCAAGATTGCCCATGATACAGAGGTGGGAGGAATGGCTGATACCCCAGAGTGTTGCCATTCAGAGAGACCTCAACAGGCTGGAGAAAGGGGCCAACAGGGGTCTCATGAAGCTCAAAAGGGGGAATTGCAAAGTCTTGCCTCTGGGGAGGAAGTGCGCCAGGCACTGGCACAGACAGGGGGCCAGGGAGCCAGAGAGCAGCATGGCAGAAAAGGACCTGGAGTCCTGGTGGACAACAAGCTAAGCATGAACAAGCAATGCACTTTCACAGCGGAGGAGACCAACAATGTCCTGGGCTGCATTAGGCAAAACTGGCAGGAGGTGGAGAGAGGTGATCTTTCCCCTTTATTCAGCACTGAAGAGGCCACATTTGGAGTTCTGGGTCCAGTGCTGGTCTCCTCAGGACAGGAGAGACATGGACCTGTTGGAGTGAGTCCAGCAAAGACTCACAAAGGTGATTTAGGTACTGGAGCATCTCTCATACAAGGAGAGTGAAGGAGCTGGGACTGTTTAGCCTTGAGGAGAGAAGACTCTGAGAGGATCTTATTAATGTGTAGAAGTACCTTAAGGAAAGCAGTAAAAAAGACAGAATGAGACTATTCTCCATGGTGCCAGGTGCCAGGATAAAAGGCAATGGGCATAAATTGAAACACAGGAAATTCCATCTGAACATAAGAAAATACTTCTTCACTCTAATTGAACTTCACTGTGATTAAGGTGGTTGAACACTGGAGCAGGTTGCTCAGAAAGGTTGTAGAGTCTCCATCTTTGGAGATATTCAAAACTTGACTACACAAGTCAAAACTTGACTACAGCAGCCAACCTGCTGTAGCTGATCCTGCTTTGAGCAGGGCATTAAACTAGATAATCTCCAGAAGTTCCTTCCAAACTCAGCAACATTGTGATTCTGTGTGGTTCTGAGAGGCAAAGGCCAAGCATAGTCTCACAGATAATTGGGCTGTGAGGAGCTTTGGGAAGTTGTTACTCATGCCCTTGTCTCAAGAGAAAATAAGCTATTGAACCATTTGTGACAGATGCTTTTCTTCTTAAGAAGGCCTCCAGTATTAGAACCAAAACCTCCCTCAGAAGCATTTTCCAGGGCTTAAGTATCGTTTAGGGTTTCCTAACTTCATTCTTCCATACTCCAATTTAAGCATGTTACTTGGTTATCACCTCTACAGGAAGATGAGAAGAGCAAGAATAGGTCTTTCCTGTTTGGCAGCTATCATTCAAGGCATTCAAAGCTTATTACCATTTCTTATCTTGATTTTATTTTTTCTAGGCTAAGCAGTATCAAACTTCTTATCTCTCCTTGTTTCCAAGATTTCTGCTTGCTCTTATTATATATCTCTGAGTCTCTCCTTTGGCATCTTTTCTGCAGTTCAGCAGCCAACATCAGGCTCAATACTTCAGCAGAAACCTTCCAAGTGAGCCCAAGGATGTCTCATAAACATCATTACTGTTTATACACCCCAGCATTCACCATGTGGCACTGGTCACTCACATTCGATGTCTAAGCCAGGGTCACCCACACATCCTTTTCTATGGGACTGCTGTGTAACGAGCTGTTTCTCCTGAGGAATTTCTCCTGACCTCTCAGGCTGCTGATAGCCGAGGAATAAAACACTGTCAGGACAAATGAGAAAGCCAATGCTTTGACACGTGGTTCACTTTGAAATGAACCACCGTTTACCAAGCAAAAGCAGGAGAACTCGGCACAGATAAAACTGCTCTCCCAAGTTCACAGAGAGCTGTCTGCCCCAAGGCCAGTTTGATTTAACCTACCCTGTCCCGGCCATCACCATCGTAGCAAAGAAAGACAGTAGAACAATAGTAACAGCCACAGCAGTAAGGAAAACAGAAGCAGTGAGATTTGCAGGAACTGGATGCTGGCCATACATCTGGGCTAGCCCACTGCACACAACGCGTGATGCAAGCCCTGTTCAACGTGAACAGACATGTGCATTTAAGCCCAGCCTCCTCGTAAGCTTTGAGCAACTGGAGGATCCCCTGGAGTGCCCCCACTTCAGCATTAAAGGACCATTTATTTCCATGCTGGAACACCCTGGAGAAGGGCACGGCTAGGGCAGAAGGGAACGGTCGCAGGATCTGCTCACCAGAAGGTTTCTTTCTGGCTTTCTAGCTGAAATTGATGCCTTTCCCCTTCACTCCTTATATTCTCTTCTTTGCGCATTAGGTTCAATTATAGAAAATCAATACTAGTGAAGACATCCCCCTCAAGGTAATAAGTAATTTGAAGCAATACTTTAGCTTTCACTCAGAGTCTTTGCAACATCCAAGTCAATGGAAGGATTTGAGTTGCTCTCAGTTTGAAAAAAACAGTTTGCAGAAGGTACTGCATTGCTCTATCCAAGGCTCATCGGTTAAAGGTTATTCTCTCTTCAGCCACTTTTAGAAAAAAACAATGTCTTGATACGACTATGGGCTAAGAGTACTGTGCATATGTGTGTGCCTGTGAGTGTGTGGGAGAGAGAGAAACGCACAGTGGTTTTTATTTTGTTACTTTTAATGGGGCCATTTTGTGAGGCTGAAAAAAAAATTGTTAAACTTGCCTTAATTGATTGTTTAAAGTACCATGGTGGATTTGTCCTTTAAACATAGCCCACAGTTAAAGTTCCTGTTGCATTGTATTTGAAGTAGGTCCTTTGTGCTTTAAAATGAAAACTGTAAAACTTTTGGTGTTTAAGGCTTTCTGACTCCAAGTTAATTGTTTTCCTTTAATATGAGCAGAATTAAAGATATTAAAAATCGACTGTTGGAGCACATAATTGTGGCCTCCCATCTATTCTTCTTGTGGAAATGAAAGGAATATTGAAAGAGTTTCTATTTTACAATACCAGAGGTGGCCAAGCATTTACAACTCTATATATTCTTTCAGTTGAATTCTTCTAAACCTCACGCCTGGCTAGCAGTTTTCTCCCAGACGATTTTCATTTTCAAAACATTCACATCCAATAAACTACACGAAACATAGTGTGAGAGAAAAAAGGGGACAGGAAATGGCTCTGTTGCATGGTTATTACATCCTATTGCCTGTGGGTTGCTTTGTTATGAGTTTTAACTATGTAAATATGACGTATATGACATCAGAATTTAATCTAAAGCTACTAGGTGGGAGATAGAGTGTGACTTTATTGTTAAGGCTAAAATCAACTGGGTGTTGACAGGTCTCAAAAGTCACTGAGTATAAGCTTGAAAAGGAAAGGCTCAGACTGATAAGCTGTTCCTTGATTGACAACTTCAGGCTTGACTGCAAGTATTGAAAACAGTTGAGCAAATGGAGGGAAAAAAAGTTTTATTTCATAAGAAACTATACTTGGGAAATGCAGGAGGATTTATAGGCTGATGTAGCACAAAAACCTAAGAAAAACAGGTGTGAGGTTTATAAAATCTGGAAACTGGGAAAGGACATTGTCCGTGAACGATTTCTCCATTATGGTTTAATTAACCTTGTAAAAGCCCCTATGCAAAAATAATGCCGTGATGGGGGGAAAAAATAAAACACTGGTGTCCACTAGCTTCAACTTTCAACAAATCATATGTCAACGGCTCATGGCCAAAGGGGTGGATTGAAAAAAATGAGAAGAAAGAAAACAAGAGAGAAGGATTTCAGTGGGAAATAAATGCACCAGGGAAAACACCACACTGATTTTTCATCTTTCTAGTGAAGTCAGACCAATTTTTGGCATTGTAAAATCCATTATGGAGACAATAAAATAAATACAGTTTAAAGTAGCAATCGTGGGTTGATTGAAATGTTATGATAGCTACATATGCTATATCTTATCAAATATTATCCATAAGGAAGCATTCAATTCATATTGTGCCAATTATCATACTCTGTGCATCATAAACTTTTATTGCTTGTTATGGAATGCCACTCAGCCAACTTTTTCTTCAGATATTGCATCATCACATTCAGATGGAAAACATATTCTAATGTGGCAAAGTGTTAAAGAAATCTAATACTCTGGGGCTGAATGAAAATGTTAAGGTTCATCTCCTGGATAAGAAAAACAATTTATGAATGCAATATTCATTTCCTGAGGTGGGCATAAGCAAAAACCTCATCTGAAACTTAAAACCAAGATGTTGGCCTTTACTAGTTTCCTTAGTTTAACTCATTCATGTCATGTATTATGGACCACTGCTAAGCCCACATCTGGGAAGAGCTCACTTTTTTTCAGCTCTCCAGATCACTTTTACAGGGAACTCCTTGTATAATTGCATGTGTGGAGGCTGAACCTCAAGGACCAACAGATCATGTTTCACTTTTAATATATTACTAAAGAATATCAAAATAATCTACTTGTTTAATCTTGATCATGCCAGCTGATTAACACTTTGACACCTTGAATCACAGATGTTAAGTAGTACAGGGTAAGGTTTCAGTGAAGCATACAAACTATAATGAGGCTTTGTGAAGTTACAGATCTGAGGTTAATATATTTTCTTAAGTATTCACAGTACTCAAAGCAGTGCTGTAGCTGTCAAAAGATGACTTGGACAACATTCATAAAAAGCATCCATTGTATGTGGGGGTAGGTGCTGGAGACAGCAGCAGCTCCAGGCCTGCCTGGGATGAGGTGGAAATATTCCTCCTGGAGATGGTGACAGAGGGCTTCTGACTTCCCTTTCAGGGGCTTCACAAGGGAAGCAGGAAGGAGACAGTAATAGGAATTCAGTCCAAAGGACTCACTTGTAAGTGAGTTACAATGGAACATCAGATCCTGTCTTGTGCACCTCCTACATGGAAGCAATAATACCAGCAAACAGCAAAACTCCCCGTACCTGCAGGGGACACTCCGAAGCAACTGAGCTTCATGGGCACTTTGCAAGTAATGTCCCCCATGCATAGTGGGTATGTGGAGGACTGCATTCTGTTCTCTGTCTTGTCTTATGGGATCAGTCAGCACAATTTATTGCACCAGAAGCCCCACTGATTTCACTGACAATTCACACAGGCGAGATAACTTCTTAACACAGCACTGGAAGAAAGCCTCTCTGAAGGAGGTAGATTTTGATTCTTTTTTTTCAAATCACCTTGCCATTCACTTCGTAGTTTACTGACAAAAATTACTTGGTTTAGTAAAAGCATCCTTGAATCATTATAGATGCAAGATATATGACAATATATCAAGGAGTGTGTTTGTATACTTGTATACATACAAGACAGTATGCTTGACTCTGTCATTCCATATTGGTTGGAATATGTGTTCTAGGCTTTATCAATCCGGACCAAGCTTGTTTGAGAGGTAAGTAATCAGAGATACGAGGCAGTAAGTTACAGTCAAATTACTTAATATGTATGAGAGAGTAGGGAAGGACCTATACTTAATTTCTTTCAAGCACTTCTATGATTTTCTCTGTCAGCCCTGTGTTTGGAGACCAGCTCAGGTATCCTACTGCAGGAGCCCTCTCTTGTAAAAGTGAAAATATAGAACTACTGGGGTAAAGTCTACTCTTCTGTAATGAATACTTCTCTCCTTGTGTGCAAGTCTTGTATTATCACAAGGAGGCACCTGTATCAGTGTAAAGTGAGTAGAGCAGGAGTTAGTCTTTGGTATAGCAAATGGGGAATGAGTGTTACTGTTTGCTGCTTCCAAAATGCAAGTGGATTTACAACAAATAGAGTAAGCCAACCTTTCCTGACCTCACTCTAAGTGTATAAAGCTGTTCACCTAGTTGAAAAGCCCAACACACTACCACATACCTCAAAAAAACAAGAGGAAGAACACTGCAAGATGGCAGCAGCTCCTCAGGTGTCTGACAGCTCCACTGTGAAGGATACTGCGGCTGGAGAAGCAACCAGCATCGCAGGGCACTTGGTGACCACTGGCCTCTGTAGCCTCTAATGAATCCCTTGTTTCTATCCCTGAGTATTCCAGTTGTCCATCAAAACATTGCTGCTGGTCATATGGAGCAGTCTCAGCTTAGGAAACAACTCTTATGTGGCTTGTGAACTACACATGCTTCAAGAGTCATAGGTGAGCCACTCTTGTTTCTTTTTCAGCTTTGTTATTTAGCCGCCTAAAGTAAAAAAAAAAAAAAAAAAAAAAAGCCTGCTGCTCCCAGAAGTGCATATTTCCATTCCATGAAATATGACCTGCTCCTGAGTCCTTGATCTCTCTCCCAAATAAGAATTCTTTGCTAGTCCCAGTTTACCCTGGCAGAGAATTAATTGGCATCTATAACGTGTAACGTGTACATGGTACCAGGTTTCGCTGCTATAATGCATCTGACTCAGTGTTGCATCCGAGTCATTTCTAAATGAAAAACTAGGAGTCTAGAGGTCCTCCATTAATACCTCTTTATGTGACCCATTTCCTCTCCTAGGCTGCATTTTTCCTTATTGCTTAAGAATTAAGAGTGAGGTTTTCAAAAGAACTCAGCAGTGGATCATTTCTGTTCTTTTTGAAGTCAGTGGGATTAGAGTTAAGCCAAAAAGTCATGATCCTAAAAGTGGATAGACAAAAATAAATAGTTTCTTGAATGTGCTGTGGAACTTGAGAGTTGCTGAAGATCTTTCTACACTGAGAGTATATGGGAAAACTACTGTGCTTCCTGTGTACAGAGAAGTACTCTGTCTCCCTTCTTTCTGCTTTAGTGAGTAGAACTGACAGATTCCATGTACTAAAGAATGACTTTTTTTTTTTTAATCAGCTATTCCTGGACACAAATACAGTAAAACATCACAGTCTTAATTGCTAAAGGGAAGAGAAAGTATGCAGTCACACGGCAAGGGCTGTTTGCCATCCCACGGGCCATGGTAAATGAGAGCTATTTAGGGAGAAAAAAAGAAAGCACCCCCATTGCATCTCTCTAACCCTTGTTAGGCCTTCTGCATTCACTTATTGAATGCACTTATTTCCCTTTTTATTAGATTGCAGTGCCAGAACTCCTACCTCACACCTATGGACTCCATTGGCAATGTCATAAAAATAGATCCATCAGCCATCACAAAACCTGGTCCAACAAAACTGTGACAAAAGAAACGTGAATATAGCTGAAGCTGATTCCTTGAGTAACTAAAGAGAGAAAATAGTTTTGCCATATAATGAGCATTTTCTTTAAACTCTTTTTGGAATATTTTCCCATTCAGTTATGCTTCAAAACTGACACACTATACAGGAACATTTGTCAATGAGTTTCATAATCCTTCTGACAGAATTTACCACTAAATTGCTGCTGTTGTTACAGCTGCAGGAAGACTCGGGGCCTTGATCCAAAACTCAGCACTAAAAAAGATGTGGGAACTCAGTGCTAGAAATGGTGTGAGAACATCAACCGTGCAGCAAAGCCAAAGGGGTAAAAGAAGGGCATGGATGTACCTCTGTTTGGTCCTTTCCTGGGGAGTTGGAGGGACACCATAGTCAACGCAACAGGTCAAAAGAGCTCCATACTTCAAGCTAATGTGAGTTTTATCTTGGAATAAATATCCTGTCAAACCATTTATTCCAGTAGCAAATTCATGTTCATGAAACAAGCACTTCTGGGTGCTCAAGCAATGAATCCAACCTGTAATCAACTGGACACACATGTGCACACAGTTCTCAGGAAACAGGGAGTGCTAATCCCACGGGCGTGTGCCTCTAACACCAGGGGCAAGTTTTGGCAGCTGAAGCGGTTGTAGTAACAGGGCCAGCCATCTAGGGGGAAACATGGACATGTTCACAGAGGTTATTAGCAGTTGCATTGTGACCACTGTATTTTTAGCACAACCACTCATCCTTATTCTTCTTTGTGCATCAGTGACGTTCCATTACAAACACATCTCATCTTTGCCAGTGCAAACAACTCTGCCTAATCCTTTTGCCAGGGGTTGTAAAGTAGTAGCAGGAGCCAAGTTCAAACAGTTGGGGTAGCTTGGAGTGGGTGTGATGGCTCAGTCAGTTTTTCTCCTACACTGTTTTAACTCCAGTACCACTGCGTGCTTGGTATTTTGTTCTGGGGCTTAATTCTGGAATAAACCAAATCATTTCCTCCAAGAAGCAATCAAAATATAGAGGGGAGGATAGCTTGTTCCAAGGTTTCTCTCTTTGGATTGGCAGTATGGACATGAGCCAGTTTGCCTGGAGATCTGGAGTTTTGATGTACCCTCTAAAAAACAGCCAGCCACATCAACCAGAATAGCTAAGAACATGGAGTGACTTTCAGCGGCGCTCATGCAAAGTGTTACCTCTCCATTTACATGCATTAATTCTGATGTGAAATGAAAAGATTTTACAAGGGAAGGAGGGGAACCCAGCAACAATGTATGCATATGGTTAATATAACAGTCTCCTACAGTGAACAAGAGTGAACTTCATTCCTCATCTTGCAGCACTGAGTTGACAGGCAAAAGCATCTTGGTGCTTGTCCCTTTTTGGCCCCTGAAGCCCTACTCACAGCTGGTTGCCAGCAAGCAGCATAGTCCAAAACTACATTGATACAAGTAAATTAAATGGTCCGTTCTCTGGCACTGAAGAAACTGGCACAGAGAAGACCATGTTCGCACTACTCTTGCAGTCTCCAGAAAAAAAGAGGCCACATGCAAACTGTCTGTTGTCTCACTGTCACAGTAATTTATGTACTGTGCCTGTGAATTTTTTGGGAGGGTGTGAGTTGGCCCAGGCCAGGATCTGTGCCTTGGCAGACCCATCTCCAGGACTTTAGGAAGGGCTCCCTAGTGTCAAGGTTTTAATCTACTTCCATTTCCGGCAGTATTTTGTAGGAAGGTCTTTGTGGAGTGCACAAAGGCTGCTACTACCCTCTGCAACATCATAAGGGATCCCTGACTGGATTGCATCCCCCATGCCCTGCAAAGCCCTGCTTTGTCTGCAAGGTCTGCTTGAAGGTCTGTGAAGCTGAGCTGTGTCCAGCTTTCTACTATTCACCGATATATAGAGGCAGAGATCTCCTTACCTCTGCAGCATCAGGATTTACACTTCTAAATAATCACTAGAAAGATACTACTTGGCAGTCTCATGGAAAACAGACTTTTTTGGCATTAAACTTTGTTTCTGTGCCTTCGTCTTGGAGATGAAAGGCCTGCACACACACCTTGCTTTTTTCACACGCTGCAATGTAGGAAGTGAGATCAATCTACATTAGCTTGGTCTCTGCACATAAACAGGCAAGCTGCAAAGGTGTCAGCTGTGTTTGCTTAATGCTGTTAAATGCAGTTCACTTTCCAAGGACAAAGATATCTCTTGTCCATCTTCTGTCTTCTTATAGACACTTGACAAATCTGGCAGAGTTTAGACTGTGAAGAAAAAGAAAATAGGACACAAAATCGAGAAAGAGGAGGTCTGAGGTCTTTTTCTAAGCTATGAGGTTTTTTTCAGCATGAGTTACCTCATGACTCTTTAAAAGTTAGCATTAGAAGTGTAAATTGGAAAAACGGTGGCCTATTCAAGAAAGTTTAAGTCTGTGGGAAATAGCAGCTGTAAATAGACTTGGTTATTTACTTGGTGACTAAAACTTGGGTAAAATTCTGCTTGGAGTTACATCAGTGCAAGTCTGGAGTAATTCCATCCATTTTCAATGCGAGCAACTTTTCTCACCTCCCTAAGATCATTAGGTTCCTTCAACACTTATTCTTTATTTTGCCAAGATAAAGATTCAGATGTTTTGATTTTTTCAGTTCCATTTCTAGAATGGAGTTGTTCTATGTTCTAACAACATACGGAGTGAATATTTCTTTTTTTATTTAATACAGGAAAATTAGCCAAAAGTTCAGTCTTGCTTTAATGCTTTTCATTCCCTTGTAAACTTTTTTTTTTCTTTTTTTCTTTTCTTTTTTTTTTGATTGCCTTCTAACCATGTCAAAAGCCAGGACAAAAAAAAAAAAAAAAAAAAAAAAAAAAAAAAAAAAAATTGCCAGTCCACTAAAGTGTCTTTCTACCAAAGTTTTGGCATGCCCAATAAAGCAAAAACTTAGAAAAAGAGCATTTTCAGGGTGCACTTTGTTGGACAACTTGCCTGTCTTGGTAGAGGTTTCAACAATGAAATTATTGTACATATATATGCTGTAATGCCTCTGTTGTTATCATGTTTTTTTAACAGCGGTGTTCGCTGTTGCCAGATGTTCTGCTCAAAAATGCTTGAGAACACATGGGAATGTTTGTGGTGTCCAATCAAGTGGGCTGGCAAAATAGAAACAGATGGCCATGTATGCGTTCCCTAACACATCTTTAATGAAACGGAGCCCTTGCATAGATTATTACATTGCACTAATCGCCATTTGCCTATCTTACGGTTCCTGTATCTCCAGTTTTATACCACCTAGTGACCTAGTTTTGAATTACAACTTGTTTATTCAGCTATTTTAGATTCCGCTGCATTGGACCATAGCGAAACATGGTCCAGTGCAGGGAAAACGGCATGAAAACTGCTGATTTAGCAAAAAAGCACGTGTAAAAAGTACAGCATGGCTTGAAAAGCGCGCAAAATGGAGTAGAAACATGCTAATGATTTATTTTCTGTTTTTTGCCTTTCAGTGGTTTTTGTTAAATAACTTGGGAGCTGTGCATGTTAGAGTCAGAGTTCAAATCTGAATCCAAAGCCACTTGTAGTCCATTACTACAGTGAGTGTCAAACTTTAATAGATGCCCTGTGATAGTAGAGATGTGTGCCAAACTGAATCCTAGCTGTACAGCTTCCCTCAGCTTTCCTGGGGCTCTTTAGCTAAACAGAAACTGTTTTCAGATGCAATCAGAGGGGTCCAGGATGGTAGAAATCTTGCAAGGAAATCCAGTAATTTGGTACCTCTCCCATCTCTGAGGAAATTGCATGATCTTTCAATGCTTTTGGCATTGGACCCCAAATTAATTGCTAAATCCAGGAGATTCTAGGAGGAATAATACGCTTTGTCCCATCTATGCTGAAGCTGTAAATATATGCTTAAATATAAAATAATCTTACTGACTCTAATGTTTTTTAAAAATAACCCTAAAATCAAATACTCTGAATCATTAAATTAAGAAAATCTTTGAACTGGAAAGGAGTAATAATCATGCAGCTTTTACATAGGCTTCCAAAAGTGAGATTCTTGTTTTCAGGCTTTCCCTGCTGCTACAAGAGCTAAACCTTGCTGTTTTAGAAAGTAAGCTGAGATTTGAATGACAAGGAAGTCCCTAGGAGGCTTGCAACGGCATGGTGAATGCTGGCATTTCTATACCCACAAGTACAACTCTGCTGTGTCCAGAATACTTGGTGAGAGAAGAGTAAATAAGGGTGTGTTGGGGGGAAGCTCTGTTGTTGTTTTCTCCAGTGCTTCTGCTTCTGTTATGGAAGACCTTGAAGAACATGGGCAGCTGTTGGCTCTACCTTTGTTACGGCAATGAAGTATTTCATTATTGCATCCAGAAGACTAAATTTGGAGAGGATTTGAAAGAGACTTAAAATAAGCAGCGGGAAAGGGCAGGAATGCGCTTCCTTGGGTTAGGATGGACCTGCACGAGCCGAGGGAGTGCAGCTGGAGGAGCAGAGTGGGCAGCACTGAGGGGACACAGGGGAGCACAACCTGGCCCCCAGCTGAGACCTCCTGCAACTTGCTCCCTCCTACCCCTGTACCAAGACATCACTCATAATGCTCTTGCATTGCATTTAATGCAGCCTTAATGCGTACAGCTTGGTGTCTTCAGCTCTCAATGTACCCATCAGACGACATCAGCCACTTCCCTTCAGTGTTTAAGTTACTAACGGGTACTTTGCTCCCCTGCTTAGCATATTCTAGAGATTTTTTTTTCACGTATTCAGTGGTAAGTGTTATTCAAGTGACTCGTGTTATTTTAAACTCTTTTCCATTACTTTTTTTCTCTTTCCTATGTATCTTAGTAAGAAAGAGGGGGGACCCTTTAAGTCCCAAAGAAAAAATTATTTTCAAATCATGTTTGGTATAAACTTATTTTGGGCCAAATGTAAACTGATGGTATTTCTTTAAAATATATTCTCAAACCGTTTTTGCACTGTTCAAGTAAAAAGAGTTCATGTATTTTTGGAAATTGCAAACAATGGAATGTCAGATTTCAGTTACTGCTTTTAATATATTTAACCGTTCGGCATACTGTAATTGGTTCAATCAGAAGTTATTTCCCTAAGTAATACAAACAAGACCCAAAGGATGATGAAATAATTCTGAAATGTCAGTCTTTCAAGATTCAGATATGTTCTAATAACATTACAGAAATTCCAAAGGTCTCAATTTGGAAGTAACAATAATAGCACCAAGTATAGACAAATTTTTAAGACAGAAACTGAAGTGATTTGGTCTCTTAAAACCATTTTGAACAAAATCTTCCTATTTTCAGGCTAAAATAATTCCAAAATACTGTTATATCTAACCTTAAAAGGAGGAAGCATGGTCACTAGTTCTACATATACATAATTGTATTTATACTCTGACTTTTCACGCTTAAGAGCATGACAAAATCTGCTCTAATGTTCCATTGAATTCTTTGATGTCCACTTTTGTCAGAATAAAGCTTTTTTTTTTTTTTTTTTTTCTTAAAAATATTGTTACATTAGGTAATTCAACCTAGTCCTGTTCATTAGACTTTTAAACCACAAATACATTGAGTCAATACAGAATATTACCATCCATGGGTGATGATAATGCCCTATTCTCTGTAGCTGCCAGTGATAATATTTGTCTTACCTTTGCTATTCTAACACCTCCTAAAATAAATTAAATGATTACACAGCTTTTTCATAAGCATTTCAGAAGCAGCAGCCCAGTGCTTTGGCAGGGCTTGAGTCTAGTAGGTGGTGGATAAGTGCATTTTTCATGCTTTGTGCTCAGAATGATGCAGGATAGATTTAAATTTACTTATGAAAATATGTAAATACCACTGAATAGAGCCAAGAGATATCAGAAATCCAGAAAAAATACAAAGGATTTGATTCTTTATGCTTCCAAAATCTTCCACTCAGTTACAGATAGCAGAAATCAAATTCACCTCTTAACCGCATTTTTGTAATCAGAGCCAAGATTAGAGTCTGGGTCAATGTAGTTACAGCTCATCCAGGTATTTTCTTTCTCGTGCTTATATTCATGTCTAAACATATGTTCAAACTGTGACTGATGAGAGCATCTTCTCATTTATTTCATTGAATATGAGGGGGAAAAAAAAGGAAAATTTGGAATACCCCAGCTGCCTTTTCCCAGTGCTAATTTATCTTTCTTCTGGAGGTAGTGCTAGTCTGCAATCTGATGGTATAGAAGTTTAGTTTCTAGATTTGCCTTCACAGACCCACAAGACAAGGGCACTGGCTCAACCACGATGAATTCGTGATGCGTAACAAATTACCACTCAGACACAGCCGGCAAGTGGTAATCCACTGCAATGACGTAACCTGATCAAGCCTGATCGTATCTCTGTTCTCATAGACTAAATACCAGGAGAGAGGAAGAATGAAGAATACCAAGCTCTTTGTGCCAGTGGGTTGTGCACCTTTGGATGAGGCAGTGTTGGGTGGAAATGGAACTCCTCTGTCATTCGTCCAAGAAAAGAAGTTCACTAATTCAATCAAAATTCTTCTTTGGTACAAATTGTTGGCTTTGTTGTTGGCTGTCACAATGCATTGCTGACCTGCAGTGCTGTTGCACTGAAGAAATAGTTGCACTACAATGTGACTACAAATACAATATTTATAATAAATGCTAGATCTCTCACTTTGCCTTGAGGGGGTTTTTAAGTAGTTAATTCAGGAAAAAGCCCTAACATGACAGGCAATAAAAAAGATCTAGAACGATGAACCAACAAGACATTTGCACAATAAATGTATACTCATAATTATGAGTGTAAATTATGTAGTGAGAGTGAGTGCTATTGTAACCTGGCTGAGAAACTGTTACTCAAAACTTCTTGGGTAAAACTGAGATGTGAGTTATGGGAAGTGGGAAATACTTCATATAGTGACCATGGTAACATCAGCATAGAATGAGAATATCAGTGCTTATCTCATTACTCTGTTGTGGGTACACTGTAACTCACAAGCACTGATGTCTGAGCAGCTACAGGTGTAGCAGAGGCTCCATACTGGACTTCAAAATAGCATGTCTGACTCTGACCTGGTCACACTGACCCTCTTATTCACAGCCTCTGGTTTCAGTTACTAAAATGCAATTGATTGAAAGTCTAAATTTCCCATTTTAAACAAATGTCACCTGATTCAACTTACTAGCCCATCCACCAAATAACAGACTCCCCAGGTTACACTCTTTATACAGGCTAGTCAGAAAATTACTGGGTATGTATAAGCATCTAGGTGCATGTGCCAAAACTGAACTTTAGCTTTTTACCTGGACATGCCCGAAGCTGCCTACGTGACCGCTGGGCTCTCAATATGCTTGACTACTCATCACCACTGTCACCAAAGTGTCACTCCCAAGAGTGAGAGCAGGAAAGTATTTAAGCTTTGTTATTTCACTCAGTACTGTACAGGATACAGAATAAGCTGTGGCCTTACTACACTATCTATACCTAAAAACCACAAGTATTTTTGGAGTTGTCATTCGGAGATGGAATGAACAGATATATGATCTCCATGGCTATACTATTAAGCATACTATTAACTTTATCTGATCAACTGGCTTTAGCTGTGCTTAGTTGCGCCTTCTGGACTATCGTGTCCTGAAAGGAGACTTGAAATGCTTATTAGTCATGAGCATTATGGGCACTGGCCACCTCCCAGGGGCTCAGATCCAGGAGTTCACTGGCCACAGAGACAAGTGAGCTCCAAATTCCTTGTTTATGGAAGTCACAAGAAACTGGAGATCCTGTGGGTACGCAGCCTTAGCAAAGCCTCTCAAATTCAAGCCGCTGAGTGGCACCACACATTTGCACATAATTCAGGCTATGCTGTTTGTGTTGTTCCTATAAATTGTAACTTCTGTTATTATAATGTATTATTGTGCAACCACAACAGCTCTAGTGATGGATCAGGGCCCTAATGCACTTGGCAGAACAAAAATTGCACCAACAGCTAATGGGTGCAGAAGAAAACTCATTTTTAACAGTTAAATCGTTTACTTTAAAACTCTGTTATGGTTGCCTTCCTTATAACACCACCACCTCGTAACAACACCTTAGATGCCTGGGATAGTGTTATGATGAGAGCAAACTAACGTATATTTATAACAAGAATAGGTCAATGGTCCAGAGGGTAGTTTCCTATTATGAGAGGGATAAAATAACTAAAATCAATAAATCTCCAGATCATAAATGTAGCTACAGTCTGGGCAAGGTTGAGAAAATTATTGGCAGAACCTCATGATGTCTGGATATTGTAGCTTGTAAATTTATACATACATATGTGTGTGGTTATGTACACGCTTGCTATTCATCCCCCACAGAATTCATTGAAATACTAAGAGGAATGCGCATTTGGTGCCTCTTTCAGTTCTGTTAAAAAAAGAGGGGGGAAAGAAGGAAAGGAAAGGAAAGGAAAGGAAAGGAAAGGAAAGGAAAGGAAAGGAAAGGAAAGGAAAGGAAAGGAAAGGAAAGGAAAGGAAAGGAAAGGAAAGAGAAAAAGGCAAGTGAAAGAGAAAAACAATAATTCCCAGAGCATGCACATGGTTTTACTGCATTTGTCTTTCAGCTCATCTAGACGGTGCACTTTTTCATGCAACTGTGACTGTAAAGAGGCATGACAAAACGGCTGCATATACTATCCAGAGGTCCATAGACTGCTGTGCAGCATTTAAAATACATTTGAACTCTTCCTGATCATTTTCTTCACCTACATCTTTACTGTGAGTTATCACACCTTTTCATTATTTCTTAAAAGTATATTAGAAAAAATATGTGGACTTCATCTTTTCAAACTTCAGATGTCTAAAGGTGTGTTGTTTAAGTCTAATGTATTCACTTAAACTCCCTTTGTTGTCTACTGACAGAAGAGGCAGCTCCAAAGAGTGTTTCATCTCAAGTGTCGATGACTGTTTTGTCCCTAGATGTTTGTACCTGTTTCCTTCCCTATAGGTCACACAATGAGCTTTTGAATAATCAGTTATTAGTCTTTAATATTAGATAGGATAAATCTCACCCATTAGGTCTAAATTGCTTCCTGTTCTCACATAATCATAAGAAATAAGAATTTCAAACTCACATAAATACGTGAAACATAACTGAAATACTACGTTCATGCTTTAGTTACCATTGATAGCTAGGATTCTCTGTCCATATGTTCCTCAGTGATATGGTGCAAGAGTGCAATGAGAAAGAAACTAATAGCCTCAGACGACAGAGCATTTTAAAATATGAGGTGTTTGAGCTGTGTTTTCTACAAGCTGTTTGATGTATTTTCTAGAGATGAGCTCAATCTCAGGCTTGACTGAATCCAAATACTCACTAATTTGAGAAAAGTATGAGCCTTGTATTCAGATGTGAGCTTTGCCCCCCAGGCAGCTTCAAGATTGAACTGATTAGGCCTTCAAAAGACATGACTTTGGTTTGGAAAGCTTAAAAAAAAGAGGGGGAAAACTCTGGAGAAAGTCATGATGCTCTAATGTAGCTGGTGACTTCAAGAACATAGTCACCCATGTTTTTATTGATTTCACTTTTGCTAATCCCATTATTTTGCTTGTTTCTGGTTTAGATTAAAAAGATGTTTGGCAAGAGCCAAAATAGCAAAGCCTAGTTTCCTGTGTGTTTGTGCCTACCATCTGCACGTGCTCTTTCTGCAGTAAGAACAGCACCCTCATGTTCCTCTTCCTCTCTCTGGGGGCTACTCCATATACCAAAGATCTCCCTCACCATGCTGTTAACCTTTCCCCGTATGCCCATGTCCCTTCCCCTGGTGATGCTTCCCGTTCTTCCCCAATCCCTCACCAGCTTGCACCTCCTCAGCTCATTCTGGTGCCCGAGTGCCCACAGAGCAAAGTCTCTGGGTCAGCCCCAGCCCCTTCCCAAGCGCCAGGGTATGGGGCACGTGCCCCTTACCTGGCCGCTGAGCTCTGAGAGGAGCTAAGCAGTCAGGGCTTTTCTTTTACCAATTGCCAAAGCAAAGTGGCTCATGTAAAGTTACTGGAACATTGATGAACAGGCAAATGGACAGGACCCATCATCAGACGTATTTGAAGTTTTGCACTGGTTGTGATGTATATTGCTCTCTGAAACAACACCGAGGTATGGTAAAAACTCACTGAAAAAAGAAGATATTTGGGGTGGCATCTCATAAGTATGAAATATGCTCTCCTGTTCACAGGATATTATTTGTTATAAAAAACATTTAAAAGATCAATGATTTTTTAAAAGGCTTTAGGTATTTGTCCTAACAAACTGTTAGCAGTTATAAATAAGGAATGTGTTAAAACTCTTGCCAATTAGCCTAACCAATGTGAAACTGTGTATGAGCCTGGAGAGGCAAGAATTTCTCTAGCTGAGCCATTTTAAAAAAAGCTTACTTTAACAAGGGTGCAGAAGAAAGCATGGAAAAGGAGCCAGAAAACTTATGAGTAAATGAAATACCTCAATGTTCAGAGCCTAAGTTGGTGTTTTTAGGAGCTGTCAGAAGATTTATTAAGTCTTTTAACTTTACTACATGCAACAGAGAAATTTAAAAACTATAGTCCAAATCAGAGGCCATAGGGGACTCAAGAGAACCAACAGGCTGCAGAAATTGCACAGCACTGACCAGTCACTTCTCAGACAATCAAAAAGTATTTTGGGAAAGCTATGGGACTTCCCAGAACGGCAGTAATAGGCTCATATAAACGGGTGCTTTATAGAAATCCTGTTCCCATCCATCCCTATCTGTTAGGGCTGTGATAATTTCAGCCAGGAGGAACAACCAGATCCTCGGGTATAGGGAGAAGATTACTCAGATGGCTGGCACCAGGCACATTATATTTATGAGAAGCTGGAGCTAAGCATGCCAAAATTACCAGGGATCCTCCAATGGGAAGCCCAGGCAAAGGCTGACCTCCAGAGAGAGCCAGCCTGCCCGAAGTGTACATAAGCCCCTGTGTGATAAATAGTCATTTTCCTTTTCTTGCCTAAAACGTAGGCATCTATTTAGCCACCTAAGTGCCTTCTCCATCAGTGAGAGATAGTGAGTGGGGGGTGAGTCTTCCCACCTACTTCAGGGAATTGCTTGTAGAATACCCCTTCGGTTGCTTTGTTTTTTGCTGCTGACTACAGAAGGAGGCTAGATGATGCCAAATTTCTTCACAGCTAAAGGTGAGATAAACCCCACAACTTGGTGTAATAGTTTCTAAGTAGAAATTGTATGAAAAAAAATTGAATTGGAGATAATAGTCTGAGATACTTGTTAATGTATCACAGTGGCCAGGCCTATCAGTTCCAGTAAGTGGGGAGCTATTCTGAAGTTTAAGAAAAACTACTAAAGTCAATGTGATACACAGCCTGTGTGATTCTTCTGTCCCTGTAAAAACCTTACAAGGGCTGCATATGCATAAGAAATGAAAGATGTTTTCCATTTTGAACCACCAGAAAAGTCAAAGGATGCAAATAGCAGGAGACTCGGAAACAAGGGGGATGAGGCACAAACAGATGGAATGATAAAGCAATATAGGAGAGGGAAGAAATCTCATTTGCTGAATGTCATGAGATGAAAAAGGGAATATTTTCAATGAAATAACGTGGCATCAGACACACAGAATATATCTGTGCAAATAGTATAATTCTTGTATTCAAATGTTCCCTAGCTGTGGCTGTATATGTGTTACATCTTCAGTGAGCCTCTGCTGTGGTATTTGGTTACAATGCAGGAGGTCTCTGTTGTGGGGTGAGATGATGGGGCAGCTCTGGGTACACAAACACTGGTGTAAGGAAAGCTTCAGGGAGCAAGATGGATAGTGCCATCCTGTGGGATACGTGCTGGTACACAGGGTCAATGCTGGATATGTGCTCCCGGGGTGGGGTGGGGATGTCATCCAAATGCCTGGTCCTGCCTTAGAGGGGCTTCATAGCACTCTGTGTAGGTTGCACAAATATCACTCCATAGGAGCACAAGAGCTGAGACAGCGCAGGTGGGCTTAAGCCAGCCTGAAGCACTGCGGCTGTACGTCGTGTAAGAGGTCACTGCGGACAGAGATATCAAAGCTCTCTCCTGTTAGCCAAGATGTATTCCCACTGCAGGAGCGCACCCCATGACGCTGCCAAACCAGAGAAGACCTCAGCCGGTAATTATCCTTCTTGTAATCTATTAAACTTAATCCTTTTATTAGTAAGCAATGTTGAATACCCAAGGAAGCAGCTGGCATTCAGTCTGTTCTGTGGGTTATAGCTATTTTGTAAGGATATAAACTAGGAACTTTTCTGAGTTCTGCTCTAACATTATTTCTGAATGCTTCCTAGGGAGAAAGAAGCTCAAAAGAGAGACTTTGCTGATTTGGGAGAGATGCTACCTTATGCTGAGAATGAACAGACAGACACTCTTACCTTGACGTCCCTGAAATCAGTCTCGAGATTCATACTTCCCTATTTTCTCTTGTTCCAGGCAGGACTTCTTCTTGACTGTCACATGTCTGGCTCCCACCTTCTCCTTCTCTGTGCTCTCAGAGTGGTAGCTGTTTTCTACACCGCTTGCCTTCACAGTAGAATCCTATTTTAAACTCGGCAATACGTTTAATGGACTATTTGGCAAAGTGGACACCACCCATTTGTGTTTACCTCATAGCTAGATCATGCTCTGGCTGAAATTATAGGATTTCCTAATATGCTACAGGTGTATTATCCACAGGCACTGTGCCAGAAAATGAAATGCTGTGGAGTAGTGGTCTATCACATCTCAGGAGGTAGAACTCATGTCTCACCTAGTACGTAGCACAACACTTTACAAATAAGCAAACCTTTTTGTAAGGAGTTTCACAGAAAAGTTTATATAACCATGAGAGTGCATCAAGACAATAAATAAGGCACCAGCGGAACAAGAATCAGAAGATTTTGCTCGTGACCTTGTGAAACAGCATTTGTTGCAAAATTCTAGTTTTACAGTAGGCTATACCTGTCTGATAGTATTTTATCACTACCTCAGTGATAAAATGAAGTTCAAATCACAGAAAACACTTGATCACAGTTCTAACATAATGATGGAAGCAGTTTGTGGCTTCCCTCAGAATAGAGGCTTCTGCCTATCCAGATGTTGACTCTTCATGGTCAACAGTCTCCCATAACATCCTCCTAGAGAAGATCTGGAAGTGTGGATTAGATGAGTGGACAGTGAGGTGGACTGAGAACTGGCTGAAAGGCAGAGCTCAGAGGGTCATCATCAGTGGCGTGGAGTCCTGTTGGAGGTCTGTGGCTAGTGGCATCCCCCAGGGCTCAGTACTGGGTCCCATCCTGTTCAACTTCTTCATCAATGACCTGGATGAGGGGACAGAGTGCCTCCTCAGCAAGTCTGCGGATGATCTCAAGCTGGGAGGAGTGGCTGACACACCTGAGGGCCGTGCTGCCATTCAGAGAGACCTCAGTAGGCTGGAGAACTGGGCAAGAGGAACCTCCTGAGGTTCAACAAGGGCAAGTGCAGAGTCCTGCACCTAGGGAAAAATAACCCCATGCACCAGTAGAAGCTGGGGGTTGACCTTCTGGAGAGCAGCTCTGCAGAGAAGGACCTGGGAGTGCTGGTAGATGACAAGTTGACCATGAGCCAGCAATGTGCCCTTGTGGCCAGGAAGGCCAATGGTCTCCTGGGCTGCATTAGGAAGAGTGTTGCCAGCAGGTCGAGGGAGGTGATCCTGCCCCTCTACTCAGCCCTGGGGAGGCCTCATCTCGAGGCCTGTGTCCAGTTCTGGGCTCCCCAGGAAAAGAGAGACTTTGAGCTACTGGAGAGAGTCCAGCATAGGGCTACAAAGATGATCAGAGGGCTGGAGCACCTGCCCTAGGAGGAACGGCTGCGAGAGCTGGGCCTGTTTAGCCCAAGGAA
This sequence comes from Rhea pennata, assembly GCF_028389875.1. Taxonomy (NCBI): domain Eukaryota; kingdom Metazoa; phylum Chordata; class Aves; order Rheiformes; family Rheidae; genus Rhea; species Rhea pennata. Next base: position 91,245,402 of record NC_084665.1, on the reverse strand, counting down.
GAGGAGACTGAGGGGGGATCTTATCAATGTGTACAAGTACCTGAAGGGAGGGTGTCAAGGGGACAGGGCCAAACTCTTTTCAGCTGCCCCATGTAACAGGACAAGAGGCAATGGGCAGAAATTGAAGCACAGGAAGTTCCGCTTGAACATGAGGAGGAATTTCTTCACTGTAAGAGAGACGGAGCACTGGCACATATTGCCCAGCGAGGTTGTGGAGTCTCCTTCTCTGGAGATCTTCAAGGCCCGCCTGGATGCAACCCTGTCTAACATGCTGTAGGTGACCCTGCTTGAGCAGGGAGGTTAGACTAGATGATCTCCAGAGATCCTTCCAACCTTACTGATTCTATGATTCTATAATTCTATGAACAGTAAAACTTGGTAAAAAACATCACTGGAGCAGCCAGTCTGAGAAAACCTTAACTTGCCTTGACTTAGAAAACTACTGAAAGGAAGAGGAAGACATGCCCTGTGGACACCTTTAAAACACAGAAAGTTCCTCAATCTTCTGGGAAAAGCAGTCTCACCATGGCTTCCCTTCCCAGCAACAACAATGTCCAAGGACCTATTTCTCACCCTGAGACCTGTGTTGGAGGATACCTGCAGTGTTATACCATCTACTCACTACTGCAGTGAGAGGGCAGAAATCCAGTTAGAAGAAGCCAGCTCACATACACAGAGTCAATGCAAGGCAGCATGGGCATGGTGGAGTTTCATGCCCTGCTCTTGCAGTGGGATGTAGGAGTAGAAGCGGAGATGGAAGGATAAATTAGGGATGGGGCATGTGGTGAGACAGGGAGAGAAGAGCCTGGGAAAGAGTCATCTCTCCTGAAAGGGGTGACAGTAGGGGTGGTTGCTTCTGAGAGGAACTGCCCCTCTACAGCAATAGCTTCAAACTTGGCAGTCCAACCATCTCCCAAGTCTGGCTTCTCAGAGGTCTGACACAGGTGGATTAGTGGCAGAATTAGGGATATCTTACTGCCTACAGTTTTTTGTTCCTGTTGCAACTGTTCCTGCATTTGCACCTTTGAGAGAATATATGCTCTTGAAATTGCCTGACATGCTCATATTGCTGCAGTATTTGTTTCAAATTCTCAGCTATTCCCTGCTATTGGGTCAAATATTTGTATTTTTTTCAGATTTACATGCAGTGAACAGCTTTTGGAGGGAGATATTTACACATTTTTGCTAGAGATTCTGGGCTTGCTGCAAGATGATTGCTGCTTGTTTAACAAAATCTGAGAAATAAAAAGTATGGCAACACAAAAGCCTGGATAGGAGAGTGCAGTTACATTTCTTAAAAACATTTGTAGGATGCAGTAAGCTTTACATATGTGGGTTAAGTTTCATAATGTATACCATGAAACCCTTATGTAATATTTTGGATGTTTGCAAGGAATATTGTGTACACTGCTAAGAAAGTATTACAACCACAATTTTAACAACACCTCTGTTCAAAATCACATGCAACAACACATGTAAAACAGCACAGTTAACTCTCCACTATCAGGAGTGACAGAGAGCTGGGATAAGATACTAGACCCAGATAATACTGGAAAGAGTTGTTCAGAGATACACATATGGTGCCAGTTTGAACTTGATTCAGTTACTTTGCCTGGACATAAGACGTTTTCTGCAGGGTGTCTCAGGTGTTCCTGTTGCAGTGACTATTCGCTAGCTGCATGCTACACCTTGCCCAGCCTGACCGTGTGTGTGATACACCTGCATTCCCAGTGGGATTGCTTTACTGGAATCCTCTCTCAAATTTTATTTCAGCAGCCCAGAAACAGCCCTGCAGTAAACAGAGCAAGCAGCTCACCAGCTGCTGGTCGACAGTTACCTCCTTCTCCCATTGCTATTGCAACTGATGGAGAAGGTACTATTGAGATGGGCAGAGTTGTGCTGCTTATCCTTCTTGTAACATAAAAACATATGCTATGCTGTTATGAATATTTGGGCTTTGGAAAATAAGGTGTTCTTGTACATCAGGAATTGAATTCAACAAAAGAAATTAAGGCAATTTTAATTCTAAATGTTTTCCATGCAATGATTGCTATGCTTTAATTAACCATAGAATCATAGAATCGGTAAGGATGGAAGGGACCTCTGGAGATCATCTAGTCCAACCTCCCTGCTCAAGCAGGGTCACCTACAGCATGTTAGACAGGGTTGCACCCAGGCGGGCCTTGAAGATCTCCAGAGAAGGAGACTCCACAACCTCTCTGGGCAACCTTTGCCAGGGCTCCGTCACTCTCACAGGGAAGAAATTCCCCCTCACGCTCAGGCGGAACTTCCTGTGCTTCAATTTCTGCCCATTGCCTCTTGTCCTGTTACATGGGGCAGCTGAAAAGAGTTTGGCCCTGTCCCCTTGACACCCTCCCTTCAGGTACTTGTACACATTGATAAGATCCCCCCTCAGTCTCCTCTTCCTTGGGCTAAACAGGCCCAGCTCTCGCAGCCGTTCCTCCTAGGGCAGGTGCTCCAGCCCTCTGAGCATCTTTGTAGCCCTATGCTGGACTCTCTCCAGTAGCTCAAAGTCTCTCTTGTCCTGGGGAGCAATCTACACAAAATTTAGACTTTTTATTAATTCAAAATATTTTTCTCCTATATTCCCTTATAAACTCTAAACTCCTAAAAAAGGCTAGAGAAAGTTCGACAAATGATAGTCAGAATGTGGAAGAAACAGATATGTGAGCAGAATTATGGATGGCACACCGCTGATGAATTATTAGAAATAATTATTTTTATTGGTTTTGTGATAAGATCCAGAGGCCTCAGTGAGACCCAGAGCACTATTGTGCACAAATACACATACTTCATATGTGCAAATACAAATACAGATAGGCATAAAGTCTATTCTTTCTAGAAGACCAAAAATGATTAAGGCTCCCAATTGTTCCCTGTTCAGAACAGCTTTATACAATTTTTTTTTTAATTAAAATCGTGGCAAAGATGAGTCTTCAAGGGAGAAAGAGGAGAGGAGAAAAAGAAAGAATTAGTAAACATCACTTACAGATCACAGAGCTTGGAGAAGTGAGCATGAAAAGTTACTGAGTTGACTCTTGAGGTACTTAAAATCAACAAATACTGAACCTTTTAGAGCAATTTAACTACCCAGATCATTATTTAGTAAAAAATATAGCCAAAGCATGCATAATCAAAGAGTTCCCTAAATTGCATGGAGACAGCTTTATGGTATTTGGCTTATACATCTGAGCTCTGGCCTGTCGCCTATAGATGCATTTGAGACATTTGGCAAAATAAATAACAAATAATAAATACTCAAGTATTTGATGTAGGGTTTTATAAAACCTTACTTCAAAATTAGTTCAGAATTGCCTGGGATGGGAAAGACAGCTTTCAAAATATTCATGAAAGAATTCAAAAATATTTACAGTTCTTTGCTTTAAAACAACGTCATCTGGAGAGGGAGAAACCTGGAAAGTGTTAATATCGCACAGGGTGGGACGCAGCCGTGATGTTGGGAAGAGGGTTGTACGGGAACACGGCTGATCCCGAGACGCAGAGCCTTCGTGCCAGTGAGTGCTGAAGAAGCCCAGAAGGAGGTGGGGAGGGCTGGAGCTTGCCTTAGCTGAAAAAAAGCTTGAGAATTAGCTAACTAAAACGGCACTTCCGGCATAGTAAGGCAGCACGCTCAGCTCGTGCAGAAGCTGACCTCATATTTTATACGTGGAGGGATCTCATACGCTCCTTGGATCTGCACCCTGGTTTGTTAGGCACATTTCTAGGTCTCCCTTTGAACAAATGTACTGCCTGCTGCAAGGCATCAGAGAAGAGCAACGGAGGCGAGTCATTGAGCTAAGACAGAGGTACGCCAGAAACTCACCAATGTTTGCACCTCAGCGATGGAGTCGGACAAGGTGGTTTGGAAGACATGAAAAGATGTTAAAATAATTAGGGCTGCACTATAAGGTTGTAGCTAGGATAAGGGGCCAAAACTCAACAGGGAAAACTTGAGGAGGAAAATAAGGACATTTTCCCAGCTAAGAAGTCTATGAATGTATGAAGTAGCATCAGAAAAAAATGATGGAAGTCTGCTTGGGGATTACTTGAACTAGAGAGGACAAGGAGCAAAGTAAATTGCTGGAGACACTTTGTACTGCTGGGGCAGTGGTCGGATGTCCTAGCAGGTCTTTCCATACACATATCTCTTATTTCCATCTGCTAAGAGCAGCAACTGTGGCAATTAGGCTGCTCATTTGAAAGGAAGAGGAAAATTTCTCTACCTTCAAACGCTACTGGAGGTGACAGCTTAGGCACGCTCAGTTTCTACACTTTGATAACGCTGGTGTGCATCTGGAGAGGGCCAGGGAAGCGCTGCCGCACATTTTGAGGCCAGCGCGTGCCTTTTGTGCTGACAAGGGCACGCGGGCGGGTGCGCGGGGAGACGGGAAGCGGCGGATGTTCTGCCTTGTGTAAATCTGGCTGCATGCCTCATGCTCACACGTGCAGATCATCGCGTACTGCTGCATAAATCCTCCTCCGGCTTATTTATAAATGTTTCCACTTAAGTAAATTAAAAAAAAAAATATATATGTTGTAATTTTAGCCATGCTCGGAGGCAGCCAAGGGTTGAGCGCTGCCTCTAGCCCCCTGCCGCTGTTCGGGTGAGGACCGTGGGGTGGCTTCTGCCCCAAGCCCGGGCGCAGAGAGCTGGGGCTCGCAGGGCAGCCTGCGAGCCCTGCGCGGAGAATCGCAGGGCTGTGCGTGACGTGCAGGTTATTAAAGATTCTGCTTACTTTACAATGGTCTGTTAACAGCTCTAATGTCTTTAACATGTGCAGTCCATTGACTTTTAAGTAACGTTTTATTGAAGTAACTGCCGTGGTTATTAGGCAGTAAGATTTACGCTTCATTTTCAGTCCTGAATCTGGAAATCTGGAGAAAAGGAAAAAAAGCGAGAGAGAAAAAAAAAAGGCTGAAGGAGGAGAAGTGCAAGGATGACATCTACCAAGAGATGGGGCAGGTGCTGCTTGAGACATTGGTCCCAGGTTTGCCAGGAAATGATTCCCACAAACCAGAGGGTGCTAAACAAATTGCTAGTAGGAGAGACAGATAGAGCACCCTCCTCATCAGTGGAAATTCAGTATGAGCTGCTTTCTTCCCTCCTTGGTATGAATTAATATTTGCAGATGTGAACTCAGAGAGACATTCGTGGCACATTTACATTGCAATGCGGTTTGCATTAAAGAACTGGCACTTGACTTTTGCTTGCTGAAGAATTAACATAAATCTTAAACCTCCATAATCCGCTGGCACTGGTGTCAAATGGGGTATTCGAATGTGATGCTGCATGTTTCTGCTGGCTTGGTGTTTTGAATTCTCACACGCTGCATAAATCTCTTTTCAATATGAAATGAAACTTTTAAAATAACTTGTTAAGCAGTGATGGTCCATTATTTTTTCCTATGCAGAATTTTATGAGGTGCATTTTTTCCTTCCCCAAACTACTTCTTTTAATCTTGTCATTTTTCTGAACCACCACTTAGAACTGGCTGGTGCACCCAAAAGCTGCAACTGCTCTTGCAGAACTTTGTAAAACCAGAGATAAGGCATTTTTGTACATTTATGGTAAAACAGAGATTACAGCCCACTGGCTGGTCTTGGCCTGCATTAGTTCCTTTGTTTTCAGAGATGTAATCTTTTCTTTTTCATCCCATCACCCATGTCTGAACTGATGGAAGATGATTGTCTGTCATACTCCAGGCTTAAGTTACTAGCCTTTCAGCTGTACGGAGGCCTTGAGAAATGCTCTAATATATTCACAACAGGAGGAAACTGCCAACAGAAACAGATCCTGAACTGGTTCCCAAACAGGATGACAAAAACTGTCCACTCAGACCACACACAATTCCTCTGCTTTGCATGTGGGTCCTGTTGCACACGCTCGCCTTGCCTTTGCTGTATAAACAGCAGACAACGGAGCTCTTTGCGCTGGTACACAAAAACTTCTCAACTTTAATGAAATATTGCACTTAACTCAGCACCTCAGGGTTTGCCCTGGTAAAAAGTGATGTTTCTCCTGAAGATGTCCTGTGCCGTTTTGAAAATACCGCTCCAGCCTTCTTTCAGCAAAGTCCCCAAATTCCAGAGCAGAGCAAAGCACCTGCACACACATTACATTTCCTACAGCTCTAAGGAAATCTTTGATCTCAAGTTATTCTCATTTACATTACTGTGGCTAAAACAAAGCATAAACAAAAACCAACTTCGTACTGAAGCTATAGAATAAGTCCAAATTGTTCTCTTTAAAGCAACGATTGATCAAGCTGTTTCTGAAAATATGGCTTTGATGATACCACACATTTAAGCCAGGCATACGGTTATTTGGAAGGAGGATTTTTCCAGCTCTGAGTGCTTTCTTCAGCAGGAGAAATAAAAGTCCTGGGAAAGAAAAGCCAAATCTTTGTAAAAGGGGGTGATGAAATCTAAGTCACCCAGGCACAAACTGTAAAACTGTAGAGCCAGAAGTACCTGCAGAGCATCATTCTGTTTCAGACTAATTGCAAAAGTGCTCCATCATGTACCATGCAAAGAAAGTTTATTATGGGTTGAAAACGCTTGGCCAGTCTAAATTCCAAACCTAATATAAAGCCTCTATAGGGGACTTTTCCAATGCTGGATAATAGCCTAGCCCAACACCTTTAATAAAATCAAGGTGACAGACCATGAAAACATTTACTTCAGCACTATAAGCAAATCTGATACTGTTGCTGAAAGATGCCTCAAGGCATCTGTACAAGTCTTCAAGAGACGTGGCGGTGGTGCGAGTGTGTGGGGGGGCTTCAGATCAGCGAAGCCAGGGCTCCTTACGGACAATGGGGCCAACTTTGATATTTTAGACTGGCTAGGAACACAAAGAGCTGGGCTCAACTCCTATACAAAGATCATGAGGCAGAAATTGTCATTTAAAGGCAAAATTTATTTTCCCATTAAAATCAGAGTGTTTTTAGTGTTCGATCACACGAGAGATGTGGTTTCATAAATTAGCACTGGTGGAACATGAAGGAGTCTAAGAAACAAGCATGAAATTATTTCGCGCAGCAGTTCACAGCTCACACTTCATCAAACCTGACACTGAAAGTGTAAGATATGCAGCTTCACATCTAAGCAGAAAAAAAAAATCATGACTGAATACAGCTCACTTTTGTTCCTTGCAAATGCTGTTTACCGTATAAACAACACGAGTGAGTTTTGTAAAGCCCTGGACAGGAAGCAAGCAACCATAAACTGTAAGTTGAGTTCAGACTTTTTGGGGGTGTAGGAGAGTTCTGTTGAGTTAAGCCTTCATTTTTTTGTGTGAAAACGTAAGTCAGATTTATTTTAAACAGCTTCTCTATTTTCCCTCCTTTCTTTTTTTTACCTACACAGCCAGCATCAGATATTTTACATAATTTTGCTAAGAGTTTTCAGAAAGCTGTCTCCCCAGTGAACTTCTTTTAATGTCGTTTCATTGCACATCTGCCGTCAGATAATATCACAGCTAGGGCCATGTTATGTAATAGCAGGGAGACTGGAAGGCAAAAGGTAGCATCGAAGCATTTGAAGCAGAACATTAAAAAACTCCTTTGAAAGTCTGTTTCACTTTTAAGCAACTTAGCAGTCAATATGAGCTGGACACAGTTTTGCCTAGCTCTCCCTCTTGGTATTTATGGAAGTCTGATACTCGCAAAGTCTGTATTTAAAAGAAAGTCTCAAGGGACAACATGGGAGTGAGGGAAGGGAGGATGGAGGGCTGCTAGAATTGGACTTGAATTGTAATTTTGCTTAATCAAACCAACCTTCTATACCTCTTTTTTCCACTGGGACAAGCAATTAAAAAAACACATAGTGCTTAAAATAAAAAGAGAGAGAGCAAAATAAATAGTACTCTCACATGCCAAGTGCTAGATGTGTAACGTGCAGTGTGCAGAACGGGGTATGAAAAATGCTAGAGCAGAATGGCCTTCTTCACTTCATTATTCCAAGGCTTGCAGTTAAAGATGGGGTGGAGAATAGATTTATTTAAAAAGACCTAAAAAAAGGCTGAACTTGCCATCTTGAGGCAACTATGAGCTTAAAATTCAGCCGTGTGTAGCAAGGTCCCACAAGACCTGTAAACTACTTAACTCCCTCTTAATCAGTTTTTGGGGAAGTTTTAAGAATTGCTTAAATCTTGGGCTGCTCCTCTGCATGGAGATAATGTGTCCCAGGCAGAAGGTAAATTGTAGTAGATACACTTTCTAATCCCAAGAGAAATTATGTGCAAGATGAAAAATTAGGAACACAGAAACAGATTCCTGCCTAAAGCACATGACATATCAATATTACCCATTTATTTCCAGTTTCTGGAATTCCCCTTTTTATGCGTCAAGAACCAAAAGCAATGTAATGAGTTTATGCAGGAATGGATTGTGCTATGGTAAGGAACCGTGACAATATCCGATCATCTTTCAGTTTTGGTTAGAACAACCTCAGATCGTCTATTTTTTTTTGCAGAAAACCATCTCCTGCCCACAGAGTCTCCCGGTGACTGCCAGGGTCTGGTGTCTCCAGGCGGAGGGAGACGGGGTGCCTCTCCAAGCATTTTGGGCACTGTCTGACCCTCCAAGACCACCTCCCTCTCCTGCTTCCACCTCCCTGAAGAGCCTGGCCATGGCACGGGCCACCGTGCCACTGTTTTTTTCCTGCTGTTGCCATGAAATCACAGCTGTGGAAGGAGTTAAACCGTATTTCCTGCTACCTAAAGCATGCCAAGCACTTACCACGGCCAAGCCAGTAGGTGCTCCTGTGCCATACACTGGGGCTGAGGCTCAGAGGGGCGAAGCGGCTCCCAAAACCCATCTCTCCCCTGTATGTGTCGCGGATACGCTTAGCTGTAACCTCTCCCACTTCCGAAACGGGAAGCACAGTATGGCCTTGAACAGCTAAGATGATACAGCTTTTCTGCTGCGGATTTAATTTAAAACATCATTCAAATATTCTGCTCAAACACTGTGTATTAGGAAGTGGATGTGGCTCTTTTTACCCTTAGAGCTCCAGTTACTTCTGCTCTCGCTCAATTTTCGGCCAACGACAAGATGAAAAGAAACTTTACATTTTTATAGGAAGGAAAACAAGTTCAAGCGTTTGAGCAGCCATGCCTCTTCACGTATTTTTAGGAAGAGTGTTTTATTTTTCCCTTCCATCTCTTTGTGGAATCACAAGGCAAAGAGCTGCACCTTGACCTGAACGCTGTGAGGTTTGGGGGCAAGGGGCCATGGGCATTTTCATTATTTTAATTCCCCATTAAAATTTTATTCTGGATTAAAATGAGACATAAAGGTTCCCGGACCTCATTTTCTGCCTTCATTTCCTTGTTTGTTATTATACTTAGCTTTGAAAACATAATATTGAGGCTGAGGTATGGCAGGGTTACTGTCTATCTATTTGTCTACTTATTTTATTTTGAACTTTCACTTAGCTCCTTCACAATGCTTTGATGTCTAACGGCAAACAGATCAGATCAGTGCTTAATGTAGATTAAGGGAAAAGAAAAAAATAAAAACCACAGCTTTTTAATGTTCGGAGACACTTTGAGTCAAACATCCTCTTTCTAGTAGTTTTTCAAAGTTGCCTGTGGATTTTCATGTGTGACAAGCTCAGCGCTCAGGAACAGCTGAAAAACGTTGAGATTTAAGTGTCTCAATGTATTCACCGACGTTACCGACTGTAACAGTTCCTTGAACATCAGGTCAGAACTCAGCTTTTAAAAATGCCCCAAATACATTACAGATAATGCTTTAAAATTCAGTATGTGACTTCGTGATCCATCAGAAAAATATTTGTTGTGAAAAATATTTAAATGCCTGTTTATAGGTATGGGCACAAGGGCTACAGGAGCAGTTCAGAAAAATCCTTATCTCTGTCAGTGCTGACATTATTTTGCAAAATACTGGAGGAAAGGGACAAAAGGGAATGGAAATATCCTCTCAATTTGGGGCAGATGATTTATTGTTTCTAAAGCTAGCAATACCAATAAAAATGTTGCTCGTAAACAATTATGATGCTGTAGTGAACAGTCTAGGTCTAATGTAAAGTATTTTAAATAGTGGGTATAATGAATCATTTTCTCTCTTTTCCTCTAAAACACAAGTGTTGTATGTTCTTAAAACACAAAATGAAAAGGACATGTGGGGCGTGATTTTCATCTCACTCATATGATATACATTTTAAAGAAAACACGTAAAATGGATTTACTCCACAGTTACACTGGCATAAATGAGCTGAGGACCATTTTTTTTGAGTAACAGAGGTCATGTATAACTTTGAGTCACGTACTAATTTCCAGTTATGTGAGTTTTCATTTGAGCTAATTTCCAGTTAGCGCAGCTACTTGCATTTATTCTGCTGCAAAAAGCAGAGTTCAGCCCTAAATGAAGTTTATCACACAATGGTATTTCAAAAAAAAAAAAAAAAAAAAATCCCCTATTAGGGTTGGCCATGTCTTCCTTGGAGACAGAGGGACGGAGGGAGATTTTACTGCACTTTTCTCTGCACTTCTCCCCATAGAGCCAGTGCAGACACTGCTGAGGGGAGGGAGAACCGCTAGGAAACGCAGGGAGCTGCGGAGGGCTGAACTGCGGTATGAACGTGCTTTAAACTGACATGCAAAACTAATTCTCGATTGCTGTTACCGAGCACTAAAAGGCTGGTGAAATTCATGAACCTTTTCAAATGTCTCACACATTTTAGTCTGGGCACTAGGCTATTCTTTACACATTGGAATTTGGCTGCCCTGCGTCCCTAGAAATTGTCCCTGCAATTTCAACCAAGGGGAAAAAGATTCTTCACTTCCTATCTAAATAGGTTTAACATTCTAGCACTTCTAGAGAAGCAGTAATAGACTTTGTATCATACAAACACTTTTATAGAAAATCCACATTAAAAATTGTAATGTTAGCACCTTGAAAATGTTCTTTTAACTACTGTCTCCTTTTTGTTTGCACAGTATTAACATTTACAAAGGAAAAATCTTTCTAGTGTTGAAGATTTCTCTTTATTTTCTAGTTTGTTCGTGCAGGCTATAAAATGTCGGCTGGGACTTAGACCAGCGGATGAAAATCATAAAACTGGGGCAGAGAAGCCAAGTGAATCTGCAAAATCGTTGTACTGAAGTTGTTTCTGCCGTGGTTCTTTTCAGTAGCTTGACATAACAAAATCTTACCGTGCAAAGATTTAAAAAACAACAACAACAACAAAAAAAGCCATGAGGAGGTTTGGTGGGAGGTGAGTTTACAGCTAATAAGACCAACATAATAGCTCACGCGTTCCTTCTCAAGTTAGATTCGAAGAGAAGCTGCTTTCAGAAGACTATACGGGAAGACGAGCGATCGCAGCGAAGCGAGCGCCTTGCGCTCGTTCGCGGCTCTCGCCATGCGGTGGCAGCCTACGGCATGTGTTCGCCAGGCATCTTCGTCTTCCTAGCTGCGGCCAGAAATAAACGCCCGGCTCTCCCAAACGTCGCTGCGCTGGTGCTTTCCCATTGCAGGCGGCGAGGAACTTGGTCGTAAAAATAACGAGCGCTACGCCTTGTCTGTAGAAATGCTGACAATTCTCCTCTAAGGAAAGGGGAGGCAGAAACTGAGAGGCAATTTCAAAGTAGCCACGGCATCAAAAACCCTGAGAGACTCTACTTAAATCGCTCTGAAACATCGCTGATACCATGCCTTCATTTTCTGTTGCGGTTTGTTTGAACAGTGACCGAAATCTTTGTAAAAATTGCATGAGCAGCTCCCTGTCTCCCTCCCCACCGTACTCTGCCTTTTTTCTTCCTTCTATTTGCGTGTGTGGGGTTGTTATTATTTTTTTTCAAAATAGTCTCGTTCAGCCCCAAGCTACACACAAGCTCATAGACTTTTGCCTGGCCAAGACCTGCTCTGTGCACTGCGTCCTGCTCCTGCGCGGAAGCACGCTCTGTGATAAATTTATTGCTGCTCCGTTTATTTTAGTTTTCTTAAGGGATAAAACACATTTGATGGAATCTAACGAAAACAAAAAGGAGAATCTCTCTTCAGTTTTCTAACATCCTAAGAAATACGAGTACCGTTATCGCTTTAGATCTCAAGCGCGTAGAGCAACTACTTTTTAATGGAACCTACTTGTGCTACGTTCATTTTAGAGCTTGAGCGTCTGTCACTCCTGTAATATCGTTCACTCCTGATATTCGGTTTACCCTCTTCCATTTTTCAGCCTGCATGAGCAAACTCTCTGCCCCCTGTTCATCTTTCCATCTGCGTAGCTTTTCTATAGTGGTCATGGTCTTCACATTGTGATCTGCTCTGAGGTAGATTTTCCCTTCATCTAGCATTAGGTTAGCATGTCAGTGCCTGGGTTAAGCATTTCTTAACTATTTTATATGCATATTTAATTCGTTCAATCCCATTTCTATATTCTTCTAATAAGCTCTACTGTAATTCCTTGAATACTCACCAGTCCCTTGCTGGGGCAAAGAGATAAATGCAATTGCCACTACCAATGTACTATCACTTAATGTTCTGTTTAGCTTCACCTCCTCCTTTCTACTTGTTAACGAAAAGGTTAAGCTATCCAAATCTGCTCAGACTACTCTGAACACTTCTTCTTCCTGCCGTAATTCAGTTCAAGCTGATTTAAACCATCCTCCGATTTTTCGCTTATGGCGCATCAGTCATTTTCCATTCCACGTGACAGTAATCATATCCAAACAAAAAACGAATTAAATAAACGTGACGTTTCGTGACACATTGTATCAGATGCTTTCCTAAATTAAAGGAAGCCACCCACAGCTCGGGAACTCCTGCTAGGCATATCACCCCCTTTCCGCTTTGAAGATGAGCAGAAGGACTCGGCTCCCTGGCGGAAATGCCACCACTCCCAGCCCGTCCTGGTTTCCAGGGTGGGTGTTGCTGGCGTTATCCCGCACCTCCATGCTGGGGGCAGCCCAGGTGACCCAGCGGAGGTGACACGGTCGCGAAGGGCTGCGGACGGGATGCCGCTGGGTGGCCGGAGCAGGGGACCACCTCCTCCGGGAGCCCGTGGGGAGGTTCTCGGGGAGCAAGGGGCGGCGGTGCCGCGGTGGCCGCCCCAGCCGAAGGCAGCTCCGCGCCCCGCTCTGCCTCGCATGCGTGCGGCGCAGCCCGCTCTGTGCTCGCAGTAATTCAATCAGGACAGTCACGTCGCAGCCATGTGGAGTCAGTTACCGAGTCACAGTGAATTACTGAGGAAAGGATTTAATAATTAAAAAGGACAATAAAACGAAGAGCTTTCCACAACAGCGGAGTCCAGAATTATGATGATGACATATGAGAAACAAGAAAACGATTATATTTGGGCTTGGTTTAAGGCAGGGGAGCACCTCTCTGGAAGACAACCGAGGCCCAGTGCCCTGCAGCAGGTCAGGAAGAAGGGCTGCAAAGGGGAAGAGCTGAACAAGGTGCAGCAGAACGAGAACATCCTCTAACCCTTGGTGGCTCAAAAGAGACAGATGGCACTTTGGAGCCATTTGATGGAAAGCAGTTCCCAAGACTCAGTATCAGTTGAGGAACTGAGGGAGGAGGAGAGGCATGTTCAGGAGAAAAAGACATCTGTGATACACGAGGAAAAGAAATGTTAGCAGCAAACATTAACACTGGAAGTCTCCTGCCTGCCCAAGTGCCCATGGCACCTTTTGGAGAAACTGTATTTCAGGTGGAGCCCAGCTTCTCATGCCATCCCCTGCTGTCCAAAAGCCTCTGTGCCAGCTGGCGTCAAGACACTGAACCAAATGACTTTCCTGGCAGGGTGAACAACAGGAAAAAAAAATGTCACAAACGTGTGGGCTCTGACTCAAACTGCCCTGCAATGATTTGTTTTCTGCCTCACTCTCCAAATTGCCACATGATCTGCATTTTTCTGAGGGTCCATGCCAGTTCCTCATGAATTTCTAATTTATCTGTCAGACCTGGGCACACATGGTTACAGGACTACCTGAAACTTGATGGTTCAAGGGTTTATCATCAAAACAAACAAACAAACAAACAAAATCCCCTGAAAAGTAGATGAGATGATGCTAGCTGGTTTCTCTTTATGTGATATCCCCAGCTTATTGTCAGTACATAAGAAAAATTGTCATTTGAAATGCAAAGTCTTGGATATTTTAAAATCCCTGTGTGTCACACATGTAGTTATCTGCTGTCTGAGACAGAATTTATATTTACTAATCTTTGGAAAATATCAGAGCTTCCACATGTAGTGGAGAACAGGATGTTGCCTACCTGACTAAGATCAGAAGACTTAAATTTTGTCTCCATCTTTCCTAATGATGAAGCACCTCTGTTCTGTCCTCTGAAATACACAGTAAAGATATTTCTGTGAAGTATTCAGAACTTCTACAAACAACAAACATTAATGATAAATTATTACTGTGATGCACTTAGGTAGTCCATAGGGGGTCCACATACTTATACTTTATGCTATAGGAAGAGTACTAATTTGACCTGGGAACATCTGTTGTACACTTATTTCCTAGGCTAAACGAAAGTCCTCATCTGAGATCCAAATCCGGAAGTGATACTCACTTTTGAGATTAAAAAAAAAAAAAAAGTGAGTCGTTTCTCTATCTGACTCTTAGTAACAGTGCAAAACAGGTGACTTGGCTCAATTCTTGATTTGCATACAGGAGAATTTCTTACAGGTAGTAGCTGTTTTTATACACTGAGAGACTGCTCCATTGAGCGGAAGAAGTTACACGCCAGCCAAGAACATACCAGAAAGAGATGACCTTTGTAAAGTGCTGCTAAAAAGTGCTAAAGTGCTAACTTTACACACACCAGCCTCAGAGATAGGAGGAGGAAGGAGCTTGGGACTCCATTACTCCAGCTAGAGCAAGGTCACAAGTTTCAGAAGTTGGTATGTCACATTAGAGGCTTTAAACTGAAGCATTTTCAGACCTAATACATTCAAATGAATAGTATATTCTGCTTAAATTTTGCTCCTCAGTGAAGTATCACTAACATCATGTGAGGGAATAGTTAGTCCAAATACTTATTGTCTTCTCCATTTCATAACAATATTGCTTTGTTGACTGTATCTCGCTTACAGTCCTTAGCCATGTAAAAGCAAAAATAATTTTTTCCTACGCCCACAGTTGTTTCGTACTGAACTATGTAACTAAAATCTTTCAAGAAAAAAATCAAATATGCCTGCATTGTATAAACATGCTTTTTCATATCTAAACATATCAGTATACTGTCAAGGAGGCTTGCCTAAGACAAAAACATTAAAAGTAGAGAGACAAATTAAGGTTAGACTTCTGAATTGAATGCTAAGAATCTTACACAAAGAATCCCTCCCGAAATTCAGATTTGGCTTGATGACAGTTATTGCAGCCTGTGCTGGTGAGTAAAGTTCTGATGAAATCATAGCGTGAAGTGTTTCCAAAAAAATTGATTTACTAACAATTAATCGAATAGAGCAGCCCTTCTCCAGCAGAACTTCCTAGAGCTTCCTATTGATGTTAGTGGAAGCGGGCTTTCATCCATGCACAAGAAACACATTAGGCTTACAAAGATAAGGCAAAGGCAGAAATTGTGCAGAAGTGAGCGTTGATTCAGGTGAAGCTCTGCTTTCCATCTAGTGTAAATCTGCAGCCACCGCGCTTTCTTTTGTAGCGTCGCAGGTAAATGAAGCCAAAGCGAAACACAACGAAAGGCTTGGGTCCGGACCAAGTTTCGCTTTGAAACCATCAGTCAGGCCCGGCACGCGTAGAAGGGAGCTCGGCTCGGCTCGGGACCTTTTCAAACGGCAGCTGAGTTCACGTTTGCGGTAAAACATGAAACCAGGGGAGTATTGCATGGCTGTAACGCCAAGCCCTGTTGTTGCTGGCTGTCCACCCGTGGGTGCCTGTCACTTCGGTGAAACGAATGATATCGTAGCATCCTAACCCACGAGGACAACGTTTAGGGGTTTAATTGTACGAGGAGGTACGACATCCATTTCCCTGCCCACCTGACACAAGCATTCAGGTTGATCCTTGTGCTTTGAGCTGACATCACACCTTAACGCTCAGTAGTAATTGCTTGTTTTATAGGTCCTTTTCCAGATGCTCTGTGAAACAAGGCAGTACCTTTAAGCTTAGCTTTTAATATCCGGTAATTCTAACATCTAAGTGAGAAAAAGTGTGTAGTAACATACATTTTTCTCCTTGATCTCGTGGACAAGCATTGTCTGAAGACTCTGAAACATTCGACAGTGCATCCTCTCCTGGATCAAAGAAAACTCACATCTGCCTCTTAGCTCGGCACGGTCATTTAAAACATCTCTTCCCTCCCAGAAAACAACTCTTACACAAATTCCATACACCAAACCCACTAGAATTTGAACAAATTAATTTTTGTTGGCATTTAAAGCAAATTCCATTGAACTGACCACAAATATTTGAAATCTCTCTCTTGGGGAATAGTAGCACAATGGGACTGGACAGGGAGTAGTGCACACCTGGATATACAAACTCCCCAAATCAAAGGGTTAAAAACAAGGGATCATTTGTTCTTAAGGGATACAAAAAACACATTCACCAAACAGCTGCTTCAGGACTTGAAACAAAAGTTTGTAAGTGGCAGGTTTTAATGCAAAAATATGAGAGGGAGGGAACACAAAACATCTTTGATCCTCACATACCTTTCAGCGTTAAATCTGTCTTTTTTCCAGCACCAGTAACAGCTTAAGAGTTCAGTTTGCTTCTTTTTGCCTGACAACCTTGCATCATTCATTCAAATCACTGCAGCTGACAAACAAAACCAGAGCTGAATTACGTCAGCTCGTGTCTGCCGTTCCCCCATTTCGTTACAGATAGAAGGACAGAAGGATATTGCTGCCTGTTTTGTGACCACTGTAGTTAAACACCTTAAAGCCTGTAAGTAAACTTGCCTGTAAATCAAAAGAGGCAGAGAGTTTTCTCATTTCATCAAGCGTAGTTTTACTGTCTGCTGTCACCACAGCTGTCAGCAGGATGCTTAACTACTCTAATTGTCTAAGGGCTCATTCCCTCACCCTAACTAATTGTTTGGATCTGCTAATCTGCATCCATCATCTGTGAAGGGGCTAAGGCTGTTCTCATCTTCCAGTTTATAGGAATCAGCTATAGGGAGCCTGTAACAGGACCTAGAGGCTTTGCCCATGACCCTTGTGATGAGAAGGTTGTTTGCAATTGGGTGGATAGGCTGGTGAGGAGGAAGACAAAGTCTTTAGGACAGAACACATCACAGCAGTTTCTCAGAGAGCAGCTTCACAAGAAATAGTATTACAGAAGCAGCTACAGCCCTGTAAAACTCAACCCAGCTAGGAATGAATAGAGGGGCTGTGTCAGAACTGTATATAGTCAAGCTCTTAAGTAGATCTCACAGTATTTGCAGTGTGTGTGTTTTTTAAAGTAAGGTATGAAAAGTCAGTGGTGCATCTATTGCATCTGTATATCAAATTCTTTTTAAAAATGACTCTTGCATTTCAAAGAATTTTCATTTCAATGTATATGCTACTTCATTTGGTCAAATTTAATTCAATCCCATTTACTTAAAGATCACTTTGTGCACATATTGTCTACACAAAGGGTATCTTCATTTTCTCTTTTTTTTTCAAATATCCTTGGGAGTAAGGCTTAAGATTCTTTAGGGTTTCCTGGTGATTCTATTTAAATGCCTCATGAGTTTGCCAAATATTTCTCATAATTAATAATGTTGAAATTATCTAGATTTTGCAAGCAGAATTCTTGTTGAAACCAGGGCCAGTCCCTAATTAGCAAATCCCAGGTTGTTTCTTTTCCCGCTTGCAAGATGCTAGCTGCTGAGCCTATGCTATTACACTAGAGCAGAAGAAAGGTAAGCTTCTGTCCAATGACACAGGGTTATTTTTCCAAATACAAGTTAGTGTCATTGTTTTTAGCTTTTTAAAATCTACCCTAGAATATATCAATCTACCAGGACTTTAACTCCAAATCTTCACACACGACTATTGCATAACTTTGATCTCCATGTGAAATCTATTGCAAATGTTTGCCTCAGTTAGTTGTCAAATAATATATTTTCCCTGGTTGAACTTTTTTCTTTCATTTTCTTCTCTCTTTTTCAGCTCCATCCTCTGCTGTTGTCTGTCCTTGCTCCCTTCTTTCCCCTTGGCCAGATGCTGCAGCTGGTAGAATGGGTTTGCTGAGGATGCTAAGCCATGTTGGAGAAGCCACATGCAGCCGAGCACCAGCACAGCCCCTGCTGCTGGCCACAGAAACACTAGCTACTGCCTACATGGATGTGGAAGGCTCCTGCTAGGCTGAGGAAACACATGAATGTTATTTAAGGTCTGTGGCAGTTGGCGCCCTGTAGTTTCTCTGATTAAATACGTGCTAGGCTTCAGGCATGACCACAAGATAGCTATCATATCTGCTCCTCTCCTTTTACATTCCCCTTCATTATGGCAATTGGAAAGTCCTGCTCCAAAGAGCTTGCAATGTAACGTGTGTAGATATGGTGAGCTTTATGTGAAGGGGATACTGATAGTTGATGGAATACAGTACTGATAGGTTTTCTCAAAGGTTTAAAGCCTAAATTGAAAAGATACGCAGAGGGTGGGAAGAAACAAGATCATTCCCATTTTGGAAATGGAAAAGGTAAACACTTAAACTCCATATTTTAAATCTTAAAGATTAAAGCTAGTTATTTAAAGTTAGTCTGCTAAGAGATCCCTCTACAGACAATGAAAAAAAAAAGAATTTGTTACCTTCAGATCTTAAGTGTGAAAGACAATGTAGAGTAAGTGGGCTCCTGATCTAGGCACTTCAGCTAAGTTCCTGAAGTGTAGTGGGGTGACTTTTGCCCTAAGAGATTAACTGAATTGGTCTTGCACAGGAAATCTACGGCAGAGCCAGGAAGCAAATTTACTGCAGAGCCTTAGTTCCAAGACAGGAGCCCATAAAATCAGTAGCCATCCATAGCGAGAAGATGACCTGTCCTCTCCTGTGTTTACTATTTCTCAGTACAGTTTTATTTTCAGGAGAAGTGATTATAGCACATTCTGTAAGACCTCATTCCTCATCTTATAAATATTCAAATCTTAATAAGGGTACAATTATGAGAAAGGAGGTTTTAAATGAACCAGGTCTGTGCCAAATAGATGAAGGAATCTTTGAAGTGATCCCACCTTTGATTTATGTACTGGCTAAACCTTGAGTTTCAATCTAGATTTCCTCAGCAAATCTCTTAAATCAAAAGTTTCATTGCATTGCAGCTCAAGAATTAATCTGACTGTGAGACTAAGGGGAAAAATATTGTACCGCAGAGCAGTAAACTGCTGTAACTCTGAAGTTAAACTGAAGAAAAACACACTTTACATTATTAGTATGATAGGGCTTTAGCCAGCCCACAACTTCCTCCTAACTCTTGGCCTGTACCCTTGTTCTCAGGGAGGTTTCTGATTTGGGCCAAATGTTTGCTGAGATGTGTCCTTTATTCAGGGTTGGAATCATAGGCTCCAATCAGCTCGTCAGGGAGGACAATGCAGCATTTTAGCTAGAACTTATCCAGACATTATGGGTTTATTATGTTTCATAATTATTTTGGACCTCCCTTTTCCTTGCAGCAGAAATCTGTTTTGGCTCTGCAGTTGCATAGTTCTGCCACCTCAGATATGATGGTTCTCACAGAGTCATGAGCTGGCTTTTGGCTCTTGTCTTCATGAACCCAATTTAGCAGAGCATTTAAACAGGTGCTAAAACTCATCCCTCTTCAGCTAGATATATTGGCTGAGGACACACAGTACATTGGAGTTTGGGTATACCAGGGCCCTGACCAGCGAACCCCGTGCTGAGGGCTGTGGTCTAATGGGCTCCTCTTAAGCCATCATGACTTACATAATTCCTGGAAAACAGGAGTTTGAGTCCTCTCTAGCAGAAGCAGGACCTGAGCCTCTGTCTTCCCTTTCCTGCGAGGGTGCTCTGACCACTAAAGTATCATGCAAAGTGTCATCAGTGCTGTTTGGAGGATGAATTGGAAAGATCACCATAGAACTGACCTACCTTCATAAATCCAGTCTAAAGTTTCAACTTTATGTCTCCAGCATCTTCATCCAGAATAGACAGAAGGTTTTAGATACAACATTTCTTTTGTGGCCCGCAGTGTGTTGTGAGTGGCTCCAGCTCGTCTCATCTTTGCAGCTCTCTTCTCTGTCTTTGCTTTATGAAATTTTCTCCTGGGGCTGGGCTCTGCTCTGCCTTGTTAGATATGATGCTGTGGTGCCTCTGGTCCCCCATGTGCAAAATGGTAGTGATAACACTAGTGATGTAGTTCCTCCCTGAGATGAAGATGACCACACAGAAATTGAATACAGAATTGAATTGTTCAGTAACTAAATTACAACATTTTAAATTATCCATTAATATTTTTCCAACTAATATAGCGTAGCTATTCAATAGGTTTTACCATTACCTTTAGTAATGGCATTAGCTATGTCTGTTTTGACATCTGCAGTAAGAGATCAAGAAATTTTATTGTTCAAATGACTAGGGCCTCACGGATCCCAAGTGTTAACAGACAAAGGATTTAAAAAACACACTATAAAGTGAACAGGGCTGTATTGAAGAACCAGGAGAACAAGCTTGCTTGCCTCCATCAGGTCTAAGGTTAGCTGAGGGAAGACACAGGACTGTTTCTGAGACAGGGTTGAAATGCTCAGTGAACCAGCTGTTCTCTGCTAGGGCTGGTGGTGGAGAGGGATGTCAGCAGAGGAAAGAAGACAAATGCGGGGCAGAAGGCTTTCTGCAGATACCCAGTCAGTCAGGGCCAACCTGACTGATACATACATGATACAATCGTAAGGGACAGAAGAAGGGGGAGCTGCAATAGGGTGAGCTTTTTTGAGGGGAACTGAGTAGAAAATGGCCAGGCGCGGCCAGGCTGCTGCACTTGGCATGAATGCTATCTGCTTTCCCTGGAAGAAGTGGTTTGGAAGTGCATGTGAAGAAATAGCAAAGAGAAGAAGCAATCCACAGGGACAGGAGACCTTTAGGAAAAATGCCTGGGGTGGCTGCCCTGTGAGCAGTCAGGAATAACGTTGGAGCCATTCTGAAAAACATGTGAATATTTTTTAAAAAAAATGTTCTTTCCACAAATCAGTTTGAAAAAAATAGGAGTTAAAACTCAATAAACCTCATCACAAGCACTACCATTTTGAAGGAGCACATTCTCCGGTGGCTGCAGGAGAGGAAAGGAGAGGAGCTGAAAGGGCATTTGCTTCCCTGTTAATCCCACCCTGTGCAGTACCCGTGCTCTGGGGTGGTTGTCCCCATGTACCTAGGTGGAGATCTCTTTTTCAGACTATGGCTTTGCCTAGCTCAAGACAGGATTAGCTCCTTCCTTGATGTACCTCAGCTCTACTACTTTGTACCTAGAGATAATCTCATGATTAAATCTCTTCCAAGTCCCTTACGGCTAGAAAGTGGCTCATGTATCAAAACATTGGAATGTCCCTTCTGAGAGAATATTGCTTCCTTTAATAAATCCATAGCTTCCGATTCCTTGTAAGATTTTGGTAATGTCTGCAGCTCTCGGTTTCCTTGCTGCATGTGTGTCAGTCTGAGGACTGTCTCCTCATCCTTGTGTAATCTTGGTAAACTGAGCTTGCACAACAGTTACATTTTGGGATAGAGGAAGACAAACCTGACCATTTGCCTGGTCTTAGGCAACAGGAAGATGTTTCCTTTTGCAGAGTATTTACTCTGTCTGCACTGAAGAGATGGTTAAATTCAGCCTCAAGCATGCCCTAAAGACCATGGTGAATCACCTGTTATGGTGAATTTTAGAAGCAGTGACACAGTGGTGCTCTTAGGGAGCTTTGGAGAAGCTACTTTGCATGAAATATCAAGGGAGGAGGTTGAGCAACACTGTTCCATCATTTCCCACCACAACATAGAGTAGGCACCTGGGATGAGACACCTCAGTCCCATTTCCTGCTCTGCCTGGAGGCATCTGAAACCAATTCCTAGATTTCTCACATGAAACTGTAGCATGGAGGGCACTAGAAAGGGAACTGGAAAGCTCATTTTTTGACAGAAAAGTGCTTGTGGTGTCTTCTTCTCATGAACGAGCAACATGTGGTCCTAGACAGCCGTGGCAAGCCCACCTTCCCCCTGGCAGAGTTGATTATCTAGGTCGGGGAAGCAAATGTCTTAAATACAAGTCACACTAGCATGTTTTCTTGCAGTTAGCTGCAGAAATTGGCACACTCCTAGTTGTTTAATTTGATGGGGCTCCTACGCTGAGGCAGCCAGTACTTAGTTATCAGAGCTTACACCCATGACTTGGTCTCTTCTAACCCAAGTCTCACTTAAAAGCTGAGGGTGGTGGTGGTGGGGAGGAATGCAAGCTACTCAGTGTCCAGCACTTTCATCATAGGTTGAATGCTGCTACTTTTTAAAGTGTGGGGAAAAAACGATAGGATCTTAAGCAAACAATCACCTTTAGTCAATTAAAGTTCTATCAGCTGAGGGGAGTCCAGGCTATACCAGGCTACTTTCTTGTTTTGTCGTGCTAAAAGGCATAGCTGTTTCCTTCTGAGCAGCAAGACAGCTACTGCAGCAAAGCTAACAGGCAGCAAAGTGGGTTCTGTACTTGCTGAAATCCCTCCTTATTCACTAATATACGGATGCTCGGTGTAGGTAAGAGTCAGCAGTCAGCTGGGTTATTGTCCTCAGCAGACCTGATCCTATTTTCAGGGACAATTGATTCAGTCACAAATTTGAGTGCTAGCATGTTCTTACAGGATAGGTGTTGAGGTCTGTGTCTGTCCTAGCAGTTTATTTCTTATTACATTAGTGGCATAGCTCTGTGTAAATAAATAAAGCCTCAGTTTCCTGGGAAAAATGATGCTTACATAGCACTTACAGTTCTCAAAGAACTTCTGTTCGATCTCCACACTAATGTGGTTTCACAAGAAGACTGAGATTATTTTATTGCCCCAGGATGCCAGGAAATTTTCATTTGACTTCCTCAGATCTCTAGGATAAAAGTGGGACAGTAAAGAAAAGAATTCCCTTTGCTGTCTTAGATTTCTGTTCTTTGGGAAAATATGTTATGTTTTCTAAGATCTGATATTCTGTAGTTTATTTTTAACTTAGTGACAGTATTATTTTACTTTTTTTTTTTTCCACAGAGGAATATCTTGCCCTCTGCTGCTTCCTGCTCCTGGCCTTTTTTATAGGCTTCTCCTTCTGTGCAGAACACTTCATTGGTTTTATTCGGTATATGTTTCCTGACTTTGTGGAAAACAAAGTAGTCAATAACCAATAAAGTACAGAAAATATGGCTGTCAGTGATAAATTGCCAAATAATCGATACAAAAAAGTTGGTTTCTTAATGTCACATGAAAGGTTTGATGTGGGGTGAAAATGTTATGCTGCAGCAAGCTGTTAGCTAACAAGATGCAATATAATGAGCATTTGATGATTGGCTTTGGAAAAAAAAACAAAACAAAACAACTGAAGCAAATCTGGGCATCATTTTAACTCAACATGAATATGAAGAGTGAAAGTTTTATTCTCCTCTTCAGGCAGACCAGGTTCAAATGGGACGGAGAGAATGAGCCACTCTTGATTTCAGCCAGGCTAGCCTCAGCATCACTGGAGTGCCTCTGGTTCCTGCTATGAGAATAACAGTGGGGCTATTTCTCATGCTGCCTACCTCTTCCCCTGCCCCAAGGAGGCCCTTTTCCCTTCTGATCCTGGGAGCTGCAAGGAGCAAGGGCAGCAGGCGCAAGAAGCTGCACAGGCATTTCCATCAGAAGGGGTAATGAAGGCAAGATGGATCACTGCAAACTGCCTCAATTCATTTTAAGGCGACATTGTGTTGTTGAGGTGCTATAAAGGAGTCTTGGAGAAGCTTGGCGACCCTGGCTCCTAGGCTTACCCATGCTTGCTCTGTCTGTAGGTTCAGGAAAAAAATCCATTAAAACAGGAATGTCTTCTGAAAATGATCTGGGGAAAAAGAGAACTTGAAAAAAAAGTGTTTGAAGTTTGCTTGTGGATTACTGTGATAGAGGATATAATTTTTAGAAACTTCACTGGTCATCACTGACTTTCTTCTGCTAAACTCCTTTAAGAGAAAAGTCATATTATCCTAAGAGTACTATCTCTTGTCAACAATTGCTGGTGTAGTCAGTTCATAATCTTATTCATAAACACTTAATTTGGGCAAAACCTGTGTTTAGATACTCTATATGGCCATACTAAGATACAAATGGTATTCTTACTTGGTAAGTTGAAGTCAGAAAGCTTCTGGATCTCTGCGTACCCTCATCTTAAACACCAGTTCTTCACTGCTGTCATAGACAAATATGCTGAATTTTACCTGCTTAAGCTTAGTTGACTCATATTGCTCCTGGCATGAGCTAGCCCCTCCTGATGGCTTGGCAGATGGGTGCAAATCCTGGAGGCAGCTGGCTGCAGGGAGCCGTGCACGGGTACCCTTCCACTGCATGCTTGGTGTGCGCCAGAGCCCTACGAAACCAGGCTTGATGCTTCTGGTGTTGTGGGGGCTGGCTGAGTGAGATGAGGGGTTTTTTCTGGACCAAGAACTTCAGAAGTCCCTGGCTCTTCACCTCAACCTTGCTCTTTCCTTTTCCCTTGAGGGGGAAGCCAGTCTTGAACACCCTTTGGTTGGACTTAAATGCTGAGGAGCATAAAAGCCTGTGCTGTCTCTACTGCCATCCATTGAGAAATGCACAAAAATGCTTAGGTTGAGATTAGCAAAAACAGTTATGGCTTACTTAAACTCTCTTCCAAGTTAAATCAATTTGCCATTGGCCCCATCAGGCCTGGAGTTAGCTCAGTGAAGAGCATTTCTAACAGAAGCATTATAGGCTTCTTTTAAAAGGCTTTCAACTTTATACAGCTAGAAAGGCTTGCAGGTCAGTTTCTTTTACAAAAACACACTTTTTGTTGACTTAAACATTCTCTTGCAGCTACACTACGCTCCTGTGTGGTCACCTACCTTGTGTCACGTCTCAGACTAGAATAAATGATGAATAGTGAGGTCGTAAGGGAAACGCGCTGTTCCTACTATGTGCCTCGAGCCCCGCCAGCATCACATGTGTCTCCGGGATGAGAGAACTGAGATCTCTGCGACATGGATCTGCCATTCGCAGTACTGGCCCTGTGTCGCTAGTTATCTTTCAAACATCTGTATTTGTTAATACAGTAATACACCGATTTGACATCTGGACTTTTGCAATGAGATATCAGAGAGGCAGACCAAGATCTGAGGTCAGAGGAAGGGGATAGAAAGGTGTACTTGTGAATAGCAGACATTTTCCCCTGATTTTTTTTTTTTTTGACTTGGATTTTATTTTTCCACCTTTTGTATAGTCTCTTTTCTAGTAATGCCTAGTGAGTTAATTACAGATAAAAATTAAACTTCAATATTAAAAATTCGGTCTAGTGTTTTCACAAGCCTTTCAGTGACTAAGTTGTGTGAGAAATGAAAATCCCAACTTTCACCCTTGTAGCATCATTCCAAAATATCCAAAGGCTGTGTTAGACAGTAACTCTTTTGATTCCTCTGCACACCCACGATTTGTGTACAGAAATGTCTGGATCATCTCCTATCTCCATCCAGATTTACTAGCAGAGTGCTGCAGTGGGACTTCTCACTGTTATCTCAAGCCTTCCTGCACGTATTCTGTTCTATTGATTCCACCGATGTCACTTTACAGGTTATTTTCACTCCACTATTTTTATGAAATGTTAAGAGTGTATTTGGGTATTGCTGAAGTGACTCTATACAAAAGCTTTTGGCAGTAAAACTGATAAAAGCTAATACATTACTTAGTCAACTTCTTAAAGATATTACTTTTCAAAGGACTAGACTTTTTCCAAGCAGCATCTTTTGCCCAGTGATCTCGTTATCCAAACAAGGCCGTGACTTTGAAATGGAAATAATTTCTTCTAAATAGCCATATTAGGATTTCCCAGGGCTCCATAAGATCTGTCCATCAGTTTTGTATGAGGGAGGTGAGTTCAGCAACTTGTGTTTCTCAAGTTCTGAGTTCTGACTTGATCTGTTTTTACTTCTGTATTTTATTTTGTTTCACTACAAACCATGAATAAAACCTGGAGCAACACACTGTACAAATGAATGAGGCATTAAGCAGTACAAAGTAGAGAAATGTCATCAGTTACTTATTTGGTACCTTTGGAAAAAAATATACACACTCACAATATTTTGGCATTAAAGTGACAAACAAAAAGATCTCTCGTATTACAGATGAACCTCCATCACAGGAGACTAAAATCTTTGTGAGGTTTTGGTATTAAGTATTACATTACTTTCTCATGTTAACGTTTGTTCAGACATATGTTCTTTTCCTTCAAATCTTGTTGGACTTCTTATATCGGTTTTATAAGACAGCCTTGACTCCGCACTAAACCATGCCACTAACACGTTACTTAATCTAACTGGCACATTGTAAAATTTTACACATGCGCTCATCCAGATAATTACACAATTAATTTTCACTTAGTACAGCTGAAACGGGGATAATGAAATTTCCACTGGTGTACTGTTACGTCCGGGGGTTAGGGGTCAGCTTCCTGTTTGGATAAGGGTGAGTTTAAAGAGGATTTCTGACAGTCTCCTTACTTCAACTGAGTCTAAAAACATTGCAATGGAATTTCAATTTACAGCTAAGTTCAATGAAAGGAGCAGATGTTGGGAGTGTGCCACTACCATTCTGGGAGCACTTTCTACGCAGGTGTAGTCAGAAGTCGATGTCCCTCATCCCACTCTTTCAGTGAGGACACAGGTAAGCTGACACTTGGTATTAATTTCTGTGCTGAACTGTAACTGCTCTGTGCCTTACAGAGCTAACCCCAGCCTGAACAGTCATGGAAACCTTTTCCCTGTTGTATTTTTCACTTTTTCAAAAGAGTGTTCTGCACAGGTCTGCACAAGTGGGGCTCTTCCCCCTTGATATGTGTGCTAGGAAAATCACCACATTAAAATAAGAAAAGTAAGACCTGAGCCAACCTTCCACATCTTTGACAAGACCCCTGCTTTTGTACCAAAATATATGGTGACATATAAAACCCACAGTGCTCTTGTACTTAAACATAAGCTTTGTGACCTTAAAAAAGCAGCTGTTGTGATGGCTCCTCCTTTAAGGTGGAATAAGAAGTTTATTTCATGGCTTGAAATTTCTACACATATATATTTGCTTTTTCTTCTCTTTATTTTGTCTAAAATTGTCTTTAAGAGGCTTGTTTTGCCTTGCAGAGCTTTAGGGTCTGATCATTGCCATTCCCAGATAACTGACCTTAATGGGGGGTTTTGCTATATAGGAGCTTAATCTCTCAAACACAAATGCACCCGTGCAGACAACAGCTGGAGGCTGAAAGGAGGACAAAAAAAAAATCAGCATCCCTTTTGAACTGGCCTGTCCTTGGCTTGCACTGATGCACTCAGCCAGTGTTTCTCATCTGGCTTGCAATAAGAGCAATGTCAGCTGTCAATAAATAAATAATGTCAGAGCACATCTCTTGTGAACAGCAGCTCCTTATGATGTGTACTTCCATGGTGCTACTGAGCCTTGATCACGGGCTGGGACTCCACTGCCCTAGAGTAACTTAGAATAAAAGAATTACTTGCAGGAGACATAGATGTTTGCATAGTCAACAATTTTTGGTGCCATTTCTTCCTTTTCTTTCTGTCCAGTATCTTCAGTGCTTTTCATGTCGTGCTGTTCAGAAAGCATTTGCACTTGTTATTGCAGGCCTTGTTGTGCCTTCATTCTCACCTTTCGTTCTCTTTTAATCTCCCTCAAGTTTTTTTTTAAACTCATTTAGAAGTCAAAACTTTTATTCAAAACTTTAAGTTTCATGCTGTTTTCCTCTGTTTCAGCCTCTTTGATGCCTTAACCATACTTCACATGTTTTTAAGGCATCAAAGTGTCTTAAATTATATACTCTCCTTCCTCAAGTAGCTAAAGATGTAACTAATAAAATCCCTCCTCTGTAGACCACACCTTATGTTATCAGTGCCCAGAGACCAGCTTCAGACACCTGGAACTACAGATGGATGCACTATATAACCCTGACCATCAGACATGTCTACACATTTGTGAAGAAAGGTGGAAACGCTCCATCCTAGATATTTCAAAAGAAGAATAACAATACAGTTTTACTGACCCATTGGGGAAAAAGACATGTGAATTCAGTTTACTGAAGATCCATCGTCAGTCTTCTCATCTCCTTTCAACATCAAAGGTTACCCTGACAACAAAAGGCATATATATGTTTTACAAAAGGAAGGAGATGATATACTGCGCTATGGACATTGCTGTTTGCCAGTAGTTCTGTCTCAGAAAACAACGCACTGAGCAAATTCTTTGTGTATGATATTACTGCATGACCCAAGCATACAGAGAATTGTATTTATACAAATATAAGCCATGCTTTTATTATTGAAAGTTTGGTGTTACTACAAAACCTTGATTATGTTAATGATTCAGAGAGCACAAACTTTATTTCTAGACAATTAATCCTATGCAAAGAATACACCATGGATAGAAAATGCATATATTAAAGGAAGTACACAAGTATATTTTTTTTTCATTTTGAA
Organism: Rhea pennata; assembly: GCF_028389875.1. Taxonomy (NCBI): domain Eukaryota; kingdom Metazoa; phylum Chordata; class Aves; order Rheiformes; family Rheidae; genus Rhea; species Rhea pennata. Next base: position 91,216,756 of record NC_084665.1, on the reverse strand, counting down.
ATTCAACCAGCTGTAACAGCACTATCACCTTTGTTTCAATAGGGAAACATTTTCAAGATGTACACAATTGTTTTTGCTCCGTGCATTAGAAAAGGAATAGATTAGATAGCCCCCCTTTTGGGGGGCTATGTATCGGACTAAAACTGGGGCAACGGGCTCTGCTGTCTGCTGTGCGCTAGTGAAGAGTACTCTGGTTACTAACTTTGGCTCCTAAGCACAAACTCTAATCAAAGTGGGAGTGAGGGGAGAGGTTACTGCTTGCAGAGATGGCCCTCCCAAGCTGGTGTGCTCTACCCCGGCTGCTCAGCTCGCAGTGCTGCCCCCTTCCTCTGCCCCATCCCTTAGCTCCAGCCACGACTTCCCCCTCCCCCTTTCCCTTCCTACTACTTCCAGGCAAGAATTCCCCTTTTCCTGCTTTCCATTCCACCTTATCCTTCCCTATGACTAACCTCACCTCGTGGGTCCCAAGAAACCCCAAAGTATCCTGGAGGGAGCCAGAAAGCACTCCTGAGATGGAGAGAGCGAGCGGAGACGCAAGGTAGCCTCCTGCTGCAGCACGCGCGCTTCCCCCTGCGGCGTTTCCACGCATCCTGCCGAGCCCCGCAGAGCACCGAGCGCGAGACCGCTTCCTCCTCCAGAGGCTGTCACGGTAGCTCGTGTGAACAGCTTTTAAACCAGTCATCTTAATTTTATGAACTTCAGATATTTCTGAAAGTCAAGCCCTCTTCCTAGCCCATCTCTCAGCTGGGATTTGCTGGTGAAGAAACAGAGCTTGTGAGATGGGTATCTCCACCTCGGGATTTTAAGGCTCTGAAGCATGTTAAAACTATGAGTAGCAGGTGAATTTAGGCTCCAGCCTGGGCTAGATGTAGGAGGTAAACACATTAGAGTAACTTGTTTCCATAGTTAGCAGGTTTTGCCAAAAGCATCTGTTCCATTATGCTGTAACTTTAATTTCTTCAGAAATTTTCAGTTTAATAAACATTTTGGTTTGCTCTTCAACATTGTTTGTACCACTCTTCTCTTTAAAGCACTGTGGATTAGAGATTCATTTCCATTTTAATTTATTCTAATACCTGCTCAGTCATCTGTCCTCACTTCCTAGGTTTCTCTTCTACAAAACCGGCAGTATAGTCATGGCCATCGTCTGTAGTAAATTGTGTTTCTGGCGGACACTCAGTGTGGGAGTCAGAAACTCAACCACCCAGTTCCAGCTGCTCAGTTGGCTGAGGAAGATAGGCTGGCCACAGATTAAATTATTCCCTCTTAGGACAAATATCTAAAATAAGAAAAAATTGTCCTCCAGAATTTTTTATCAATTACAGTGAGAACTCAAACCACTACTTTCCACCAATAGCTTAGATGCTGAGTTTTGGTGAGATATACCTCACTATATCTTTTTTATATCTTTTTTTAAAATCATCTTCTTAGATTTATTAGCTTCTCCTCATGGTCCGGCAGGCAGGCTTCTTAAATGTTGTATGAGATTTTGTCTCCACTTCATTCACAAAAATAATCCTTTGTTTAAAACTGGCACACCTCACACATCTTGTTAAAAGGCAAAATGGACTACTACTCCTTTTCTTTCATCAATACAGCAGGTATCCTGTCCTTCAAAGGATTTTTTAACATTTCTGGACCTCAGCACAGGAGGGGTCCCATCCACAGCTGCAGGTTAAAGATGTCTGTAACAAATTGTTTTCTATTTTAACAGGTGTTCCTCCCGTTGCTCTATTCCTCCAGAGTCCATCCCCTTTCTTTCTCAAGCATTTAGATGTATGGTCGGGAAGGTACAATCTTTTGCCAGGCAAACTATTCAGTGGAGACAAACGGTGTGATCACAGTTCAAAGAGTAGTTATGCAGTCATTAAAATAGTAGTTATGCATTCAGTATCCAAAATTACCTTTTTGTTTACTTCTCCCTTTTTGATAAAAAAAAAGTCTTTCTATTTTTTCCCCTTAACTTGCCCCAATTATTAAAGTCTGATATTTCTGGCATTCTGATGATTCCTTATTTCCCTTCAGCTTCCCTTTTTATGCGGGAGGAGGATCCTGTCTTCTTGTCTCTTCTCATCTCGTCTCATCTCATCCTGTCGCCTCCTGTCCCATCCCCTTCTCCTTTATTCTGGCAGTCCTGGAATGGCTTTATGTGTGAAATTATTTAATATTTCATTAATATCTTCAGTGCTAGTGACTTTGTTTCCTTTCTAAAGCTTGAAATAAGTTTTGACTTTTTTTCTGCTATTTTTAACAAATCTATGAGGTAATAAAATCCACTTTTATCTCCTACTGCAAATTATAGACTGCACTGTGGCATTTAGCCAGCGGTTGTTGCGAAGAAGGCAGAACAAAGTTGCCTTCCCTGGAGAGCTGTAGGTGGGACTGTACTTCTAGGAGCACATTCCTCTTCAGGACCTTGGCATGTCAATGGGGAGAAACGAGAAGACTGCGTATTACAACAAGTGGGAGAGGAAATGATATCCTGGGGCTCCATGAAAATCTCATCCATGAGTGCAGAACAAGCACTTCTCCTTGGAATATGAGGAATAATTCTGACAGAAGAGTTGTTCTCCTTCCCCTTAGAGTACAAACTTGCCCGGTTAAATTCTTAGTCCTTCAAATGCTTAAAATAATTTTTTGGTGCTTTCTGACATACTAGTCTCAGGAACAGCCACAACATATTTTTGATGCTGTGGTGTTGATTTTTTTTTTCTTTTTATTAAGTGAATTTCTGTGAAGAGAAGAACATGAGACCATTATGTTCCTCCTACACAATCAAAAGGTCCACTAAGTAAACCTGAACATCATTCCTGGTTTTGTCTACATCCTGACAGCAGGATCAGGCTTGTTGTTTTTGGGGGAGTTTTGGCTGAATGAAGTACTGACATCCCTGCCAATCAGTATTGGCAGTGCAATACTGTAGGCAGAATCTATGTTCCCTACCACTGTAGACAGTGACCATCTGGACTGCAAACTTGTATTACTCAGACCTGCCAGCAGTAGTGGAGTCCTCTTGGGCAAATAGATCCTGAGTGTACCAGAGAAGCTTTAGGTCACATGCATGGGGGATCTTCTGCATCCCCATATCCCTGGTCTAACTTTGTGTCTGACCTCTGGACGAACACAAGTGTCGCGCCTCACGCTCAGGAAATCCAGGCAGGCTAGATGTGCAGTATATAGGTATATACAGTGGCAAACAAGGCTCATTTTCTTCTAACGGAGGAATCAAATAGTTGGCACAGCTACCTCTGTAACTAATTGACACCCTCCTTGGCCTGAATGAGCTGCAGAAACCAAGAAATTATGCTAATTCAGTGCTAAATGGTTACATTAGTTCAAGGGGAGAGCAGATAAGCTCATAGACTAGAACAGCTCTGAGTATTTGTAGGTGTATGGAAGTTGCTACTGGCGAAGGAAGTCGAAACGATGGGGTAGAGCACAAAGTCTTGTATGTGCATGCTCTGCTCTCAGGAGTCTTATATGCTTCCCTCGGCATTCCCTTTGGGGTAGTGTCAGTGTCCGGCTCAGCTGGACCTCTGGGTTGAGGCAATACAGCTATTCTAATGTTCTCAAGAGAACGCCACAGATAACATCCCCCTGTGGTGTGTGCTCTGCTTCTGATATATATCGACACATTTTTTAGCTACTTTTGGGCATAAGCCATCCTTCTAAAACAGTAACAGATCCAAAAATGGGTTTACTTTGAATAGACATCTGCAACTTTCCTCCTAATGCAAAGATAGGGTACTGGAAAAAAAAAACAAAGATTTTTTGAAAAATCATTCTTGAAAGAAGGAAGATTTGTTCTGAATTGCAATTTGGTTTAAGTGTCTAAACTTGGCCAGTTGATATGTTTGTTACAACAGGGTGGAATACTTTGAGTCTAAATTAACACTGTTAACCTTACTTAGTGAGGAAAAACTGCTCATTACTCTCAAGTAATTTACTAACAATATTACTATAAGAACAAAAATAATTTAATGTAATCTGGCATTTATGACTTCCACATAACAGCTGCTGCTAAAGTAAGAAAACAACAAAAATACCCCTTCTATTCAGAAAAAAAACTTAAACTAATAAGCATGTTCCTAATATTAAAATCAAGTCAGAGATCCTATTCACTTTCATTACGTATAATTTATGACACTCGAATGTAGTTTAATAAGGTCATAAAAATGCCAGTTGTGGTATCTCATAATACTTTTTATAAACTGGTTTTACAGTCTACCCTTTGTTCCAAAGTTCAAAGTGACAATTGAAATGCACAGGTTGCCCAGGGGTTCAGACTTTTTGCTGGAAATACTGACTGGTGAATATCTTAATTTCTAATGTATCTATATTTTTTTACAAAATCTCAGTAATTGTGGGGAACATTCCTTTCCTCCAGATGTGCCAAAGCTGATATTTTTCAATTTAAAGAAAAATATCAAGAATTCAGTAAAAAAGAACACATTTTATTGCTATATGCTTTTTTTTTGGGGGGGGGGAGGGGATGAAATGAAAACTGTGCAACATTTATTCCTAAGCAGGTCAAAGTCAAACAATACTTCTAAGTGCTGTTACAATAGTGGCATTATATTGTCCCTTGTCAGCTTTCAATTACTTCATCCACCTAGCTGATCACTGACTTATTTCCTGGCTTAGGTAAATAGGACTTTTGGTGCACTTCCCTTAAGTCATTTCAGAGAAGATAAATTAAATAATGATTGCAATTTAATATTGTGATAGTGCTAAAATATTTCCTTCAAGCTTCAAGTTTGACCACAAGTTTCCAATAATATACTTTTTTTCACTTGCTAGCTCAAACCTGAGGTTTTATTAAATTCTACAGCTGCAGTCAGTATTTATGTTTTCTTCTAGCAAATTGGACATTTTAAATAATAAAGAGCATGAAGTTATATATAAAAACAGATAACACTTGCAATTCATTTAAGGTGGAAACTTTGTTTAAAATTAATCAAAATCCACACAATATGGCACTGAGGGCTGAATACTTACCTCATTATACCTCTCTAAACCTTACCTCTCTAAATCTGAGAAAAATCTACTGACTTCACCGAGGTTGCTCCAGAATCATATATCCAAATATTCAGAACCTGGACTGGGCATATAGTTCTTAAGGAATACAGTAGCCTGTGTGCGTTGGACCTTGTTCTCTCTCAGTGTACAAGGACTGGTCCATTTAAGGAAGATGTCCCACTGATTTCAAGGAAGTGGTTAAACTCTTTTTGACACATTGGGATCAATGTCCAGGCGAGACATTGGTATCATTAGAGGAGTTGCTGCAGTGAAGATCTTGATAGTGCAATTGCTATGGCTGCAGGGAAACACAGGAGTGAACATGAGGCATTGAAAGATCCTCGTCTCTGTAGACTGACATACCTTTCACTTTGACCTTGCATGTTGATGGTCCATCTGCATTGTTTTCTTTAGCAGAACAAGCTAATGGGCAATAGAATATGCAGTGTGTACCATTGCATGTAATTTCACATACTTAAGGTGCAGAATCCTCATTTTTAAATGTGAAATCATTATTCCCACCTACCACCATCTACACCTTTTCTGGCCATATGTACAGCAAAGCCTTTCACTGTTACTTTGGAGGAACAGTGCAATGTGCCCACTGGAAGGAGCTGTTAGATGAAAGAGAGAGGACCTATGTTGAGAAATTCCTCCTGCTCCTCTTCACATGGCTCCCCAACATCTCTTATTTTCTATGATGATTATCATGTTGACTTGGTTTGACTGTGTGTGTGTGTGTGTGTGTGTGTGTGTTACCTTCTGTGTCAGCTTTGTCTCAGTATGTCAGCTATAATTTTCCAATGATATTCCCAAGAAGAGCCTTCAAACAAAAGCTCAGTAGAAATACTTAAAAATATAAATATACTGGGTTAACTAGCTCAGATATAAAGCAGAAATTTGCTTCAGATATCAATGAAGTTTCCGAGGAGAAAAGTTATCATCAGTTATGTTCCTAAAAGTTGTGGTTAAGTATCAAACATGGTCCTCATGCCCTGGCACAGTGCAAGCGCAGCTGTAGGCTCTCCCTGCCCTCAGGATCCTGCAATGTTCACGGGCTACACCGAAAGAGTTACACCAGAGACAGAATAGTAACAGCTATTCCCTGGCTGGCTGAATATGGAAAGAGCATAACTTAGGCCTTTCACTTTCAGAGGATTTTTTCCTATAAAGGCATCTGTGCAGTAACTCATCTCACTGAATGCAGGGAAATCCACTCTAGAGGTGGTCTTTGGCTATTTGAACACTGTTATTTCTGAAAACCACAAAATCTTCTAGTTTTGTCCACAGGTCTGTAGGCAATTTTAGAAGTAGAGAATAAATAAATAAAAAAAAGATGCAAAAAAATAGCTTATCGAGCTTATCCTGGGAAAATAACACCAACAACTTACAGCTGATCTGATCTCTCCCCTTCCCACTGTCCCTCAGGAAATTCTGACTTCATGTTTATTTTCTTTTCTTTAAGATGCTAACTTGAAAAACAAAAAGAAAAGGAATCCCAGTTTCAGCCAAGCTGAAGCCACACAGAAACAGTTCAAAAATACATAATGCAGAGGATTCCAGTGGATTTGCAAGTAGGAAGCTAAAGTAAGACGTAAAGCAGCAGAGAAAATTCTGGTATTTACATGAATATGGACTTTCTATTTGTGCTACCCTAAGAATAGGAACACAAACTCATATTTAAGTGTGTTGGGCCAAGCTCATCTCTGGTGTAATTCTGCTAGAAGCATCTAATAAAAGATCAAATCCTGGACCTATTTAGCATGTGAGTAAGGGAGCACCACATATAAAGAAGGTCTTCACCAGGCTGACCAAGCCTGAGGTAGTTTGGACAAAGGCAGAGGAGAGAAGCTGGACTTTCATGTTGTGAGCACAGTCACTACCCTTAGGGTGGAAAGTTCAAGTCCCCCTGCCCGCCCTCCCCTCCGGGACGCTGGGAATCCTGCCTTACCCCTTCTCTCTGCACAGGGGTCAGTGACGCCTGCAGAGAAGCGGCAGGGGTAGAGGGGAAACAAAGACAGCAGACTTCCTTTCCCTAAGAAAATATAATTATTTTTGTGGGTAAGGGAGTTTACCACCGCTCTGCTGCTGAGGGTGTACCCTTATCTTGACACTGAGGGGCTGGCTCGCTTTCCTTGATGGCCAGCATACATACCTTAGCCCCCTCTCCAGAGCTCAGGCACTATTTCAGTTTATGGATAGCAAAGCTTGCTGTGAAAAAGCTGACTTTATTTTATTTTATTTTTTTAAGACTGCGAGAGAAACAAAAAGGGCAGTTGAACTTCAGGGCAGGTTTTCCTCCAGCAGACAAACTCCAAGAGCAGCTATGCACACATAAAATACCTCTCTACTATCATTTCCCGTGGGTCCTTTGGGAGGACTCAGCATTTTGCAGCCGAAGGCCCATGATCAACAAAGCATCTGGGCTTCTAGCTCCTCATTTAAAGTCTGAATTCCAACTGAAATCAGTGGGGAGTTTAAACAGGAGTTGTGAGATTCAATATTTTGCTGAATGTGGGCCACCAATACCAGTGTGCTGTTTAACTCATAAACTATATTTACAATTATTGCTCATATTCATCCACTGACACATTTCAGGTGCTTATAGATGCTTCTAATAGTATGCCATAAATCAACCTAAAGCACTGGAATACACTTTTTATAGTTCAAATGGGAATACTCAGTAGATGTGAGTGTCTGCAGGATCAGGACCTATTTTCCAGAACAGGTGCTTAAATGAAATGATGAAGTCATTATAGTTGAGCAACTTAATACAGAGAAATAGCTCACATTATTCTAGTGCCTATAGGGCTCTGGCATAAGTGCCTAAATTAAAAATTTGAGAACTTATTAGGTAGGAGGATTAGATTTGCCATTTCACTGGGAGAGCATTTTGCGGATGTGGGAAAAGAATTAACTTCTATTTTTGTGTATGTATATATGGGTATTTTTTACCACCTGGAAAAGTTGCGTGGTTTTGACATCACTTCCACTTTTTTCTGCTTTTGAGTTTGCTCCTCTTCTGTGCTGCAGGCCTCTTTAGTGCTATGAAAATCAAGGTTTGCTCTTGAAGCGTGCATGTGTTCAGGAAAGTACAATATAGTGCTTTTCTATCGGAAAGGCAATATAGTGCGCTCTTTGTGGTCGAGAGTGTGGGAAACTCCATTTAGCTCATTTTCATGACAGAAGCACTGAACCACATTAACACAGAAGAAAGACGTAGAAAACGTTTAATGGTACTGCAATGCTTTGTTTATTCTTAGCTAAACCTACACGGCTTCCAAATGAGCCCACTATGCAATGTGACTACATAAGGTTAACTGCTGGGTACATTAAGCAAAATACTCTCTCTTAGATGCTTGTTTAAGTCATCATTTCTGATCATTTATCAGACTTAATGTGCTACAGCAGACTGCAGGTCACAATGTGTCATTTCCAAAAGAACTTTGACTTTTCCCTTTCCAGGGTCAGGAACCGGTAATGTTTAGCTGAGATCACCGCATTACACTTCATAGTTTCCAGTGGATCCACAGAGGCTTCGGAGAGCAGTCTTTGCTAGACCAGGGTGCTGGCTCCGGGTATTTGGGGATTAAAATCTGAGGCAACTATTTAAGTACTGGTAGTCAGCTGAGATTCAAGCTGACTGAAAAAAATTGCCTACTTCATTTACTGGGAAAAGATCATGAGAGATACAGGAAGGATAATTATTTTTCCAAACTGATAGTGGGATTTTTCTCTGGAGAGAAACAACGAAAACAAACAACTCCACCTCATGGTTTGATTTAGGAAAATTATCTTACTCTGAAGATTATTAGCACAGAATTCAAGAGCAAATTGAAAAAGCTTAGGGTATAATTTTTAACATGTTATGTGAGTGTTTCTTCCATTCCCATTTCAAGTTAAAACACCATGGCTATTTATCTAGTGAATTCTATAGCTGAACGAATTATTTGCAGCAAAAAGTTAGCTTGATGACTTTTAGTCTCCTTTTCTAATCCAGAAAATATGTGGATTTTTCAGAACTATGATTTTTTTACAAGTTGGGGTCACATTGTTAGGAATTAGACAGGGATAAGATGTAGATGAACAGACATTTTCTGCTGTCTACCATTTCCTCTTTATGTGTTGAGCTATAGTCTGTTTTAAACCGCGTTTGCGGCTGCATAACAAAGAGAGTAAGAGGAGTGGCTATATTAAACATATAAATCATGGCGCTAATATGACTTGCTCCAAGAATTTTTCCACACATTTTTCCTATGTATCAATCCCTTACTCATATCCTATGTGGGTGCATAAATGCTGTAAGTGAAAATGGCACTACTGCATCTACTATCTGACATTTCTCATTACAAGAGCTTGCTTTTGGGTGCGAAGTAGTTTTAGCAGATTACGGATCATTCCATTAAGTTTTTTTTTTTTTTTTTTTTTTTTTGTGCTGAGGTTTCTCCTTTGTGTTTATTGATCTTGGGAAGTGTCAGCTAAAATATTCAAGTGTATCTAAGAAAGAGATATGTTGCTTTTAACAGGCTAAAAAACATCTTAATGCAATTTTGTTAAAAACTCTACATGTCTGTGCACCGGGGAAGAGGCCCGAGGTTTCCATCAGGGATGTGCCTTTGGCCAGCCCAGCGCCAATTTGCCTGAGCTGTGAAACGGTAAACGTTTGAAGTACATATTGCTCAACAGGAGGCAAAGGATGAGCGCGGAGTTCTCTGGAGGCTTTGCCTGCTTCCCCGCAAGCTGATGGCACCGGCGCCGCTGCAGAGGGGCCCTGGGACGTTCCTTCCTCAGCCGCAGCGGACTGGACTGAGACAGGAATGGGGAAGTCTCAGACGGGAAGCGGAGCCGGAGCAGGGGGTGCTGAGCACTTCGTGTCACAGGGGGCTGCGAAGGCAGGTTCATCCTCGCTTCTCACCCGCTGAGTTAATATAGTGAGAGACTTAGGGAAGTGACTGAGAACAAATGCACGTTCGTCTGTTCAAGCTCCAATTCAAGATGCTGTGCATTAAAAAAGTCCTAGGAGACGCTCTGCAAAAGTTGTAGAAGGAAAAAAAAAAAAAAAAAAAAAGCTGACTGGCAACATTACCCTTAAGTGAAACGGAGTCCCATGAGAAAATGTTATGCAAACACAACTAAAGATCATTTTGCAACTGTATATGTTCAAGGGTGGAGGGCAAATTAGTGCTGCTCAAAGATCTTGGTTTTAGCGTCTCCTAAAAATTCCTTTGCTTTTTTATCTTAATAATATTTTTTTAATGCAGCTTCTTGGGATGTAGTAATTAGATAGCCATCATAAAATTCTGCAAGTTCAGGAGAGCCCTTTCAGATTTATGAGGAACCTAATTTGTGAGAAATCTAAAACACCACTTATTTGAGGTACTACACAAAAAAATCTTTGAGGTTGTCAGGATTATTTGCTTCCTTTTTAAATGTTCATTACCTTTAAATGGGTCAATTTCAAAGGGAATAGAATAACACGGGGAGATCCTCTCTGAAGGCATTTTATACCAGGACTGTTATGAAGAGTTACCTGCCTTCTCCCAGGATGTCTGGAAACATAAACAGTAATTTGGGAAGGAAAAGCTTTAACAGGCTTTAACAACTTGCATTTAAATCTCTGACTAACAAAGTTAGGTTTCCCTTCCCTTAGCAAAGACTTGATGATGAAGGAACTAAGAAAGTAAGGAAAAAAAACCTAGCTAAACCAAAAGAAAAAAATAGGATAAACTAAAAAATCCCAACTAACCACCACCAGTTAGTTCTCCTTCTCCCCACCTCCCACAAATAAACACAGTAGAAGAGAGATTTATTTATTTATTTATTTTAATTAAATATATACTATTGACACAGAGGACATAGCGTGTCTCTAAAGAGAATTTACTTGTGCTGTTAGTAAGTTCTGACAATTTAAAATTGCTATAGTGTCCAAAGTGTACTAGGCATCGCACAGACCAAGTACTTGTGATATTGTTGAATTAGAGTCTAATGCAACAGCCAGACAGCAGAAGAGCTGGGCTCCAAGACAGGGCAAGGCAGGAGTGAAATGAGTCAGTTAGGTCATACTGAGTGTTCAGTTTCTTCCTTTTACTGACCTTTTCTCAGCAAAAGGTCTTTCTAGTTTAGAAAACCAAAACACTATTTTTGATACCAAGCACTTCTGAAGAGGTTAAAAGAAGGGGGGGGAGGACATGGGGCTTAGGTTTACAAGGGCTTGAAACAGTTCTTTGGGTTCAAAGTAGTTGGAGACATCTGTAGAAGTCAAGAACGCTCATATAAGTCTAGTGATACCCTATAGCACTGGTGTGTCACGAGGTGTTATTCATACAAACTAAGAAAGCATCACGGTACCCTTCTGTGCTGAGTTCGGGCTGTTCATTCCCATTTTCTAAGCTGAGGAACCGGAGAACACAGATATCAAAGCTGTATCTTTGAGGTGGAGTTCTATGGACCTCTATGAGCCACTAAGAGGAAAACCATTTTTATTTAGGTACTTAAATCAATTTTATAAAATTCTGTAACTGGACACCTAAAGGTGCAGGGAAAAAGGATGTTGCATTACTTATTCTGCCATATTAAAAATCATCCCATATTTTCCAGGTGCTGGAACATAATTTGAGAGTTAAAAATACCCTATAAAAATTAAATAAGATAGAAAATCCCACATAAATCAAGTCCAATCCACATGTTTACATGAGGACTTTTCTCTCATTCAAAAAGATGGACGCATTGCTTTTTCCTCAAACTTTCAACAACTGCAAAAAAAATGCAGTTTGGCAGAGAGCAGGTCTGTAAAAGTTCAGCCTTATAGGTGAAAGTTTTGGAAAGTTTTGAGCAAATGAAAACAGGGGCTTAGAATGGAAATGCATAGGCATCCTTAATTACAGCTGTTGGTAGCTCTCCAGCTATATTGCAAATGACATATATTTTTTCTACTTAAATCCTAATCCTGTTAGTAGACGTGTCCGCATGGAGCCCCGCAGCTGCAGAGCTGCCCCCCCCCCAGCGTTGGGGGGACGCCTCGCGAGCGGCAGAGCTGCCCCGGCGGTGCTGCCTGCGCCTCAGACATCAGCTGCGGATGGCTGCGAACGCTGCGACCGCGGAAGAATAGAAATCCGTGAACGGTGCTGACGTCTAATGTGATTAGTGGAATTCCAGTGGTGTTGAAGCGGTCAGATCGGAACACGGAAACAGCTAATTAATTCCACGGGTTTAGGAGAGCAGCACTGGCAGGAGCCTGGGTCATATATAACATATACTACTGTGCTTTAATAAAAAAAAAATGAAGATTGAATGATAAAGCCACCCAACCTGTGCAGTAAGCCTACAAGAAAGCATTATGTGTAGCGTCTTGGTGAAATAAGTCTCAGAGAGAAAAATAGATTAAGGTCTGAATTATGTATTTTCTGGCTATTGTTAAAGTCCGTATGATATCAGGCAGCTAGAAACTTCCAGTTGTGTTTATGGCCATATTATTTCTGGAATGCATTTGAGAGTTCCACTTTAAAATGATTGCAATGTTGTTATGTTGTTATCGTGGGTCCAGGAGCCCCGTAAATTTGGGGACTGCGTGGGAAGCGCATGGGAGAGAAGGCTGTTCGGCAACCACATCGGATATAGCTGAATAAGGCAATCTTTTGGTCCCGATGTACGGGAAACCTCGTCTGCCATAAAGATTGCTGGATCATCATTTTAATATATTAAAAACAAATGTGTGTTAGAAAATGTCTCTGAAATAAAGCTATGATCTGAGCCCCAGTGACTCAGTGGAGGAAAAGGCTTGAGCCCACAACTCTAGCTTGGAGAAGGGAGGGAGGGCAGAGGCACGAGAGTAACCGTACCAAGGGCACCGTCCCACCAGCAAGGGAGCGAGGGACCGGCCAGCGGCGAAGTCACGGGGAAGCGCCTGTGGGGCCGTGCGCCCCTTGGTGAGCCTTCAGCGGACCCAAAGGACCCACTGGGTACGCAGGCAAAACTGCTTCCCGTATTGCTGAAAAGTCGTATACGCTCAGAGTCAGACTCTGAAGGCTATTTCCCACCGTAAGCACTAGCTGCCAGCTCCCAGAGCAGGCAAACAAGCACTTTCTCGTTTTCTTGTTTGATAGTGCTGAGAAGTAATCTACAAATTTGAGATTACCCATATTTCGGCCAAAATCAATAGCAGGTGGGTTGTTTCAAACTGTGCCTCATTTTTGTGTTTGTACAACATCAACACCTTTAATCTTGTTAATAGTGACAGGGAAAATGTTCAGTTCACTCACTACAGCCTCTTTATAAGGCCACTATGGGTTGAACAAACATTAATTAGTTAATATTTGTATAGCGCTATAAAAACCTAAAGCAGTATGTAAGTGCTAAAGATTATTATTGTTTTTGAGACCCAAACAAGAATTTAGTGAGCTACACTGAAAAGAGTTGCTAAAACAAAAATGTTAAGAGCTATGATTTTAAAAAAATATGGAATCTAAATTAAATAGGCTTTAAAAAACATTTTAAACTGTCTCTTTGCATCCAAGCTACCATGAAAACTATTTGAGAAATGCCTCCGAAAAATTTACAGAGTATGAATTTTATTCCAATACTCACTCTCCATTTTAAGAATGATTGCTAATAGTTTTAGAAACACTGTGGGAAGTGTGTATTTGAAAGAGGACTACTGTATAATTGCCAGTAAGTTGCGTATTTCAGCATGTGCTAATGATTTTTTTAGTAAGAATATGCTGAGAACCCTATGAACTTTTATATATCATAATAATGAAACAAAAACATGTTTTCTGGTGCCAAGTTTTTACTAAATCTTTTTTTTTTTTTTTTTTTTTTTGAGAGGGAAAAAAAAGGTTTCATCCCACTGCAGTATGCAGGATTTTAATACAAAGCTTTACAATCATCTGGCAGGGGATGCTCTGGGATAATGAAAATATATAGAACAAACTCCAACCTAAAGCAACAGTGGCAGTTGATTAACAAACCAGAAAAAAAAAAAAAAAAGATTTTTAAGAGATTTCTCTCTCTGCTTAATGATCTTCTGGGAACCCTGGTTTATTATAGCTGCTATTGAAGGGGTCTAGGTCTCAGTGGTTGTTATTCACTATTGCTATGAGAAGGAGGCAGCCAGAGCATCCCTCACATCTTCCCTGCGATCTGTAAGATCAACAGCTAGTCTGGTTCTTTCACATGACTCAGTCATATGCGGATTAGATTTAGGAAAAAAGACTATTGAAACAAAGATAAAATAAAACTGATTGAGACTGAAAACTTGACATAAGATATTTAACGTCTGAGTATCTTCACAGCTGAAAGTTGTACAATACTGTTTTTCTTCCTCCCACACTAGGAATTTACTATATCCTCTGAGCTCTTTAGATTCCCACTTCTCTAGTTTATCTCATCCCTGTTCTAGGCCTTCAATCCTACTCATGTCCCTAGGCTTGTTTCTGTATTTTATCCAGTGACTGTTTAATGCAAACAACACAAAAATCCTGAGAGCAGAGGCAAGCACCAGGGACTGTCTATTGCAAAGGCCTGGGATGGCTGCCGGCCTTGCATTTGCTGTGCTGCTCATACAGTATTGAAATCTTCCCTTCGCAGTGGCACAGCTTGAGCTAAGGTGGGGGAGTCAGTGGTTTGGGCATGCTTGGGATGTACAGGCTGTAGTTTTGAGCTCTCTTGGGCTGCTGTATCCACATTTCCTTGATACACACTCTAAAATGAGAGGATTACAGAAAAAAAGTGGGCACTATGTCCACAACCTCCTCTTCTCCTTGCATCTCCTCTTTTGTTGCCACTGTGGACTCCAGATAGGGTTAAGGATGAGGAGGATGCTGAGCTCTCAGCCCCATTCAGCTGCAGAGGTTTTAGAGTAGCATAGCAGTGGTGTTGGGGAGGCTTTAGTGAAAGCCCTTCAGAGGGCCTGCATGGACAGCATGCAAAGTGGGCACCCAAATTCCTGGAGCACATAGCATTCTGCTGTGGACCTGGCTCTTCCAGTTGGCAACTGCATCTACATGCTTTTGGACAGCATGGCAAAAAGTACTTACTCCCATTATCAAAGAGCACTAAGCACTTGCACTAAGAGGTGCAAAACTATCAAATTACTCCTAACTTCTTCAGTTATTCTGAATATTGCTGGTCAAAATGTGAATAGGGGTGATTAATACCAGGTTCTTAAAAGCCTAAACAAAAAGGCAGATTCTATCATATGAATTTTGGCAAATTGTAGGGTTGGCAAATCTGAGGGCTCAGATCATGCTTCTAGGGATTGCACCATTGCTGAGGACCATGCTGTGGTTCAGAGGCACAGGATAACCCAGCCAGCTTCCTACAGGAAGAAGGAATCTGTGTCGCTGCAATACTTGATACAAGTCCCCTCTACTTTTGATGTTGACCAGAAAAGTTGTTTATGGTGTTTGAATTTAGCAAAGAATATTTTTCCAGAGGAATTTGCAAATGCCACCAGTGCAAAGACGTAACATCCAGAGGTGCTAAGGGTGTCCCATGACACCCGTGGGAGCAGAGTGTGTTATGTGCCTCTCTAAAAGCAGGTCACTTGCTTAGGTACTTTGACTAAGGATGGAGGCCACAAAAATGATCACCTGCGTTTGAAAAATATTAAATGATTGAAAGCACATGCATAACTTTTTAGACAAGAAAATATTCCACACTTGTATTTCAGATTGCTTGAAAACAAAAATATGCAAATGAAAAGGTATGAATGTTTATGGAAATTTGTAGGTGAAAATATACAGTAACTCCATGTGTTCATATTAAAACTTATCTAAAATTAGTGTTCTGGGATTAAAGGATGCCACTGAACTCTCACAACTTAGAAATGCTTAGTTCACATTTTAAAATGGGCATTTTAATACTCTGGGGTACTAGTCTTACTTTTTATGAATGCATTCTTCTTCCTCTGCTGCTGAGCATTTTATCAAGATGCTACACTGTGCAATAGCTTAAGCATCTCCGCAGTTGTCAGGGTTTCTGGTTTAAATTGTTCTGTTTAAAGAACAGAAAATACTCAGCTCTTCCTTTTTCTAACTTTTTTGCAGGATACCAGCCCCCAAACCCTTAAAAGAGTTTTTATGCAGTGTGGTTTGGGAGAAACTAATGTGGAGGAGGTTGGAGGCCACCAGGAAGCATTAACAGCTCTCTTCAGTTGTGTTGTGTTGTAACTGTTAGAGCCTAATGAGAGCACTGCTGTGAAATTTTGGATACAGTTTTGGCAAGGCTGTGTTGATCCACCAGTGAGGCCTCCTTGCTGAAATGAACACCTCCAGTAAGCTTTTAATGGTTTTTGTAAACAAACAGAATAATTCCCACTAAATGCAGAAATGAGTCCCATATTTATTTATTTTACTTCACAGCTCCTATTAAGTTGATTTAATAAAATTCGGCACATAATGTTTTTTTTAAGCAAATCTTAAATAAACTGGAGCTGGGTACTGAACTCTGTGTGGTGCTGCCAGTATTAAGGGGTTCAAAAGAGGCCATAATGTTCTGGCTGTCCTTAGGTGGTGGGACGGAGGCTGAAGCCATGAGACAATAAAGACAGCTTTACGTTGACTAATACCTGACCAAAAGGCTGCATTCATTTAATAGCGAGTGTGGAGCTGGGGACTTGATGGCTCCAGGTGTTGGTAATTCTCAAGCCTGGCAGACCTTCTGGTAGACCATGTATCCTATGACCCCACAGCTCTGCATCCGGGCATCTCTCAGCTGACCTACAGCTCTTTTTTTAATCCTTCTCTTCTTGCTGCCTGCCTTAGTGCCTAAAAGGTCACAGTTTCTAAACAGCCAGGCCCAGCCTGGGCCCCAGCCTCTCATTCTTGCTGGAACAATTCATTTTTGCCTACACTGCTAGGAGAAACTTAGGGCCTGCTTTGCAATAGAAGATGTGAGAAACAGGATTGTGTCCTAAGTCAGGACATGGATGTCATTTCTGAGAGTAGTGGGTATTCCTGGGGGAGCATGTGAGCCTCCCCATTCCTCAAAGGTCCCTTTCAAGGGAGCGAAGAAACATGATGTTGACCAAACTACTCATGGTGAGAAAAAAAGGAACAAAAACACTGTCAAATTTCAGGTACTCTGAGAAGAAATTCAGGATCCAGAAATATACCAGTGCCACCAGCTCAAAAAATGCTCTTTACTGAGTAGGCTTATTGCTGCTCTGGGCTCTATATTTTTTGCTTGCTCGCTTCTTTTTTTGTTGTCATGCTGCTAAGTCCAAACCCTTCTTTGTGGGGGACTTATCAGAGGAACTAATTCAAATTAAAAAGACTGTAGAGGAGGTTATGGAGCAAACTGACAAAATGATCAGTCAGAAATCCAGAAATCTAAGACCAAGTGGTATTGAAAAGAACCAGATATAAAATAGCTAAATCACTCAGGGTGGTGTGTAACCTCTTGCTTAAAATTGTGCTGGTAATTCCTGTGTGAGGTCAATTCCTAAAAGGGCTTCATGAGATGCTGCAAAATGTACAGGCCTGGAAGCCTCAAGCCCATGCCAGGCAAACTGACACAATCTATAAAGAAGAACAGAATTAGAGGACATTTTGCAACATATGATTTACTGGAGACCTGTCTATGAGATTTCTAAACATACAGCTAAATCCTGCCTGAAAAAACAACTGAAGTCCTCTGAAGATGTCAACAAGCATATGACAATCTGCTTGTTAAAGTGCATTTGGATTTCCAAAAGGTTTGCAGCAAAGTCCTTCATCAGAGGCTTTAAAGGAAACCAAGTGCTGTGCCCTAAAAGGAAGTATGTTTAATGACTGAATAATTGGTTACAGGACAGGAAGAGGAAGGAGAGGGTAAGAGTAAATGTGGAATTCTTGCGACAGAGGGAGGTTATCAGGATTTTTCCCTGGAGATTTGTGCTAGGACATGTGCTGTACAACATATTCATAATCAACCTGGAAAAGAAGGTGTCAAATCATGGTTGACTGAAGGTAGTAAGTTATTCAGTGTAGCAAGAATAATAATCCTACCCACTTGCCATATATATGTGTATATGATAACATATTTTATTTTTTATTTTGTTCCTCCCTTTTTTATTTTGTTCCTTGCTTTTTAAATTTTGGTTGCTTGGGTTTTTTGTGCTTTTTTATTTTGTTGTTTTCCCATGCTCTTCATTTTTTTAAGAGCAGTCAGTACACGCTACCACAGTGAGCAGTGGTCATGGACTATCCATAAAACTACTTGCCAGGCAGCATCTTAACTCTTCTGGGTCAGTGAAACCTTGGGCTGGGGAGAGTCATGCTGCCAACAGGTCTGGCTGAGTTTTTCAGCATCATTCAGCTGTGTGCTCCTGCTTCCTCCTACAAATATTATGAAAGAGAGAAAATGAACAGGATGCAGGTTAAAAAGCCAGCAGCTGAACACAGGCATCAAGGACAGGAACCTCCCTTTTACTTTCAGCTGGCCAAACACACATCCCTCTGCTCAGGCACTAACCATATATGTCCTGCTGATGATCAGTGACATCTGATCCATGGCATCAGAGTCAACAAACAGTAAATGTGGCATGAAGACTTCATTGATCTCAGCAAAACATGTACTAGGGACATACTAAGCTGTGTCTTCCTCGCCAGCTGTAGCATAGCCTTCCATTAGCTTTGCCTTTCCCTTCTCCTTCCTGCTCTTCATGCTGTGAAGCATGATCTTCTATTACCAAAAGATGCTTCTCTGTTGTCTTTCAAAGAGAGAAGGTCTAGCACAGCATCTAGTTGCTACTGCACTATATACAATCCACGCTGACCAAGGAACAGTGCACGTGTAGCACTGCCCATATAGGGCCTGGGCCATGCCACAGTACTCCAGTAATGCAGAGATTTTGATATAACAAAAACGTGCCCGTAGCTTCAGTGCCACAATGTGAGCCAATTTTTGCCTCCAGAAGAGCTTAGGAAAGCTAAAACACCAAGTTTAGGGCTTGTTGAGAAGGTGAGAATAAGGGTGGATGAACAGCTTTCCACACATAACCTACCACCAAGAGAAGAGACTTGTTAGGGTATGGTCTGACTGGTGCTGCTACTTTTGCCACAGGAGTGCTATACTGGATCAGCAGTGAAATATTCATGTCGCCCAGCTGACACTGCGATGGGGGAAAAGCTCTCCAGGAACAGCTGGCCCGAGCAGGGCCAGAGGCATATGCTCCAAACTGGGATGCTCCAGCCACCCTGTCCCCTGCCCAAATCCAACCTGCCCGACTGGTCATCTTGCATCAGGGTTGTGCGACTTGGCCAGGAGGCAGATGGGCTCTCTTGGATTAAGAATGGATGCAGACAGATACTGCCTTTTGCCTCACCTCTACTCTTGGTAAAGTGGAAAACCCAGGTACCTGTGAATTGCTGGTGACCCCTTAAAACAGAGGGCTTCATCAGGGGTAGCAGTGGCCCAGGGCTCGACACGTACAGGTTTCCCATTCTGCCTCCTGTAGGTTTTAAGCCAGGGCTTATCTGTACGCTGCTGCTCTGGCTGAGAGTGCCTGGTGACACCCACGTCAGAAGATCGCTCCTCCTCTTCGGAAAGGCGCTTAAGCACTTCCTCAATGCTAGGCAGGGGTCTGCGTGCTGCGCCGAGCACGGAGGCTCTCCACCACGGGCGTAAGCGAATCCCGGGACTGGGGCTGGGATGCCGCGTTTCATAGAATCAGCAAGGTTGGAAGGGACCTCTGGAGATCATCTAGTCCGACCTCAACGCCAGGGTGACGGTCACGAAGAGGCACTTCAGCGTTGGGAGCAAAGATTTATGAACCGGGCTCTGAGAAAGGAGCACCGGCGGTTCGCCGTGGGCCTCACAGAAAGTCCAGCCCGGGCGGCGTTTAAACCGGAGCACTCGAAACGAAGGCGTTGTGTGCGCCGCCAGTAAACAAAGACGGAGATAGCTGGACGCGATAAAGCTGGGACTGATAAAAACTTCCCTTCTTCTAGACGGAGGCCACACATACTCTAAATAAAACGTGCCACTTAGGAGATGATTTGTGTTGATAAAACTCGATCGTGTTGTTTTTCCAAATGTTCTCTCCCAGTTGGGAATTTCACACTTGGGCAGGCTCCAGCCGCGGCCTCACCGAGTGCCAGTCTCCTTCCTTGACCTGACCTGGTGTTGTTTATACTGCTGTTTACACATTTCTTAACAACCTATGCAAACGGTCTCTAATTACTTTCGCTCATGGCGGCGGCGCGCAGCTCCGGGCAGGCTTTGAAGCGCTGCCAACGTCGCGCTGCTCGTTCGCGCGGCGCATCCCCCGCTGCGGCAGAGGGTCGGAGGCGGCGCGGGCTAATTGCAGCCGGGCAGGCGGCCCTGGTGGCCGGGGCCGCTCTAAGCAGCCCACGGAATAAACCGCCCCGAGAGCTGGCCGTGGGCTCGTCCACCTCCCCGGAGCGCCTGCTGCGACGCTCGGGCTCGCCGCGGCCCGTCTCAGCCGCCCCCGCGCATCTCCGCGGAGCCGGAACTGCTCCGGGAGCTGTTTAGCTCGGCTGCAATCCGGACGTGGTGATGCTGCATCTCCTTCCCCGTCCGGAGTTAAACGGCGACGCCTGTCACGTTACGCCGTTTGCCTTATGCCCTTTCTAACGATGCGGCTGGGAAAGATCCACGTGATCTTTGTGCCCCCAACGTCTTTGAGTCTAAAAGACAACACGTACCGTTGCTTGGAAGACCGAGGCACGTAGTCTGTAGACAGCGTTGTTTCTAGTTTACCAAAGAATAAATTTTGTTTGAAACCCAATGGTTTAATTGGTACCTTGGAAAGCTATGTAAACCTGATATAAATTATGAGGGTGTTGCCCTCTCTGACTTACACTGTTTGAAAACCTTGAGGGCCCCCAGTCTGCTTAGACTTAAAAATACTAGCATTTGTTTCCATTAAAGCCATATTTTAAAAGCTTGGACAGGGTGTGGGAGTGCTGATTTCCCTTGATTAGCCACAGATACTTCACAAGAAAAATAAAGTTCCTGCAACCTTTTTTTTTTCACCAGTTTTTATTCAAAAAAACCCCTCCTCATTCCGTCCTTCCTGCTCCACCCCCTGTTGCCCCCAGCAATGATACCATGAGGTAGCATTATGCGTCTGAAAGCTTGTAAAGGGTTAGTTATCTCAAAGGATGGCCAAAGCATCAAGGGTTTGCGTAAGTGATTGTTAGATTTTTTGACGCTACGGTCTATAAGCTAGGTACCAAGCTCCACTCATCTGAGTAGTTAGCTCAGTCACCTGAAGCCCTTTTCTTACAAATGATATTTGGTACCTTGGTCTATGAAGCTAACTGATTGTACCAGACGTTGGATTTATATTTATTTACTAACCACAGAAGCAAATTGAGAACAATTCACAAAAGTGGAAAGGGGAGATGTTTCCAGACTATGAAAATATGAAAATACTTAATTTAATTACAATAAACAAAAACTACAGCCAGAAAGTTGGCAACTCCAGCACAGCTGTAGTGCTTTCAGGCTATTTCCATAAGCCTGAGGAGAAACACCATACATGGCCTGGTCTCTGTGCCAGACACTGATATACATGTATCAGAGAAATAACAAGTCTATTAGTCTGGGAGAGCCAGCAGTATAACCCATACTTGGGGAGTAGGGTCAAGAGATCAGCCCAGACTACTTATTATCCCAGACCCTGAGCCAAGCTGTCTATCCTTGGACACGTTCATTGTAGAATTAGATAGTGTGCAGCGTGTTTTAAAGAACATATCATATGTAAGCTCTATATTAAGTAAATCTTATGTAGAGCAAACCCAGTGTTTGTTGCTACTGAAGTAGTGAGGATTAAAAAGGAAACATACACAGATGCTACAAATTTGGTAGCTTTCCAGCAGTTATGACAATGAAAGTGAAGAAGAAATGTAAGCTAAATTTTAATCTACTGGTGGAGAGTGTCCTGAAAGGGGAAAGCTGCTGGCGTGGATGCAGTGCCAGTGGTGGTAGAGATACTGGAAGAAAAGGACACACCTGATCTTCAGTCCCTGGCAGAATTGGCAAGGCTGATAGCTAAAAATGTGGGGGATTTAGGTCTTGTTTTGTTCTTCTGCTTCTAAGCTGATTGCTTGAACAGGAGTGGAGGAACAAGCCTAAGAGTGCCACGATGCCATTTCTAGTTACTTTTGAAATATGCTTGCAGCCTGGCCGTGGCAAGGCTTTACGCTGTATCAGAGAAATCTCTCTCACCTCCTCGGCGCATCCATCAGCACGGCTCGTCTTGCCAAAGAGCTGCCCTCCGTGAATTCGAATTCCTCATCCTGTCTCTTCCTCTCCCTGGGTTTGACATATCTCCCCTCCCAGCCACGAAGGCTTCCCTGCAGCAGCCTGTCGACCTCTCCTGCCGTTCTCCCTCGGCACATGGGAAGACCTTATCAACCCGCAAGGAGTGGGCCAGCCAGGATATGAGGCTCATCCCACTGATTCAAGGAGGCTGATCTATCTTAACATTTATCTTCCAGTTAAAACCTCCTCCCTCTCTGACAGTTATTTCTAGGCCTGTATTTCATACTCATCACCAGCACTAGGAGTGAACCTTTCCACAGACAGATAAGTGGCACCAAATTAAAGAGCATTAAATGAATGTCTTTCCATATTTAAAGAGCCAGTAGCAATTTGTAAGTCCCAGGCACGCCAGAGATGGTAAAATCTAATCACTTTCCATGCTTTAAATGCTGTGTAAACATGAGGTAATTGTTCTTATATGTGAAAAATGGTGTGTCTCGTGTCAAGAATGTATCAAGTCCAAATTTTTAGCTTTGTGAAATATTATCAAGCCCAGCCTCTGCTCAGCAAATCTTTCCAGACTCAAATAAGTCACTAAAACAAATAAGGCTGTTCTTATTTATGAGACTGAGAGTTTATCTTGATTAGATATAAAGGATGTAAATAATGACTCTCTTTTAGACAACTTCTAACATAAAAGAAGTAAACTATATATCTATCTCTTTTCAGTATATCTAAAATACACTCATCAGCCACTGCAGAACTCTTAATGCTCTTGATAAATGAAATCCATGCAGTTAATCTCAGTGATTTTGCCCCTAAAAAAGTAAAAATCTGTCTTTGTTGTTTTGTTAGAAAGGAAATAGCAGCAAAATACATCATTAGTTGCAAAGAGCAATCTGTTAACATCAAAGCTAATGGTTTACTGACTGGTTTTACAAACCATTGTTTCAAATTTTTACATGTCTGCAAGCATTTCTGCAGCAATTATTAAGATAAAGCAATAGAGGAACAGAGTTTTAGTATTTCATCGGTGTTAAGGGAATGATTAATAACAGCAGTCTGGGACCCCAGGCATAACGTGGGCAAGGCTGGCGGGTTTCCCCACCATAACTCTCAATTTGCCAGTGACCAAACAACTCATGAAAGACCTCAAATGAAACAATGGTAAGGACGAGGAAGGAGAGTCTGGGAGCACAGTGCTTTCAGAGCAGTACATTTATTTCTGGCTCATTTCATAATGCAGCTTTCTTGATGATAATTTCCAGCCATGGATACTGAGCTCACATCAACTCTGTGTTGCATGGACCAAAATTAGCCCTTGAGGTGGGCTGTGTTACAGTCAGATACAGGTGAAAAGAAACCAATGCATTTGGTTGTCAGACTACCAGTGACGGAGTAGTCTTTACACCACTTCTCCAATGAAGTGAGAGTTCATATGCAGCCCAGATGAATGCAACAAGTCTCTCTTTTCTCTGACCTATAATCTTGCTTGCTCTTTCTAAGCATTTCTCTCTCCTGATGGCATCACTAGGAGATTCTCTGCCAGATTTGTGGCTAAGCATCACTATCTGTGAAAGGCTTCATTGTCTCCAGTTTAAGGCAGGTATTAACAGTAAAGAAAATATTACTGGAAATATTCTTGGAAAGGCTACCTTCTTCTATTTCTCATGAAACAGATCCTTAACTTCGATACCAGACTGAGACTGTCCACAGCTTCTGGCATATAATAATCTAGTAGATTTTTTTTTATTATTATTATTCCACAAAGGAGTTTAACAGTCATCTATCTTTCACAATATAGAACACAGAATCAGACTTCTGTCTGACAAAAAGCTTGATCTTTCAGACAATCATCCAATCGTTACACTAGGGATACACCAGACTTCAAACATGCCAGTGTTAATGAACATCACTGTGAAACATCCCGTAACTTGCTAGCATAGAATGAAATTTGTACAGTTAGAGCTGCAAGAGCTGAGGGTTTTTTTTTTTTTTTTTTCTAACTGTCCGTCATCATAAATCTCCAGTGCAGAGGTAGGGGAAAAGTTATGTGTCTTCATAGCTTTCTCTTTGTTAAAATAATGCCATCAATTTATCTGGATTTGCCAAGGGAGTCTAGTCCAGGGGAGACTCAGTTCCACTGAAGTCCCTTATGTGATTAGAGGTGAGTATTGTAAATGTATATGAATACTTGGTACAGTAGGCAGCTATTTAGTCAGATTTTCAGAAGCAAGTAAGTCAGCTAGACATCTAATTAACATCGTTTGATTTCATGCCTGGGAAAATCCCATTAGCTATCTACCTGTACCTTTGGGTGTGTAAACATCTTTGAAAATCTGATCCAATATACCTAAGCCCAGATATTTTGTTTCCCAGCTTTAGAAACCCAAGTTGAAATACAAGCTTTGGTCTGTTTTTGAGCTTTAGAAGTTTCAAATCAAGCATATTTATTTTTTAACTTAATAGTAACTATAGAATCAACTGTTTATTGCTGTCTGAATTGTACTTGGCATATAGGAAAAAACATGTTACCTTTGGCCTGAACCATTTCAAATAAGTGTAGAGGGTGAATAGAGAAGCCAAAGGAATCATTTTTGCATGTAATGTTTAAGAAATATAAATGGGGTGGAGCTTAAATCCCTGAGCTTTTGGAGATTATACTCAGGAAACCGTATTTTATGTGGTCATAAATAAAGCAAGAAAAATATCAGCTTAACTGTGGCATGTACCTTTATGTGGGTATATTATGGAATTCTAATTAAAATGAATGCTGTAATAAACCAATCCACCTCTAACAGCAAAGCAAAGCACCCTCCTCCCCTTCTGCCACTTTAATGGTATTCTGAATCCCACAAATAAAACTGGCGAGAATACACATCCTGTTCTTACACTATTAAAAACTCTAGTTGCAGATTATTGCAGTTTCTTATTGTTTCAGGACTCTTTCCAAGTTACACTTTATCACACTGAATACCAGGCAGTACAGGACTGTTATGATACCAAAGAGCATTTGGAACAGCGATCAGTGTAGGTGAAGAAAAGAAATCAGCTGGCAGTTCATAGCAATGTCACGCCTGCTCTGGCTCTTGGGGAAGGTAAGGGCTAAATCCCTGCACTCCTACTCCTCCGTGGGCACTCGGACAACTGCTGCCATGACTCCTCACTCCATAGCTTCGCACATGTGGGGCAGTCCCAGCGGTACACATGCTGTGTGCACATTCTAGCTCGGTATCCAAACACAGAATCAGCTTTCTGTACCAGTGGTGACACGGAAAATTATGATGTTCACCATCTGGTAGGGATACCAAGATATGTCAGTGGACCCAGCTGTGTATTCCCCTCCTGAAAGTGGAAAAAATAATCAGGCAGGTATCAACAGGATCAAAATATACTATTGCACAACATGTCTAGCATTACCTCTCCAGCAGGTGCTAATGTGGGATCACTTCCACTAGCAGATACACAAGTAGTAGCTCTAAAAGCCTGGTAAGCAATGGTGTAGAAGATAGCTATCTATACATTCATTTCAATGGTCAGTTCAATGATAGGTAAAAGAAGTATTTATTTTTCTCTGACTTCTTACTAACTCATGAAATGGAATTTCTCTTAACTACCATGCTACTGAGCAGCAATTTATATTTCCAGCTGGATGTAAGTTTTGTAGAACTTGGAAGATAAATTAAGTTCAAAGGAGAAATCTTAAAATTATAGAAAGACATGCTGAATGGTACTTATAACACTTCTGACAAATCTTTGTCTAACAGGTTATTAAAAGTTTCTACGGAAGGAGACTACAGACACCTCAAGGAACCCATGCTTCATGATACAACTGCAATGAAAGCCCATTGCTTCTTGTTTTCTAAAGCATGGACATGGAGAACAGATTATTCTCTTCATCTTTGTAACAGCCCTTTATATACTTGACACACAATCTGGTGTGACTTTATGGGACTGCATGTTCATCAGGGATTTTTAGTTAAAATGGTACTCATTTGAAGTCACTGAGAAAAAAACAAATGAAGAACAAATGCACGTTTGTTTGCAAACAAAGATAACGAAGATAAAACTGAGAATCTACCATATGTTTTCACCAGCTGGAATTCATTTAACATTTTGTTAGTTCTTGTCTTAAATGTGTTGTGAAGCTTACTTTTGAGATCCTTCTCTTAGGCTATGTCGTTGTTAAGAAGTTCTCCTTCTATGGATTACATCCTGCAAAGAGATCTCCAGCAGTTGACTTGGAGAGGAATGTCACTAATGTGTTTCCCAGTCTTTGTGTTGAAACTTCCAACAATGTATTCTGCTTCCTCACTTGAAATTGTTCTCCTGTGATGGATGGAGAGGATCCCAGTGACAGACTAGGGTTCTTGCAGCATTTTTTGCAAGCACTTCTTTGGAAACACCAGGCATTTTCAAGCATTGCAAAAACTGAAAGCTATCTGGTTGAGAACTAATTAAGAGTAGTCAAACGGGATATGGAGAACAGCAAGAAAAACTTGAGAGGCTCTGGTTTAAGTCTGTGTCTGCATGGTGCTACTCTGTGCAGTACAGATATGTCCATATAATTTGTCCCAACACTGAGAAAGGTACAGGACAAAGAAAGAAGCAGCTAAAATGGAACCAGGGCTTTTCTTTGAGCAAGCTAAGCAAAACTGGTGTGTGTGTGTATATGTACAATTAATATCAGACCCAAATTGTTTATGTGAAATTACTGTTTTTATGTCTAAACTGGAGTGCTGTGAAACAGATAATTCCTCCTGTGAATCAAACAAAATTCAGTGGCAATTTTGGCTCAGGATTGTAGAGGGTAAATTATGAAGCATAACACAATATTGCTGCACATTACTACTACTTAAAAATAGCATTGTAACCTGTTTGTACAGACATCGCACATGTGAGAGACTGAGAATCCCTGGGCTGCACAGACCATATTTAAATATTCAGAAGTGTTATAACAAAGTACCTCAATATCCAATAAGATGGTGGTGGTTTGAGTTTGCTGCCAAGAAGTTTGTGCAGAGGGACAATGTTTGTTGTCTGTACACTGCTCTGAATTAGAAGATGTGTCATATAACACTTATCTTAGATAGTGTGGGGGCAGTCAGTGAATGTTAACTGTGTTCTCCTGAAACAACAAGGATGTCATGTAGCACTTTGGAGAGATAAGTGAACGTTTGGACTGGGAAGGGTATGCAAAGGATACCAAAGTTCAGCAGCTAATTAGAGTGTTATCACTTGAAAAGTAACATAAGTGAATGAATGAAGTCATGGCATCTAGGGAAAAGCTTGTCATTTGTTAAATTATATTGCTATGTACATGAACCATACAATGGTGACATGCTCAGGAATGCAATGTAGTAGAATCAGGATAAACAGAGGTTTAGTTTCCTCCTCAAATTAGGGCATCTGTAAGTGTGTACAACCTTATCACCTGATCACATGCACACCGTTGTGTTAACAGGAGGAAATCAAGGCTCCAATTAAAATGCTAGGATGCAGAGCCTGTTATTTGGAAACACAAGGTCATGCTGGCATTCTATCCACCAAATGAAAAATTATTTGAGTTCTTACTAAGAAATATATTTAGTTAAACATTACTATTTCTTCTGAAAAAGCAAACAAAAGATTCACTTACATTTCAACATAGGACTTGCCATTCAAAAATAAGTCATGTCTTACCCTGTTCCAGACTGAGCCCTAGTAGTATGCAAGATATGGAGACTCACCATGGTGGGCTTGGCGAGTGAAAGATTTTTTTTCAGTCCAGTTAGGTTTAATGCAACTAAAAAAGTCCCATAAAGAGGAAGGCAAGCTCATCTGAAGTCATGCTGGCTGTGCGTGGGAGGGAGGCCCACTACAGCAGAATCTGGCAGCTCTCTGGAGAAGGCTAGAAGAGCAGAGACACTTAATTTCTCAAAAAAGCGTAGGATTACCCTGTAAATCACATAACCTTGAGCTGCCCAGAAATGTAGCATCTAGCGCGGTGACAGGATAATCACTGCAGCCCATTGACATAAACAGGACAACGTACAGGGACATACCAACACTCCAGAGTACGGGACGCAGGAAAACGATTCTAAGCAAGGAGAAAATGAATGGCTGGAGTCTTATCTAACATGATAAGAAACATTTACTTCTGAAACAACTATTAAAGTACCAATTCCCTAGCATGCACTTAGTTAGGGAGTACTAATTTGGCAATTATTTGCAGTGAAGAATGTGGCCATTAATGGGCCAATCTCAGCTGCAGTGCCATTAAAGAAATATAATAATTGCTGGAAGGGATAAGTGAAGGAGGACATGGATGCAACAGGTCAAGTGAGCTTATGGGAGAGAATTACAGATCACACAGGAGGTGTATGGAAAACTCAAGTGACCCTTCTGCTGCTGTTATGAAGCAGGTATTTTTCAGATATGACTGAGATAGCCCAGGCAAGTTTCCCTGACCCTTTATTTCCTTTACCCTCTCTGCATATTGACAAATACTCTTTAGGAGAGCTTTCTATTCATATGCAGAGACAGGTACAGACTTTCTCTGGGATTGAAACTGGCCTGACTCCGACTCTGGAAAAAAGGATTCAGGAGATGAACAGGTGAAATGAGGCTGTTTACAGGCTACAACAACTCTTAGTAGCATCAGGGGAACTGTCTTTCTAAATTCCCAGGCTGAGCCTGGATGCAGATGAAGGCAGCACCCACTCTGTGCACAGGCAGGACTCTTCCAGTCACCTGGACACAATCCAAGCACAAAGTTAGGAAAGAGGCTGACCTCAGCTTAGGCAGCTGGGACTGCAAACGTACATGCAGGAGCAATGGTTTTGTCTCACTGGGACAGAAAAAAAAATTGTTTATGTTTAAATTCTGTACAACGCTGCCTACCCTTCTGAGCAATAACAGCTTTTGAAAACTGTTTGGAAAAGAACGGTATGGCCTAAAATTTTCTAACATGTTATCCTCTCTCTGCCTGTCTCTGCAGACAGCCCCCAGCTCTCTGTCCGTTGCAGTGGCCATTCCCTTTCTTGCTGCGTTACTGTCTCAGTCCCCAGGCTGCAAAATGTTGCAGGGGGTCCAAACACAGTTGTGAAGCAGATGATTACATCAACTCACAGAAAACACAAACAAGAGGCACAGTTTGCAAGCCAGCAGGCTAAAATATGCTCATCTGCTATCTGATTGCAGGGCTGTTGAAGTCAAAGGAACGTGTCTGTTGCTATCAATGGTAGTTGCCTCAGACGATGATGAATTGGAAATAAATTTGTGCAAAGCAGTGAGAGACAGTGATCAGACAGAAGAGTGGACAGCCAGGACTCTTCTAATAAATTGTTCACAACAAATGGCCTGACCACCTTTAAGTAGTGCCATGATGAAGTGGCTGTTTGCTAAGGAGTAAAAGAGAAATGAATGTAAAGACAGATGGTGAAATTCTAAATTGAGTAGTAGAAGAAAAAGAAAAAAAAGAGAGGATAAAATTCAGACGCTTTTCTGCACTTTATTTAGTTACCTATTCCTCTGTACTTGCATATATAAAGAAATACAAAGTGGCAAACATAAGATCTGCAGAATTCAGCTGGCAGCTTTTTAGCACAATAAGCTATTTTTGGATCTAAATTGTATCACGAAAGGCTAAGTAGATAATAAAAACATGGAATGCAAACTAAGGCAATAAACACATAAAGATGTATTTTGTAGCTAAAATCTTTCCATGTTTTTAAAAGTCCAGCTCATCCAACAGTATATTTTCAAACTCATTTGCTCTGTGATTTATTACAAAGACCATCATAATCAATTACTTTTAATTAATAGAAACTGGAAACATTAATTGGGCCTATTTAAGTTTAGCTGTATTAAATGATTCTACTAGTGATCAAAAATGTATTTCGAAAGGGAGTTTAAGCTAATATATCAGCAAATGAGGCGCTATAAACATGATTAATATGCACATTAGATTTTCCTTATCACTTTTTGTTGGCAGTTTTTATCCGGTCACAGCTGAAATTCCATTGAGTTCTTTCTCCTTTTGTATAAAATACAGATTATGTGGAGACAGCCGTCTGAGCAACTGGAGTTTCATCTTGCATGGCCATTTATTATTATTGCTCCTTTAGTATTTCTTATCTATCACAGCAATGTAGGACTGTATTTTTATAGACATTTGCCAGTAGGAAAAAAATAGGCTTTTGTGTGATGGCGCCTCAGCATTTTTTTATTGGAGGAAGGATCAACAACACATTTTGCACATCCATGAAATGGCAGAAAAAGGTGTTTACAGCTGTCACTGTTATGTAGGTGTCTGTATTGTAATATACTAGGGAAGTTGTTGCAACTTATAACCAGCCTTCGCTGCACTGTTTTGCTTTGGCTTTGTTTTAGACATATGCAATTATTTTGTATTTATTTCAAGGGAAATCATACAATCTGAATTTTTTTCAGTGAACTGACCTCACAGCTGAGGAAACTTAAGGATACATTGCCTTCCTGTCAGTTTGCTAACGTGTAAGTCTTGCTCAGCTTTTTTGACTTATTTGGTTATTCTCTGTATTCACAAAGGAGCAAAGCGCATCCAGCACTGATGCAAGAACAGAAGTCTTTTGGGCCAGCCAAGCCAGAACACTGTTGTTCCTGGCCACCATCTCTTCAGTCTCTGGACCACCCGCTGTGGGAGAAGTAATTTCGGAAGTCAGAAGCTGAGGTTGGAAGCCAAAATTTTCCTCCACGTCTCCCAGTGAGAGTCTTCCCCTGAACCTCATTGCTCTGCCAGACCCACACCTTCTTGGCTTTGATAGCTTGGAAAATTACCTATCACTCGTCTGCCCCTAACTTGTCCTAAGGCCAACATTTGACAAATATCGGTAACATCCTGCTCAGCTTCTGTTTGGCCAAGGGGTCTTCAGGACAGTGTAGACACCCTTAACCTCACCTGAACTGTGAGCAGCAGCAGCCACAGCATGCAAAGACCTGAGCTCTTGTGTACACTTGTTTCAGCCTGAACTCAGTTGTCATATGTTAGCAGCTGTTTGAATTGCTTTCTCTGTTTGAATTTTTGGCTCAACCATGTCACGTTGGTGAGTCATAATCATCTGGTCTCCTTCTAATAGCCAGGCTTTCTCAGTTGTTCCCTACTGAGGAATTCCTCACTTATATTAGAAATTATTATTAGTCTGCACGTGACCTCTTTACTATTTAATTTCTCCCTGCTCTGAAGGCCACCCAGTTTGTCTCATGGGATATTTTGATTCTTCTCCATACTAGTGATTCTGCCCAACTCTGTGTGCTCTACAGATTTCATTAGCATACACCAATTTTTAGTGCCAAGTAAGTTCACTATTAAAAATATCAGGCAAGAAAAGCTCCAAAACTGATGCTCGAGGAAGCATAATAGCAAGTTCCTCCAGCTTACAGAGGCCTCCAGCCTTTATTCAGTCCTCACATACCCTGCAGTTTTCCTGCTGAGTTTATCTTCTCAAGATGAACTGAGAATTTCTCGTTTAGCTCTGAATCAAATGCCTAAGGAAGCCTGGATTACTCCAGATTTAAACCAGCATATATGGCTCCTCTTTTTCTCTGTAAGGAGAATAATTTTCTTTTATGTTCATTCTTTTTTTGTTAACTTTCACTCCTTTGTGGGGGAAAGAAAAGAAACTTTATTTCCTGGGATCTGGTGAAGGGTATATGTTTTCCAGTCTTTTCTGTAGTAGATATTTGTAGTAAATATCAGTTCCACACAAGTATAGGTAAATAGAGAGCCTCCTATGTTCTTTATTCACACAGAGTTCATGAGACATGCTTCAGACCACATCCTTTCAGCACATCAGACTTTGCTCTGCAGGAAGCCGAAGCAGGCAGGCCAGTTGAATTAAAAATAGCATAAAATTGGTCTATACGGTCTTTTGCACTGAAAAGATAACTGCTACATAATTTCTGGCTGCTCTGGGGAAGCCTCTAGGTCAGAGCATCAGGGTGCAGGGAGAGCCCAGGGTGGTGACCTTCACAACACCAAGCACCTGGTGGGACCTCTGGGCTTGCGGGTTGTGCTCTGCCCTGACTGTCAGCAAAAGCGTGTAAAACAGTGGCCAAGGATCCCTCCTTGTTGCTAATCCGCGACAACGACAACAGCCTCCTGTACAGTCATGAGGGGATTTAGAGGGAATAAATGCATCCTCATCTTGATGTCCTTTTAACGTCCTCTGCTGGATATCATTTAATGCATGGTCTTGTTCTTTTTGAGGAGAGCTGCAGTAAGCTAACTGGGCATTTCAATTAGAAGTTTAAGCCAAACATTTATTATTCAAATTATTGCCTCAGATGTTACAGGTGATAGTATTGGAAGGATGCTATATTTGCCAAAATCTTTTTTGTATTTTTGGTCAAACGCTGTGCCAAGTGACACTACTCACATAAAAAAAGTGTAGCAAATCTGGTCTAATAAAAAAGAACTTAGAAAACCTCTAGGCAATCCAAAATCAGCTTTAAACATATTCATTACAG
This sequence comes from Rhea pennata, assembly GCF_028389875.1. Taxonomy (NCBI): domain Eukaryota; kingdom Metazoa; phylum Chordata; class Aves; order Rheiformes; family Rheidae; genus Rhea; species Rhea pennata. The sequence continues at coordinate 91,184,038 of NC_084665.1, read as the reverse complement.
TGTTTGCTACAACAGAGTTATTCTTGATTAGTGGGTTGCTCGTATTCATTTCTAGTTTATTTTTTCTTAGAGTAAACTGCACCAAGAATACAGACACAGGAACAGAAACACACACACACAGGCTATGTCCACACCAGTAAATTAAACAGGGTCAGGGCACAGGTCCAAGCTGTACACACAGTCACTATTAAATGTCTAGCACTGTTCCTCAGATGTTTTTTGACACGGACCAGTTAGTTAGTGCTCCCCCAAACAGCACCCTGTTCAGGGCGCTGCTCAGGAATAAGTATGATGCAGACGTTATTCCCAGTAAGCAGTCCGAATGCGGCTGCCGTGTTTGGAAGGTGGGAGGTTAGCAGTGTGGGCAGGACCAAATTTTGCCAATGGGACTCAGGGCTAGAGAATGGGCTCTGGCACTGTTTAGTTTATTTATTACATTAGATGAGTCAGAGCATACTTTGTTTGCAGACTTCTTGCAATATAAGTAGTGCACTTTTGCCAACAGTGCAAACTTCAGAGTGATCCTTTTCGTCCAATCACCTGACATCCAAGTACCAACACTCTTCTGGAGCAGTTAATAAGAAAATACTGTGGACAAAGTTTTTATTTCCTTAATTATACTGGACCAGAATCTCTCTCTATACTCTAAAAATGAAGGTTTGAGGGCAGCCTTTACCCTAAAGCTTTTCACAACATTTTTTAAAGTCGTTTCTATGACTGAAGCTTTTGCAGTTCTTTAAAGAGCAATTATCACAGAGATTGGCTCAGAAAAAGCAAAGGGTAAGAAACAAAAAAAAATGCTCTGGAGAAAGACTGCTGAAAGAATTACACTAATACTAAATAATGAAGAAGAATGTAAACAGATTGTAGATACAGAGAGTCTGAGATCAGCTAATGGCTGAAAAAATAGATGACAAAGATAAAAAATGATAAGACTTGTCAGAAAGAACAAAGCCTGTGTGTGCATCATTCAGATTAAGGAATTAGAGTCAAAAGGTTAAGTGTGAGCAACAAAGAATATGAAAAATGGGAAAAAAATAAGTAAAAGGCAAGTTTGTTTCATAAATCAATTCTAGGAGGAAAAAAGTAGGGAAAAAGAGTATGCTGAATCTATTGAACCAGTCAATAGCTTGGGCTGGACATCAAGATAACATAAGGAAAGATATTGGTATTTTCAGCAGCAGATAAAAGTATCCTGTTTTGAGTGCTGCACATATTGGCCTCAGGTTGGCTGTCATCAAATGTTTCATCTCATGGTATGAACCAAATTGATCTTCAGTCTTACAGCCCATGAGTCCGGAGAATTTTTTAACATGACTAATGCACTCCCCAGTTTGTGAATTTAAGGCTTTGGTTACATTAAAGACTGAGGATAAATAAAAGGTCCTACTGAGCTTACAGTAGGTGAACATTGGCAATGAGACACATGCCACAATATAAAATTATACAGGGCTCATCTGTAACATCTGCAACCTCTTTACTGCAGGAAATGCTTCTGAGAGAAGCTCAAAGTAGATAGCAGGTATCTAAAAGCACTTCCAGTTTATTGGATGAATATGGAATGATTCTAAATCTGCCATTTTTAGAATGAGTGAAAATAAATTCTGGACAATTACTAGCAGCAAAAGCTCAATTTACAGTGCCTTTCTGTTCTAAGTTTAGAGATACTGTTGAGTACTGAAATCTGCTTTTGCTAGTGAAGATAAATCCAATCAGTTAAATGTACAATGGGCTCTGGATTTGCAATTGCTCTGCTTCAGGAATGAAGACTGGGCACAGTTTGTACAGTAAGTGGTTTGGTCCTGTCTATTCTTCAAGTGAAAGCATTTTCATCCCATCTGGAAGGGCTAGGTGTTCACATCCCCTCCAGTCATGTCAGTATGGCATAATGCAAATAAGGCCTATTTATTCTAAAATGGAGCTGGGCTCTGCTCATAAAATCTCCCTCAAGAAATAGATGATGACTTGTGCACAGGGGCCATAAAGATGCCTTTTCTATGACTGATGCAGAAAAAAAAATGCTATTCCCTTTCCAAACATTCATATTCTACTGAGATGCACTTGTGATGCTATAAACAGGAATACGTAGGAATGGTCTTATGGAGTCTGACCACAGCTCCATCTGTCTCAGCGTCCTCTCGTTGGTGGTAGTCACTGACAGAAACCCAAAGCAGGGTGTACCAACAGGGGGAGCGTATTCCAGTGCTTTTACCAGTCTGTTCTCCCACCTTCCAGTTGTTTGTGACTTTGAGATTTCATGAGCTTTGTGACTTTGAGATTTCATGAAGTGATATTTTTGTGTTGGAATCCTTGGTGGATCCTTTTGTCATTAATCTAATTTCTTTTTTGGCATCTGCAGGGTCCTGTGACAATGAGTTCCGCAGTTTAATCACACACTGTGTAAAGAGCTACCAATTTTGTATGGCATTAAAATCAACCTCCTAGGTGACAGAGCCTCACAAAAGCCAGAATTTCTGCATCTGCTTCTTGTTGTCCTGAGCCCTGAGCCCCTTCTTCTTCTTTGCTTCACTCTTGTTCTCTCTCTCCACTCCGGTGGGGTGCTACCTACTCCCTTTTTGCTCTTACAGTTGTCATATTTATATTAATTAGTTCTGTATTATGCATGTAGCTACACAACAGGATGTGCAGTTTACTCAGAATTAATGCTTTATGCTTGGCACAGGATGCAGCACTATTATTTTCTTCATGGGCTTTTTGGTGGCACTACATGCCTTCACATCCTCATTAATGCAAAATACAGTGCCTCTGTGAATTGAATATTAAAGGACTATAATTAGCAGCATTTTACAGCAGGGAAGCTGAGGAACACAGCATAGGACTCACATTTACCAAATGTACTTAGCTAGGTTGAGGTGCCCAGTTCAAGAAGTTCAAGACATGTGATACCTGATTTTTCCAAAATGGTATATTTGCTTGACTAAAAACTATGCTTGAGTAGCAACGATGGTGCTGAACAACACAACTGCTTAAGACGTGTTCTAACTTCTGAGGACAAAAATCGAAGTCAAAGGAAGACTAGCCAAGCAAGCATGTCACTTAATTTTAAAGTGTTTTCCCTGCTCAACGTGCAGCACCAGCTGACTCCACTTACACTTAAGCACCAGGCACGTCTGAGAGCAGAGCTTTGAGGGTTTCAAATGGGCACATGAAAACAGGCATGCACAACTGGTTCCCACCTACAAGAAGCAGGACTCAGATGAATCACTCAGACTTTCCACAGACATGCTGCAGTGAGGACTGGTGTGGACTCTGACGAACTCCCTTTATCCTGGAGCTCGTCTTTCTCTTCTAGCTTGGTTACTTTTTTCAGCTGCTGCACTAGGCGAAGACAACAACCCTGATACTCCCTGTGAGCGCTGCTGACAAGTACCAAAGTAGTATTGAGGAAAGAAAATAGACTATGTGTTTAAGCATTGTACCATGCAAAAGGAAGAGACCATTGAATTAACTCTGTCAGGAAATTTTGGTTCCTAGCTTCTGAGTTTTGTCCTTGCAATTCTTTGTGTTCTTTAAACATCCCTTCTTGTACTTTCCTTACTATTGAATGTGTTAGTTGCCCAGCTGACTTCAAGTGCAGGTGAGGTGAAGCATGCTCAGGGAGGCCATGTGTATGGAAAGTTTCTGCAGTAGATGTGAAAATAGATCATTTCAGAAGTGTGCCTTTCCATCAGAAGTGGATAGATTTTGGAAGAAATAATGCAGGATATATCTTTAGCCACAAGGCAAAGACTTTATCAAATGCTATATCCACACCCCAGTGCAAAGCTATCTTTTCTAAATCCATTTGTTATAAGATTTTCCCTTTTGACAGAACTACATTTCTTCCCATTCTCATTTATAAAAATAATGAAACTATGTTTACTGAATTTCTCCAAAGAAGATTAGTGCAATGGAAAGATGCCCAGCATGGAAAGTTTCAAGCCACACAGCTGAAGTTCAGAAGCATATGAGCAATGGACAGGGGAGTCTTATAAGAGAAAGGATTGGGGAACCACAGCTGCCACATCCACCTATACAGGACAGAAGCTACAACAGTATCAGGTGCAAGTCGGGGTCTGGCAAATCATTAGAAGCAGCAAAAATAGGTTATTCCTGACTTAGGAGAAAGAAGCAAACCCAACAGCCTGTACTCAAGAAAAACAGGTTTAGTGTCAAACACTAACTGATATAAATTGATCATATTTCTGTAACATATCTACATTTGGGTACAATCTTTCAGATAAGATAGTTTGTTTAATTCTGGAGGGAAAGGGAAGAAGCAGCATCAGCTTCCATGCTACAGAAGATCTTTCCTGGTTTTGGAGGTTTATCTGGAGCATTTCTTGAAGCACGGACTTGCAGGACTTGCCTTGCAGGACAGAAAGGCTGCCAGGGCTTTGCGAGTGGACTGGTACATTTGAACAAGTGGCTATTCATGCTACACATGTAGCGTCAGGATCTAGCCATATAAAGTGTCAACAAGTTACTGGGCTGAAAACCAGAGTCTAGATCCATCAAGGCATGAATCAGTCATTAAAGTTAAAAGGCATTTTATGAGTAGGCATCAATTTGACACAGGCTGCAGTCATAAAAGCAGGCTCTTCAGTGCGGCACCACTGAAATCTGGCCAGCTTGTGGAGCAGTGGCCCACCCTTTGCCAGCTGTTACAGCTAGGACAAATGGAGGAAACAGCCTCCCTATGCTGCTTTGGGCAGTTTTGTCATGACTGGGCAGCAGGAGCTCAAGTGGTCCTTACATCCCGAGCCCAGGATCACTGAACAACCCCAGTAACTCAGATCCAGAGACATTGCTTACAATGCACACCACTTATCTGGAGACTGACAGGGAGCAGCCATGAGTGAATACTAACGAAGTATATTTTAATGTGACTTTTAATACTGTGCTATTATCTACCAATTCAGGTACTGGAAATGTATTGCTTTTCTACTTTGTCTTCCTCTGATTTGCAGGAGTTAATTTATTTTCAATATGTAGAGTGAAACTGGAAAAGTTGATGCAATTGCTTCTTTATGCTATGCACTCTTTGAATGTATCATTATCGGGGGGCAGTTTAGCTCAGTTGGTTAGAGCGTGGTGCTGCTAATGCCAAGGTTGTGGGTTCAATCCCTGTATGGGCTATGCTGAGGGTTGGGCTAGATGATCTGCAGAGGTCCTTACCATCCTATGATCTCCTATGATTACTTGCTTCCCACACAAACTGGGGAGCATTTGTAGTAAGCAAATTACAACACCAGAACTAACAGAAAGACAAGAACTGGTTTATTTGACTAAAACAAATAAGTACTTCAGCTGTACTGTACACATAGAAACATATACATATGCATACATATATAGGTATGTGTTTGTATCACATCTGTAATTATTTGACAGACTTTATCAAAGACTAATTTGACTAATAACTTTATATTACTAACTATAGCTAAACTTTTGTAACTATAGCTAAATTTTTGTTAGGTCCATCAGCTGAAAATATGAGCAGCAAAAATGTATAGCTTCATATTAAAAAAAGTTCTGCTATAGGCATCCTGAACAGGAGTAAATGCCAGTGCCATTAAAGGACATTATTTGGTTTGTTATTTGATACTAGCTGAGTATCTGTGAGCTCAAAGCCTCAGAATATATGGGTGGGTTGGGATCTGCAGTCTGGGACACTGCTGACAGGCTGAGAGATCATAGGTACCTGGCATGGGAGTTCAGAAGAAAGCAAAGGGAGTGACCAGAGGTCTAGAAAAAACATGACCCCTAAAGAAAGATGAATGAATGGAGTTTAGTCTTGAGAAGAAGGGTCATGCTAATGATTTTCAAATATGTAAAGTGCTGCTGCAAAGAGGAAGAAATATTCTGTTTTTCACATCCATGGTAGCTAGAACATAAAATAATGAAATTAAATACTAGCAGAGAACATTCAGGTTAAATGTTAAGAAAAAAAATCTTCCTTGTATGGATAGTGAAGCACTGGAATAGGTAGTCTTTAAACATATTTGCATGATGATGACTTAGATATAGACAGGAGGATGATTTAGATGATCTCTAAATTCCTTTCCAGGTTTACTGGCCCGTGAAACTTTTAGGCCTATTATTTTTTGCCTTTGGTGACACACAAATGAGCAAGTTATCCCAGTAAAATGACCCCTCTGAATAAAAGAAAAAAATTGATTATTTGGCACAGCTTTTGTCAGAGCAATGAATGTGGCCTTATTCCAGGATATCCCTCTCCTCCTCCCCTCCTGTGGCAATCTATGGTCATTTCTTCATAGCAGAAGACTTTTATTTGGACTGTTTTTGCTCACATGCTGTTGCTTAGGGCCAGTTGCAACCTACATCTCTTCCGCCTGAGCTTCTCCAACACAGTCAGTGGGGCCAGGGCCATCTACGGCGTTGCTGTGGGACCCAGACTGTAATTTGTCCACACAACATGCACTGAAGTACTGACATCATTTTCAGCTTTGTTAATGCAGCAGGTAATTTCTTATGAGAAGACAAAATGTGGTTTGAAAGCTGGATAAAGGAGACATGGAAGGAGGGAACCCCAAATGTGAGAAAAGTTGGAGGGCTCAGTAAGTGCAGCGAAACATGTCTAATGTTTCAGACCAAGGCAGCTATTGCACTGATCTTAAATTCCCATGATTTTGCATGACATTTTTTGCATTTTTTCTGGAAGCCACGACTTTTCTGGAGCAGCTTTCCTATCAGCAGCAACCCACAATTTACCACTCAAGGAAAGCAAAAGCAAGGCCCTAGCAAACTCAGCAGCCCTGCCCTTTCTTTTATTTATGTGATGTGCGACTCCAGGAAATAAATTTCTTCCAGATCAGTACTGCATATGGGTACTGTGACCAGAAGGGGTTTCACAGGCCACGAGAGCTGCTTTTATCGGCCTCTGGGGCAGATAAAACACGTGGGTCCCGTGGGCGGCTCGCTGTAGCCACCCCCTGAAAACCCTAACGATGCCAATAATGCTGGGACTCTGGCCAGGGCTGGGATTTCTCAGAACCTGTTTGTAAAACTTGTGATGAACCTATCTAAAACCGGCGCTGCTGGCAAATATTCACGAACCCATCTAATCCTAACGGATTCCTAAATCTCCCTGCTTCAGTATTTATTTTTGAACTGATAATTTCTTTTAGAGGAAACGATCCAAAACTTCCGCAGACAGCCTTGGGGCTTTCTGAAATCCTGTGCATGACCAGGCATCCTCAAAGCACAGCTTCCACATGCCAGTGGGAAAGTTTAGCAGGGCGGTCTTCCTTTACTCAAAAAAGCTTGCCCTGCCAAAGGGAGGAAAGAAGAAAAAGAAGGGAGGGAAGGAGTAAGGGAAGGAGCAAGACAGGGAAGGAGGGAAGGAGAGAGGGAAGAAAGACAGATGGAAGCAAAGAAGGAAAGCAAGAAGGAAAGATGGACGGAAGGAAAGAGCAAGAAAGAGAAAAAAGCAAAAGAATTAAAAAGAAAGAAAAAGACGAAAGAAAAGGGGAAGAGAAGGAGGGGAGAAAAGGAAGGCAGGCGCAAAGGAAAGAAGGCAGGTAGGAAGGAAGGAAGGAACTGAAAGACTGGCAAGAAAGAAAGAAAGAAGGCAAAAAAGAAAGAAATGAAAGCATCCTGTTGCATGTACAAAGCAGATCCAGCAGTGGCGAGAGCTGGGCAGAGTGGAGCCTTTCCTGATAATATCAGTTTACTTTTTAATTAGATGCTGAGCTTTTAAAGACAATGGAGCAGACATGATAAAGAGCAGGCTATTAAGTGTCCCAATTACAGAGCACCGAGAATCCAGTAATTTATGTGCTGATAATCTCCTGGTAATCCGCCGGGTGCTGCCGGAGTGCAAGCGTCCCGATCGCTCCTCTGCTCGCGCGCGGATTTGCTCTCCGACCGTTGCCGAGTTTCCCCGTTATGTTTGGCACAGCTCGTCTAAAACAGCCGCAGTTACCTCGCGGCCAAACCGCCGGCCTGAGTTTAGCTGAGATGAATAGGCAGCAGTTCATCTGCGACGGAGCCTTTGGTGTAAGTGTGGCCAATTAGTCACACGTTTGGTGTTCTAATTAGGCAACGCTGGGCCTTTCGGAAAATATGCTGTTGATTTAGGTACTTCCTCAAACAATGCTAAATTGTGTTATGTGAAATTCAATTAGTTCTTTTCTAAATGTTTCCACATCTGTTCTTCTTTAAGCATAAAGTGATGAGGAGAGAAGGAGAAGTGAAAAGCCAGAGTCTCCACTGGTGAAATATGTTAGGCCTCTGGGACTAGCCCTTTTTCCAGCTTTTGACCCTGAACAGTGATATACAGGAAGGAACAAAGTTGGAGAGCTATCATGGTGAAGCCCTTTAAAATAAATCATTATAGAAGAAATACTGCAACTGTAAGGGAACATAATCTCTTATGATAGCCATAAACTAAGCTTTGTTTGGAAACGGATGGCATGGGGAAAGCACCATTAAGCAAATGATTATAAATTCTGCTTTAAGAACCACATTTTTTTTACAATAATAGTGATACACTTAAATCTCAAGATTAAGAAAATACATATATAATGAGTTAACTGTTTTGTGGAATGGCTTTGAGTAGTGTTATTTTTATCCCCTATTTTCCCTCTAAGGACTCAAAAGTACTTGAAACTTCAAAAATCTCCTTTCTGGCGGTGGGGGGGGGGGGGGGGGGGGGGGAGGGCGGCGGGGGTGCGGAGCACACTTACTCTTCTCTGCTGCAGCGTTTTGCAGCTTTTTCCTCCACGTATGCAACAATAAAGTGCCCTAATCCTTTTGATCCCTGGAACAAAGCGTCGCGCTTTCACTGGAGTTTTTCCACGCTCTTGGTGACACACGAGGTTTCAATTTGCACAAGGCTTCTTCCAAAACGCAGGCTACCTACGGCCGGTGTCAGAAACGGTCTGTAGCTGCGAGCTGTTGCAAGCAGTGTGGAGACATATCTGCTAGGGCAGAGCAGCGATTTCTCTACCGTAGCGACTCAGCCAAAAACCACAGCTGTCTAAAGGTGAAGTTGTACATGCATTTGATCCTTGTTACTGTTATCACCTTTTCACTGACCAACATTTCAAGCCTTATCTGTGGCTGGCAGGCCATGTTTCAGGATTGTCAAGAGTCCGGATATAGCCCGTGCGGTTTTCTGATGATATATCTTGATAAGATTTGTGGAATGCGAGAGATGAAGTTGTCAGCACCGCTTTATGGCACCTCTGTACATGTCAGAAAATGAAAATATTTTCAGAAGTGATAGCGTTATTTTGACTGGTGACACAAACTTTTAAGACAACACATGTCCTTCGAAAGAAAAAAATTTCCCCAATTTTTATAATAAAAGACAAAAAACAAAAAAGAAGTCTGTCCTGGAAAGATATCACGCTTGATGGGTGAATCATTTAAATAAGGAGGACAATAAGATGATTAGAAAATGAAAATTTTCTGAACTAGACTGATACATTACATTTTTCAGTTGTAGTTATTGCCATTGCATAGACATGTCAGCCTTGTAAATCAGGACCTTTAGTTCTTCTTTTTTCTTCAAAAATTGCAAGAAACTCAAAACAAAACTGACCAAGTACACACAACCCTCTGTTTGGCGCCTGTGTTTGTCTTGGGACTCAATCATCACATTATCTATGAGCCACCCTGATCAAGTGTCACAGGTTTCTAAAAGTTTTTTTTTTTTCCTCTCCCAAATGATGGTCTAATTACAGAACTTTAAGCCTTAGCAGAAATCTAGAAAGGAAAAGTGAAGTCCCAATTACATGTCACTTGGCAGGCCCTTCGCAGGGCTTGCTTAGGTGATCACTTTGAGGTAGAGCACACTGCCAGTCTGAGTGGTGGCGTTTCAGCCTAACCCCTACCTTCCTTAATTTGAGCATGATCATTTTACAAGTAACAATACATTAAAATATTATTGCTTAGAAGTAAATAGCAGGAGGATCCTGGCTGTGAATTTATTCTACATTCAGAAACTTCTTGAAAGTATTTTGCTTAAGAGATGAAGACTCAGAGGCAACTGATAGTTGTTGGGATATTTCAGATATTTTTATGGAAAAATGTTGTTATGTCAAAGCCAAAATATTTAGTAGCAATGCATATGTTTTTGGAAAAATATCTGGTCTCTTTCAGAGAAAGAATAAAAAAAAGAGCTATCCAGGTCAAACCTTAAGCCTGTTGATATAAAAATGGAAGTTTTGGCAGACTCGTTTTTCTCGAAAGTAAAAAAAAAAAAGTTTAGTTTCTCTTTTAAACTACATTGTTACAAAATGGGCTTGTTCTCAGAGATGAGGATAAGTTTTCTTTTTAACCTTGAGCTACAGGTATTGCAGCTGAAAGAATATTTTCAAAGTTTGCTAGAAAGTGTTAAAATAACAGCTTTTGTTAAAAACAAAACAGTTTTTAACATCTCTAGAAGTTATAAATTGTTGACAGAGAAACATTCCATTTACCTCTTGTGATGCCTTTAACTTTTGTTTCTAAATCAGACCAAATGCATTTAAAGTCTCTTTATCTATCTTCTTCCAGAAATATTATGCAACTAAAAATAACAAATAAGCTACTTCCTTAAACAGTAAGACTTTTAAAGTCCACTCTGATCAAGATCAAGTTTACATTGCTCTCTAAAACAAACAAGTGACCTATATTTGAAGGAGATCTTCTATTATCTGAAGTTTGATGGGGCTGTTTATTATAATTGTATTTCTGCTGCTTGGGAGGATATTATATGAAGTCCCTCAGGAACTTTCCATGCTCAACAAGTGTCATTAGAGGTCCCACACGGCACATGTACCCTAAACATCTTAAAGGTGTCTGATTCTGGGCTGTATTCTTTACCTCACGCTTCTTAGTGATGGCTGCGGCAAAGACCCATGCAGTCCATGGAGACCACCTGGGTGAAGTGTGAGGAGATCTGCCAAAATAATTCACTTTTTGGTGACCGCAGATCTTGCCTACAATTGTATTTGTATTTCTATCAGTCATGAATGAATGCTGACCCCTACTTTCATTTGAAGACCAGAGCACAAATATCCTATAACTGTACCTTCCATGTTGGATGATTTTAAGAAATTAAAGCTTCTTATTATAATTCAATACATTTTACAGTTTTCCAGAACAGGAAAGTACATGTTTTCAGGTAGAAAAGGAAACATCTGAGAAGCAAAGAAATATTCAGCTAGGGAAGACTTCACAAAGCTAGTAAATTGGCTGGGAATGCTATGAAGCAGAAAGCCCATCTGTGATACTCCTGTGGGGTAAAAGCACAATAAAAGGAGACTTGTAGCTAGACTCTCTTTTCATTCAGCATCCACTTAGTGGCCAGTTTGGCCCCAGAAAATACCCTCCCCTTAAGCTTTACGTCTAAGATCAGAAACACATCAATCTTCATCTCCTGAGCACAGTTGCATTCTTAATTCAGGCATCTTGAGATCTAAGCTTCCCAGTGTGGGGGAGTATTTGGCTTTCCTGGAACTTGCTTTTAATGGGGAATATATTGGCCAGATGAGATTCTGGTTTTCTTCTTTTATGTTAATACAGGCCTCCACATCCAAAAGAGGTTGGGTTTGGCTTTGGGTAGGTTCTACCACAATTTTGGGGCTGTATTTTGAACTAGAACATTGTCAATGGTATATTTTTCAGGCAGATGGAGGAGGCCTTCCTTCTTTTACCCCTTACAGCTGTCATGGAGTGGCTGCAAGTTGCTTTCACACTGAAGAACCACAGACTTTTGGCATTAAGACCAGGCATCCATATTTCTTCAATAAATCCTTTTATCCTGCAACACCATAGCACAACAGTCTGCTGCTGCACAAGGCATCTCCGCTTCTTACAGGGTACTTTCCCGCATTCGTGCTGCCCTCTCTTCCTTTCTCTATGACCCAGCCTGTCACTCTACCTTTTTCTTCTTCAGGCGGTAGTGGGGTGGGCAGTGGTATCTTTCTGCTCTCTTCAACCTCCTGACTCTCATCAGCATAATGAAATCCACTATTGACCCCTCTTTGGGTGGCAAAATCATCATCTGCCTTATTACTGTTTTATCTTCTTGTCTTCTCTCAAGTCTCTGTGTCACACCTCTACCTTATGGTCTCCTGCAGCAGGCTTGTCAGCCCAGGCTTGAGGTACTGCTCTTATTTGAGACCTGGCTACTCCAGGCCTTGGCTGAGTCCTCAGTCATCCCAAAACAGATGAGCACAGCAGTGTGGGGGACCATTCCTGCTCCATCGCACTGCTCAGGACCCAGCCTGCAGGCAGCAGTGCAGGTGTGGCCACGTAGCCGCTCTGCATGGTTCGAACAATACGTTGGCGTAGCCTCAGCATTTGCGTTCTCCAGGTGAGTCACTCAAATGTAACTGTGCAATTTAAAAATTGGCTTTACTTCTCGTGCTTTTTCTTGATAGCCTCTGTGACTTTTATCTCACATATGGGTTGTATCCTATAAGAAGATAAACTAACATTTCTTCTTTTTTTTTGATATTGGAGCTGTACAAAGAAAATTAAAAGCTATCCGAGCAATGACGAACATTGGGGGAGTTCTTGGAAATATTCATTGAATGTCATCCTACTATGTTACATTAGTCTAGGAGTGGTCTGAACTCACAAACAGATTGACAAATCCTTTTGTGCAAGCTCCCTACCAGCCAAAATGGGGAGTTCCACTTAGATTTTGTGGGTTTGTAAGAGTTCTGCCAGGTGCTGTCAGCAGCAATAAACTTAGCGTCCTTTTAAAGAGGAGCAAACCTTTTCGCCCAACATTTCTACACTCACTAAATATCTGTCCTTAGATTTTCTTTTCCTAAATACCTTTACCACTAAATACCTTAATAGGTGATATTCCCTATTTGCAACAGCCAAAAAAAAGTCTCCATAGCCTTTTGCAGGCAGACAGGAGCTTGCCCTCCCTGTGCTCTGCCCGAGAGCTGTGTCGCCAGGTTAGCCTGCAGCTGAGCCCAAGCTAATCTGCCCAGCTTCTCTGCAGGGCTTATAAACCACAGCGTGATACTGTGCTTGCTGTGGCTACGCTCCTTCTGGCTCAGAGCCAGCCTGCGGCCAACTGTGTCGGAATGCAGGTTTGTCCCTGCCTACAAAAACCCATGTAGCCATGCCTCATGTGCGTGGAAGAAAGAGCAAAGATTTCACTCGAGGTAAAAGGGAGTACAGCATCAACTTCAGAAAACAGACCAAGAAACTATCTGCAGTCTATTAACCAGAGACTGCTGCACTGCAAAGACTTCTGATGCTCACATTAGAAAAAAGGATATTGAAAAACTGGAGAAGGTGCAGAAGAGAGCCATAAAAATGATTCAAAGCCTGGAGAAAATGTCTTATGCTGAAAAACTTAAAGAATTCAATCTGTTTAAGTTATCAGGAAGAAGATTGAGAAGCAACTTGATTGCGCTGTGTAATGCCTTCACCAGGAGAAACTCACGGGGACTCAGGGCTCCACTCTCTAACTAAGCAAAGAAAGACGTAGCCAGGACAAATTTCTGGAAGTTTAGAGACAGGCAAATGCAAATTGGAAAAGGCAATTGTTTTTTTCCAAATTGCTTTTCAGAAAGCAATTACCAAGCAAGATGGGGGATAGTCCATCTTTTGATATTTTTGAATTAGGATTAAATGCTTTCCTGGAAGTTGTACTCTATCAAAAGACCAGTTATTGGGCTCAGGAGAAAAATCACTCAATAAATGGTCGAATGGTAGTTACTGCTTTCCCATCATCACCCCCCTCCCTACCCACCAAGATCTACTGTGGTTACTCTCAGTGGGTAGTGAAGTCCAAAATCCTGATGTAAGCTCTGACAGGCTTAATCCCCATGCCTAGGTTTGTCTGAGACTAACCCAGCTATAACGATTTTAGCTTTATTTGGTGGCTAATTAAGGGGAAAATATCTGACAGACTGATATTTTGGGAGTAGACTATATTGAAAAATAATGACGATATGAGGGGTATTTATGAATACCTGGCATTGCCGAAGACTATCCATCTGTAACAAATAGCCCTGTGGCTAGCTAGAGATTGCATTCCTACCCAAAAAGCATGTTCCCTATAGCAATTAAAGTTACTGGAGTGGGTGGAAGCTGGCAGAGCGAAAGAGGAAATCTTTCTGTCACTGTCCTGAGAAAGGATGGATCTTCAGGAACCAGATGGAGCTCACATCTTGGTAACTGTGGGCTACTGGAGCACGGATAAAAGCCTGTGCCACAAAAGCTGCTGCTCATGCACGGGGAGCTCAGATTTTGGGAAAGCCACACGAATGGCAGGCTGAACTCCTGCAGGAGGAGACTGAATTCACACTGGGGCATCTTCCTGGCATGCTGGGCAGTTGTATTAGGTGCATAGTGTCCTTTGGAGAGGCACAGCAATTGTACAGCAGCTCCTTGGGAGTACTTGTTTTAACTCTTTTCATTAAAATAAGACTATTTTCCTGCTGCATGGTCTGACCCACCATTTATTCTGGGGTAGGAGGAACATCTCAAATGCATGGAAGGGATTCAGGGTAGGCATACATGCAGGTCCACCTGGTGGCCATTTTGCCCTCGTTTTACCAGAGCTGGGAGCAAAACACTTTTTGCTCTCGAGAGCATCTGTGCTGCTGGGTCTGGGCAGGTTCTCTCTGCAGATGAAATTTGGCATACTTTCTCCCCCTGTTCACCAACAGATGGTGGCAGAGAGAGCTCCTTTCCTGTTCTAGCCCTTCAGGCCACAGTGGTTATATTTTCTTTTAATTGCCTTTATATGAAAGACTACTGTATTCCACAACATTTGTCCTTCCTTAGGCAGTTTACAGCAGTGGCACTGCAGAGCTCTGCAAAAGTATTGTTGGTAGCTACAGAATGCAAGTGCAACTTAGGGTAAGGATTTCAGAGTATTCATTTTCCACATTGTTCAGGAGTTATGTTCAGTGAAAATTATATAAATGTAGTATGCCAGCTCATATGTCATTTCCACAGAATGTTACAACTATTCTGTTATGTAATAGGGAGCTAATAAAGTCAACCCAAAACCTACTCTATCACTTTCTACATGAAATCACCTCATTTATCCTTCTTCCCTTTAATTTAAATCTCATCTTTATTTCTACATTTACTTTCCTAAGTACTTCTAGCGCAGTGTATTCCCAACACCCTTCTTATTTTACTGTGTGATCTAAACAATGCAGAGTAACAGGGCCTGAAAATTTGGACTGGAAATACCATGAGAACAGGCTCTGTCAAGAGCTTTCCAGTATTTCCTGCTTCTGGTTGAGCTGGAAATACTCAAAGGTTGAAATTCTGGCCCAGTTGAAGTCAATGGGAATTTTGCCATTAACTTCAATGGGGCTCGAATTTCACTCTTGGTATTTACTCCATGTAAATCCAGTGCCAGCTAGATCTATTGTGGTGTGAAAAGGAAAACTTTTCTTCTTTTTTTTTCTTTTAAAAGATTTAATGCTTATAAATCCCTCACATATTCACATTAGATTTAAATTTTGAGTAATGCCAGGTAAGTTCTCACGTTACCCAAATGATACCTTTCTTCTGTCTAAGTAGCTGCACATTAGAAACTGTGGTATCCCAAATATAGAATGATGTAAAGATTAAGAAATGAAAGCTGTCTGTGTAAAATAATTAAGAAGATATACTGTTTCTCTTTTGACAAAGCATACACTGTAGGTAACTACCTCAGCTTCAGGAGCTTGACGTCAAAATCTTTTGCAGCCCGCAGTATGGTGGATTATTGTCTGTGTACAGTGTTTGATTTTTTGCTTTCATATGAGGTTCTCCTCATGGAGACCTTCATCATTTGTGAAAGACAATTTACCTTCCTTTAAATCTGATGCACAGTGATCTCTGCTTAAACTCTAAATCTGACTTTGTGGAGCAGGTTGATTTAGCCTTTTTTTTCTAGAGTCTGACACTTTCTTCCAGGAGATGATTTGTAGTTCCTTGATGGCTAGGACCAACACATGACATCAATTCTTTCCCCTTTGAAAAACAACATCAATTCTGTTTCTGGTCCCAATCTCTAACCATTAACGTGTTCATGTTTTACATTAATTTTTTTTTTAATTGCATACTATTCAATAACAATCGACACCAAAAGCAAACTGACCTGTCTGAGATCTTGTTTCATACTGGTAAGGAAGGATTCAGTGCAATGGTAAAGGTATTTCTGGGAATCTCTGTTCCTTTTTTTTTTTTTTTTTTTTTTTTGTTATCCCAGAAGACCTATGCTTGAGCTATAAAATCATGTGTTTGAGCAGAAACATCATCCCTGGTTCTTTCCTAGAAGCAAGAAATTTTCTTCTAGAAAAACAATAGCAGAAACACTCAATTAATCCACAGCTATTCATTTTGTCTTCACTGACAATTAAGAGGCCTCATAATGCACTGCTGCTTCACTTCTACAGTAGAAGTAGTCATGCCAAGTGGACTCGGGCTGACACAGTCATTCTTCAGCATGTATTTCCTGGTGCAAATAGTTTTGAGCTACTTTCCAAGTGCCAAATCCAAGGGAAGCAAAAAAAAGGGAAATAAAAAGGGCTTTGTTCTCTATGAAAAAAGTCACAGCTGCAGTCAGGAATTCTGCACACTAACATGGGCCGTGAAGAAGGACGGGAAACGCAGCTCAGCGCGTCCCGCCACGCGAGCTCGCTGTCCTGTGGCGCTGGGCCACGGACTCCTGGACACAGACCTTGGGGCCACCCACGCTCCCAGGCTCTGCCAGAGCACCATGAAACCCTACTTCAGCCACTCTGCTCCGGGAGTGCAGGAGCTGGAGCAGTTGCTGCTGGAGTCAAAGCCTATTTTCTTCAAGGCAAAACAGGAGAATGCACATAACGGGAGAGAGAGAGAGAGAGAGTGACTGCTAATCTAATATATGACTTCAGTCTGTCTTTCTCCCCTGCTAGGTGAACTTTGCAGGACTGACATGCCAGGCGATCAAGCTCTCTGAGATTTGGGAAGACTGTTCCAAAGTCAGTCAATAAGAAATATAGTTTTAGTGTCTTTTCTAGTTGCAGAAAGGTAAAGTAGGTGTTGTCATGTCTTTCTGACCCTACTTGCTTACAAATCTCTCTTGGGTTTATGTGACTGAAGGCCTCATGGAGTTTGAGTCTCAGGCAATGCTTTTCTTTTATGGGTAATTATAGTGCATGGATTAAAATATCCTTTTGCATGATAGAAAAAGCATGGGTTGGGCAATATGGTGTAAAATGCCCATTCTGCAAAAGGAAGTGTAAACATTTGATAATGCCAGGTCTCCGTTACTTCCTTATGGTTGGTGTGCTTGGCATCCGTGAAGTCACAGCTCCAGGCAGGATGACCAAGAACGTCTCCCACTTTGAGTTGCTTTTATATGTTGAATTTGACCTACATGCATACAAATGGGCTGGTGAATTAGATGTGTCATGTATTCCCCATCTTACTGAAGGAAGACTGCTGAAGATAGCCAGGTTGGTGCCACAATCCCTGTTTGACCTGTTTCCCTCTCATTGTTAATCAATTTCTCAGACAAAATGTGTCCTAGGGGAAAGCAGCAACATCTGCAGGATGTAGGAGCAACATCTTTCCTTTAATGTCCTATATTACTACTTAGTGATTGCTTTGGTGATTTCAGCTGTAAATATTTTTTTACATTTACTCTTTTCAGTTTGTTATATTAAAGCCAACAGCCCTTGACACCTGCCCCTCCCCAGCTTCTTCCCAGCAGTGCATGGCCATATCTGATTAGGTCTCTAGAGTTTGCTGGCTTACATAAATTGCATAAATTATTTTACTGCAAGAGAGCTCTTGTTACCCTCTCCAGTTTAAAACACAGGTTCATGCACTATGCCAACTAGCAGGCTCCTGGCATACCTAACTTTTTAATTGACCTCCAAGAAACTTCCCAGTTGTACCAAAACAAGCAGTTTTCCATGCTGTAGAGCCATGAAGGATTTTTTCCCCCCTCACTACAACAGTTCAGCTCTTGAGCTGCTGATTCCTTTCCACTCAGCTTCCACTGAACTATCAGCGTTTGATGATGCACGTAGATGGTAGGATTGTGGGCCCAGATGAAGGGTGGTGGTGCGGAGCCCCACCCTTACCCACAAGCTCAGGGGCATATTGACATCCAGCTTTGAGCTACCAAAGAGCTTCCCCTTCTGCACCAGCCTGGTAGAGGTCTTAGGAGGTTTCTACCTCCCCTGGTGGTCTGGGGCATGATTTTCCTGACAGGATTGCCTAAGCTTGTTAAACATACCTCATATCCAACCACCACAAGGCATTTATGTCCAGGAGGCATCAGACCCTGACTTTTTTTCTGCTACTGACACTGAGCTCAACTTTTTAAGGCTGAAATATTTGGCCCAAGTGACAACTTTGGGCTTGATATAAGGTATTTACATGAATCCTAACAGGCTGTGATATTTAGGAGGACAGGGTAGATGATGTACTAGTCCCTTCTGCCTTTAGTTTCTATGAAGCTATTATAGCGCCTTCCAAAAAGGCTCACGTCTGCCTGCCAGCACCACATTAGCATGACTACCACTTTGAAACACAACAACTGTGGCAATTCAGTATCTGCAATGCATCCCCTGCTGTACTGTGTAGCTTCGCACACGCCTCTGTGCCATTAATGAATCATCATGTGGGAAGTATTTTCATTACTCCTTGCATTTCCAGCCCTGGCGTTTCTTGGCTAACGTGCAGCCCAGCCCACAGCAGCTGTCTGTCTCACTCTCCTTCATTTAGATTAAAACCGTTTTTGTTGTTGTTGTTTTGAAGTGCCCATTGAAGTGACAGGATGGAGAGGGATGGCTAGGTCCAAGTTTGAATATCTTTATTTCAAGACGACACTAATAGCCTCTAAGAATTTTTCTCTGCTGTACTTCAGATAAGAGTGGTGAGCCTATAAATTCATTAGCGAGTAATGGAGCAGCTTCACTTTATCTATGTCTTTTCACAGGACTAGGGTTTCATTCTGTGCCAGGAGTCATACATCACACTCAACATGTACGTCTCCAGAGCCAACTGAGAGAAAGTGCAGAAAAACTACTGTTAACAAGGGAGTAATTACATTCAGCATAAATTAATTATTGGTCACTCAGGACCGGTGGGAAAGGGCCACACAGACCGTATCTGACTGAGTTCCCACCTTTGAGGAAAGAAATATTTAAATACGAATTATAAGACAATACGAGGTGGTTCCTTTCTGGTCTACTGGTCTTTAACTTCACATATTTGCTAATACGACATGTGGCTTATTTGCTTTAACACTATAGGTACATTGTATTTTTTTAGGGCAAACATGAATGATAGTCATTTGGGACAAGGGTCATTTCGTAGCAGCCAGCATCAGACCCAACAGAGGGAAGCCAGGAGGGACTTTAAAATGTAATTCAGCCAAAAGAACAGGACACGGATCAGCAAGCGAGTGATGGAAGGTGTTCATGAGGAATTTAGATTACCACACACTGCAAATAAACCCTGAGAAGCCACAGCAGTTAGAAACGAGTGAAACCTGGCTGGTAGGCAGAGAGGAGCCCTCCTGGAGGGAGAAGAAGATGCCCAGGGCACACAGATCGCTTTGCCAAAAGTCTTAGTGCTAGCTCAGGAAAGCTTATTTGGGACTGAGCCCTGAAATAACTTTCACCACAGCTAACATGGAAAGGTGTAGAGCTGTCTAAAATAAAGTTGGGCTAGTGTTCAATAACTAACTAAGAGATTAAAACTACTCGTTACAAGTATAACATTAAAATGTTCCATGTCCTGACAAAAATCAGGATTCAAAGTTAAAGCGAATCCTCATAAATGGAAATACTTGCTGCCATGGGAAATAAAAAGTATATCAAGATGCAAGTGACAGATGTACTGTCAACTGGGAACCTCAGTTTGGAATTTCCTGGCCTTTTTTCATTCAATTCACGGTTCCTAAAACAAAGTACCGTTGGAGACTAGGCTTTATTCCTCATATTCTCTCCCTTATTAGCAGATACTCATATGTACAAATACTCTCTCTCTCACACACACACACAGACATCCCCCCCCATATCCATATATCCATATATCCCATATTAGGCATATGGGGCAAATTATTTACTATTATTTTATGATTTTTTAAACTGTGCTTTAGAGAATGATTTAGGAAAGTTTTCTCATTTTGTAAAGCCTCAGGTTTGTAGAATACTAATTAGTGAAAAACTGAAACCTACCAGTAAAAAAAGAAGCCAACAGTTGTCTTTGAATAGCCTGGTGTTTAGAAATGCACCAGTATTAAAAAAAAACGTAATTTCCAGGCCCAGCTCTATCCAGTTCAGATTGGATGCCAAATTAGTAAGCTATTTTGGGATATGCAATCTTGGTTTGCGCAGAAATTTCACATTTGACCTTAGAAACTTCTGTTTTTACAAAAATATCAGGGCCAGTGGACTGGCATTTTGTAATGAAGTGTTTTATTGAAAGATTCCCAATCAGTGCTAACTGAGCAGATGGGAACAGACAATGGAAAGCACAGCTTCCTACAGGCCACGAAGCTGGTGCCATTTATACTAGATATGGACTTTGAAAAAAGTGCTGCTCTGACCTCCAAGGCTCGTTTTGATTTAAAAAATTCCTGGAAAAAATTCCAAATGCTGCATTTTACTCCTTGTGCTTCTGCTATCTCTGAATTACTTCACTTCCAATTCAAAAAGCCAAAGTGAGGATTTTGCAGGTCCTGCTGGAAATAAGTTCCAGAAGCTGATGAATAATTTCGGAGGGTCTGATCCTATGTCCTGCAAGACAAGGAAGGGGTTGGCAGCACTTTCGGCGAGAAGCCGGTGGAGACACCCTGTATGAACACAAACAAGCAGTGTGGAGGTGGTCTCCTGTCTTGGCCAACCTGCCCCAGGTGGCTGTCAGCGCGGGATCCACCTTGACGCCCGCCGGCCCCGGGTCGCGGAGGGACCGTGCCCCGGCGTCGGGGCTGCAGCCCGCGGAGGTTCCTGCCGTGGAGGCTCCTCCGGGAAAGGAGACGTCTCAGGCCGAAGCTCAGCCCCGGGCGCTCGCCAAGAAGCGAGGCTGCGTGGTCGGCTCGGCGCCCCACCTTAGCCACGGCGGAGCCCCGCGCGCGACGTCAGGTCGAGGCTTCTGCTGAGCGCCGGAGGCCTTTTCTGCGAGGAGAGGCCGCCTTCGAGCAAAGTTAGATTTTAAAATAGTTTAAAAGAGCATCGCGCCAGTCAAATGAAATGAGTCTGCTACCTTCCCCAAACGACGGGCCCTAGAGAGAATTCCGGGTAACTCCCGGTGATTCTGGAAGAAAGGCGCTCTCACAAGCGAACGGCTCCAAGGACTGGAGCCAAACGCCGAGAGGGATCCCGCAGTTATTAAAGCCAATAAATCAAGGAACAAGGGAAATCTTGAGCATGGAGTTGGACAGCGTTTGCGTTTTCCTGCCCTCCAAACTTTAAGGAAGATTTTTTTTGTTTTTTTGTTTTTTTTTTCCTTTTTTTTTTTTTTTTACCTCATCCACCTTGGGCATCTTAAAAACGGGAAAGACACTCCTGGGGCTCGGAGTGTTCTATTAGATGTAATTACAGTACCTTACTTTTAAAGGTTTAAAACTGCATCTTTATGGGCTTATGCAGTCCCAGTAACAGTAACGGCGTTTTTAACGTGTTTGATCGACGTAAAACATGCCTCGGCGTTAAGCGTTGCCCAGAGCTCGGGGGACGGCGGCCCTCGTCCGGGCTCTGCGCTGCAGAGGACGCGGGGGGACGCGCTGTCCCGCCGCCCTGCCTCGGGCAGCTTGCTGCCGTTCACCAAAAAAAAGGAATAAATAAATATCAGTATCCACCGCTTGCAGCAGACCCAGTGTGTGCAATCTGGGACAAGTCAGGAGAAAGCCACCTGCAGCTGTGAGAAAGCAAAAGCTGCTTTATTTTTTTTACCCTGAGCACAGATTTTTGTTAGGACTATGTGGGGCTTTTTGCCTTGTCTTAGATGGAAGCAAACTTTAGGGAAAATAGGATGCTCGCATCTGACTTGTGTTGTGAGTAGGCCCACCAGAAACACAAAAACCCCGTCGGAACTGGGAAAACAAACCAAGCATCCAGCTGAATGGTCCCGTTTCAGAATTTTAGTATTGGAATTTCACAGCAAAAAGATGGCGAGCAGATCAAAAAATTGCAAGTGGAAATTGGAAACAAACTGCAAATAATAAATCAGATTGGGGGAGAAACGTCCGTCTGTCTGCAGATAATTCACAAACGAAAAAAGTTCATTACAAATGGCTTGCCCTGCTGCAAATTTTTAGTAGCACGTGTGTACAGTACATCATAAAACTTCTGCCCTGACATATTTTAAGAGAATGCCATTTCTGACTGGAGCTTCGGCTGGCAGCTGGGAAATTGCCAGAAAACAGATTCTGAGGCTGTGGGAGATGGAGAGATTTCAGAAATTTCAGGAGGGGGGGAGGAGTTATGACTCCTGTGCCCCAGAGCAGCCCCAAAGTCCACAACCTCCCCCTGAAATTAGTACCCTTCCTGGACAAAATTAAATAAAAAGAAATTCTTCTCTCACTAAAACCACGACTCATGAGCACACATAAGTGCAAGGATTAGTAATTAGAAAGGGGAAATAACACGCAAACTTTTATTTCAACGATGACTGTTTTTTCCATACTGAAAAATAAACAGTCACAAGAAAATATCCACATTGCACAAGTGAGAGAACTCAGATTCTTTTCAACTTTTTGTCGACACCTTTCATCAGAAGGATATAATTTTTTCCCACGGGGGAGAGGGGATACTAGAAAATTTCAGACCAAAAATCCAAAATTGCAGATGTTCTTCACAAATCAAGGCAGAGAATTTCAACAGAAAGTCAGTCCTCATATCACCAAGCTGCCTTGTGCTTAAGTTATCAGAGGAGAAAAACAAGGGATAATTTGGTCGCTTTTTATACTGCTTTGATTTTCCTTATTTCCCTCCTCTTCTGTTTGTTTTTATTTTTTCGACTATCTTTTATGATTACAGTAGCATCTAAAGGTATGGGTCTATGTACTGGCATGAAGGATTTAGCAGCAGTCTCTTCCAGGATTTCTTTGCATATACTATAGAAGAACTATTTTGTTACAAATCTAAGTTTCCCTATTTCTCCTTCTGCCTCATTTCATTTTTCCTTCCAGGTAGCTAGATTATTGCAGGAGTATTTTTGCTCTTTTCTCCCAATCCCAATATGGAGGCCTCTGGGCAAACTTTTCCTGGCCAGGCCCTCTTGGCCTCTTCTTTGTGATTTTTGCTGCTGCTGTAGCAGGCCTACAACAAGGGATGAAAACCGTCTGGGCAATATCTTCTAAGCAGCTGAGAAACGTCTATCATAGCTGCTCGCCATTTACCACAACCATGTGTGCATGTGCACAATTTACAGTCGTGTTTTTTCCAAGAGGATTGTGGTATGGTTTTACAGGCTGCTCAAGAAGTCCGTTTGGGTGTAAGTGTGTCTGTCTATACAGATATGTATATACACATTCTAGAAAATGCTTGTGTATTTTTTATTTATTGTAACAGCCTGGAATTAAGCTTCCTTCAAAAAAAGCATAGCAGTTTATAACTCCTTCATACTTTTTTTTTTCCTTTTCTGTTTCTTCTCTCCAATGTTTCTTTTATTTTGCTGTTCCTTTTTCCCTTCAGCTTTGAAAGCCCCAGGATTTTTTCCTCTGCTCCTTCCCATTCACTTCTTACCTTCCGTACTTTGTTCCTTTCCCATAAACTTGCATTCTCTCTTTTCTCTTTTACTATTCTCCCCTTCATCTCTGCCTCTTTCATTACCCTGTAACTTTTTTACCTCTGCTCCTTTTAATGCTCAGCCATCTTATTTTCAGTTCTCTACTCATCCACCTATTCCCTTCTATTCCTGTATCTATCCCCTTCTATCCAGCAACTCACTGCTGAGGTATGTCCTCTCCATACACAGGCACCATTTCCTCACTTCCTTGAGTTTTTATACTTTCCCTGTTATGAGGTGCTCCTGTGCGCCATGAGAATATAAGTTTTTGTAATATTTCTGGAGACTGGTAACAATATGGTTTGGATTTGGGGTCTCCTTTGTGCTGTAACAAACAGCCTATGGGATGCAAAACGGTGAGGTTCAAACAAGTTGCAACCTCTGTGAATATATTTCTGCCTGGAATATAGTAGCATATGGAGCTACAAAAGACGGTAACAAGTTGTTAGAGAGAAAATGATTGTTAGATGTTCCTACTATGCAGATATGCCCCCCCTTTTTTTTTTTTTTTTTTTTTTTTTTGCTTTGACAGCAGTTAAAGCATAGCTGGTTTCACTGTTTTGGAAATGATCATTCAAGGGGATTCTTGAAACTATTTCTCTTTGAAATACTCTGTTTCACTGAGTGAAAACATTCAGCATAGACATGCTGGTTTTGATAAATTTGTTGATAATCCGTTTTCCAGGATGAACCCTATGGTCTGATCCCTGCAAGGACATTTAATTATTTTTTATTCTGACTTTTCCAATCTGAAAAATGGCATTTTGGCACACTTAATTTTTACAGAAAAGTATGAAGGCTTTTTTATAAGTGTAAATTTTTCAGAAGAGGTGTGAATTTTTCAGTAAGTGTTTACTGAAAAGAATCTCACTCTAGTAACAAAACTAAGCATGTGTGCTGACTGCATGGCTCCTCGTCTGTACCAGCCCATAGGACTCCTGAGCCAAAACTCAGAGTGCCGTTCCTAGAGACGGGCAGTAAGGTCTGAGTAAATCACCTGTGACATTCTGCATTGAAAAGCTTATCAAGAACTTGAAACAAAGACGATCAGATAGCACCTTAATGTAGTTTCTGGATGTAGTTCTGGACTATCACTGATTTCAGCATGCTCAAGGCAATGTCCTCTCAATGAGTCCCTTTTGCCAAGAACACTAGCCTAGTGCATTCGGATTTGTTCTGATGCTCTCAGCTCTGCTGCGTGAACAGCTCAGCGTCGTCTCCTCGCAGGGCAGACGGACAACACTATCCCACCCCACAGGAAATCTAAATGTCCCAAAGATGTCGGGGATTTCAGGAAGAGCACTGCAACTGTTCAAAACGAGAATTTAGCTCCAAGGAGCTGATTCTGCAAACACTTTTGCACATGTACAGCTTTCCTTTACAAGAAACCTCAAAGAGCCCGAGTGCTGCTTCATGCAAATCAAGGCAGTCATATGGCAAAGTGTTTACAGGGTTTGGATCTGAATTTTGAAGTCGTTTCAGGACCCTTAAAAGTAGGTGCTAGATGACCATAAATCTCCATTGTTTTCCAGTAAGAACAGATGAAGAGGTTTATTCCATATAACATACATAATGATATTTTACTGCTCAAACCGAATTCTGAAAGCAAAACCTTTAGAGCAAGCTCGGGTGCCTGTGACTCGGAGGGCTGCAGCTGAACGCTCTGCCCTGCACAGAAGGGTTTAGACCTGAAGCCCGGGGCTGCCCTGCAATCCTCCTGGGGTCCTGTTCCCTCCCTGGGGCAGAATTTTTTAAAGATAATCTGGGGAACGGAGAGCTCATCTCAGGGAAATAGATGGGAGCTTGGTTTGTTTAGCCCAGCAAAGATGAAGGTTAGAAGAGGATAGAGCTGATATTTATCTATCAGCAAAGAAAAAGAGTAGGCTGGAGGAGAAATCTGGCACAATAGCACATAAGTGAACTGGCCAGGCATGTGTTTAGGTAAGAAATTAGAAAAAAATCACTTCTAGCCACCCAGTGCAGAGAGGCTCGGAAACCACCTTCCTGAGGGTGGGATGCTGGCAAAGCAATCTAGAGCTGGGCTTGAAGGGCCACGAGAGCACTGAGCGACTCAGTGTGTTGCTCCCAGCCGCAGGTACGAAGCTGCTGGTGCAACAGTGGACTGACAGCGGGGTAACCCTTGCCAAAGCCCTGGGCGAGGAAGGGCCGACCCCCGTGCCTCCTCCTCCCAGGCCTCATCCCGCTCACCTGCAGAGAGCTGCCACGGCCTGGCAGGGTGCTGGGGTGACCCGTAATGCACCTGGAGCAGGCACTGATCTTTTTCAGCAAAATGTCCAAGTTTCTGGAGACTGCTCCAGGAAGAGAGAGCGTGGTAACCTTAACCTTGCCCTGACTTCAAAGCCATTCCCCCAGCCTTGCTCCCCAATAAATCGCACATTAAGTGCAAAGAGGAGGAGAGAGCCTGACCTAACAAAGCCTACAAAGACTGGCCCTGCTGGGCAAACAAAAGACAAATATATGACAAATGCATATTTCTTCAATGAGGATTTTCTCAGGTACCAGAGTAGTGGAACAAAATTAAATAATTTTTACACTCCTGTACAATCCAATACCATTCAGCAGCACTTATCACACTCATTGCAGGGACTTTTATACCGGACTGCACTGGCGTATTGGAGTGGCTATCTTGACATAACGATAGAGAGAGAGCGGCAAAGTCAGCCAGCAACTGCTGTGTTTTGTTTGCGGCAATCACACAGGGTCTAACAGCTCGCCTACACATACCCTGCATAAGACTCTCCTTAGATGAATACAAAGGTGAAAGCAACCTGGAAGGAAATCAGCTTTTCTCCCTTTTGTTTGAGGGCCTCAGACGTGCTAAGCGTTCGGATGCTTTGGGTGTCCCCAGTGGGGAGACGGGCAGGTGAGCCTCCAGGTGACTTACGCCAGAGGCTGCAGTTTGCCCTGTTTGCTTTAGGACACAGTGACTTTTTAAAGCTCCCCTGAGGCGATTTACTTCTGCCTTGACTTTATGGGCATGTCGTTTCATCATCTGAGGCCTAGTTTCATACATACGTTTATAATATGGGTTTCATTTCAATAAGCTGGGAAAGCAATAAATTTAAAGCTGACTAACAGTTGTTTTATGTGGCTGCCAACCTGCCAAGTAGCATTCTTAATTATTGCCAGGAAACTAAGTGTTTTGCAGCCATGTGTTTTACATTTGAATGTAGTATGTCTTGTCAGCTCTCTCTGCTGGACTGATGGACAGGCTAGTAATTTTTGTGTGCAGAGGGGCCTGCTTTGGTGGGTGGCTTCTTTGTAATCAGGTAGGGATATCAACAACAGAGTGATGTACTGGAAGGTCCCAAACAGTCCCTGTTTCCCAAACCCCTTTGACCCAGAAAAGGTGGAGGGAAGGAATTAAATCAGAGCCCAGAGCTGTAGTATTTTTCTATTTAAGACTGTAGGGCAACTACTTATTAAAGTTGTCAGCAAAGAAAAAAAACCATAAATTTATTATAAATTATATATGTTAGAATAAGATGGATGACTGTTTTGTTCCTTCTGTGTAGGATAGATGGAGACGCTGCTGTGAGTAGATTCTGCTTTTCTTTACCCAGACAAAACTCATTATCATTGCACCAAAACAAGCAATGGTTGCATGGCTTGTTTTTTGCAGTCTGTGTTTAGGCTCCAAGATGTTGTCCCATGCTTTGGAAATTAGCCAGTGAAAGGAGGACAGAAAATGAATAATAAAAAAGGAAGCACTGACCCAAACAGTTTTGTTGCATGTATTCTGTTCTCCAGAATGCTTTGAAGTCTGCAGAGAAACTTGAATGAGTAAGTTAAGAGTGCCTTGCGGCCCTTAATTTGCGCAACCAGCACTCATTTTACTTATTGTCACCATTGACTCTAGAAGAATTATAAAGGTCGTATTTTCTTGCAGATAATGTAAGTCTTGAGCAATTTGAAAAAAATGGGATAAACATAAACACATTGTTAAAAGCAATTTTTTGTGTTCAATGTTTGTGTTCATTTTTTCTTTAATAAATTACATGCAGCAAGACAAATACCAATGAAAGAAAGAAAGGCTCATCTCATGAGTATGTGGGGCAATGCTGCAGGATATTTTTCCCCTTTCACACACGCACCTAATTTTGGAACAGTTCCCATTTTTCTCTAATGTTGCAGAAAAGTCTAATAGTGGTCTTCAAGTAATTTTGTTGTTTTGTTAAAGAGGGATTAATTAGTGAATCATTATTCCCATTTCGGCATATGAAAATTTGGACTGTGCTTTTATCTATCTCCCGAGAGTGCACATTGGCACCATAGCAGAGGATGTGGAAGCGTTTTTCAAAGAAGCAGATGTGGCAGCTTCAGGAGCATCTGTATTGGTGCGTTTTGCTGAAGGATTTCCACTAATCATTTCCCGCTCATGAAAACAGCCCCTATGGGCCTCTCACAGGTGAGGCCTGCTCTTTTGACACTGAACTCTCTAGGGAAAATTATAATTAAAAGCCATGTGGCATTTCCATTAATTATTGTAATTTCTAACTCTTTCTCTATTTCTTCCTAAATACATGAATTTCTCCTGAAGTTTCACATACTGCTTCCTATCTCAGGGCAATATTTTTTCCAAAGAAATTGTGGGTGTGGGCCAATGCTGAAAGTTGCAGCATAAAATTCTGTTCCCACTAAAGTCAATAGAGAACCCCCACTGTCTTCAGTGAAGCCGAACCCATTTATAGGACTTTAAAGTTTTCCTTGATGTTCCTTGAAGAATTTGAGATCCGTGTGTCATGTGTAGACACATGTCACAAGTGCATCAGCTCTCTAAGTGCATGATTTGGCCTATTCATCCCAGATTTTTGGAGGGAACTTTGCAGAGAGGTTGCAAGGAAGTGCAAATCACCAGCAGATGCAGAAGGAGACCAAAAGGAGGAATCAGATGCAGGAGGTCATGGAGGAGGCTGTCAGTGTCCAGGGACGGCTGCACACACGGCCAGTTAGCACGGCATGTGGAAAGGGAAAAAAGGCATCTTTTGCCTCACTAGCACCTTGGAGTCACTGCTGACGTGGGACCTTCTCCCCTCCTTCCTTTAGAAAGAATCACTCAGTGACCAAGTTCATCTCAGGGAGGAAGAGAGATGAAGGCCCATATGCTGCTCTCTGATTTTAAGGCAAACCAGTCACTCCAGTGGCCTCAGCAGAGCACGGCCTCTGCTTGCAGGGAGCAAAGGGAGCGATTTCTTCCTCGAGCACCAGTTGTCTCGGTATTTCAGAGCTAAGCCAGATTACACCAAAGCAAACAAAAGCCATATCCACTTGTATAAAAAAGCATATCTAAAATTACTCCCATGTGTGAGGTGCTGCTGCATGACACTAAGTGCAGCAGCCAAACCAGTAACGGTTAAATCCTCCGGATCCCCATAAAAAAGCACAGTACACAAATACACAGTAAATGAAATGGCTGAATTGGAAGCAGAGATAAGTGAAGGACAGCACTCTGCTGCTCTGTGTTCAATATCATGGCCAAAGTGCTGAGCTTTTTGCTACTTTCAGATAAAGGGGATTTTTACATATTTACTTGTTTGCAAATTTTCCCCAGTAGAATTTTTGGCAACTGCTAACTACCTTCCATTGTCTCGTGGCATCACTAAGCCCAGACTTTTCAATTTAATTGTTTGTGCCCTGGCTTGCTTCCCAATGAAATGGAGGCATTCGTTTGCTTTTAAAGTTTAATTTTTACTACTGTTGCTAATAGAAAAATCCCTCAGGCCTCAGTGACGTGTAGGTGAAATTCATTGGCAGTGAAATCTCTTGATGACATGTTTGTTGAACCAGGCATTTTAACTGAATAGGGCAAACTGTTTGTCAGGAAGTCGGAGCAACCTGAGCTCAGCTCAGTTCATCTGTCCCGTAAAGTAGGAAATATAGAATAGAATGAAATAGAATCCCTTATTTTGCTCCAAGTTATCCCAAGTTTGGGTGTTAAAGATGTCATCAAAAAGCCTATTGATGTCTTATCACTCTTTTACCCTAGGCAAAAGTAATGTTTGAGGGTTTAAAACAAAGTTTCATTTTTTTCCCCCTATAGTAACTCTTCTTTTGGTGTCAGACCCATGGTTTTCCCTAAGATGGACAGGTATCTGACAGGGGCATCCAGATTAGATGTCACCCTGCCAGAGAGCATGATGTGTTCAGCGTACTGGCAATGAGAACCTGCTGCTGCCCCGAGCATCCCAGTGCTCCTGGGGCCAGTTTCCTGCCATGGAGGACATGGAGCACCATACCAGTAAAAGCAGCTGTAAATGTACCTCGAGGTGCACCTCTAAAGAAAAAGGATGTCATTTCAAGACGGCTACTTCTTTCTTGTGATACCCCCCAAACATTTATTCCACCACTACTGTCATGTGATAAGAGTTAGGGGTGCGAACTCACAGGAGCACCAGGAACGACTAATTCCCAGAGCATGGTCCTGGCTTCTCCCTTCCTACCCCAACCTGCCTGTCTTGGTTTTCCATGTCCTATTGCGCTTTCGACGGGGCCTGGACTGTAACGATGGCCCTTGCTGCCTTGTAACCTTATCTTTTCTTCCACCCTTTGAAAATAGCAACAGAAGAGGTGAAAGTCTTCAGAAAAAAAGCAGGAGAGGATATGTGAAGGAAGAACCCGCTCGCCTGCGGAGAGGGGGAACTGACAGGCCTGTGATGTGGCTTTCAACATGTCAGTGTCACAAGAGCACTAGACAGATCTCCGCCATGGTGCAGTCCTCATGTAGCGAAGGCAAGCTTGTTTTTAATAGACAACATATTGGGCCTATAGCCCTGATTAAATCTCTCTGTTCTTTTTCCTTTTCCCTTCCCCTGTGGGCTACCTTGCGATCAGCTTGGCAAATCTTAAGGAATACAGATGCAGCACTAGCATAAACAAAAACATGGCACATTAGCCGCGCGGGCGGCTTTGAAGATAAAGAGCGACTTTAAATTCCACAATCCTGAGGGCTCTTGTCGCCTTGAAATCTGATTTCAAAGCTCAACACCACTGAAATGTCTTGTTGAGAGTGATGACAGCAGGCAGTGAAGTGTACACTGTATTGTCACCACCTGTGATTGGTGGCAAAGTGCATACTTTGGCTACCACATACCGACTCCCTAGCTGTGGGCTGCCGGTAATAATGCAAACAATAACTGCTGGCTAATTTCAGTCCTGTAAGTGTGGTGATGAAGTATTACATAAACTCAGAAACCATGGAAGTTAAGTGGATGGAGTCCGTTTTCACAGTTTTCAAGGGGTGTGGAGAATCTTTACGGTGTCAAAGGCTGTGGGAGAAAAAGAGGTGAATACGTTCCTCTTGATTTAATGAAAACAAAGAGCAGCAATCGATGAAAGATCAAGACATATATAGTGCATGTTCCAGAACGATGCTGTAAACACTAACAGTTTTCTCAAGGAGGACATGTATTTGTGAGATAAACCCAGAGGACTTGACACTTCAGCTGTGCAGGACGCCAAGCAGTTACAGAAGGAGCAGTACAGCAAACTGGCCCTTGTCGAGATGTAACTCTACTGGCTGCCTGCCCACGTGGGAGCTACATCCCTTACCCTAAAAAGCATCTGCCCTCAGAAGGCAAATGGGTGACTGATGAGATGTGCACAGACTCCAGACTACAACCAATGTCCACAACTGAGCAGCTCTTTGTTTTCTGAGATTACCCTACTTGTGGACGCCCAGTGCTGAGGGGCCTAGCTCCATCCCACCATAGCCTCCTCCAAGGGACAGAGAGGCCCTGGCAGCAGTGCTGCCACCTGCATGGTTTAAGGGCTTGCTAATGAGGGCCATTTGCATGTTCTCTTACCACACTCCTGAAGGCAGGAGAGTGAGGAAAAACATAGCAGAGAAACACTTGAACTTGGCCTGAGTTTGGCTGTGTTTTCTAGGGTGCGATGGCTCACCTGGGGCTTGGAGGAGATAGAGACAAAGGGAGGCTGAGGACGAGTGAGGGAGAGGAGGAGGTTGTGGTATTAGCAGTTACAGTTCTCCAGGTCAAGGAGGCAGTGATCTATGTGTGCATGTACACAGCATTTGGGAAGCCTTGGCTTGCTTGGGTATGGTGCCATAGAGATGCTTGAGGCCTGCTTCAGTGCTGCACCTCTGCTGCTCAGGTGTCGCAGGGCAGTGGAAAGGATCGTACGATGGCAGATCCTCCCACAGCTTAACAGCACTCGGTCCACATGGAGACACTCGTGTCTATGCTGCTGCTGTCTCTGCGTCATGCTCTTCACCATGCTCTGGTGACCAGGGTTCTTCCAGGGGCTGGGGCATTAACATGTTTTGTGACAGTGACTTGACTGTCTACTTCCAACAGGAGAGGTGAAACTGCTACCTTTTCAGAGTCAAGAGCATTTTCCACTGACTTCAACAGAAACAGAATTTCACCCATTCATTTACTTGTCTATGGATGAAAGCTAATTACACAGAATTCCTCAGAGGCTTCTTGAAGGAAGACTCCCAGGAAGAAAGAATAGTGTCTTCTGACTCTGTTTTAAGAGGAAAATTGAGAACAATGCATTAGAGTGAAGAATCATTGCTGGAAAAGCAGGGAGATAACCAGCCTTCACTATCACTTTTGCCAAGATTGGGACAGCAAGAGGTTGAGAGTGACACGATGAAACCACAATGGACATCAGCCCATGGGAGCATGATCTCTGATCTCTTGCTGATAAAATAAACTTGGACTCATACCCATCTTTGAGACTATGTAAGATGTCTGGACCTAAATGAGACAACACCCACATCATAGTTACCGTCACAACTAACGATCTTTCTTCCAAGGTTAGGAGGATTTCTGCTTCTGAGGACTCATTAACTCTGACATAAGATGCTAATGGAAATGCAATGCTTTTTGCATACTAATGGAAATGCAATGCTTCCTGCATGCTCATTAACACTTCTAGGTGTTAAGGGAGTATAACCCATAAACCCTGAACACACATTACCTGGCTTTAGGGAAATCCACAGGGTGTTGGAAAGTATGTATTTCTGCTTTATTAAAATCCTCAGAAAGTTATTCAGCAATCTTTTCAGTTACAAATGAAATAGTTTTGCTTTTCCCTGATAATATCACAAATATATTAAGTGATTTACAGCAGACAAAGCTCCAGTGCTATGGAGCTTGTAATCTAAACAGACAAGGAGGAGATGAAGTGAAAAAAATACTAGATTTGACAAAGAAGGAAGATGAAATAACATGTTTTTCAGTGTCTTTGCTCTTGCCTGCTTGTATGCAGTATTGCAGAGGGCTTAAAAGGGGCTGATGCAGTATTGGTGTGAGCAGAGGTCCTATGGCCCAATATTTACCAAGCAACAAGAGGTCTGTGGAGAAGGAGGAGCATACACCTTGCACTCTACCACTTCGCTCTAGCAGTAAACTACTCTGTAGTAGCGGGGAAAACCAGAGCAGGGGCAGGGAATTTGGGGAAAAGAGGTTAAACCCTCTAAATCTCTTTTTCCGCTCTCCACCATAAATCTATTGCTGGTGGTTAAAAGCTGTAGGACATGAATGCTGCAAGAAAGTAAAAAACCCTGAAGGTTAAAGCATGGCAAAACTAATCAAACAAACAGTTTAAACTATAGTGAGCCACATGGAAGAAAAACTATTTCAAGACAGTTAAAAGGTCAGCAGAAAGATCTTGCCATTTTGGGAAAGCCTGTGCAGGCAAACACTAACCGATCCTTAGAGCATGACTCGGGGGAGCAAGCCTCATCTAACGTGAGTGAAAGTGGCCAGGTGCTTCGTTTTCCTGGTGCGGTGTTATTCTGCGGCTGATACTAAATACTGACGATACCAGATACTTTCCTTTTTGATAAGCAAAGCCAAACAGCAAGGAGTCTTGATTGTTACTGGTTTCAAAAATTGCTTGGCTCTGAAAGTGCAATGCCCTGTTTTCTTAATTTGCAAGGCACATTGTGAAGGTCTGTTGACAGGAATCCTGAACTCCTTTAGTACCTTCATTTTACCACAGAGAATTTTGACAAATGTATATTGATAAATTGTCAGTCTTTGCAAACACACGTCCTCATTAAACTTTTCACACACAGAAGGACTCCTGTTGACTTCTGTGGTACTTGCACATGCAGATGCCCCCTTCACCTTACAGCTTTTGTCTTTCTTTTTTTAATATAGTGGAGGAAATAACCAGAAAGCAAAAATTACCATTCCCAAAGTTAATACTTAAAAAGATATCATTCATGAGTTTTATCTCTAAAGAACAGTAATAATGAAAGTGGCTTGAAAATGAACAAGCTAAAAACAATTAGGAGCTATTTTGAAGGTTATTTGCTATTTTTAAAAAATAAATTGTTAAATTCTTCAATAATCAGCTGTATTCAGAAACTTTGTTTTTGAATAAAATGCCAAAGGTTGTGACAGCTGACAGCTGTTTGCAACAACCTTCTCCTTGGTCAGTCAGGAAGCCTCTGCCAGGACGGAAAATAGTAAACCAATTTTCCTACTACTCAGGTTGCATTATACATCCCAAACTATTTTTCCTGTCAGAAAAAGCTGACATCTTGTCTAAGGAATCTGTTCATTTTCAGTCTTCCTTGAAATCTAAGATTACATTATGTTTTTGCTGTTTCATGTTTCTTTATCTTCTTCTAGTAACTAATGGAGAACTGGAAGGGAAAGCAGATTTCCAGTCTCAGGGGTTGGGAATTGCAAAGCAGTTTTGTTAAATCCTAATCTATGACTGGTAATTATGGTCATTTCAAGGTTCCCTAGGAGAATTATTGTCTTCTGAAATATTTTAAATAGCTGGCTGTCCACAGCTTTTCTTCTTCTCAAAAAATGGATATATTATCATTTTAATGTCTACTGCTGCTGCTACTGGGAGCAATAAACCTTCAGTCATGTTGTCCCACTGCATATGAATCAGTAAGAAATACCTAATGCTAAAATATGCCCTGAAAGTTTTTAAGTGACAATCTAAAAATAAAGGCAGTGAACAAACACTGGAAACACCAGGCTGACTTAACAGCAAAGGTGAGGTAGATCTCACCTAGCCTCAGTCATCACAAAATTTGGCAAATGGACTAGAGCAGTCACCTAGGCTTGCAGTAGAAGGAGAGAGACAAATGCATCTCTGGAAGACAATTCATCTGTTCACCTTAAGGCAGAAGAAAGCATCCTCAGCAATACTCAGGTCTCCGTGCAGGGAATGTACGTGACTTCTGTGTACACATCTCCCCCTCCCTATATTAGCTGCCTCATGAAGCATTGCTTCAGCTTGAGTATTTTCTAAGCAGAAAGAGGTTTCAGAAGTGCATCAGAGCGCTGAAGGAGCAGTGTTATATGCCTAGTAATTGCTCAGTTTTACATTTGGTGACATGCCAGTTGTGGGTCAGAGCACCTCCACTGTCCCGTGCTACTGCAGCTGGGAGCTATGGGGACAGGTGAGGACAGGCCTGCAGTGCCACACTCCCTTTGCTGCCTGTGATTCCTCTGTTTGGAGAAGTGCAAAGTGTCATCTCAGGTCAGGAGTGTGGTTCACCTCGCAAAAAATAAGGTCAAGCTACAGTTTGCTCTTCCAAAGCAGAGATTCATTTTCACTGAGTCACTGCTAGCAAATCTAAAGGGAACACTAATGAAAGCACTAGTGAGGCTGGAAGATTTGTCTGTCTCTCACCTACAGGTTGCTCAGATCATCCATAGCAGAAAGAATTTATCATACAACAAACTGCTCCACCTCCTCCCATTTATTGGTGGTGAGTGCATGATTAACTGTAGCAGAGGTGTTGCTTGTGAAACTGCTAAGGCCACATTTTTTAAACCGTGTAGGTATTTGGCTTGTCCTGCAGCTCTTTCTTGAGTAGCTTGATTTCCTTCAGAAGGCAACCTTACCTGGCCAGGGAGGTCTTCTCATTTCTGAGGACTGTGGGATGAGATCCTGAAAACAGATTCAAATGGCACTAAAGATATTCCTTCAAACTTCTAACAATACTCCTTTGCCTGTTGTATTTGACGAAGTTGTATTCAGCTTTTTGAATGGTTGGAAAAAAAATAATATTCAATTGCTTTACATTAGGAATATTTTGAGTCCGATGATTGACAATTGCAAGCACTTCTTGACTCCAGCGCTGTAGCCCGGAAGGCAGTGGGGATTGCCCTACTTCTGTGAGCACTTGCAGGATCAGGCTCTTAAACTGCAGCAGTTTAATGAGAACCTGGACAATTTACCTTCTTATAAGGAAGAAAATGGGGAAAACCAGTCCTCCTGCCTGACTCACGTATTGAGCTGCTGTTACCACTGGAGAGGTCTGCAAGGAAGAGAGGTTTTGTCAGTTGTGCTGAACAGAGTGACTCAGCTGTGAACATTGCAAAGCAGTATTTTTCTTCAGAAGGCCTTTGGCTTCACAGATGGTGGAAGCAGTGACTCAGAAAGGCATTTGCCTCTCTCAGCCCTCTGATTAGCAGATCTTAATGCCTTATGCTCTTAACAGAAGGGAAAGTATTCTGGAATTCCTGCAAAATAGCAGAAATACTATTCTCCAGTCCACACATATCCTTTTACTACATAAAAGAATAACACTAAACTAAATTTGATTATGTAACCACCGTGGAAAGGGTATGCAGAAGATCACTGACCGCTTAGCTCAGCTCAGATCAAAAGTAGTTCTTCTGTCTAATACATCATTACAGCTATCACTTAAAAACATAGTATGTATGTACTTGGTGAGCTTTTGCATGGTAAGAGGGGAAACTGTGGGAAGGAAGAGGAGGAAATAAGGACCAAAATCAGCTGTGGTATAGGTAACTGACATATTTGGCACTACCTATTCAAAGATAGTAAGTGAAAAAAAAAGTAATAAAAGGTGTTAACAATGATTTGGGGTATGGTTGTTATGCAAAAATGACTCATCTGTGTCTCCTTGAAACTTTCTTTTGCCTGGGATGGTTCTCTTTAGAACTAGCGTGGTGTATACAAATACTCTCCAACAGTGCAGATTAAACATGGCTTCTTTTATACAGGAGATTTATTTCAGAAGAATCACAGCCCTTTATGCTTTAAAGAAGGATTTACTTCACTGACCTAATTTACATGTCTTCACTTACAAAAAGTAATTCAAAGTAATCCTATTGTTTGACTAAAGTGGATGGGAGGCATTACATTTAGAAGGGGATCAGATTAATCTCTTGAAGAACTGTCCTCAGATGTGTTAAATACCAGCTATGTTCTGTATGAAAGAAAGGCTTGCTTTTTGACAAGTGCTCTGCAATTCTAATATTTGTATGTTGTTTTTACTACAGCAAATGTTTTCTAAATAAACAATCATTTCCATATAGGCCTTTCTTACTGTATTTGGGTCAACATTTCTGATTATCTGTTTAATAAGAGTGCTTGTAATATATCCAAGTCGCAAGGTGAATGTATTTATAAATTTGTTTGCAAGTATAAATATATTGATGTTTTAAAACAATATAGCCTTTGTGACCTTAGTATAGATATAAGGCTCAAAAAAAAAAAAAAAAAAAAAAAAAATCCAGTGCCTTAAGCTTATCACAGCCCATATAATCATAGATTGTTATTATTTTCACCCATAGGTCAATTAAGACATGCCCCGAGGAGGAGCAGGATGGCTCATAACAAAACTAACTGTAAGTGCTTTAAAATTGTGCATTTTGTCTGAAAACATTGTGGAGTCTGCCAGTGGATAAAGTTTGCATTACTCAGAAAGTGATAAATGTTTGCCAGTGAATGTGCAGCTTGTTTCTGAAGGTGCTTTTTTGTCAGTATGGTTGTTATAATTTGGATAAACTCATATTTTCTAGATATTTGAAGAAAGTTTCATAATCTGAAGAGATATTATCATTTATTGCTAAAAATTCCATTGATCACACATCCATCTGGCTCAGTTTTCCAGCTGTAACAAGAAAGTACATATCTGCATAGATGTATGTATGGGTATGTACGTATTTTATACATATATATACACAGACAATAGTATATATGTAATGCTGCCTATATGTACACATGTATGTATGTGTGCTTGTACCTACCATAATATTTTTTCTTCTTTCACCAAATCATCTTTGCATCCATGTAATTTCACTTAAGCTAAGCACATGTGCCATGATGCTAATGTGAAAAAGCATTTTTACACTAGATAAGATTGGCTTGATTCTGCACATAATCAGCCAAAAGAAATGCTTTTCCCTAATGACGGTGAATACTGTCTTTGCTCAGAATAGTGCTTAGTAAAAAGATTGAGACAAACAGGATTTTCTTCCCAGAAAACAATTGTTTGATCACTAGAGGGATCAATAAGTGAAAGTAACCAGTGGGTGATAAAATATTATGCTTTGCTTTGCTAAAGTGCTTCACTTTCACTATCATTTTGAATTTTAAAATTGAAGTTGGCCTGATAAGAATGTCATCCCTGAAAAAAGCTACAAGTACCCATCCTATGTTTAGACGAAAAGAAACACCTTCTGCAGGCTTTCAAAGGCACCTTTCTAATTACATTGGTCACTTGCTCTAGGAAGACACTTAACAATTAAAAGCTCTTAAAATACTTAAATTTTAGATGCAAATTGGAAGACTGAGTGAGGCAGTATGTATCCCATTTCAGGGAAGGTTATTGAAATTATCAGATTAACAAAGTATGGCATCTTCTAGTCACTGCTCAAATGAAGGAAGACACTATTCAGTAACATAATAAGCCATATGAGTGGTTTCAAAAGTTAACCAGACAAAACTAAAACAACTCCAATATGGGAGCTCTGCTTCTACTATGGAAATGCTTCTGTTTGATTGTCAAGGTGTGGGAAGGGACCACGTTAGATAGCTAAATGTTGAGATATTTACCAATGTCAAATATTTCAATTAAACATAAATTTACTGAATGTTGTAGTATTAAATACATATTGCTATAAAAGCAAGTTGGAAGAATTGCACAGGATCATTTGGGGATAAATAAATGGTTTTTAAAATGCACATATAACATCTCATGTACTTGACCCAAGCATTTTCAGATAATCTATACCTGGTTTAGAGACTTGATTAGTAGATTTTACAAACTAGCAGAAGGAAGAAGAGAAAATTTGCTGGGTTATATCTAAAACACTGCTCAGTGTAATGCACTCAGGAAAATAAAAGCTTTTCTTTCAGAGAAGTTCTACTTCCCACTACCATCATTCCTGACATTTGTTTCCATCAAAACATCAAGACACAGAACTGCTGCTCTAGTGCTAAGTGTATCCTTCATCTGGACATATTTCGCAATGCATACAGATATTTCACATTGTCAGTGATGACAGCTTTTCCTGCTAAAAGAAGTATTTGGCTGAAGTGCATTTATCAGCATTCAGCTTGGCAAAGTGGACTAGATGGCTTATTTTTACCCGTGTGCATGAACGAGGTGTTGTAAGCACTAGACTACAGATTGCTCCTCCCCATCTAGAAGATGGGTAGTCAGAACTCATCTTCTGAGATCCATACTAATGTTTCTTATATGGCTGAGAGCTTGAGACACAAACTGCATACCCAGGGAGACTGAGGGAGTAGGTCACTGGGAGAGATGACAGCAGTCCTGAGGTCCCTTTGCTTTGTTGTAGAGGAGAGAGGTGAAGTTTGCACCTGAAAGCCAGCTAAGCTTGATAATGTGGGACTCAACAGTCCTTTGGGGTTTGGGATGCTGCAGCCTCGAAGACAGCCCCACAGCAGAGCATCTGTATTGGAGCTCTACTCCAACTGTTCATGGTCAGTGGCCCATGACACTCAGGACATAGGCTGATGTTTCCAGGGTAAAACGTTGGAAAACTTGTTTGCTGGTGAAGCAAACTGAACTTTGTCAGGCAAGGAAATGGAAGTATTTGAAGGAAAATATGTTCCAAAAGCAGAACATTAAAATCCACCACTATACTTTTCTACTCACACGGCATTGGACAGATGTGAGTTTGTTATCATAATGCTATATAATTGTTGATACTTGTATATTTCTCCTAAAATAATGCTAGAGGAACTACAAATTACTGCATAGAAACTTCACCTACCAGTAAGAAAATTTTCTTCTTTATATACAGCTTATGTGAGAGGCAACTAGTGCTAGAAAACACCTAGATTGCATTATATTTGTATGGCAAAGAACATCACTGAGGTTGTTAGATGGAGTCTGTTTCTAACTGTAACATCAGCTTAAGTCTGATTTTCATAAACTTTCCATGAACACAACTATGCAAAATTACATATATAAGAACCTATTTTATAGACTTCAGTAAGTTTATAGGCATATAACACATTTGCTCCCATCCTTTGCCATGCTCACCTCTAGCTTCACCTACATTAAGGTGAATGAAATTTGCTTCTCCCGAAATGGATGCTCAGCTCTTCAGACTGGATTAGTTACCCTGATTCATAAATTGCTAGCTTATTTGACTCCCATATGACCTGCCATTCACAGGGAAAAAAAAGAAAAAGAAACTGTAGTTGTTCTGCTGTTTATTTTTGTGGAATGTCTTTTCTAACTTGGCACCACCAGCAAGATTGCTGTTATCAGCGTTCAAATACCAGTCACTCCCTTATGAAGCAAGAAAAGATACACCGAGCAGTCCCAGGGACCAAGGAAACTTTGGCATTTCATCAGTTTCAGGGCTAGAATTTCACTGTCAAGCTCACTATCTGCCGGGCCCTCATAGATAAACAGTAGATAGGAGCTCACAACACATTCCTTTCATGTTCACTAATTTCAGAAAGAGACTCTGCAGTCTAACACCAGCACATCCCTTGAAGTCCTATCTCTCTGCTTGTATCTTTGGCAGCCATGTAGTAATTAGTAAAACAGAGCAAAGATATTTTACACCACTCTGTCCACTCATGGGTGCTGTTATGAACAAATGCTGCAAGTTTTGGCGGCGAATGGCATCTCACACTCTGTGCTTGGATTATAAATCCCTATTTACATCTGAAATTCTTTTAAATTAGTTAAGATGTAAACTATAACTTCAAACGATAAAGAGCTCTTGCTATGGTAATTTATAGCTTTAGGAACTAAGTAAGTTTATCTCCTCTGGATTTAATGGAAGTTTAAGACAACATATTAAAAATGAAATTAAGATAAATAAAATCATGTTATCACTGCCTCCTCTTAGTGAAATTAAATAGCACACTGTGAGAAAGTTCAGTTTCTTTACAGCTAACTTAAGGGGGTTTGCCTTTACATAATATTTAGCCTCTCCTCTTGGTAACCTTCTTAAAACATTCTTTCCTTCTGGACTAGAGTCTGCCACCCTCACTGCAAATAACAGGCATATCACAAATGGCCTTGCTGTTTGCAACTGGCCCGTCTCTGGAATAAGATACTCTTCAAGATGATGAGCAGAAAGATGGTTGAATCCTCAAGTCTTCATTGTCAATAAGGCATTGTGGGTATCATATATACATGCATTACATATATATTATACATATTATATATATCATACATACACACACAGAGAGCTTTTATATCGTGTGTAAGAGATGCTTAGGCCTTCAGTGGTATTGCAAACTTCATTGGCCAATCACCTGTATATTATTGCACTGAAAAACTTCTTACTTTATGGATCAGTCTGACAAATACAGTTGTAATTTTGCTTTTCCTGAGCACCTCTACAAGCTGGAAGATATTCAAGATTCAATCTGAGACTTAAATAAGTATCTTCCATTTTCCATGGTGATTTTAGACTGACTTATGAGTGAGTCCACAGTAGTGTTTATTGGATATTAGAGTCAAATAATGGTTATAACTGGCAAAATAGGGCAGCTTGTATCATATATTTAATCTGAAAATGCATTATCCTACAGTTTCACTGCAAAACTTCTTATGCTGCAGAGATGGAAAACGTGAACTAGAAGAGGAAAGTGAAAAAAATCTCAAAAATTATTAAAGAGGGAACTTGAAGAAGGGCATTAGAGGAGGCTTAACTCTGTTTATAACTTACTTCTGTGTAACTAATTGGGCCAAAGTCAACACGGCTTGAAGTAGATATCTTCTATTGAGGAAAGTTGCATTTTGCTTAGACTACATTGTCTTCCTTTAGCATAAAATAAAACCTAGAAAAAGTAAAAATCCTACAGCTACTGAATGCCAAGTCAGCATGAGCTACTCTACTGCAATGTACACCATACCAAAAGTTGCAGGGCTACTTTGTCACCCTCTAATTTGGCCCTTTTATTTCTGAAGTGAGAGAGATAAGGGCACTGAGGAGCCATTCCTTCTGGGTCATGGGGAAGAGCATTCCCCTGGCAGGACGCCAGTTCCAAGGTCTAGTCACACCTCTGACTTCTCTGTGTAAATAACACAGGAATCTGCGTGCTTCCCCTTTATTCTGTGAGATGGGAGGGCGATGGTATTTGCTGGTGTAAACGAGGAGATGGATGAAGCATGGTGGCAGTTTGAGCCATTCCACTGGCCAATGTTCATCTGAAAATGCTTAACAATCATCTACCAAACATCCTGCATTAAAAGAAGAAGAAGAAAAAAAAGCAGATCTGCTCAGGCTGACCAGCAGATAATTCTTTTGGCTCCTTCTAATGACTCTAATCTCCTATGGGTTACTCTTTTTAAAGTACTACAAATCAAGTCACAAACTTGGCAGTGACATATATCACTTTGCTTCCTCACAGCCATTAGGTAGAATACAAGGATATGTCATCTATTGTGAAGGAGCTTGTCATGATCTTCCTGTCTTTTATTTAGTGTCCATTTTAAAGACTGGATCAAAACCTGGACGATAATATCGCACATAAGAGCACTTTGCATGTTTGTTTGTTTGTTTGTTTGTTTCTGTTGAAGTTTAGGAACACAGTTCCCAATCTGATTTTACTCATTAGAAATCTTTAGCTAGCCTGCTTCCACATGCAAGAAGAGAGATGTTCCTAGAGAAGGCATCACACATTTTCTTCTGTCTGCTCTGAAAAATCACACCGTTGGTGGTCTGGTGGATGAATGCAATATATTTTTGATGTTAAGTTGCAGACTTTGAGGGTCTGATCAAGCTGCTTGTGACATATAAAGGATCTCTTCTTCAGTCAAGTGATGAATTACAGCCAAAACCTTGCTCATCTGAGAAAAAATAATCAAGGCAACTGGCTTTCTGCAGTAGATAGCAAACAAATATTCTTTTCATGCTTTTACTACAAGCAGGTCAACTTTGTTATCCAGATCAAGAGATGAATAAGGAGTGGTATCCAAGAAAAAATGTCTCGACTAAACCAATCACATATTTCGTAGTTGGCAAAATAGGATGATATCTGATGAGTCCCACAGGAACTTAATTAACCCACCACCCTTCATAATCCATCAGTCAATAATTTCCAGTAACAACAATGCTACATGTCCCTTCAAGTCAGAGGAATGTCAGAGTAATCATGTCAACCTCTTCCTTATGGATTTACAGATTTTGATATCTCATCTTTCCTTTATATGGCCAGTATCAGGAAAGGTCCATGGTAGGCATGCAAACTGAAACTAAGGAATGTTATAGATGGCAATAGTCATTTAAAAAAAAAAAAAAGTTTCCAAAGGAAAACGATACTTATTATTTACGAGTAATACATATTGTGGGCAAATTGTTTGACACATTTTATACTTATAACCATAAGGTGCCTATGAATGCTTGATGCACGTTAACCTGGCATTTTGGCATTCTTTAATTCTAAGAAGTTTAAATTTCAAGTCAGGATGTAGATTGTGTCATATTTACAGTCTGTCACAACACAGTTCTTCATTAGCAGTATCTGGGGGTGGTGGGGAGGGTTAGGATTCTGATAACATTACACAAAAATGTTAAGTGAATCTTCTGTTGTACTTCCATCTGCAAAGCAACAGTTACCTCATTGTTTTGAGGGAGGGTTTTTGTGTGTGTTTTTCCAGGGTGGAGTGAATCTCAGTAACAAATTCACTCTAAATCAGTTGCAGCACTAACATGTGTAACATGTGACATGAGTGTGTGATCAGACACGCTCTAAATTGTGAGTGGGAAGCAATTACAGACGTACACAGGCCACGTCCTTTAAATAGAAGAGCTTTAGGTCGTATGTTTCATATGCTTCATAAATAGGTAGAGATGAATGACTTCTGTTCTCATATTTGCTTGTATGGGGGATGACCAAAAAATATGAGGAGAGCAATAAAGACAAGCCCTTACAGTCAGCTATTCTGGCCTTTAATGCTATAAAGCAGAGAACCAAGATGAGGCTTTACTGCAAAGGCAGAGACATTTCTGTTGCATTTGACTTCATATTAATCAATCCATTTAAGGCTAAGCCCCAACAGGCAAAAAAGGAAGTTGTTTACTGCACCAGGCGTGATATGTGAGGTGGCATGAGAGAAGGAATCTATTCTTTCCTGTTTGCAAGGAGAAAATAATCTGACTCTTCTAAGAGGAAAGCAGGACATTTTTACAACTGGAAATTGAGCTTATTAACATTGCACCATGTTCCTTTATTTCCAGTGTGCTGAGTGAGAATTATTCTTGGAATAGTTTATCACTTAAAAATGCTTTAGCATTATTCAAGTAAATCTTTGTGAATTCACAACTTCCACTCTGCCTCAGTAATGAGGGGACAAACAGGGAAGCCCGGGGCTGAGTCCTGCACTCTGTCAGTATCTGGCACTCGTCTCTTAATGAGGAACCTTACAGACTCT
The DNA here is from genome assembly GCF_028389875.1 of Rhea pennata. Lineage (NCBI taxonomy): Eukaryota > Metazoa > Chordata > Aves > Rheiformes > Rheidae > Rhea > Rhea pennata. Next base: position 91,139,667 of record NC_084665.1, on the reverse strand, counting down.
CTGCCATTAAGGCAGAAGGAAGGAAGTGCTAAAATTGCCAGAAATAATAAGGCATCTCAAATTCTCTGGCTCATGGAAGAGGTCTAAACAGCTACGACTTGGTAGCATTAAAATATTTTTATTAGGAGGAGAAACTGATAGGAGATAGGTTGAGTTGAGCTGCAGCCTAGAAATGGAGCTTTTTGTATTTCACTAGCTGAAAACTCCTCAACCTTGCAATATTTAAGTATCCCACACATTTCTTTTTGGCCTTCAGGGAAAAATAACTTGCTTAGAACAACACTGGAGTTTAATTCTGCCTGCAAAGGTGACTTTATAAAAGTGGCACCTTCTTACTCGTTTATTTTCCTAGAGGCTACATTTTTTACTGCTTCTTATTCCTGTCAATATTGAACTGCTGGCAAAATGAAGAGAGCATTCTCATGCAGTAGATTGGTGAAATTTAAGTAAAATGGTTGTGCAAATATCACAGACAACATCATTTGGTTCAGAGGGTTTGCTACACAGAGAAAGAGCCCTTCTGTCCTTCAGCTACAAAGAAGAATTTATGAAGTGTTTGGCTGGATTTGTGTTTGTAGGAAGGCGGTAGAGGAGAAGAAAATGATACAAGAAGGGTGAAAGACAAGTATGTTTCTAGCCTGTGGCCCAGCTTTAAGAAATGATAGCCAGCAAACTGCTGCTATGTCATTTTTTTACAGAGTAAATATTCATCTCCCCTTTGAGTTGAGAAATC